>NC_091797.1:68700000-69379500 GCF_041296235.1 Equus asinus
TTTCCGTGACCGAGTCGGCCTCCCCGCCTGTACTCCTCCCGGCCCGAGAAACGAGACGCGGGGTGGATCGGGACCAGGCCACGCACCAGGCCGGCCGGCACTGCATCCTCCCTCCCCCGACCTGACCTGACCTGGACGAACGCCTCCCCATTGCCCGCCCCCGCGAGGCTGATCCGTCCGGCCGGTGAGGAGGCCGCTTGTCGGGCGCCACCTGCTGCCCGGCATCCTCTTATATAGTGTTCGAGGAGGTCGACCAGGTGGCCAGGCTGGGATGGGGGTGGGGGCGTGTGGGGGGGCGGGGGGGGCGGTGTCCCGGGCGGCGGGGGGCGGGGGGGTAGGAGTGGAGAGGGGAAAGGTGGGCGGGGAGAATGCCGGGGGGCGGGGGTCGGCGCGGGGCGGGGCGGGGCGGGGCGGGGCGGGAGTTGGGGATGGGGGAGGGGCGGGAGGCCGTCTGGACATGGAGGGTTGGAAGAGCGTTGGTGACAATGATTTTCATTATCATTTAGAAAGAAGAACGTGGACTTCTTTAGAGGAGTCCTTTGAATAGCTTCTCCATTTAGTTCACATACATCCAAATGGAGGTCGGGAAACTTGGGTCCTGTTAACATATGGATGGAAGTGGAAAGAACTATCGCGATGACCGTCCTTGTGTTTCTTTTATTTTTTCTTTCTTCCTTCTCCCCAAAGCCGCCCCCCCAACCCCCGCTCCGCCCCGCCCCGTCCCGTCCCGTCCCGTCCCGTCCCGTCCATAGTTGTAGGTTCCAGTGGTAGGTCTTTCGGGTTTCTGCTATATGGGACGCCGCCTCGGCGTGGCTTGAAGGGCGATGCTGGGTCTGGGGCTGTGCCCAGGATCCGAACCGGTGAAAACCTGGGCCGTCGAAGCCGGGGGTCGGGGTGGGGGGCGCGTACTTGACCGCTCGTCCACGGGCTCGGCCCCCGGCCCTTGTTTTCTAGGGAGAGAGACAGAGAGACCCGATCCATTTTCTCTTGGCCTCTAAAGCGTGTGTGTGGTCAAAAGGCGACGGAGAGAGGGGTTCTGGTCCAGAAAGCCCCGACCGCGCCGCCGCGGGGATCGGTCGGTCCCGCCCGAACCGTCCAAGTCGGAAAGGAATGGACAGCTTTCCTCCTCTGGGCCCCTGACTTGGGACCAACAGGGGAAGAGAAACAGGCCTGCCTCTCTCCCTCACACCCTGGCCCCTTCCCCCAGGACGCCCTCCTTCTAGTCAGCCCGCCTCTGGCTTTTCCACACGCCGACGACCGCTCGTCGGCATGGACCCACATTCCTTGGGGGACACCACCACACGACTCTCCCACTCATCTGCCTGCCTTTTGTTGGCGTTGCTGCCAAAGGCGAGGGGTAGGGGTGGCGGTGGCAGGGACGGCAGGGGCCCAGCGGCTCTCTTGCGGGTGAGGATGTCTTGCTGGTTCTCCTAGGTTGGTGATCTTTCTCGATCTCCACACACATTCTTCGTTTGGGGAGCCAAGAGACGCCCTCTGAGGAATCCCTATGGCCAGGGTCGATCACTTACTCGCTCACTGCCTCGGCCTCGGCCTCGGCCTTCGCCTCTGTCCGTCTTGTCTCTCTCCCTCCCTCCCTCCCTCGTCGGTCTCTGTGTGTGGACGTCTAGGTGGAGGCGAGGCAGGGAGGCCACCCACCCACCCACCTCGTGGTTTACCACACGCTCTACACGGAGGTAGAATTCCCATCCCACCGAATCCATCCTTTCCACGGGGCACAAGCCAGTGGCCTTCGGGAGTCTCTCTCCCCAAGGTGGCGCATCCGTCACGGCTATCTATTTCCAGAAGGTTTCCGTTTCCACCCCCTCCCTCCGAAAGAAACAACGGCCCCACTCCCGGATCTGCCCCACCACGACCACCACCACCACCGCCACCGCCGCCGCCGCCGCCGCCGCCGCCGCCGCCATCTGCTGTCGCCCTCTAGGGTTGGACCGTTCTAGCTCTCTCCTCTGCGTGGAATCGCAACGTAGGTCGCCTTGGATGTCTGGCACCTCTCACTTAGCAGAAGGTTTTGGAGGCTCAGGCTGGGCCACGCTTTGGCCCGGGTCAGTGTTCCGTTCCTCTGGACGGCTTCCTCGTTTTCCACGAGAAGGAGCCGTGAAGACGGAAAGGAAGGGCGGATGGATGGCTTCTCCCGTGCTACCGAGTCCCTCTCCCCTTTTCCCCAAAGCGTGAGGGGCGGTCGAGAGGATCGTCTCTGATGACAAAAGTCAGAGGCACCCCGGGTCAGACACCGTGCGAGGCGTTGGTGTGTTCTCAAGACGAGAACACGTCCCCGTCAGCGTTTCCTGTCGTTCTCGTTCCGAAAGGATTCACGCGCCACCCCGTCTCCCTCAAGGTCTTAGGGCTGTCGTGCTCCGCAGCCGTCCCGTGTCGTGGATCCTGGGCACCACCACGCCACCGCCCCCCCCCCCCGCCATAGCTGTCGATCGCTATGTGGCACGCCTACGTTTGCCCAAAAGAGCAGTCCGATGGACAGCGTGGTGCTTTTCCCAGCAGGCAGGCAGGTGAGAGTCACCCCTCTAGAAGGTTTCCAAGCCCCGTTCCATTCTCAGAGGCAGCTCCTTTGGCCATCAAGGAGGCAGGCGATGGGGGTGGGGGTGGGGATGGGGATGGGGCCGGGGCCTCTGTCCCTCTGTCGCGGTAGAAATGATTGGGAAAGGAGGGACGATGGGCGTAGGTCGACCATCCTGGGCGGTGGTGCTTTGGGAGCTTTTTCTAGAAGAAGGAGCGAACGGCCTTCCCTGGGAAGGGAGGAAACCAGAGGAGGTCCCCCTCAGACCGACCTGGCATGAGAAGGACATTGTCTCTCTCTCTCTCCCTTTTCTTCCTGACTTGAAATCAGGAGACAAAACTCCCCTGCCAAAGGGGCCCTCCCGAAACAACGGGGAGTGAGGAAGACCTCCTTCTCTTCACGGCTGAAGTTCTCCCTGCCTTTCCTGGACGGGAAGGATAGCACCTACGCCCGCTGCCGTCGGCGACTTTTAGTCCCCCTGGAGAGGAAGAAATTCTTTCCCGTGGCCGAACCCTGGCGGTTCGTTCGTGCTGCAGAGGACGTGGCCCTCTCTGACACACCCAGGAACCTCCTCGCTCCGGGTCGAGGAGAGGGAGTTCTGTTCTGTGGTTTAGAATGGTGCTTAAAAAGGGACATCGCTTACAAAGGGTCCTCGTCCCCCTTCCTAAGCGGACGGCTCGGCTCAGAGGCGTGAGATACGTTTCACATCCTCCTCGTCGTCTTCACTCAAAGTTTTATTGGAGTTTTGAAGATTTTATTTTTTGTCTTTCCTTTTTCTCCCCAAAGCCCCCCGGTACATAGTTGTGTGTTCTTCGTTGTGGGTCCTTCTAGCGGTGGTATGTGGGACGCCGCCTCAGCGTGGTTTGATGAGCAGTGCCGTGTCCGCGCCCGGGATCCGAACCGACGAAACACTGGGCCGCCTGCAGCGGAGCGCGCGAACTTAACCACTCGGCCACGGGGCCAGCCCCTTACTGGATTTTTAAAACAAATCCGGGGGCCGGCCCGGTGGTGCGGCGGTGAAGTTCGCACGTTCTGCTCCGCCGGCCCCGGGTTCGCCGGTCCGGATCCCGGGCGCAGGACCCAGCACCGCTTGGCGAGCCACGGTGTGGCAGGCGTCCCACCTGGAAAGTAGAGGGGGATGGGCACGGATGTCAGCTCAGGGCCAGTCTTCCTCGGCCGACAGAGGAGGATTGGCGGCAGATGTTCGCTCAGGGCTCATCTTCCTCAAAAATAAAATAATAAATCGATTCGATAAAATATCAAATAACACAACTGCGGGATCACGACTCAGAGTCACCATTGGCCCGATGATGCCACTCCCCACCCCCCCCACCCCCCTACCCCCCACCATTTGGAGGTGCCGTCAGTGGGATTCGTTCCTGTTTGTCCATCTTTCTTCCTCTTTTTTTTTTTAAAGACCGGCACCCGAGCTCATTGCCAATCTTTTCTTTTCTTTTTATTCCTCCTCCTTCTTCTTCTTCTCCCCAGAGCACCCCAGTACCTAGTTGTATATTCTCTTTGAGGGTCCCTCTGGTTCTGCCGTGTGGGACGCCACCTCAGCGTGGCTTGATGAGCGGTACCGTGTCCGAGCCCAGGATCCGAACCTTCGAAGCCCCGGGCCGCTGAGCGGAGCGTGCAAACTCAACCGCTCGGCCACGGGGTCAGCCCCTTCCTTCCTTCCTTCCTTCCTTCCTTCGGAGGAGGAGGAGGAGGAGGAGGAGGAGGAGGCAGGCCCTGTGTGAAGTCGCCAGTGAGTCTGTGGAAAGAGACGGAGGATTTCCCATGGGAAGCTGGGGCGGGGGACACGGACTAATGTCGTGCGAACTTGAAGGTGAATGATCAAAAAACCCACACACGCCTAGAGCAGCGGGTTGCCAGTTAGGAGTTTGCTTGCCGGGCCCATAACGCAGGGCTCATCGATGAGCCAAACCGTCCGTGATCCTCAAGCAGTCTAGTAGGGTTAGAGAAAGGAGGGGAGCACTCTTTCTGCCCCAGACGAGGCGAGTTTCTCAGACAGCCACCCTGCCCCAACATCTTCCCTCCCTGCCTCCCGGCCCTTGGCGGACTGCGGCCTAAGGGTGGGGGAATTGAAGAAAGCCGTTCAATGGAAAAGAGCCCGAGGCCATGGGAGAGAGCTTCCTGCACTTGAATGAAGCCCTGACACCAGGCCCGTCGGAATGAATGGGCCTGACCTCCCCTCCCCCCTCCCCCCTCCCAGGCTGGCGAGTCCCACCGACTCGACTCGGCAGTGGAAGGCTAGGGGTTTCCTCCGAAATGGTGAACCGGCCCCCTTGTCCACAGGAAAACCACACACAGGTACAGCCTAGGCCGGATCTCGGGCCAAGTCGTCAGGGTGGCAAGATGATGGCGGATGAGAGGAAACTTGTTCTGGGACCGCCCCGCCCCCCATCGCCTCTCTGGCTGAGAAGAGGGCTGGGGAGCGGTGAGGGTCAGGGGGAGAGTGGGGGCGGGGCCAGGACAGGGACCACCGGGAAGTAGGACGGGAGTAGCCCTGAGGCCTGCCTGTCTGCCTGCCTGCTTCCTTCCCTGCCGGCGCAGGGCTGAGAGAGGCACGGGGCACGCTGGCTCCTGCCCCTTCACTCATTCAGGAAGCCTTCTGTTGTTGCTGCTGAGGTGCCGGCTGCGGTGACAGACAGAGCAAAACTCCTCTCTCTGTCTATTTCTTCAAAGGCCCGAGTCTGAGCTACGACAGATTCCCCTGTGGCTCGACCCGCAACCTCCCATCCTGCCAGACCAGACCCCTTGTCCAAAAACCTCCACTGGAGGAGCTCTTTCACCTGACCCGGAAAGGAAACACCAGCCCTGCCTCAGCCTCACACCCACCACCACCACCACCGCCACCACCACCACCACCACCACCACGACCCCCCCTCCCCCCGCCCCACTCTCCTCCAGACCCAGATACCTAACAGAGGGAACAAAAATCCAAAAATCCTGCTGCTCTCCTTCTATCGCCTCCACTTTAGAAGAGTCGGTCTCCCCCAAACACCTCAGACTCTGTGACTTCCCGCAGCCTCCCTTTCCCCGTCCCCATTCTCTCCCCGGACGGGCCCCATCTTACACTCGAACGACAGCTCCACTGCTCGGGGCAGCTGGACACAATGTCCCAAAGTGGCCCAGATGGTAGCCTGGTCGATTCCAAAGGACCCACACACGCAGTCGGCCATAAACGTGATGTGGAGATCGTGGACGTTCGCGGGCCTCTGATGAAATCGCTGCTCCGGGGACCCCGGCGTCTAGGACCCGTCTTCTCCGTGTTCTTCACACTGTTGCTCCTGGGCCGGTTATTCTCTTCCCTCTCGCTGACCTTAACGTTTTGTCTCTGCCATTGAATTTTGACTGTGCGAATGTGACTTGCCGCTGTAGGGCTGCGTGGATCTCTCAGGCATCCTGCTGTGCCATGCGGGGGAATCCTTGGTGGGTGGGTCGATAGACGTCCGTTTGGTTGTCCCCTGGAGGGGAGAGACAGAGGGGACGACTCAATCCACCACGAACGCTGATGTTGCTCCGATAAACCTGTAGCGGTGATTCTAGTTTATGGCCTGTGTCCTGAAAAGAACTTCCCGAAGGGCCAGCCCGGCGGCACAGCAGTTAAGTTCGCACGTTCCGTTTTGTCGGCCAGGGGTTCGCCGGTTCGGGTCCGGGGTGCGGACGTGGCGCCACTTGGCGAGCCACGCTGTGGTCGGCGTCCCGCCTATCAAGGGGAGGAGGATGGGCACAGATGTTAGCTCGGGACCACTCTCCCGGGGCAAAAAGAGGAGAATTGGCAGCAGGTGTCAGCTCGGGGCTCGTCTTCCTCGAAAAATAAATTAATTAAATAAATAAAAACAACTTCCCAAACCTCTCTGATAACTTGAAGCTTTGAAGTTTTGCGAGGTGAAATCAGGTGATAAAAAAAGTCCACGGACGGGGGCAGCCCCGTGGCCGAGTGGTTAAGTTCACACGCTCCCCTTCGGCGGCCCAGGGTTTTGCCCGTTCAGATCCCGGGCACGGACACGGCACCGCTCGTTGGGCCGTGTGGAGGCGGCGTCCCACATGCCACAACTAGAAGGGCCCTCAACTAAGATAGACAACTATGTCATGGGGGGGGATTTGGGGAGAAAAATCGGGAGGGGGGGAAAAAAAACAAAAACGGAAGATTGGCAACAGTCGTTAGCTCGGGTGCCAAACTTAAGACAAAAACAATTTCCTTGATGATGTAGATCATTTCCGAGTAAGATAGAACCTGAGACGTGAGTGGCTAAATAGAAGTTTATCTACTTTGCGTTTGTGAGGCTACGGAAACTAAAAGACGTTTGGGTCTATCGAGGAACACGTCTCGTGCTTTATTAAAAGCTTTGACAGGGGACGGCGGCCCGGCGGCATAGTGGTTAAGCTCCTGCACTCAGCTTCGGCAGCCCGGGGTCCTCGGGTTCAGATCCCGGGCGTGGACCTCCACCGCTCCTCACACCGGGCTGTGGCGGCATCCCGTCCACAAGATCGAGGAAGTGGGGCGCAGGTGTTACCTCGGGCCCGCTCTCCCTCAAGCAGAAAGAAGAGGAAGATTGGCAACAGGCGTTAGCTCTGTGAGGGCCGATCTTCCTCACCCAAAAACTAAAGTGAGATGAAATCAAATAAAGCGAAGGAAAAGATAAACCTATGAAATCCCATGTTTCTAAAAGTTGCCAAGTGGTTAGAAATTGGCCAAGCGACAGAATACTCATGGGAAGGACAGTTCCTAATTGCTGACTTCTTAGTTTTCACCAAAATTAAGGTTCGTGAGGGTTAAAAATTCTACTTGACAAATGTGATGAAAGCCACTAGGCCGGCCCGGTGGCGTGCTGGTTAAGTGTGCCTGTTCCGCTTCGCCGGCCCGGGGTTCGCTGGTTCGGATCCCGGGGGTGGACGTGGCACCGCTGGGCGAGCCACGTGGTGGTAGGCGTCCCACATGTGAAATAGAGGAAGATGGGCACGGAGGTTAGCTCAGGGCCAGCCTTCCTCGGCAAAAAGAGGAGGATTGGCAGCAGTTAGCTCAGGGCTCATCGTCCTCAAAACAAAACAAAACAAAAAGCCACTAAAAGTGAATATGGGAAACATCTTTGTGTTCAAGGAAAGTGAGATGGCTGCCTTCAGGCAAGAGGGCCTAAAAAGTAAAGATCGCTTTGTCTGTGAAAAAGTGATCAAAGTCTCACAGGGAAAAAAATCTGAGAAAAAGGTCTGCTCGTGGTCAAGTGGCCTAAAATTGGAACGAGTGGACAGATAGAAATGGCGAGCGATAGGATCTATTGGAGTGTATGAGGAAGCCATTGGGTGTCGGCCTAATTCGGCCTGACAGTGTTTTTCCAAAAGGGCCTGACGTGGCCGTCGAGCACGCATCGCATCGTAGATCCGCTTTAAACATTTCCTACGGCAAGAACCAATGCCCTTAAGGGAAAGGAGCAGCTTCCCCGTGCTCGGGCCTTTCCTTAAGGAGAGGCATCTTTCCTTAGGCTAGGAACGGATGGTTGCGCTCATCTTTGACCATCCGGCTCACCTGTGACCACCCAGGCCCAGACAACAGACCTGCCACCCAGCAGTGTCTGTCGATCGCTGTGCCGACAGAGCAGTCTCGCGACTATCGTCCAAGGGACCTTTCGATCCTATGTGAAACGTCCTCTCTGGGGGTCTAGAAGCACTCTGTACACCCCACTTCCCGGGCGCCCTTTCTTCCTTCGGGAAGAAAGGCCCCGGGCCACAGTCCTCACATTTTAGGTCAGAATAAACTCACCCAGATTTTCACGGATAGATTGGTTCCGGATTATTTCCGTCGACAGAATGGAATCAAGTCAATGAGTTTCAAGATCGGAGGGAAGCTGATGCAAAATCAGAATTTGTTTCTCTTGCTCTCGAAAGGATACTTTTCTCTAACTTCTAGTCTCCTCCTGATAAAGACATTGGAAAAGGTTTCTCTTGACCTCTGAGGGAATCGACACCAAAGACAGAGATCCTCCATTTTGTCAGAATGATTTCCTAGGCCTCCAATGGAGGAGGCCTCCCTCGGACGGGAGCTCAGCTTTTGTTTTGCAACAGTTTTCCTCTCTCTGCTTGCCTTTAACATCTCCTTTCCCGTTCTTCTTTTTTGGAAGGGAAATACGTGCACCGCTGGGGAAAAAAAAAAAAAAAAAAAGAATTTTCTAAATGACCAAAGAAGATCTACGACTGTTGTTATTTTGGTTTCACGGGGCAGTTCCACGTCCACATTTACTCCATTTTAAACACCCACACACACTCACAGCACGGCGCTGTGAGGATGTCCCGGGGAACTCAATTTGTGGAGGGAATGGCTGTGAGGTCTCTGCCCCCCAACCCCCACCATTTGGGTGCTTCTGCTTGTTGATGAGGACGGGAAGCCCTGCTGAAATCCATATTCTTATCACCACACGTGCATCTGCACCCATGCTCCCCCCGTGTGTCGTCTTTGGGCTTTGCTGTGGCCCCGTGCGGAGGGAGACCCGTTTTGTCTTGTAAACTTTTCCGCGGCCAAGCGGCTCGGTCCTTTCCTCTACGACTTGTGGGCTCTGTCTGTCCGTCTGCCTTAGAAAGACCCTCTGGGCCGGAAGTGACAGGCTGCACACAATTCCTGACAGACTGCGGACAATTCCTCTGTCATCACGGTCCTTCTCTGATGACGTGCATGGTTTCGGTTTGACAGCGACCCCCACCCCCCACCCCGCCCTGATTTTCTAAGTCCTCCCGGGAGCCCGGGAAGTGCTCGGGCCGCTCCGGGAAGCGGGGGCCGGCAGCCCCGGCCTGCCCCGTGGCATCTCCGGGGACTTTTCCACCTCTGTCCGCGTCAGCCAGCCGGCAGCCCCGCGCCCGGCCCGGCCCAGGAGTCACGTGGGGAGTCTGTCCCCTTCCTGGCAAGCCCACCCACCCCACCCCCCTCCCCGCCGATTTTCCAACACCTCCTTCTGCGCCCAGGGTTGCCCTGTGCTGCCTGGGAGCTCCGAGGTGGACACCCTGGGGCCTCACGTGGTGACCTCCCGGCCGCCCCAAGCGGGCCCAGAGAGAAAGAGAGAGAGAGAGAGAGAGAGAGAGAGACAGAGACAGAGACAGAGACAGAGAGACAGAGACAGAGGGAGACAGAGAGAGACCTGACCCGGCGGTGGGCTCAGGCTGTGCACTCTCGCTGGCTGGTGACCCGGTTCCCTCCCGCTGACCCCTCCGCGCCGGTCGTTGGGCGCCATCTGGCGGCCGCTTTTACAGAGTGGCCCTCCTCCGGAGCCCCAGCGACATGAGCAAGGGATGGGACTCGCAGGACGTCTGTGTGGTTTCCAGTGTGGGGCTGTGTGGAACAGAGCTGCTAAGAACATTCATGCCCCGGATTCTGTGTGAATGAACAGGAACGTGGCCGCAGCCCCCACCCCGCCCCCCGCCCCAGCCCCCGGGAGTGGCGGGAGTGGTGCCCTCCAGACCACCCTCGGGTTGGATGCCTCCCTCTCTGGAAGGACTCACGGGACTCCACAAAAGCTGACTTCCTGGAGGTCCAGCGGAGACCCCCAAGGCCCAAGGCCCCCCCCCCCACCCACCACAGATCACTGTGGAAGCCTTAACGACCCAAGGCTCCAGCTACATACAGACGCTCTTAGGAGGCAAGATACACCAAAGGCTTATGTAGGTTGCCACTTTCGGTGGTTGTTTCCGCGGCGTGTGTGTTTTGGAACCCGCCACGCCATTTTTCACAGAGGCCTTACCGTTTCCCTTCACCACCAGTGAGGCGTGAGTGACTGACTTGGCTTCTCCGCGACCTCACTAGCAGTTTGATCCTGTTCCTGTATTTGGAAGAAGGCAGTCTCACCCATGTGTCCCCACAATGTCTCCCTCTAATTTTCTCACTTGCTTTTCCAGGGAACAGCTCACATCTTTTCATGCGCTTATCGGTCATCCATGCGTACCTCCTCCTCCCCAGGTGAAAGTGCCTGCTCTGTCTATTGGTCTTCCATTGTATTTGTATTTTTCAGTGTTGATTTCCCCCGGGTCTCCACTCCATTGTGGGTTTTGTTTTTTGTTTTTTGTTTTTTGTTTTTTGTTTTTTGTTTTTTTGCTTAAAGATTGCCACCTGAGCAAGCCTCTGTTGCCCATCTTCTTCAGTTTCAGAGGGTGGATTTCTGAGTGTTGCTTTTTCCCCAGGTCTCCACGCCCTTGTGTGTTTCTCCTTTTTTTGCTTAATGTTTGCCACCTGAGCTAGCCCCTGTTGCCCATCTTCTTCAGTTTCAGAGGGTAGATTTCTCAGTGTTGCCTTTTCGCCAGCTCTCCACGCCCTTGTGTCTTTTTTTTTCTGCTTAAAGGTTGCCACCTGAGATAGCCTCTGTTGTTGCCCATGTTCGTCAGTTTCAGAGGGTGGATTTCTCAGTGTTGCTTTTTCCCCAGGTCTCCACGCCCTTGTGTGTTTCTCCTTTTTTTGCTTAATGTTTGCCACTTGAGCTAGCCCCTGTTGCCCATCTTCGTCAGTTTCAGAGGGTAGATTTCTCAGTGTTGCTCTTGAGAAGACAAGGCAGGACTTTGTTCCTTGCAGCTCTAGGGCCATATAGGACACGGCAGAGCAGAAGTTCTACTTCAGCCAGATCAGGCCTGGGAAGAAACTGCGTTTCACAGGCCTTTGTAAGACATGTTCCAGGTAGGCTGAAAGAGCCCTATGCAGAGCTAGTTGTTTCTTAGCTGCCCAAAGAGCTGGAAGCTGGAGGCTGAGGAACTTGTCTGCCCTTCAGAAGACAAGGCAGACTTTGTTCCTTGCAGCTCTAGGGCCATATAGGACACGGCAGAGCAGAAGTTCTACTTCAGCCAGATCAGGCCTGGGAAGAAACTGCGTTTCACAGGCCTTTGTAAGACATGTTCCCGGTAGGCTGAAAGAGCCCTATGCAGAGCTAGGTGTTTCTTAGCTGCCCAAAGAGCTGGAAGCTGGAGGCTGAGGAAGTTGTCTGCCCTTGAGAAGACAAGGCAGGACTTTGTTCCCTGCAGCTCTAGGGCCATATAGGACACGGCAGAGCAGAAGTTCTACTTCAGCCAGATCAGGCCTGGGAAGAAACTGCGTTTCACAGGCCTTTGTAAGACATGTTCCCGGTAGGCTGTAAAACAGCAGTGCAGAGCGAGTTGTTTCTTAGCTGCCCAAAGAGCTGGAAGCTGGACGCTGAGGGAGTTCTCTCCCTTTGTGGAAACAAGGCAGGACCTTGTGCCTTGCACCTCTAGACCCACGTAGGACACGGCAGAGCAGAAGTTCTACTTCAGCGAGATCAGGCCTGGGAAAAAACTGCGTTTCACATGCCCAGCCAACCAGAAATGCCACAGCTCAACTGCCAAGTCAATGCGTGCTGAACTGTTCCTCTCCCCAGGGGGCTTTCCTTTAGGACAGCCCCTCCCTCTCCTCCTTTTCCTCTACAAAAGCAGCTCCCTTCTTTCTGCATCTGCCTATAGTTTGTCACAGCATGCACATCCTGAATTATAATTCTTTTGGCTGTTCCCAAATAAACTCATTTTGAAATAAAGTAACAGGTGAATTGCTTTTCAAGTTGAAAGTGGCTACAGCAGAGTTAGTGAGTGGGAGCCCTATCAGGCCGTGCCTTGTCAGAGTGGGGAGAAGATTAAATGAAATAATCCTGGACCATGATGAGAATAGGAATGGTGCACTCATTAAATGTGCTTGTTTACTACTATTCCTGGTCTACAGATGTTGAAAACTGAGATTGGCTCTTAGAGCAGGGCTTTGAAGACGTAGTGCTCAGAACTGCTCCTTATGGTTGGTTATTACTGTTGTGATTGGATCCCGGCCAACAGATGAGGGACATTAGGGGTGAAATGTCTCAAAAGAGGCTTTGTGCACAGTGACGGCACAAGATGCGCAGACTGAGGCCAGGAACTTGAACCTGCAGTGCCTGCATCCAGGTCCGCTGGTCCCTCACTGGCCTTGGAGCTCTGCCTCTCCCCAGAAACGGGAAATCCGCACAGCACACGGGCAGGGAGCCTGGGAGGGGCTGGGTGACCACCTGCCCCGGGCCCCAGGTGACCACCTGCGCAGCACAGGGCAGGACACTCTGGCCCACTACCAGCCAGAGGAGCCACCCCCACCACGGCCACCCAGAGCCCAAAGGAATACTCTGGAGTATCTGCACCCCCTGCCCACCTTGCAGACCCTGACACTGTCCAATCCCTCGCAGCCCGCCTCGGGTGCGGACGTGACCACGGGGCGGGGGGGGGGGGGGGGGGGGGGGGGGGGGAGGGCCCGCCTCGGGATCAAACTGGTAGCAACGGGGCCTGGCTCCTCCCTTCACTCTCCTCCGCATCCAGCCCTGAAGGGCCACCAAGATTAGTCTAGTGGGGCCAACACACTCGGCCTCGCTCCAGAACGCTGACGTGGAGTCCTGGGTGAACCGGAAACCCTCCTGGGCGTGCAGTGATGAACACTGGCAGAGACGGGACTCGAACTCGGTCCCCCGCACAGGCTGCAGGCACACTTGCCGCAACACTGGCGACATCAAGCGAGGACGGCCCCTCTGGAGGCCTCTACACATGCGCAGGTCACCGACTCCTCAAGTGGCCAATCGCAAGCCTGGAAGACCGCACACGGCCCTGGCTTCCTCTACCCTGAACAGCGGCCCAACGGTTTTAAGCATGCGCACTAGCGCTTGCCCGGAACCATTAGCCCTGCTGCGGCTGCAGTCAGGCGGAGCGCACTGCGCAGGCGCGCTGCAGGACGCCCCACCCCTGGCGGGGGTTCATCCAATCCCCGCGGAGGCGCCAAAGCAGAGAGATGGCGGGCGGCCCGGGCCCTCCGGCTGGAGCCCGAGGGAGCCAAGGTGCGGGCTGAGGAGGCCAGAGGTAGGGCTGGGCTGGGCTGGGGCAGCGGGGGCGGCGGGAGCGCAGGCAGGCGGCCTCTTCCTCAGGGTCGGGCGGCCATGAGGGACACGGCCCTCGCCTCGGAGTGACGGTCTCAGGTGACTCCGCCTCCTGTGGGCTCACTCGCGTCGGCCGGACGTGGCCTCTGCTCCCGGTCAGGCGGGAAGTAGCCGGGGTCACCCTGTCCGTGTGGCCCGAGAGTCTCCGCAGGCCTCCCTTAAAGCAGAGAAGGAGCGTTTTCCGGGTCTCCCGCCTGAGGGAATGTCCCCAGGGAATGTGCGTTCTCATCGCACAATCCGTGGCCCCAACGTGGTTCTTACCGATGGATTTTACTTTCCGAAACCGGGATCCAGGCGGTCATCGCGACACTGGCTTGCTGAGTGACGATGCGCAGCTCGCCGGGGAGGGGACAGCAGCTCGTGTCAACTGTGGGAAAGTTCCGGAAGAACAGCGAGCGTAGAGAAGAAAAGTGAAAAGTGTACTCCGGAAGGACGTGCTCCTGGCTGCCTCGCGGGAATTTTCAAACTTAAAATGGAGAGAATTGTAGGAGCAACTCGTGCAAGCCGACCTCTCAGCCGGGTGACGCTCTGCTCCTGTGGCCCCTCTGTGAAACGCTGTCACCAACAGCGCCCTGGTGGCTCCCTCAGACCTGCCTGTGGCCCTCAGCTGGGTGACGCTCTGCTCCTGTGGCCCCTCTGTGAAACGCTATCACCAACAGCGTCCTGGTGGCTCCCTCAGACCTGCCTGTGGCCCTCAGCTGGGTGACGCTCTGCTCCTGTGGCCCCTCTGTGAAACGCTGTCACCAACAGCGCCCTGGTGGCTCCCTCAGACCTGCCTGTGGCCCTCAGCTGGGTGACGCTCTGCTCCTGTGGCCCCTCTGTGAAACGCTATCACCAACAGCGTCCTGGTGGCTCCCTCAGACCTGCCTGTGGCCCTCAGCTGGGTGACGCTCTGCTCCTGTGGCCCCTCTGTGAAACGCTGTCACCAACAGCGCCCTGGTGGCTCCCTCAGACCTGCCTGTGGCCCTCAGCTGGGTGACGCTCTGCTCCTGTGGCCCCTCTGTGAAATGCTGTTACCAACATTGCCCTGGTGGCTCCCTCAGACCTGCCTGTGGCCCTCAGCTGGGTGACGCTCTGCTCCTGTGGCCCCTCTGTGAAACGCTATCACCAACAGCGTCCTGGTGGCTCCCTCAGACCTGCCTGTGGCCCTCAGCTGGGTGACGCTCTGCTCCTGTGGCCCCTCTGTGAAACGCTGTCACCAGCAGCGTCCTGGTGGCTCCCTCAGACCTGCCTGCAGTGGTGTGGCCTTGGTGCAGGGCATGTGCTCCACAATGTCTGCACACAATGAAGGTTGAATAGTGACATAAGCTTAGCACAGACAGCTTGCTTGGATCGGGTGGCCTTCAGGGACAGCCCCTTCTAAGGACAAAGGAAAATGGGACAGATGCACATATATCCCTTTTATTAAGCACCTGCTGTGGCCACCACTGTTTCAAGTTCCTCAAATACGCCAATATACTTAGATGAAGGCTTAGTCAACATTAATATAATCAGCATTACCAGTGCCTTAGTTGGTTCGGGCTTCTATAACAGAAATACCATAAACTACAGAGTTTTATTTCTCACAGTTCTGGAGTGTGGAGCTCCAAGACCAAGCTGGTGGCTGATTTGGTGTCTGGTGAGCGCCAGCGTCCTGATTCCAAGATGACCATCTTCTTGCTGTGGCAGAAAGGGCAAGGGAGCTCTCTGGGGTCCCTTTTATACAGGAACTAATACCAGAGGATGATCTCAGGGGAAGGGCATTCCCACAGAGGCACAGCCAAGGCAAAAGTGCAGAGGCTGGCAGTGGTGGGGTGGGAAGGCCCAGGGGAGGGTGTGCAGATGCATGAAGCCTCCTACTTCAGACCCTGACCTCCTGCAGGCCAATCCCAAGCCCCCCGGAGTCAGGAGAAAGACCCAGAGCTGCCCACCAAGCAGGGCCCAATGCCCTCCCAGGCAAGGAGGACCCACTCTTCCCTGGAGCTTATTCCATGGGCTTTGGGAAGCAAAGCCTCCAGTGCAGTTGCTTTGGTGTCGTCTGTGCAGGGAGGGTGGGGGTCGTCTGGCCCCCGAGACTGGGTGAACCCTTAGCCACACTGTGGCTTTGATTTCAGCCAAAGTCCCACAGCAGGCACTCAATAAATGCTTCCCAAAACCTCAGTCTCTGGTCTGCTCATCTCTAGGACTTGACATGCTGTTCTAGGTCCCCAGGCAGAGGGATGCAGGCCTGAGACCATCTCGTGATAGGCCCAGGGGTTCTGCAAACCCACCCTGTGGTTGTTTCTTCAGTTCCTTATTCAGGACTGGACTACACAGAATCCCAGCAATCCCAACAGTGAGGACCAAGGTGCTGGAGTCCTCAGCCAGTCAGTTCCATGCTCACAGTCCCCACTGATTAGATGAGAAGAAGAAATGTACTTGGAGGCTAAGTATAGTTTGTTCTCTCATGGGCACAAAATATATGACTGAGACGCTTGTTACAAGAACATGATATGTTAGAAATCCTTAGTGTGCCAGGAGTCAGTCATCTAGGACTGTTGTGTGCTTCTGACGCATGTGTTAAATCCACTGAAATGCATCAACCCAATTAAGGGCAATGATGGAAGGCAGTCTGTGCTCTTGGGTCAAAATACAGTGAATTAAGTACAAAGAGATTCCTTCTCTTGAAAGGCTCCCACACCCAGGTAGGACAGTGACAGGGTGGGGTTGGAGAGAGGTCCAAACAGACTAAAGAGCACTGTTTCCATGGAAGAAAGAAAACTCTTTAGTCTTTCAGAGAACTTAGGCATCAGACCTCAAACTCAGCCTCTCAGTTTCCTAGCTGTGAGGTGGGTTTAATCATACCTGTGTTATAAATGAACTGGCAACACCCTATCAAAATAACTCATGTGTCTCGTGGAAATTAAGACAGCATATGCACCTGAATAATAATGGAAACATCATACTTGAAAACTGCATTTCAGCTAAGTCCATGATTAGAATTAATTTTGTAGCTTTAGTTGGTTCACAATGAAAAAACAAATAGTTCAACTGATGAATAAAAGGCCTTTGACAAAATTCGATACCTATTTATGTAAAAAAAAAATACCTCATAAAAAGCTAGGAATAGAAGATAACTTCCTTTATACTTATTGATGAATGTTTAAAGCATTTTAGGTATATTCAAATACTATTCACCATAGGAAAAGAAAGTGAGTTTTGGTGTACACAGAGCCTCCACCATACATGATTTCCGCCTTGTGTGAGTTCTCAGATGTTTGCTGAGGTGTGATTTCTGGAAAAGGTTTTCCACATTCATTATATCCATAGCGTTTCTCTCGTGTGAGTTTTCTGATGTCTATTGAGGGTTGACTTCCCACAAAAGGTTTTCCCAACACTCATTACATTTGTAAGGTTTCTCACCTGTGTGAGTTCTGTGGTGTACAGTGAGTTCTCACTTCTGGTAGAAAGTCTTCCCACATTCTTCACATCCATAAGGTTTCTCACCTGTGTGAAGTCTCAGATGTACAGTGAGTTTTGGTTTCACACAGAAGGATTTACGACATTCATTACATTTATAAGGTTTGTCCCTCGTGAGTTCTCTGATGTACAGTGAGGGCTGGCCTATGGCCAAAGGATTTCCCACATTCTTTACATTCATAAGGTCTCTCTCCTGTGTGAGTTATCTGGTGTGCCGTGAGAGCTGACTTCTTATGGAAGATTTTACCACAGTCATTACATTCATGAGGTGTCTCCCTGTAAGTTATCTGATGTACACTGAGGGCTGACTTCTGGTAGGAGGACTTCCCACATTCATAACATTCATAGAGTTTTTCCCCTGTGCAGATTCTCTAATGAAGAGTAAGGTCTGACTTATGGCAGAAAGATTTGTCACATTTGTCACATGCATAGGGTTTCTCCCCTGTATGAGTTC
Organism: Equus asinus; assembly: GCF_041296235.1. Classification (NCBI taxonomy): domain Eukaryota; kingdom Metazoa; phylum Chordata; class Mammalia; order Perissodactyla; family Equidae; genus Equus; species Equus asinus. The sequence continues at coordinate 68,717,354 of NC_091797.1, forward strand.
TCTGCTGTATTATAAGGACTATGTCCCAGCTTCTGCCATGCACCTGACCCCAACCCCAATCCCTAATCCTTCACCCTGACCCTAACCCACACCCTCACCTTCATCCTGACCCTAACCATAACCCCTAACCCTGGTCCTGGCCCTGAGCCTAATCCTAACACTACCCCACCCCTACTCCTTGCCCTGGCCCTAACCCCTAACCCTAACCCCTAACCCTACCCTAACCCCTGACCCTAACCCAGACATGGCGGGGCATGTCCAGAGCTGCCAGCCCTGCTCTGCTCCTCCTCCCCTGGGAGTTTTGCTTTTGGCTGGCGGGGGAGGGGACTCTGTTCCCGCCGCTGCGCCCCCGCCACCACCAGCCCGAAGGCTCCAGGAAGCCCTGGCGAAGGTGAACGTGCGAGTGGGGTCAGCAGGACTCGCAGCTCAGCGCCGACAGGGATGAATCAGGCGCCGTGGAGCACGAGGACGGAGTTCTCCTGGGGAGGCAACTGTTGCAAAATCTCGCCGCTCCTCGGTCTCCAGGCTTCGCCGCTGCCTACCCCCGGCCCTGCCGGCTGCGCAGGGGCCCTCGCGCTCCCCGCTGTCCGGCCACCAGCCGAGGGCCGAGCTCACCTAGAGGTGGACACTGGATGTGTCCTCCCTTTGGTGAGCGCTCGGGAGCGGCAACGGGGGTGGCAGAGGCGGAAGGCGGGCTCCTGGCTCCTGCAGGAGCCCCGCGCCCTCGGCCTGTTCTCCGCGGAGTTGGGGCTCCGGCGGGACAGGGCAGGGGCGAGGGCTGCGGAGCCGCAGGTGGGCGGGACAGGTGGGGACTTCCTGCCCCACTTGGCTAAATTTAGTGCTCCTGCCCCTTGCTGGGGGTGAGTGTCAGGGGCCTGGCTTTCAGCTGTCTGGCCATTTTCGAGGCTTCCCCTGCTGCTCAGGGCTGGCCAGTGCCCCGCGCCTGTCGGGGTACGCAGCGCTGGCATCAGCCTGGGTGGTGGGAACAGAAGGCCCAGCCTGCAAAGGAAAGTCCACAAGTCTCAGACATCACCAGACCCCCTGGGCTCCTGGTGCCCGTTTGCCCCGGGAAGGATGGGGTGGCTAGTAACAGAGTGATAGGCCCACTGGCCGCCTTCTTGGGAGCCTGAGAGAGCTTGGAGCCCAGATGAGGGGCTTTTGGTAACTTCAGAGCCCTCGGGACCCAAAACAGAGCACCTTACAGGGCCTCCCGAGGTGACAGGGTTCTGTGACTCTGGAGGCTGGGCTTGGAGTCGCCCCCTGGAGGCAGCCGTGGCTGGGCCGGGCGCTGTGGACCATGGAGGCATGGTTTGGGTGAACTCCGGAGGGGGCTGTTGGCTGGGGACTGTCAGGGTGAGATAAACAGCCCTCAGCGGCGGCCTGGCGGTGACCTTGCTGGCTGCACCTTTGCCTGGGTCTGCCTGCTGTGCCTGGGCCCAGCATGCAGCCCTGACCCCCTCCGCCCAGACCTGGGTGGGATGAGCTGAGGGCCCCAGGAAGGCGGTGGAGGGAGGTCCAGTGCCTGGGAGCTGGGGCTGGGCAGTGCTGAGCCAGCAACCCTGCTGACAGGGCGACTGCGGGGGGCCTGCTCCCAGCTCCACCAGTTCTTCAGCTGTGCCTGCCATTCAGGGCCTGTGTGGAGCTGCACCTCCTGCAGGAGGCCCTCTGCCTGTGCTCCCTGGGTCCCCTCCCTGCCCTCTCTGTGGCTCTGGTGGTGGTTTTGGTTGGTGATCTTTATTTCCTCTCCAGAGAAAGGAGGCCTGCTTAGGGTAGTTGTGGCATTACTGTGAGGGCACAGAGCAGAGTGGGTGCTTGGGGTGAGGCCCCCTTCCCTGGGCAGGGCTGGGCGTGCATGCCAGGGGCTCTGGCCCCAGGAGAAGGGGCCCCGCGGTGCATTGAGGCAGGGCAGACTTCAGCTGCACAGAAGGTAACCCCGGGATGGGGAGGTGAGAGCCTTAATTTAGCCTGCCCAGAGCAGTGGACGCTGCTGCAGAGTTTCACTTGGGCTTCTTGGTCTCTTTCCACGGTTGGCGTGTTTCTTGGCTGTGGCCTCGAATGGCGAATGTGGCCCATCCTCTAGGAGGAGAGGACCCCAGGCCTGGCTTGGCTGTTCTCCATAGGACACGGAGCAGGGCTACTGCTCTGGCTCCAGCTGGGGCACCGTCATCTGGTTGAGGTTCTGTGAGCCAAGATCTGCCCCTCCTTCCCTTCTCCACCGCCTCCAACTTTGTTCAAGTTTGTTGTTCAGAGCCAGCTTTGATGGCCGGGGCCTGGAGGTGTCCCAGTGACTAGTCTGTTGCCATGGGACTTGGTCATCAATGGGGTCAGGGGTCTGGTCTCTCAAGAGTCTGTGTGTCTGGACTTAGCCTGGGCAGCTGGTGGGGTGGTGTCCTTTTGGGGTCACCTTTGAGACCATCATCCTGATGCTCATTAGGCAGGTGGGTTTCATGGATGCCGTGGAAGGCTGGGGGAGAGGGCTCGTCGCTCCCCGTACCTCCCCTGTTTGTGACGTTTACATTTTATAAGACGCAGTTCCCTCTCTCTTTCTCTCCTCCTCCTCTCCCATTCAGGCCCATTTGTCATGTGCTCTCTCTGGAATGACCCAGGCAGAGTGGGCGCCTTCTGCACCATCCCATGTCTGGGTAGGTCCCAGGGGTCTGGACCTCCATCCACACTGCCTGTGTGTGGCTTGCCTGGCAGCCTCTTGGAGCCTCAGCTGTCCATCTATAAAGTGGATGCACCTGTTGCTCTCCCAGGGCGCTGAGGCCACCCATGAAGATGGCCACCCATGTTGTCATAGGGGTATGACTGCCAGATGGCCCCTCTTTGAAGTGAGGCCTGTGGCCAGTCCTTCCTGTGCCCCTAGCCTGGGTCAGGGCTGGGCCCTGGGGCTGTCATGTGTGCAGCTGTGGGACGAGAGGCCTGGCCCGACTGTATCCTCCATGGCTGGGCAAACACTGCCGTGGCCCCTCATCTGGGCGCCATCACCCCTGCTGGGTCCCCACTGTACAGACTCTCCCCAAGGCCCATGGAGGCAGGCGGGGTGAGGGACTCGCTTTCACATGACCCGAGCCTGGTGCAGTGTGTTCTAAGTGGCATGTATTCCTTTTGCAATTACAACAAAGAAGCCCCAGAAAGTGGAAAAATTAAATAAAGGTCCTACCTGCCTCCTAGGATGCAGCAAGGATTAAATGAGTTAGTATTTATAAAGTGATTAGAATAGGGCCTGGTCTGTGGTCAGTGCCAAGTAAATAGTTAGTGTTGAATATATAATTATATATGATATGTATAATTATTACATATGATATAATGATAATTATTACCATATTATTATTATTATTATTGATGTGGGCTCGGTGAGTCGAGGAGTCAAAGATTTCTTGGACTCTCAAGGTCTGGCAGTAGCGCTTTTTTATTCAGAGAATAACATGGAGTAGCATGCGGACAGGACCCATGGGCAGTAAGAGCTGCAGTGGGTTGAGGGCAGGGCTAAATTTATAAGGCATAGGTATGTGAGTTATTTCTTTACAAGACAAAGGAAAGATCATGAAAAAATCGTTAAAATGGTATCAGTGCAGGTGGGGTCTGGTTATTGGGTGGTCCTATAACTTTAGATAAGAAACAAATCAGATTAAGTTAGGACGTTCTATGCTTCCCGAGGATGATATAGATCAGTATGTAGGGCAGGACACCTTGGGCTTCTCTCCCTGGGGCAGCCTTGATCCTCATCAGTTATCACCATTACTTTTCAAGCAGCTCTGCAAAATCATTAACATCTGTGATGTACTCTGAGAGAAACGGGGGTCCTCTAATCCAGAGAGGTAGGGGGTGCCTGGAGGCCCAGGGATGCTGAGTTGCCTGTTCCAAGGAGGAAGGCAAGAAGCCCCCAGGTGGTTCTGGGCAGGGCAACCCCCCTGGGGCAGCCCCCATGTTCTTATCTAGTGCTGCCAGGTTTGGGGGCTCCTCCACCCTGGGGTGGGAAGGGCAAGTGCATCCCTTTAGTCTGGACTGGGAGGCCCTTGAAAGTCTGGGAAGGCCCAAGGGGTAAGGAGAGTGGAAACTGAGTCAGGGCCAAGCAATGAAGCCTGCCACTGGGACTTCTAGCTCTGTTCAGCCCTGGCAGGTTAGATGGCGGGGACAGGGGTCCACAGGAGGCCAGAGATGGAGCTGGCTCTTGCAGGCCACCAGGCAGGTGGCTGGGGATTCTCCTGGAGCTGTTCCCTTTCTGCAGGCTGGACCCCCAAGCACTGGCTGGGGGAGAAGCAGGAGGATTTGGTGACTAAGGACCTTAAAAGAGGCATGTAAGCAATGGGAGCTGTTGATGTCATTGGCATAACAAGCATCTAAATCATCAGTAAAAGGAAAGAAACTGCAAACGAGGAGGAGTAGAGACTCAGGGAGGAGCAGAGGCCTGCGATCACCCGGTTCAAGTTTATGACCATGCCCTTGGGTTTAGGGCCCTCGGAAGGGGAGGGAAGGAAGCCAAAACGGCCTTGGCCTCCTATGAGGTTGTGGGTCGGGGCTGATCCATGCCTGTAGGGCCTAAAGCTTAGAACTTTTTAGGTTTTGGGGTAGAAGTTTTTAAGGAAAAGAACCAAGAATTGTGTGTGGGATCTAAGAAGGGGCCCATACAAGTGGGGAGCCCTGTGGTTTCAGCTTCCACAGCTTCCCAGGAATCTGCCTCTAGTGGTGCCAGGGCTTTCAAAAGAAAACCTTCATCTGTGTGTCTTCCCTTGACTGACAGGCTGTGTGACCTTGACCCAGCCACCTCTCCTCCCATGGATCCCAGGAGATGGTGCATTTGAAGGCCCTGTACATGCATAATAATAACACTGAGGAGTTCCTCCTCAGGAGAAATGAAAAACAAGAGGCTTTTTAAAGACTCCAAATAGACCACTGTGCCACGTTGAGATGCTGTATTGACTTACATACCCATTAAGCTACTTCATAGCTGATGTGACTCATTTTCATTCTTGTTTCAAAGCTGACTATGTGTCATGCAAGGATGCCAGTAACGTGGTAAAACCTCCTGTTTGAGTGGACCAGTACATCCAGTGGCCCACGTAATTCAAGATCAGTCACACTAAAAAGGGTAAAAGAGCAGTTTTACTTGGCGCGCATCAACTCTCCTTCAGGCTGACAAAACTCAGAGCTGAGAGAGATCCCTTGGCCTACTTCTTTCACAGGAGAAAGAACAAGTGAGGGTTTGGCTCCTCAGCCTTTTGGGGCAATGTCCAAAAGGCCTGCTTGTCTTGATGTACTCAGAACACTGAGGGCATCAGCGTGGCTAGATCATCCGGGATCAGCTAAGAACAAAGAAAAGTACAGAGACTCATAGCAACCAGAGCATGTTCCCCAAAACCACAGTGCCCCACAGATGAGGCCCTGCACACTCTCACAGATGGCACATGCATCACAGCAGCCAGCAAGGATCTCACCAGCCAACTTGACTCTGCAGGCCTGGGAGAAGGTCACAATGCCGAGACTGCTCCTTTGCAGGGAAGGAAGGACAGATGTGGAACTTGTGCCTTTGTCCTGGCATCTCAGGGCACTGTCCTAGGGAAGAGGGATGGTGGCTCTCAGCACTTGACCCAGCTTTGTGGGATGGGGAGCAGGCACACAATCCTAAGAGTCCCCCAATCCCCGGAGGGAGGGAGAGGAGTGGAGTGGGCGCATCTGTAGAGGACGTTCAAGAGATCCCCAGAATCTCTAACGGGGCTGTCTGGTGAAGGTCTTTCCCTCCTGAAGCCAGTCCATAAAGCCTGGACGAGGTCACTACTTCAAATGTGCAGACACCAACACAGGCTACAAGGGTCACAGAGAATCAGGGAAACATGACACCACCAAAGGAACAAAACAAAGCTCTAGTAACTGACTCCAAAGAAATGGAGATCTGCAGATTGCCTGACAAAAATTCTAAACAGTCATCTTAAAGAAGCTCAGTGAGCTATAAGAGAATGCAGATGGACAACAAAGCAGACGCCTTCTGGACCTAAAGAATGCAATGTCTGAACTGAAGAATTCAGCAGAGAGCTTCAGCATCAGACTTGATCAAGCAGAAGAAAGAGTCAGTGAACCCAAGGACAGGTTATGTGAAATTACCTAGACAGAAGAGCGGAAAGAAAAAGGAATGAAAAAGAATGAAGAAAGACTGTAAGACTTAAGGGACACCATAAAGAAAACCAGTATAACATAGTGGGTGTTCCAGAGGAGAAGAGAAAGAGAAAGGGGCAGAAAGCATCCTTAAAGAAATAATAGCTGAAAACTTTGCAAATCTGGGTAGAGAAATGGACATCCAGGTTCATGAAGCCCAAAAGACCCCAAGTTGAACTTAACAAGGGTCCACATCGAGACACATTAATTAAATTGTCAAAAGTCAGAAACAAGGAGAGCATTTTGAAAACAGCAAGAGAGGAGTGAATCATCACATACAAGGGACTCCATAAGATGATCAGCATATTTTTCAATATGCTGAAGGTCATATGCTGAAGGTTTCTCTTGAAGGTCAGGAGAGAGTAGGATGATATATTTAAGGTGCTGGAGGAAAAAACCTGCCAATCAAGAATAGTATACCTGGGGAAACTGTCCTTCAAACGAGAAGGAGAGAGAAAGACTTTCGCAGAGAAACAAAAATTGAGGGGGTTTGTTACCACTAGACCTGCCTTATGAGAAGTACTTCAAGTTGAAAGGAAAGGCTACTAAACAGCAACAGAAAAGCATATGAAAGTGTAAGTCTTACTGGTAAAGGTAAATATATAGACAAATACAAAATATTGTAATACTGTAATGGTGGTGCATAAGTCACTTTTAACCCTGGTATAAAAGTTAAAGGACAAAAGTATTAAGAATAACTATAACGACAAAAATCTGTTAATGGATGCACAATATAAAAGATGTGAATTGTGACATCAGTAACATAAAATGTGTGCCCAGGACCAGATGTCTTCACAAGTGAATTCTACCAAACATTTAAAGAAGAACTTCCTAAACTCTTCAGAAAAATAGAAGAAGGAACACTTCTGAGCTCATTTGTGAGGCCAGTATTACCCTGACACCAAGACCAGACAAAATATTTAAAATAGAGCAATCCCACTCTGGGTATATACCCAATGGAAGTGAAATCAGGATTTCAAAGAGATGTCTACACTTCCATGTTCATTGCAGTATTATTCACAAGAACCAAGACATGGAAGTGACCTAAATGTGTATCAAGTGATGGATGGATAGAGAAAATGTGGTAAACACACACAATGGAATATTATTTGGCCTTTAAAAAGAAAGAAATCCTGCCATTTGCAACAACTTGGATGAATCTGGAGGACATTATGTTAAGTGAAATAAGCCAGACATAGAGGGACAAATACTACAAACATTTACACGAGGAATCTAAAATAATCAAACTCACAGAAGAGAGTAGAGTGGCAGTTACCAGGGGCTGAAGAAAGGGGAAATGGAGAGGTACTAGTCAAAGGGCACAAAGTCTCCACTACTCAAGATGAGTAAGTCCTAGAGACCTACTGTATAGCAGAGTGCCTCGGGGTAATAGTGCTAGGTTGTGTACTTAAAACTTTATTCAGAGTGTAAATCTTAGGTATTCTTATCACACACACACACAAAACAACAAATAAAAAGGGTGGAGGAAGCTTTTCGAGGTGGTAGATATGTTTATGGCATATAATTATATGTATATGCCATATGTATACTTATCTCCAAAGTCATCAAATTGTAAGTGTTAAATAAGTACAGCTTTGGTGTGTCAATTATACATCAATAATGTGGATTTTAAAAAAAAGTAAAGGTGGAAAGGAGCTGACTTGGTCTAGAAAGCTGCTGCAGGCCTCGTGGACAAGGCAACTGGGACACTTACAATCCCTGTTAAGTGAGCAAAGCTGGCATGGAATGATATAAATTGCCGTTTTGACTATATAACAAAATGCATAGAATACAAAGCCTAGAAGTAAACGTGCAAAAATATCACAGTGATTACCTCCAGGCAGTGGGATTACAGATGATTTTTACCCGTTTTACTTAAGCTTTCCTGTACTTTTTTCACACAAGACAACAATAGAGGTGATTTCAGAATCTGAACTTGTCCAGTCACACTGATTAGTTGCAGATAACAGAAACACTCTGGGTTGAGCAGAGGGGAATTTGTTCATGGGAGTCAAGACTGGGATTCCAGGACTACCGGGGGACCAAGCTTGGATACCCCATGGCCAGGGACAACACTAACAATCACCAGGACAGTCACTAACCCTGTCCAAGACTGTTACCTTGGAAACCCCACTGCCTGTGATGCTCAGGCCAAACACTGGAGCATGCTGCTGTGGGAGAACCAGACCCTTTGTTCCCTGCCAGCCAGGAGCCCCATCCTCCACCACTATGAGTTTCTCACTTCCACCTTTTAAATCTCGGGCAGGCATCTGTCCAGAGGAGCTGAGGCCACTGGCAGAACCCTAGCTGCAGAGGAGTCAGGGAAATGTAGATTTCAGTTTTTCCAGAGACTCCCATGCAGCCAAGCACAGAAGGAGGGGTTGGCACACATGCTGAGGAGTCAGCCTGCCGGGTCCACCAGAGATGTGAAATAAGAGTGACAAAAATGATCACTTGCACCCTTGACCTTCCGAAGGCCACGTGAGGTCTCACTTGTCCATTGTGTTACAAGGAGGACAGCAGGAGGCTCCCACTTCGTCCCAGGAGCATGGCTGCCAGAGCCCCTTGCCCCAGCTTCCGTAGTGGACACTGGCCTGACTTCCAGCTGCCAGCACTTCTCTGCCTGCAGACTTTCCTTACCGCTAGAGACTCCTTGGCCCCCTGGGTGATGGACTCAAGGGTGGAGGCTTGCTGTCCCCCAGGAGCACCTTCAGCTGGTACCCCAGCTGCCTCACGCCTTGGGTGGGAGAGCTCTGAACGGCCTGCTGTGCCCTGGCTGCCAGGGCTCCCTTGTGTACCAAGCTCCTGTAGCCCACAGTGGTGGGTGTCCAGAGTGGGGGCCCTGCAGTGGTGGGTAGCTTGATAGGAGCCGTTACTAGCCTCCGTTTCTTCCTCTCTCGCTTCCTGACCTTCCTGCCATCATCTCCCGGATAAACTCTTCGTTCCAGAATCATCCTCTCCAGGCCTGCATCTGGCACCGCACAAGCTGAGGCCTCTGTGGCCTAAGCATGCGCACATTGAAAGCCTTGTCCTGGCTCTGGAAGTCCTGCTGGGGACAGTCCATGAGTCATGAGTTACAGGTGTGAGGCTGCTTCTGTGACCTCGCACCTGTACACTCCAGTTTGGAAAGTCATCCTGTTCCTGGTTCTCATCCTCGTGAGCTGGAGACCAGAGGACTCCAGGACCCTCTCAGCTGCCCGATGCCCCACCCATGCAGAGGCCAGGACCGCATGTGCACAGAGTCGTCATCCACCCCAGGGTTCTGCCGGGCCCTCTCTGAGTATTCTCCTCACATCATTCAGTGCTTCTTCTGCCCTGGGACCAGCAATGACGCTCCATAGGGTTCAAGGGCATCCTCTGAATGTGCCTTGGTCTAAATGGGGCTCTGCCATGTGTTGCTGTCAGTGTGTGAGGTTGGGGCCAGGTTTGTCATGGCTTCACACAAACATTCCCCTGGAGCCTGCTCTGCTTGGTGCACAAGGATGCTGGCTCTGGCCAGGGGGATGAGTCTTCTACTGCAGATGTCAGCTGCCCTCATGCACTGTAGGTCTGCCCATGAGTAGTTGCCCAGCAGCCAAGCAGCGGGGAGCTCACATCCTCATGTTACACCTTCAGGCAGACAGTGAGAGAAGCAGCTTGATTGATCAGCTGCTCTGGGCCAGGCGTGTGCCTTGTCTCCTTACAGCATTCCTGGGGGCTAATTGTTACTGTCATCCCCGATCCACAGACGAGCAAACCAAGGCTCCTACAGGTTGGGTGACTATGAGGTCGCTTGGGGTTGGGGCTGGGGCTGGGGCCTGGGACCAGGAAGGTCTGACTCAGGGCCGGTGCTTGTTCCCTGGCCTGTTCCTGCCTCTCAGACAAAGGACATCCAGAGTGATGGGGTTCCTGGTTTCCTGCATTGCTGTACCTTAGCCATTTGTCAAGGAGCTTCTGTGTTGTCTTGGCACTGGGGACCCTACAGTGAACCTAACAAACTCCTAGTCCTCATGGGGTTTTCTCCTAATGAGGAAGGCAGAGACGGTAAACAGACGTAAGTAAGACGGCTCCAGGGGCCCTGAGTGAAGGACTGCTGGGTGACAAATGATCCCGACACTGAGCAGCTACAGCAGCAGATGCTTATTGTCTGGTCTCTGTGGGTCAGGAGCCCAGGGACAGCATGGCTGGTGGCTCTGACTCAGGGCTCTTGCAGGGTTGGTCAAGATGTCAGCTGGGCCACATCGACCCGGGGCTGGGAATCCACCTGTGACCTCCCGTGTGCAGCTGGTGGCAGGAGGTGTGAGGTCTTCACCTCGTGGGCCTCTCCACAGGGCCGCTCACAGGCAGGGCAGCTGGCTTCCCCAGGGGAGAGATGGAGATGAAGACTAAGGTACGCACATGCACACACACATGCACGTGCACATACTCGCACATGCACGCACCATCTGCTTTCCTCCTGCATGACTGGGATGAAATGGAAAAGGAGGAACAAGCTCCCTCTCCCACTGTTCCAGGGCTGCCCGTCCCCCCGTCCATGGCTTCCTTTCCTTCAGGCTCCCTGAGAGTGGCCTTGGAGAGTCGCCCAGCTGACAGGGGCTGTCTGCACCATGTTCCTGTCCCCTGGGGTGAGGAAACAGCACAAGTTTCTGCCGTCTTCCATCACCTGTGAGCACAGGGTGTATGTGGCGGGCACCAATGCCCACTTGGAATTATTGGGCAAGAGTCCAGTGTCCTTCTAGAACAAGCAGTTTCCATTCAGGCAGCTAGAACACACGTTGCTGGGGACTCCATGCTTTGGGTCTTATTTGCTGCTGGCCAGAGCACGGGGGGGTCAGGCACTGCCAGGGGAGGCCAGGCTGTCCACCCGTGACAATGGGCCTGGAAGTGTGAGGAGCAAAGTGGGGGCTCTCCCCTTTTTAAAAGAATAATCCACTCAAAACTACACTAAGATATCACTTTACACCTGTTAGAATGGCAAAAATATCCAAAACCAAGAGTGACAAATGTTGGAGAGGTTGTGGAGAAAAAGGAACCCTCATACACTGTTGGTGGGAATTCAAACTGGTGCAGCCACTATGGAAAACAGTATGGAGATTCCTCAAAAAGTTAAAAATAGAAATACTTTATGACACAGCCATCCCACTACTGGGTATCTATCCTAAGAACCTGAAATCAGCAATTCCAAAAGTCCCATGCACCCCTATGTTCATCGCAGCGTTATTTACAATAGCCAAGATGTGGAACCAACCTAAGTGCTCAGTAACTGATGATTGGATAGAGAAGATATGGTATATAGGTACAATGGAATACTACTCAGCCATAAAAAAGGACAAAATCCTCCCATTCACAACAACATGGATGGACCTTGAAGGTATTAAGTGAAATAAGCCAGACAGAGAAAGAAGAACTCTGTATGACTCCACTCATAGGTGGAAGTTAACATATAGACAAGGAGATCTGATCAGTGGTTACCAGGGTAAAGGGGGGTGGGGGTGGGGGGAGGGCACAAAGGGTGAAGTGGTGTACCCACAATATGACTAACAATAATGTACAACTACAATTTTACAAGGTTGTAAACTATCATAATCTTAATAAAAAAATTATAAAGAAACCTCACTAGTCTTCAAAAATACTAAATGTTATATAAATACAATTTTCTTATAATTGAATTCTTCAGCTAGAATCTGTATTAAAAGTTTCCTTTGGATTGTTAAAATAATAATCCATCACTTTGTTGAACAATTGCTCATTTTTTCAATTTCAAAATTGTGACTTATACACAGAGAAGACACACAAAATATCTAGGCATGCATATGTACGTGTGTGTGTGTACACAGTTTAGATTCATGTAGTGTAGACATCTGCATTCTCCACCCACATCAGTAGATGGGACATTTCCAGCAGCCCAGAAGCACTTGGTGCCTCCTGACAGCAACTCCTGTCCCTGGGGTGACTGGTGCCCTGACTGTTGTGACAGTAGTGTCCCTGCTCGGCCTCACAGTCTCGCTCAGTGTGAAACTGGCAGACTTCCAGCTCAGCACTGTGTTCCTCGGTGGGAGGCTGAGCACGGGCTGCAGCAGCCCCTGGGGCACCACCAAGAGATCCTCCAGGGCCAGGACTGCAATGGCCCCTGGCCGATGTCTGGAGCCCCAGTGTGCTTCTCCACGTCATGCTCACCGGATCCCCGCCCTTCCCAGGAGAGGACTATGGGACCGCGTGGCGGCCCGTGCTAAGCGGGCAGTACCCACCCCCCCATGCCCCTGTGGTGTGAGTGCAGGAGGCTCCTGGAAAAACTGGTGACCTTGAGCCCATCAAGAGGAGTTTGAGAGACATCCTGAAGGACCAGTGGGTCACTACAGGCGGGGAGAGACTCAGGCCATACAGGGAGCTGTCCTGTGACAGCCGGGCCCCTGGGTGACACACGTCATGAAGAACATGGGCTTTGGGAGGGACGCGATCCAGGATTCCTTACAAAGAAGGAGATGATGACATTATGGCAACCTCCCTCACCCTGATCACCCAGAAGCCCCAGGTGGAGGGCCACACCGTCCATGTAGACCTTACATCCCTCCCATGGACACCCATGGCCGCAGTTTTTTCCCGACCTGCACGGTGCAGCTGGAAGTCTCTGCACTCCCAGTGAGATGCAGCCACAGTGAGCCTGTTGTCCCCACCTGGCTCTGCGAGGCAGAGACGCAGCGGCCTGGGGAGAACCGGGAGTCAGGGCTGAAGGACAGTGGGCCTGCCCAACCCCTACCCAGCCCAGAGTCGAGGACTGACAGCCACCCCAGCCCAACCCCCCAGCCTGGCCCTGGGGCCTCCCCCTCCACCCACAGCACGAGCAGCAGCAGTGGGGTGCAGAGGAACCAGCTGCCCCAGGGTATGTCCTGCAAGGATGCTACCCGCACTCTAGGCAGCCTGATGAGGCCACCGGCCTCTCACTCCAGCCCCAGCCAGGCCATCAGGGGCCACTGGGGGGTTCTTCAACTTGATAAGATGCTTGTGTTCCTGTCTCCCCAGCAAGAAAAGGACCTCTAATGTAAATTAAACTACTCAACTTGAAAATGCTGTGAAAGGGTATGTAGCTCATTTGTTCTTCATTTGTTTACACTAAGTGTCTGCAAAGTGTTCGAGAGCTGGTTTAAAGTAGGATGTATTAATGGAAAATTAGAGGTTCAGTGAGGCCAACAGATCAGGAAACGATGCCATTGACAAGATATTTGGTTACTCACAGTTCCCAGAGGAGGGGGCATGCCACACCACGCAAGGCCACGTGGGAAGCGTGGGGTGGTCAGGAGGCAGAGGGAGCAGGGCTGCTGGCAGGAGCCTCTACTGTGAGTTCTGCAGGAATGAACAGCGAGACGGGCGAGCAGGCTCAGGACTGGCTGGTCTGAATAACTTCACAGGCTCTGGGGCAGGGGTGGGGCTGTCCCAGGTGTCTGGTGCCTACCCTGGGTGACAAGGGCAGAGGGGCAGTGGCCCTGAGTATGAGTGTCCAATAGCGGAGGTGCTTGGGGTGTAGGCGGATCCTGGATGGGTTGGTTTTTATTTGGAAAGTGGGCCCACGAAGGAGGGCTCTTCCTGGGGGTGGGGTGAGGGACAGGGAGGCAGGAGGCTGAGCTGAGGGGATTCGGGACAAGGCATGTCCCGTGTATGTACGCAGAACAGACGTTAAAGCATCAGCTTCACAGAAGCTGGAAACATGATCCAGACAAGGCTCAGCTCCAATGTCTCCTCCACAGAAGAGCCTTCCCTGCCTCCTCCCTCCACAGTGACAGCCTCCCCACCCCTGTCTCCCTCCCATCGCCCCCTAATTCCCCTCACAGCATTCTGGGCCCGCCCCCAGCTCAACACCCCACTGTGACTCTCCCCACCCAAAGGAACATCCCCACAAGGGCCCCCAGGCCCCGCACCATCTGGGCCTCCACCCTTCTCGTCTCCTCCCACCACTGTCCCCTCACCCCTGCCTCCGGGTCCCGAGCCCTGCTTTTCCTCTGCAGCACTTCTGCCTTCTGACCTGCTGTGCTCTGCTCACTCTCTGGCCCCCTCCACGATGTCAGATGTCAGCTCCATGGCGGCAGCAGAGTTTGTCTCATTCACGGCCATTGTGCCTCCAGCCCGAGGCAGGACCGGGCACACAGCGGGGTTCCATGAACAGCAAATGAGTGAACAACACTCAGCACTCCCAGAAACGTGCTTGTGTGTGGTCTGCAGCATTCACTCACCCAGTGCACGTCACTGAGGTCCTCCTGCTGCTGGGCCAGCTCTGGACACCGGGCAGAGCAGTGGGTGAAGCAGGCAGAGGTTTTCATTCTCATCCAGCTGACAGCATAGTGGGAAAGACAGACAAAAAAATAAGTAAAATATGCACAAAGTCAGGAGGTGATAGGTACCATGGAGAAAAATTAAGTCAGGAAGGACGTTTGAGCAAATTCCCGTAGGTGTTTAGGGAGCAAGCAATGTAGAGGGTAGAGTGTTCCAGGCTATGAGACCAGCAAGTGCAAATGTCCTGAGGCTACAGTGGGCTGCATGTTTGAGTGTTAGCTATTAGTGGATTCTTAGTTTTATCTCGAGTCTGTGTTTCCCTTTTATTTGTAATCTTTAGTTCCACCTTTCTAGCTAATTAACCTGAGTTCAGCTAATTCCATGATTTAAAGTAGAAGTGGGCGAATTTGGGTGAAGTCAGTGCATGTTTATTGAATGGCCTCCCTGGGCCAAGCTGTGTGAGGCACCAGGAGGCTGTGAAACCAACACAGCAGTCTCCGCCTCGCCAACCCCAGTTAAAGGTCATCCTCACGTCCTCCAGTCCCTCTACTAATAACCCCCTAACCTCTATAGCTGGAGTTTTCTTATACAAAACATTTTCAACTATCACATTTGATTTCTTTACTAGATGTAGGATGTTTAGGTAGTTCATTTCCTCTTGTCTGAACTTTTGTCGTTTGTGCCTTTCAAGGAATTTTTAATTCATTTAAGTACGTTCACATGATCTTTTTCTGGTATTTCTTTATTATTCTTTTAATATCTGTAGGATTTAGTGATCTCCTTTTTTTCATTCCTGGTGTTGGTCATTTACACATACTTTTTAGTTTTTGTGTATCTAGCTAGAGCTTTTTCTACTTTATCGATCTTTACAAATAAACAAAACCCTGGGTATGCCCACAGTCACCGGGCCACAGCTGCTTTAGCTGGGCCCCCTCATCAATGGCTGCCTCCTGCTGTTCGGGCCTCTGTTGGCTGCGGATGGCTGTATTGCTTCCAGCAATGCCCAGGGGTGTAAACTGCCTTACAGACTGATCCAGCGAAATTCAGGCTCCTGTGAGGGATGGTTCTCGAGGTCAGCATGCGAAATGTGTTCTGATCCCAGGAGAGCTCTTCCCAATTGTCTCTTCCCCTGTTTATCTCTGGCAATTGAGTTGGCCTACAGATTAGGCAGTATCTTCAATAAATCTCCTCTCAGTTGCCCTTAACTCAGTCTCAGCTGTGTTTGAGAGCAACCTTAGGACTGAACTTCTCCACACTCTCTTGGCCACGAAAAGGAATAGGGTGTAGACCCTGTCTCTAAGGAGAGAGCACAGGCATTTCCCTGACTGCTCTTGCCCCCAAGAATCTACTGTGCTGTAGATTATTTCTCAGTATAATTCCAATGCTATTTAACTTTTTGTACTTTTGTCTTAACTCCCAAATTAAATTTTAAGCTCCTTGAGGACAGTAACAATGTGTATTACTTCTTAGCATCTTCTATGAAACCCACATCGCTGTGTGCACAGTAGAAGATCACAGATATTGTTTACTAAATTATGCTTTCTTATGATATGACAATCAAATACTTTGGGGCTCTTTCTGTCCAGCAGGCAGATATCTATAACATCAGAAAGCAGAAAATGGTTTCAAATGTCACTTTTGAGATAAGTGATAGCACATGTGGCAGCACCGGGGTAGAGGGGCTGGGAGTTATGTCTGGTCTTCAGACAGCTTGGCCTCCTGCTGTGATGACTCATGTCTCACAGAAAGTGAGTTGCTATGTGGCTACCTGGAAACCCTTCAAGTGAACACCAATTATGTAATCAGCACTTCAAGATACTGGACTCATGTTCCATTCAGCCTCTGTTCCATTCTTCTCTCTTTTCAGATTGGAAAGCAAATATTTCCCTCTCTACTGGGTAGGTGGATAGCTTTTAAAATTGATCTGAAATGTAAAGACACAATAAAAAATGATTAAGAAAATAAGAATTCATTGATTCTATTTTCAGTAGTGTATAAAGAAATAATGAACAAAACTGACCTGCAATTTGGAAAGCTTTTGGGATTCCTTTTTTTCTTTTTTTAATTTGACCCACACTTTCTGACAAGTTGGCGGAGCACAAATGTAGGACGTGGAGCTTTACTATCCAACACTGATGCTCTCTGGTGCGGGTGGCGGGGGGGGCTTCTTTTCCTCCAACCTCAGCAGCACGTGTCTTAGGTTAGGTTGCTGTCCCTGATTGGAGAGTGCACGCAAAAGGCAAGTCTGAATTGATCTTGTTTTTCTAGGATTTATTGGGTTCTCTTGGGAAGAGCAGTCTAAATTTATAATAAAAACATTCAAGGTTTCCCAGCAGAATTGTAAACCAAACTTATAAATTTATAGCAGAAACTATTATACAACATTTCCAGGGAAGGAACGAAGGGGCTTTGAGCATGCAGTGGCTCAGAACCAAATCACGTTGTGTGATTTAGAAACGTCTGCCCCCTGTCCAGTCCAACATCGTGTGTATATCACTGTCCTTGAAGAGTCCAGACACAAGGTAGTCAGCTGGGTTCCCACACTTGCTTTTAATACAGAATTTACTTGTATTTCTTTTAATTCCACTTTTTAAAACAACATAGAATTCCAAACCCATGGCCAGAAAAAAAAAGGTGGGGGTGGCAAGTTCAAATCCAATTTCTGTAGACAAACAAGAATGGGTGCCTTAGGGAAGGAGGCACAACATTTCAGTTTGACTACATCTGGACAAAAATAAGTGCACTTGGCAAGTCCAATTTCAGAATCACTAAATATGTACTTCGTCCTTTTCCAAGGAGAAGCTTTTGTTTTCTCAAATAATAACCAGAAATATATGAGGACTTCATGAATTGAGACTTTTGGACTAATGCTGGCAATGATTGGAGTCTAATCAGGGGCAGGCTCAGTTCGCTTCAGGCCTTACATCAAGGAGTATTATTTATGGCTTTTGGCTCTACTCCACTTTTCTTCTACATAGATTTTTTTATTTAAAAATTCATTTTAAGTGAAATAGTACTGGTACTATATACTCAAAAAGATATGTTTTTAGGACTCAGAATTAATCTGATATCATTGTGTTACTCTTTATTAATATTCAGTACATATCTGTTGAGTTGATACAGTATTATTAACATTAACAAATATTACAAACTAATCAAAATGTCTTCAAGTCATCATACCATTCTTTCTTTTTGTGTGTAATTGCTACTCAATTTTACAAAGCCATCGATTTTTCTACTTTCATTGTGATACAATTGACATATAACATTATATAAATTTAAGGTGTACAAGGCGATGATTTGATACACGAAATGTTTACCACAATAAGGTTAGTTAAAACGTGCTTCATGTCACATCATTATCATTGTCGGTGGTTGCTATGATAAGAACAATAAGTGTTACTCTCTCACCAACTTTTAACTATTCAGTACAGCATTGTTAATTATAGTCAACATGCTGTGCCTTAGCTCCCCAGAACTTCCTCATCTGATAACTAGAAGTTTGTACCTTTGACCCACCTCTCTTCATTTCCCCCGCACCCTAGTTCCTGGCAACCACCCATCTGCTCTGTTTCTATGAGTTTGGCTTTTTTAGATTCCACATATAAGATAGACCATACGGTACTTTTCTTTCTCTGTCTAACTTATTTCACTTAGTATAACGCCCTCAATGTCCGTCTATGTTGTTGCAAATGGCAGGATTTCTTTTTTTTTTTGTGGCTGAACAATATCCCATTATATATATATACACATCACTTTTTTTTTCTGTCCATTCATTCATCAAAGGACAATTAGGTTGGGTCTACTTCTTAGGTATTGTGAATAATGCTGCAGTGAACACGGGGAGCAGGTATCTCTGTGAGATAGTGATTTTGCATAAATACCCAGAAGTGGGATTTCTGGATTATATGGTAGTTCTATTTTTAATTTTTTGAGGAGCCTCCATACTGTTTTCCATAGTGACTGCACCAATTTACATTCCCACCAACAGAGCACAACCTCATCAACACTTGTTATCTCTTGTCTTTGAAAGTAGCCATTCTAACAGGCGTGAGGTGACATCTTATTGTGGTTTTCACTTGCATTTCCCTGATGATTAGTAATGTTGAGCACCTTTTCATGCATCTGTTGGCCATCTGTATGTCTTCTTGGGAAAAAATGTCTATTCAAGCCTTTTGCCCATTTTTTAATCAGATGATTTGTTTCTTTGCTATTGAGTTGTACGAGTTCCTTATATATTTTGGATATTAACCCCTTATCAGATAGATGGTTTGCAAATATTTTCTTCCATCCCATAGGTTTTATTTTCATTTGTTGATTGTTTCTTGTACTGTAAAGAAATTTTTTAGCTTGATGTAGTCCCATTCACTGATTTCTGCTTTTGTTGCCTGTGCTTTTGATGTCATATCCAAACATTGTTGCCAAGACCAACATCCAGGAGCTCTTTCCTTACGTTTTCTTCTAGGAGTTTTATAGTTTCAGGTCTTACATTTAAGTCCTTAACCTACTTTGAGTTAATTTTTTTTTAAGGAAGACTAGCCCTGAGTTAACATCTGCTGCCAATCCTCCTCTTTTTGCTGTGGAAGACTGACCCTGAGCTCACATCCGTGCCCATCTTCCTCTACTTTATATGTGGGATGCCTGCCACAGCATAGCTTGCCAAGTAGTGCCACGTCCGCACCTGGGATCCGAACTGGCAAACCCGGGGCCACCGAAGGGGAACGTGCGAACTTAACCACTGCGGCACCGGGCCGGCCCCTACTTTGAGTTAATTTTTGTGAGTCATGTAAGATAGGGGTCCAATTTCATTCTTCTGCATGTGAATATCCAGTTTCCCCAGCACCATTTATTGAAGAGACTATCCTTTCCCCATTGAGTATTCTTGGCTCCCTTTTCAAATATTAGTTGAGTGTATGCAGGGGTTCATTTCTGGCTCTCAATTATGTTCCATTGGTCTGTGTGTCTGTTTTTATGCCCATAACATCCTGTTTTTATTATTATGGCTTTGTAACATAGTTTGAAATCAGGAAGTGTGATGCCTCCAGCTTTGTTCTTTCTCAAGATTGCTTTGGTTATTTGCAATCTTCTGTGGTGCCATATAAATTTTAGCATTGTTTCTCCATTTCTGTGAAAAATGCCATTGGAATTTTGATGGGGATAGCATTGACTCTAAAGATGACTTTGGGTAGTATGGACATTTTAACAATATCAACTCTTACAGTCAATATAACATGGGCTATCTTTCCATTTGTTTCTGTCTTCTTCAATTTCCTTCAACATATGTCTTTACAGTTTTCAATGTACAGGTCTTTCACCTCCTTGGTTAAATTTATTCTTATTCTTTATCTAGGTATTTTATTCTGTTAAAGCTATAGGACTGTTTTCTTTATTTTTTTTCCTATAGTTCATTGTTACTGTATAGAAACACAGCTGGTTTTTGTATATTGATTTTTGTATTCTCCAACTTTACTGAATTTGTTTATTAATTCTAATAGTTTTTTGGTGGAGTCCTTAGGATTTTCTGTATACAAGATCATGTCATCTGCAAACAGAGACAATTTTACTTCTTCCTTTTTGGTTTGGATGCCTTTTTAAATTTTTTCTTGACTAATTGCTGTGTCCAGGACTTCCAGTACTATGTTGAATAGGAGTGGTGAGAGTGGGCACCCTTGTCTTGTTCCTGATCTTAGAGGGAAAGCAGAAAGCCCTTGATTTTTTTCAACTCTCAAGTAAACTAGAATATTGCCTTTTATTAAATTAAATGTAATGGCATTTCCTAAATTAATAAAACATAAAAATTTTAAAAAACACTAGAAAACATCTGGACGATTTCCCTAGTTACAAATAAAAGGAAACTGAAGTCCAGAACTGCTAAATTATTTTCCCAAGGCCTAGAAGCAAGAGTTAGAACTAACGCAATTCACTCACTCACTCCAATATTCATCCACTCACCAGACATCAGAGAATAAGTGAATAGACAAATGAAAGATAAATTAACAAATGCAGTTTTGTTAATTACATGTAAATGCTAAAATAATTATCTTCTGGATAGAATAGAAAGACAAGACTTTGCCCTCAGGTGACCCTCTGTGTGATGAGGCCCAGGCGGGAGGATAAGTTCAGTGCTCAGTGCAGCCTGAAGTGACACGTTGCAGGGGAGCTTAGTGTTCTGAGAGCACGTTCTTCTCCAATGTGATGAGGAAAGAGCTCAGAGGCGACAGAAGCACAGAGCAGGGCAACCTGTGCAGGGGGGCGGGGAGAGGACAGGAAGAGTTAAAGTCTTCCAAGAGATGATGTACAAGTTGAGTTTTTTTTGGTTTTTTTTTCAAGATTTTATTTTTTCCTTTTTCTCCCCAAAGCCCCCCGGTACATAGTTGTGTATTCTTCGTTGTGGGTCCTTCTAGTTGTGGCATGTGGGACGCTGCCTCAGCATGGTTTGATGAGCAGTGCCATGTCCGCGCCCAGGATTCGAACCAACGAAACACTGGGCCGCCTGCAGCGGAGCGCGCAAACTTAACCACTCGGCCACGGGGCCAGCCCCTACAAGTTGAGTTTTGAAAGCTGAATATTAGTTAATTGAGGGACAGGGTGATATACTGAGAAGCACCCAGAGGTAAGCTGTGTTTGGGTTCTGCTTCTCACTATTTGCCTAACTTTATGTAAGTAATTAAACTCCTTCTTCATCTTTAAAATGTAGTGATGACTACTTGTATGGTTGCTGTGAGAAATGGAAATAACGTGTGTAAATTTCCTACGACAATACAACTATCAGTTGGTGGTCACAACTTGTAATGATCTAAAGATGATGACGGTGGGTGTGCTGGACAGGGAAAATAGCATGCTGGGGCCTGGAGGTCTAAGAAAGTACAGTGAGTCCCAGGAACTGGCAAGACTTCCATATGTAGTGATTCACTGGAGGTTTTTAGTGAGAGTAATGAAGCCACACGGTGCCAGCACACAACCAAGAATCTGGAAATAATCTTAAAGATAATGAGGAAGATTTTAAGGATGCAAAGTAGGGGTGTCAAAATCAGACTTTTCCTGTAGGTCTATCATTTTGGCAAAAGTTGTAGAAGATGGATGAGGTGGTACAAGATCAGAGGGACACACTCTGTTGGGAGGTAACATCCAAAGGCAAGGCCTGGCCTAGAGAAGTGGTGGTCAGGAAAGGGAGAAGGACACAGATTATGAAATGATAAGAAATAAAAGTTCAGGCTCTGATGATTGACTGAATTTTAGGGAGAAAGATACAGAGAGGTCAGATGGCCCCACAATTTCAGAAGCAGTTTCTGTGATGTTTGGCAGAGATACAAAATAGGACATAGAATAGAAGAAACAGGTATAATGTTTAGATTATGAGTTCTATTTTTGGACTTGTTAAGTTTGAAGGGCTTTCAACAAGGGAAGTCCAGGTACAACAGGAGACACTGGCCTGAAGTTCAAGGCAGAGGATGTGCATTTGGGAGCTATGAGTGCTGTGATGGAATCGAAGTTATGGAAACTGACAGTGTAAAGTAAGAAAGGAAGAGGGTGATATGGAAATCTATAAATGTAACATTTAAGGGGAGGACAGAGGGCAAGAAACGTGCAAGCAGATGAGGAGGGGCCACCGCAGGAATGCGTGGTGGAAATCTCTGTAACAAGTAGAGGAGTGAGCAGGTGGAGGAAGAAGTAAATGGTGAGTGCAGCCTATTTTGGGAGACGCAGGTTTCTAAAGGGAATGGGCAAATTGCAAGTTAGCTAGAGGTTTTATGAACTTGAGTAAGGTTTGTTTTCTTTCTGGTTTTTTCAAGATGGGAAAATAGAAGATGTTTATAGATGGAGGGAAGAGTGTGAGTAGTGAAGGAAAGCTTGAGCGGTGAGGGAGAAGGGATGGAATCCGGGGTGTGGAGCAACGTCAGGGCAGAAGAGGCGCTGCAGCTGAAATGGAGGGGACCAGGAGACGTGTCCGTTGAGGCATGTTTGTGTGAGGGCAGGAAGATGAGAAAGTCTCCCTGTTCCTTTGCGAAGTAGGACATCTCTTCATAGCTGTTTTTCAGTTTTGTTTCTTTTTTATTTTTATTCCTACTTTAAAACCAAGCTGAAACTTCAGTCCTGAGGTTACTCTTTCCCAGACAGTTCCTGGGGGCCAAGAGTCACGGCCTGAGCTCTGGGCACTTTGAGGACAGTTTGATCTAGACTTTCCTTACAGGGAATAGCCTCTCAAGATTTAAGTCACTTAAAAACACTTTTTTTTCTTTTTTTGCAAGATGTCTAAAATCCTGAATGCTTTCAAACACCTTTGAGATAATTGTGTGAGTATCCTTATACACAGGTGAGTGTTTACAGCTAAGGTCAGTTCCTCTGGAGCATTGATGGCGTTGGTCTGTATTCACCAGACTTCAACATTAGAAGATTTAAGATGCTTTTTATCTCAGTACATTGAGGCATAGTCACTATTAACTTATTTAGTCTGATTTAGAGTGATTTGGAGGAGATGGAAGTAAAGGCTCTTCTCAGGGAAACTTCAGTAATTAACCTCATTCCTTGCTGGGATCCGAGAATTGTTCTTCCAGCTCCCCCTTCACATGACCTCCATCATACTCCATGGTCTGACATGTGGGTTAGTTATTGCCACAATAATGCTGCATAACAATCAACCTTGAAATCTGAATGGCTTACAACTACAAATTTAGACCTTTCTTTTTTTCTTTTTTTAAATTAAATTTTTTCCAATTACTTTATTGAAATCATAAGGGTTTATAACTGTATAATTTTGGGTGTACATTGTTATTTATTAGTGTCCATATAGACTGCCTTGTGCTCACCACCGATGCTCTAATTATCATCTGTCATGATACACATGTGCCCCGTTACCCTCTTCACCCACTCCCAACCCCCTTCCCCTCTGGTGACCACTAATCTGTTCTCTTTGTCCATGTGTTTATTTATCTTCCACATATGAGTGAAATCATGCAGTGTTTGTCTTTCTCTGTATGGCTTATTTCACTTGACATCGTACCCTCAAGGTCCACCCATGTTGTTACAAATGGGATGATTTTGTCTTTATTTATGTCTGAGTAGTATTCTATTATGTATATATACACCACATCTTCTTTATCCATTCATCCATACCAGGGCACTTGGGTTGCTTCCATGTCTTGGCTGTGGTAAATAATGCTGCAATGAACACAGGGGTGCATAAATCTCTTTGGATTGTTAATTTCAAGATCTTTGGATAAATACCCAGCAGTGGAATATCTGGATCATACGGCAGATCTACTCTCAATATTTTGAGAAATCTCCATACTGTTTTTCATAGCGGCTGCCCCAGCTTGCATTCCCACCAGTGGTGTATGAGGGTTCCCCTTTCTCCAGATCCTCTCCAACATTCCACAAATTCAGCTCTTTCTGCATCATGGGTTTGTGGGTCAGCTGTGTCTTGGCCGGCCTTGGCTGGACATTGGGCTTGGCGACAGCCTTTGGGCCTAGTTCAAGCCACTGTATGTGTCTTGTTCTTGAGCTCAGGCTACATTTTCCTAATGGTGATGACAAAGGAAAGAAGGCCAGTGCACCCATACAAACACACTTCAAGTCTCTGCTCGCATCACACCCACCAGCATTGCTTTAGCCAAAGTAAGTCATGTGGTCAAGCTCAAAGTCCAGGGGTGAGGAAGTAGCCTGTGTCCACAGTGAAGTCATGGTGAAAACGTGCAGGTATAACACAACCACAAGGTCATCAGAAGTGGAACCAACAGTTCCATCAGCAACATTTGGCATGTCAGTCGTCTAGGCCTGGAACATGGGCAGCAATGATAGCTTCTCCCTCTCCGGACCTCATGGTGCCTGGAGGAGAAACAGGTAGGGGTAGGGCTTGGATTCAGAGTGGCTCTATCAGCTGGGTACATCATTTATCCTTTTGACCACTCACTTTCCTCTTCTCTTAAATGGGGAATAGGAATTCTGTTAACAGACATCATAGTACACATATAAGAATCAGGTTCAGATTCTCTGTACTCAATAGAGACGCTGGTCAGAGGAATGATGCATGTGGAGATGAAGAAGAGAGTATTTTAGCAATATGCTAAAACTTAGGGTTTATTTGTGACCATATCTGATTTCACACCAGGCCATGCATTTAATCTTGATTTGCTAAGAAAATCTGCAAACTGAATCCGGGTTGATTTTTGTGTCATTAAGGAAAAGATAAAACCAGCATTTGGTATTCTCACCATAACCAAGGTTAGCGTGTTCATCCCAAAGCAAAGAGAAAGTCTCAGAGGCGAGGTGAGTGACGTGCCATAAGTGTGGAGGGTGCACCTGATGGCACACGGCCTACCTCACCACTCAGAGAAGAAACACTCAACAGTGTGTGTCCCACTGCACACGTAGTCTAGTGCATCACAGTACTGTGCATCCAGGAGAAACAAGGCGTTCCCCAGATGCATCTAACACAGACGTCTGCGTGCTCACACAGCAACGCAACGTGCCACTCCAAAGAGGGCATTGGCTGCTAAGTGTTGGGATGCAAATTCCAAAATCAAATGTCAACTAATTCAGCAGTCTGACATTTGGTTTGACTTGATAAATATGTATTGGTCTTGTCTGCATTTTGATCAATTACTTCAAATTTTCTATTCCTATTTTCTCACTCATCTAAACATTTCCACTTCCTTCTGCTGCCATTAAGACACAGCACAGCTACGGTTGGTAGACTCAGGGTTCCCTTGTTCTCAAACCCAGCTAAGCCCAGCTAAACGAGGAGAGAAGGGAAAGCTGAGTCATGCAGATTTCCCGTAGGAGCCCTAGTTCACACTCTTCAGTCTGCTAATTACTAGATCCTCCTTGGTTTCTCTTAGCAAGTGCTGTCTCCATCGTGGTAGGTGGGTGTGGGGAACAACACCTGTTGTAAAGGTGATGAAAATGTCCAGATTTCATTTTGCGTATAAATGAAACCAATTTCTATGTGTAGCATCCAAAGTCTTTCAGAGGCTGAAGAACTTGAATGTTGGGAAGCTGACAAACTAGGGTAGCTGAGCAATCTACCCACGTTAGACTGTGATGCCGCGGGGAGAGGGCGCCTGCAGAAGAAAGATTCTCAGATCTGACATCAAGGTCATTGTTGTCATAAGGAAACTAACCTGAAATTAATCACTAAACTTAAGAGTTGGAGAAGGGAAGATTTAAAAGCAAAAGTTTACTGGCAGAATTTTTCTTGTCTTTAAATGTCAAACATATGAATAAGCGCACTTAATAAAATTATCAAATTTTTCTATTATACTTCTTGATATTAGAGGCTATAAACATCTGGCTGTTCAGAACATCCAAAAAGTAAAGGCATAAATGAGTGACCAAGTGGAACTTAGTTCTGAGTCGGGTCTCACAGGACGCGGCTCACCGTGCTGCTGTCACTCGGCGTCCTTCCGTGGAAGCCAAGGACGGAAAGGCTGTCAGGCTTTTCTTGACAGAAAGCCAAGCTGGCATTACGAAGAGTTCATTGTGGTGAGTAAACACGGCATTATTCTAGAAAAGAATAATGAAGAATCCAGTATAATATGCTTAAACAGTTTAGGGAAAACCCTGCTCACTTATTCAGACTAAAGCATTTGAGATTCCAGATCTGGTCTAAGATGAAGAATCTTCCGAGTGGTTTTTGAGCAAGGCCATTTGCTTTCACCACTGCCCTGAGTGCATCAGCCGTGGGTTAAGTATCTCATAAAAGCTGCAACAATTTTGATTTGTCATTTTGTTTGTCAGAATTTAAAGTTTTATTGCAAGTTCATATGCTGTGAGTATATTCTCAAAGCTCTTCAATACAAAAAAGTGCCAAAGTATAATTTACTCCAGAGGAGGTCTGGATGCATTCAAGCTTGAATCCATTACTCCAGACCAGTTATTTCTCTTTGAGCTCTAATAAGATTATCCACGTCAGTTTACACTCCTCAAAATTTTGGTCCTAGCTGAGTCACTATAATTCAAGATAGAGTAGCTGATAGAAGAAAAAATATCCCCCAAATACTAGTAGCACCATCACCTCATCACTGCCTAGAGGTTCAATTCTATTTTTCTGTGCCAACTGAATATTTCTGCCAGATATAAGAAATCAGAGCACTGGAAAAGAATTTAGAAACTGTCATCCAGATCAGCATTTGGAAAAGTATATTCTATTTATTATTATCTATTTATTTAAGTGCACCTGAATTCAACATAGTCACGTCTATTTTTTTATCCCTAAACATTGAGATTCCCACTGAATTGTGTATGTCATAACCGATTTACCTTGAATTTATCAGATATTCTTGAATATGTACGCCAGTCAACATAATACATTTGTAGGAGAAGGATATTACTTCTTAATATACAAAAAACTTACATATTAAAACATATAGAAAACTCCAAGATTTATAAACTCTGGTCTTTGGGTCATTTGTAGTCTATAATTCAAAAAAAATACAGTGAAAGAGCCCTGTGTGGGTGAGGAGACCCAGAGTGGAGCTGGGCTGCACTAGCTGGGTGCGAAGCGGCTACAGGGCTCTCTAGGTTTGAGTTTCCTCACCTGTGAAATAAAACGTTTTCACCAGATGATTTCTAAAGTTCCACCCAACCTTAACAGGTGATGACTCCAGGAAAATTTCATGTTACAAAGTTTGATCACTTGAAACAAAGACGTGGATTTCCTTGTTTGTTGCCTGGGGTTTGGTTTAGCTACGGTGTTGGTCATCCTTTGAGAATGTGAAGCTGTCAGATTTTAAAAGAATGATGATTATACAAACAGAAAATTAAACAAGGAAAGTACTTTTCAGGAATTTTTAAATCCAAGAAACACTAATATACATAGTACAGCATCTCATGAGCTGTAGCAAGATTGTCCCACAACACACAAAGGAGTTTTAAGATATGATAGGATAAGATATAAAGGAATTTTAAACCATGAAAATTGCATGTAAAAATTAAAACGTGTTTTTTTTAAATCATGAGCTTTCTCACAATACTCTTTTCAGTCATTCTAAAAGTTCCCTAACTGCCAATTAAATTTAGTTATTGGGATTTTAAACCGTCTAGCTTAAAGCTCTTTGGTGACTTCCACTGCTGTTGTTGGACCACCAGAACTCTTTAAGCCCACGGTCCCTGGCTCTGCATGAACTGACTACTGTCCACCCTCACCCTCTCATGGGGCTCTCCCCATCTCGGCCGGCTGCAGCTGCACTGCACTTCTTCCTCCTCGTTCTTTGAGTCCCCTCTGTCTTTGTGCCCTTACACGTGTAAGGATGCTGCTCTTCTCCTTTGCAGAGTAGGGGAGCAGGGGAACTAATGCTGAGCGCACTCTTTTACAACGAGGTAAAATGTTGATGAGACTCTGATAGAAAGGTGTTGAGGAAGCTGTGGGGGGACCAGATCACCTCTAAGAAGGTGGCCACACTGTGGGGTTAATGTACTCCTCGTCTGTGTGAAGATGGAACCTGGGAGTGCTGCCACACCTCGCTCCTCCAGAATAGGACACATGATCAGGCATCTTGGGGGAATTTGACCTTCATCAGATAGAGAAAGAGCCTGGCCTTGAGAGAGTATAATTCTTAAGCAACTGTATTCTTTCTCATGTCTGTGACCCCTTTAAACTAATTTTGTGGCCTTATTCTTACCCATTCCTGGAGTGAATCTCAGGCAGATCCTTATCAGTCACAAGAAGAATCTCATTTCAGTAGCTAGTTGATTTTGGGATATTAAACTAACCTTGCATTCCTAGGAATATCTCACTTGGCCATGGTGTGCATTCTTTTTTATATTTTTCTGGATTTGTTTTGCCAGTGTTTTGTTGAGGATTTTGTGTCTATATTCATAAATGATATTGATCTGTAGCTTTCTTTCCTTCTGATGTTTTTGTCATCAAAAATATATTTTTGAAATCAAGGTAGTAGTAGCCTTGTAAAATAAGTTGGGAAGTGTTTCTTCCTTTTCTGTTTTTTGGAGGAGTTTGTGAAGACTTGGTCTTCTTTCAATGTTTAGTATAATTCATTGGTGCCATCTTGGTCTAGGTTTTTCTTTGTGGGTAGTTCTTGATGACTAATTCATCCTCTTTACTTGTTAATGTTATTCCGATTGCCTATTTCTTCTTCAGTCAGTTTCAGTAGTTCATGTATTTCTAGGAA
The DNA here is from genome assembly GCF_041296235.1 of Equus asinus. Taxonomy (NCBI): domain Eukaryota; kingdom Metazoa; phylum Chordata; class Mammalia; order Perissodactyla; family Equidae; genus Equus; species Equus asinus. The sequence continues at coordinate 68,745,877 of NC_091797.1, forward strand.
TTTGTCCATTTCATCTAAGTTGTCTAGTTTGTTGTTGGACAATTTTTCATAGCATTCCTTTATAATCCTTTTTATTTCTGTAAAGTTGTTAGTTATAGCCTCTCTTTCATTTCTGCTTCTTTAAAATCGAGTCTTTTCTCTTTTTATCTTGGTCAGTCTAGCTAAAGGTTTGTCCATTTTGTTATCTTTTAGAAGAACCAGCTTTTGTTTTTATTGATTTTCTCTATTGTTTATTTTCTACTTCTTTAATTTCAGCTCCAATCTTTATTATTTCCTTGCTTCTGCTTGCTTTAGGTTTGGTTTGCTCTTCTTTTTCCAGTGTCTAAAGGTGGAAGGTAAGTTATTGATTTGAGATCTTTCTTTTTTCTTAACACGGGCACACAGAGGTGCACATTCCCTCTAAGCTTTGGCTGCATCCCGTATGTTTTGTCTCCATTATCCTTCGTCTCCAAGTATTTCTGATTTCATTTTGAATTCTTCTTTGACTCATTGGTTACTTAAGAGTGTGTTATTAAATTTCCATATATTTGTGAGTTTCTCAAATTTCTTCCTTTTATTGATTTCTAATTTCATTCCATTGGTCAGAGTACATACTTTATATTATTACTATCCTTTCAAATTTATTGAGGTTTGCTTTATGGTCCAGCATATGGTCTATCCTGAAGAATGTTCCATGTGCAGTTGCAAAGAACATACATTCTGTTTCTGCTGGGTGGAGAGCTGTACAGAGGTCTGTTGGTCTTGTGGCTCTATTGTGTTGTTAGCTCTTCCATTCCCTTATAAAACTTCTGTCTAGTCATCCTATCTATTATTATGCATGGGGTATTGAATTATCTATTTCTTCCTTCATTTTTGTCAATTTTTCCTTCATGTATTTTGGTGCTCTGTTATTGGGTGCATATGTTTATAATTGTTGTATCTTCTTGATGAACTGACCCTTTTATCATTATGAAATGTCTCTCTTTATCTCTAGTAATATTTTTTGTTTTAAATTCAATTTCTTCCAATATTAGTATACTCACTCCTGCTTTCTTGTAGTTGCTGTTTGCATAATATATCTTCTTACAGCCTGCTATTTTTAATCTATTTGCATCTTTGAATCTAAAGTACATCCCCTATAGACAGTATATTGTTGGATGTTTTTAAATCCAGTTTGATAATCTGTGCCTTTTGATTGAATTAGAAAATTTTTCATTGTGGTAAAATTCACATAACATAAAATTTACTATCTTAACCATTTTTAAGTATGCAGTTCAATGATATTAAATACATTCATAGTGCCATATTACCAACACCACAATCAATCTACAAAACTCTTTTCATCTCGTAAAACTGAGACTCTGACCCATTAATTCATGACCCCCCAGCCCTTGGCAGCCAGGATTCTACTTTCTGTCTATGATTTGATACTCTAAGTACTTCAGATGAGTGAAGTTGTACAGCATTCCTCTTTTTGTGACTGGTTTATTTCACTTAATATGATGTTCTGAAGTCTCATCTGTGTTGTAGCATGTGTCAGAATTTCCTTCCTTTTTAAGGCTGCACTATGTGTGTGGTATGATGTGTGTGTGTATGTGTGGTGTATGTATGTGTGATGTGTGTGTGGTGTGATGAGTTTGTATGTGTGTGTTGTGTGTGTGTATTGTGGTGTGTGTGATGTGTGGTGTGTGTGTGGTGTGATGTGTGTGTGTTGTGTGATGTGTCTGTTCTGTGTGTGTGGTGTGTGTGTGTGGTGTGATGTGTATGAAGTGTGTGGTGTGTTTATGTGTGTGGTGTGTGTGTGTGGTGTGATGTGTGTGTTCTCTGTGTGTGGTGTGATGTGTGTGGTGTGTTTGTGATGTGTGTGTGGTGTGATGTGTGTGTTCTGTGTGTATATGGTGTGCTCTGTGTGGTGTGATGTGTGTGTAGTGTGTGATGTGTGTGTTCTGTGAGTGTGGTGTGTGCAGTGTGTGTGATGTGTGTGGTGTTCTGTGTGTGTTCTCTGTGTGTGGTGTGATGTGTGTGTGGTGTGTGTGTATGGTGGGTGTGGGTGTGTATGTGTGGTGTGATGTGTATGTCCTCCTTTTGTGCTGTGTGTGTGACGTGATGTGTGTGTCCTCTGTGTGTGTGTGGTGTGTGTGTTCTGTGTATGGTGTGATGTGTATGTCCTCTGTGTTCTCTGTGTGTGCGCATGTGTCCTCTGTGTTCTCTGTGTGTGCACATGTGTCCTCCGTGTTCTCTGTGTGTGGTATGTATGTATGTGAGTGCTGTGTGTGTGTTCTGTGTGTGGCGTGATGTGTGTGCTCTGTGTGTGTGGTGTGTTTGTGTGTGTGCACGTGTCCTCTGTGTTCTGTGTGTGTGTGTTCTCTGTGTGTGCACGTATGGACTCTGTCTGTCTCTCTTGCGTCCTCCTCAGCCCCTGACCCGCGGCTGCCCTCACATGAAGGCTGCGGCAGGGGAGTGGCCCGGACTCCTGTGCAGGGCTGCGGCTGCATCTCCACTGCAGCTCATGGCCTGGGTGGTCCCCTGGCACCTGTGGGACGCAGCTTCAGAGCCTCCCACAGATGCCCTCTCCCCAGCCTCCTGTCAAAGGCCTGGCTGTGCCCGTGTTCATGGAGCCGAGTGGGAGGAAAGCTGGGCTCTCACGTGCCTGGGTCCCTGCTGTCGCCGACACCTTCACCCTCGGTGCTGGGCGGCTCTCCCCCACCCACCCCTCAGTCTCGCCTCCTCAGAGAACGTGTCTCTGTTCTCTGTTCCGGTGAACGGGCTGTGTTTACGTGTGTGATCCTGCAAACAGGGCCTTTCTGGGTGCAGGTGGAGTATTGCTATTACTCCCCGGGACAGGCCCGGGCTGCTCTTCTGCCGCCACACAGTGAGGTTGTGCACACAGAGGGGTTTTTCATGCCACAGGAAAGGAGCCCTGAGATGATGAGTCCAGGAGCTTTTATACGCACGTGCAGTTGGCACCTGCTCTTCCTCGGAGGGGAGGAGTCTGCTCTTCCTAATGGGAACAATTCTCTGGTCTCTGGGTTTACAGCCCCAGAGCATCTCCATGGCTCTGGCTTCATCCTCCTGCAAACCTAATGCAGCAGCTCTCACTAAACAGTCGGTCATTTTTACTTCCAAGGCTTGTCCACTAACCCAAGTTCCAACCACACTTCATCAAAAGGTCCCTGCTGTGACACCAAGATACAACAGAACACACTCCTCTGTCGCTAGTCACCTGTCTGAGGGTGAGGGGTTTTGGGGTGCTTCACCAGCCTCCCTGCTTTAGCCCCACCATCACACTTATTTCCACAGCGACCTCATGCCCCTGTTAGGGGAGTGTATTAGTTTCCTCTTGCTGTTGTAAAAGTTGTCACACGCCCTGCAGGACCACATGGGGAAGCACCAGGATGGGTTAGGAGGCAGAAGGCATTGGGGAATCAAGGACAAGAGCCTTTGCAGGGATTTTTGCAGGAAAGAACGGCAAGGGTGGTGGGAGCAGGTTTCAGATTGGCTAAGTTGAGTCCTTTCAGGGCTCTGGGTGCAGAGGTTGCCCTGCCTTGTCTGGTCGCCAGTCTGGCTGCCAAGGACAGGGCGTATTGACCTGGAGCAGAGTGCCAGTGAGGGAGGTGGTGGGTGTGGGCTTGGGATGGAGGGTTTGCACAGGAAGGCGCTCTCCCTGGCAAGTTGTCCGACATCTCTGGGAATTAGCTAACCCTCCGAGGGGCAGTGCCCAACTCTGTCAGCAAGGCTGACATCACTTAATACACAGGAGGAGAGGAGCTGAAATGTACCATCCACCATCTTTGGCCAGAAACTCTTTAATACCATTTTTAAATGTATTTTCTCATTTAATCTTCAAAATGGTTTCATGAGATAGGCACAGTGATCTCCATCCTACTGATGAGCAAGCAGAGGCCCAGCTGAGCCGTGGATCAAACCCAGAGTGTTTGACTGTGGAGCCCATGGTCTCAGTCAGTGCGCTGTGCTGTGCTGTCTCTAATAGTGAACATGTTCGTGAAATAGGTCATTGGGAAGCTTGGGGACCCGTCAAGTTGGAACGATAAATTTAAAAATCTGAATTGAAATATGTCAGTTGTTACATGTAAAGGTCTGCTCTGAATGAGCATGTGGCTGTTTCATGAATTGCGCGGTGGGTTTCAGGAGCTGGGGATCCAGGGGCCAAGCATATTCTGTCTCGTCCTCCCTTCAGTCTGATGGACAGGGAAGGCTGTCATCAGCTCCACCAGGTGCCATGGGCAGAGCAGCCACGTGGGGGCAGCAGGAGCAAACCTCATCAGCAACGCCTCCTCCTTCTCCGTGGAGCTGCTTCTCCAGCATTTCAGATCCACCTGTGGACGATGAGCAGTGCGACTTCGCTGGAGACTTTAAAAACCAAACTAAGCTTTGAAACAGTTAAATTTCTAAGATGTTTTCACAGTTCTCAGGGTTGGACTCTGACCTAACAGATAAGACCAGTGCCCTGGGAGAAGGTTGGTGCAGCTGAGTATCTTCAGGTCTATTTAGGAAACAATTCTGATTTACATTCCACTTATCTTCAGAAAGAATTTGTGGCAGCTAACAGTGCTAAAACCACACAAAATGCTCCAGTTCAGAGGAAAACAGAATAAGCAAGCAGAGAAATAGCCAGACCAGCAGGCATGTGCAGGAGGCGACTCTGAGCATCCTGTAAGGGGCAGTGAGAGCTTTCCCAGGGCTGCGCTCAGGCTGTCCTGAGTCCATGCGGGTCTCCTTGATGCCCCCAGCCGAGGATTGCGAGCAGTGGCGGGGTTCCTGGTCACTTCCTCCACGAGACCCTCTGACCTCTCTGGCCTGCCTCTCAAAACTCCCATGGCTGTTCTGGCCACGTTCACCTTTGTGTTTCTTTGCTTACATGCTGTGTGCACCTTTAATTATGCGCTCTCCTGTCATTTCACTGTTTTCCTATGTTCTTAGTGAAACTATTGCTTCGCATCTCCCACAGTGATTTTTAGTCCCTTGCTGGGTTGCATTAGTTAATCAGAGGCTAGGAGCACCAGCAATGTCACAGGGCAGGTGCCCCAGACAGTGCCCACTGAGCAGGCTCCCCCTGCAGCTGTTGCAACGAAGGCATGGTTGAGCCGCTGCTCTCACTGTGCTGTGGAGACAGACTGAGGCAAGATAGCCAAAATCTCAGGGCCCCTCAGCCCTGTCAAATGGCATGTGAGCACACCCTCTGAGGACACTCGCTGGTCCAGTGTTGAGCTAGGAAGGACCCACAAGGCAGCCATTGTGTCACAGAGATGGGCTCAGGGTGTGAGTGCAGATGGGAGTCAGAACTCCTGAAATAGAACCAAACTTGCAGACTGCCTAGAATTCAACAGGAGTTCAATAAATAGTTGTTGACCGAATAAATTAATCTGAAAACCATTTCCGTGTTTTACAAATGAAAAGCCTGAAACTCAGATTAGGTGACTCGCCTAAAGTCATACTGGAAATTGGTGACAGAGCCGGACTGAGATCTGAGAGCGCCTCAGGCATGTAAAGAGCAGCTTTAGTTAGAGCTGCAATCACCTGTTTAAGTGTTTTGGACACTGAGGCTCTCGTGTGCCTCTCCCCGTGGCAGATGCTGAGAACAGAGGTGATGTCTGTGTCAGAGAAACCTCCTGGACTGATTGTAAGGAGACTGTGATGTAAATGGGGTCCAAGGCCATGTTCCAATTCAGGGTTTGCCTGCAAAATCTGAAGTTGACCCTGGTGGATGGGAAACCCATATATGGACAGAAGAAGAAGATGGAAGAAGCAGAGCGATGGGGGAGGGAGGCTGCTTCACTCCAGCCCCCAGAAGGTACAGTCGTGTCCAGCAGGACAACTCCCCCAAAGGCCCCGAGAACCTCCACAGAACTCACCCCTTGGGTTTAAGGCTGGGCTTCAAAGATGGGCCCTGAGCTGTCCTGGCAGCTCATGATGGTACAAGACAAGACAACAGGACCAACAGAGGGACATTCAGGGAACATTAACTTCATTCAGACGTGTCTTGGAAAAGATAAGAAATTCACTGCTAGAATATTAATATCTTTAATTAAAAAGAAAGCCATACATACCATAGAGTAAAACTTGTTCAATTAACAAATATTTGTTGACTGTCTACTTTGTGCCAGGAACAGCTCTGGTCCTACATGGAACTGCAAACAGCGTGGGGATTGATCAACACAGGAGGAAGGGTGCACTTAGAAGGAAATAATGCAGGCATGGGACCGGGGAGGGGAGCTGCCCCTGGTGGGTAATCACCTTCAGGGAGGCCGATGAGGGGGCCCCTCTGAGAAGGGACCTTCTTTGAGCCAAGACCCAGTGAAGGGGAGTGTCAACGAAAATAATCCACAACCAATCTATAAATGAAAATTTGGGTGAGTTTATTCTGAGTTGAAATCTGAGGACCATGGCCTGGGGCCTTTCTTCCCAAAGGAAGAAAGGGCACCGAAGAAGTGAGGTGTACAGAGTGGTTATATACCCCCAAACAGGACGTTTCACATATGATTGAAATGTCCCTCCCACAATAGTCACAAGATTGCCCTGTCGGCACAGCACTTGATGGACACAGCAGGTAGTGGGTCTGCTATCTCGGAGGGCGTAGCAGGAGGCAAGCCTACTGTCTCGAGCTGGGTGGTCGCAGGTGAGCGCAGCAGTTTCTAGCCTAAGGAAAGATGCTTAATCCTTAAGGGAATGCCAGCATTGGGAGGGGGAGGGAAGTTGCACCTTTATTTCAAGGGCCTTTGTTCTTGCCATAGGAATATCTAAAGCAGATATACAATGCATGCTCAACGGCCTCTGTCAGGCCCTTTTGGAAAGACAAGGTCAGGCCGAATTAGGTTTACACCAAATGGCTTCCTCATATTCTCCAATATATCCTATTACTTGCCATTTTTATTTGTCAGGAGCAAGGCGTGTGGACAGCTGTCCAGGGGAAGAGCAGCAGAGCACGCACATTTGTTATTAGCTTTAAAGATCAGACACAAATTTCAAGAGGTTTTGACTTGGTGGCCACTTTGGGACCGTGGCTCTTCTCCCTGACGTCCTAGGGGACTTGCTTATTCATCCTCACTGTGAGATCCTCTAAGGAAATGTCTTATTTAGACATTGACCTCTTTTATTGAAAGGTAAGTGAATCAGCCCTAGTTGATGACAAAGGCTTTGGAGAAGGGATACAGGCCGGACTTTTGTGGTTAAGGACACACGGGAGCCCTGGGTGTTGGGCGTCTCCCTGTCCCTGAGCGGGAGCAGGAGACCCTGAAGAAGAGTCGTCCCCCGGAGGACCTTGCTGTGTCTCTGCTTGAAGTGCTGCCTTCTCTCCCCTCAAGCCACCCTGCCCCCAGGACCCTTGCCCAAATCATCCCGCTTGTCCTAATCGCTTCCTCATCTGAACCTTCAGATCTGACGGTTTTAGCATTTAGTGATTCCCTGGCTATTTCATGTACGTTTCCTTGCGTTCCCGGGTAGACAGAAAGCTCCTGCAATGAGGGGAGACAATTCCGTGTATGTGCTGTTTACATACACATTTTTTGATTGTCAGGAAAGAGGGAGGGAAGTGTAGGCCAAGACAGTGACAGCCACACAGGAAAAATTTCATAAACAGCCCAATCTGGGGCTGAGGAGAACGGGACAGGAAGAGGAACAGGTGGGGACTGGAATACCGTTGGGCAGCAATTTGGGAGGGAGTAGGATGGGACTCAGGTCCAAGATGCAGGAGATCTTGATGCCATGAGCACAACCACTGCCACCTCTTAGTCAGAAGCCGAGGCAGGAGACTCTATCTTTTTGGTAAATAGCTTCAAATAAAGTAAGTTTGGTGCTGCCAGAAGGAGGAAAGTGAAAGGTCAAGTTATGATGGAAGAGACGAGCGTTGTGCAATCTTTCGCTGGCGTGAATACAACTGAAATAGGTCATTTAGGAAGGGAAGGTGGCTGATCCTCACATGCTGGCCTGCCTCAGATGAATAAGCTCAGACAGGCAAGGAAGGAAAACCGGCTGAAATGGATGCTGATTACAACCCAAGGAAGATGGTGAGTGGCTCTAGGGCAGACACTGGGATTTAGTCTTTCATTGCATATGAATAATAAAATCCAGATATAAAGACCCTTCCAGCTCCAAAATCTTGTGATCCTGGGTCTCACACTAAATTCAACAGGTAAGATATGTTTTTCTTAATATAGTTAACTCCTTGGAATTAGGCACTCCTTTTGTGCTTGGTGTAGCAAACACTGGTGCATATTTTACATTCAGGAAAATCATCATCAGCTAAAGAGTCTTTGACTCTGAGGTCAAATTGGTCTTTTCCAGAAGGGCAGTGGAAAAGAGGGTAACTGGCTTAATTTTATCTCTTAACATCATATTAAGCTTAATAATGACAAAATATACCAAAACAAGTCAGACAGTAATGAGCAGAGCTTCAATAAGATAGTATTCTGGTTTTGGAGTGCAAACCGTTTGTGAGGTGATTATCTTCTTCAGGCCAACTTATTAAGAAGCTCCAAGCTTCCCCATTGCACCACCTGACACTTTTTTGGTATACGTAATATTTCTTCCCCACTAGCTGACTTAAGCATTCCATGAGCAAGAGAAAAGAAGCTTTCTGAGAAGCCGTGTATCCACTGTACCTGCAGGAGTAGCAAATGATTCTATTTCTGTAGCTTGAGAAGTGATGCATTTCCTCCGTGTTTCCTCGGAGGAACAGCCACACTTCTCAATCAGAGATCTCTGGAGAAGATGCTTGGCATCTTTTCAGCTGCCTCCAGAGTTAGATGACGTGAAGAAACCTGGTAAGTCAGCTACACTCTGAACTTTGTATGACTCAGATCCCACAAAGCCAATTATAGTGTCAGAGTTTCACCTTGATCCACCTGCCAGTTCCTAGAAGAGCACAGGGTGAGTTGCAGACCAGTGGTCCAGAAACCGACCTGCTCGTCAGAATCACACAGGAAGCTCAATCAGAATCTCTGGATTTGGAGCCCAGAAATCTGTATTTCAATAAACTCCATAGGTGATTCTCACAGACTCAATGAGGCACACAGATCTGTGCATCAAGATTTGGGGCTATCGGTGTACATCGTGCAACATCCAAGGCAGGTCTTAGATGTCATGACTAAATTTGGAAAAAAGCAATCCAGGCAAAAGCTGAGGCATCATTCCGTAAATGATTCCATAGACTGAATATAGAGGAATATTTAGAAATGAGAAAAAGGGCACGTCTTTTTGGCCAATATTCTCCAACAATCAACTTTAAGGCATCTTTTGCATTTTGAATGACGATTTCTGCCCATATGAGTCAAATGATGCACTGAAATAGTGACAGCTCTCATATATTTCTTGTGCATAAAAATTTCTTGAATAATCTGTGGTAAACAAAGAACCACACTCTGAATTTTTTTTTTAAATCACCTGATGCTAACCTGTTACTGCTGTATCCAGAGATTAGAGATGGAAATAGCTGTACTCAGAAGCATTTTGAAGAGTCAAGGTCAACCAGAAAATTCTTTCTCTTGGGTAGCTCTTTAAAATTGATTTAAATTCTTGCCTAAGGTTAATTTTAATTTCCCACTGGGACCAGGATCCACTTAAGAACCATTTTTTTTTTGTTCTCACAGCACCTATCCCGATGTCTCTAAAAAAGAATTGCATTTTAATGACAATCATTATTACTACATTAAGATTATGGAGATATTTTTATGGAAGAAAAATACAGAACAATTAAGGGGACTTTGAGAAACAGGTTATTCTGACAGGCAGACTTATCACATACTGAATACAATCATTCTTCGGTAGAATAGAAATATTATAAATTCTGATTTCTTTTTTGGCCTCTTTATGTTCAGACAATTTGATACACTTAAGTTACAAAGGATTTCCTGAAAGCTTTTTCAAATTTATCTTCTATTGATCCCATGATCCAGAAGTTTTCAAAATATGGTGCAGTTGAAATACTAGCAATGAGGGTCTGCATAAAGCATTGGAAAATTCCAGAGCAAGATGAATTCTGAACAGAAAGTACTTAACTTGAGATGTCCATACATTCATTCACTCATTCATTTATTCAAAAGTATTATTTACTGTATTCCAGACTCTTTAATAGGTACTGGATAAGTCTTTGCCGTACCATTACTCAGGTTAAGTAAATCAAGTATTACCAATAACTATCCTCAGGAAAGTGGTTAGAAGTGGACTCCGTGCGAGCACTGGATACAAATACTCCTTAAAGGCGTCACCTTGCCATTGGGCATGATTGCTGTGGTCTAGTGCATGATCAATAGTCTTGAGGAATGCATGGTGGCACCGACATGGCCGTTGTAAAGTGGTTTACTGACAAGTATCCTAGAAAACACCTTTGCTGATTACTGGTGACCTACAGTTCCTATACATACACACAGTTCAGAAAGCATCTTGAGACAATTTTCTCTGGGTATTCTGAAATGATAGAATTCTTAGGCTTTACGCTCATGAAAATAACAAATATAATACACCTTGCTATCATAATTCCTGGGCTTCCTGCTGAAGGATTTTGAGTGGCAGAGTCGTTCAGACTGGCTGTTCTGCTTATGGAAACTTCATTTGGTGAACGTGAATCTTTACATAGAGTGCGAGTGTGACACACCCACCCCAACCCGACAAGAGGTTAATAGATCTGAAATCAACTGCAAATATGCTGGAGTGTTCTTTTCCTCTTTCTAACGTTTACTAAAAATATGTTATATGCCAGGAATATGTTGGGTGCTTTTTGCATGGAATATATGATAACTCCAAGAGAAATTATCTCCTTTTTAAACATGAGAAAATTGAGATCAGAGAGTTTAAGCAATACATTCAACTTCACCACCTCAAACCCAAGTCTTGTATCTCCAGGGGTCCCACTCTTCCCACCCTTCCAGGAGCTGTCTGGTAGAGTGTGGTGCAGACAGCACTGATGTCTCTCCCTTAGTGTTTGCGGCAGTGGTGTAGCTCCACTTTCACACAGTAAAATTGTTTCACTCAACAGGGCTTCACTGTGAGCTCCATGTAAAGGTGATCTAGAAACCTCATCTAAGGCTGTCTCCAAGTTTCCAGATTGTGGAAGGTACTTGGCAGCAACTTTGCACATCCCTGAGCAACCACTGCCATCCTGCTTCTGATGCTTCACTGGGGATTGCTCTTAGGCCTGGTCGCTGTGTTCCCACACATGTGCTGTCTTGCACGGGGACAAGACGGTTTGCTCATCGCATATTCAACATAACCACACAAGCCAAGCAACACACACCATGAAGTCTGGGACTCTTACCTGTCTTCTCAGCAATGAGCACGTGGACCTTTTGATCAGCCTCTACGTTGGGAAGGGGATGGTGAGGGGCACAGGTAAGACAGGAGGACCGTTCTGCCACTTCGTGGATAAGATGCCATAGAAGCTAGGTCATTGGTGTGGGATCCAGACAGAGCCAATTCAAATCCAGGCTGATCCACCTTTCAGCTGTGTCGACCGAGGCAAGTTGTTAATGTTCTCTGAGCCCTGGTTTCTTCATCTGTACGGCAGGGCTCACACTGCCTGCCTCCGTGGGCCGTTGTGAGAAAAGCAACGTAAATATCCAGTGAGAAGCTGAGGAGTAGGTGTGCAGTAAGAGGTGGCTTTATTATTAATATTCTGTACACTTCCCTAAAGTGAACAGCAGTATGGAGGCAGAATCAAGAGAAAGATGCATGAAAGCCACAAAGGTTAGCTCTGCATGAGAAACAACTGACCAATGGACAGAGGTGATTTCCACATGATGAGTAATGGCTCCAGGATGCCCCTTCCCAGGAACCTACCTGCCTTTGCTCTGTGACGAGTTTCACTTCTGGGTTCAGCTGTTTCTGGAGTCCTAGAACAATCCTTCAGCTTGAGTCTCTGCATGGAAAGCAGAATTCCACTGAATCTAGCATTTAAATTTCCCATCACATATTTGTTCCATTAGCCTATTGCTAATCTCAACCTCTAGAATATTCAGTGAAAACTAGAAATACCCTGGGTTATTTGCCTCTTCTGCATACCACTGGCTCTCCCTTTCCCAAATTTAATATATGTTGAAATAGCTTGTTGAGATAGTTTATTTAAAGATAAATAATATCTAACAACAAAGGGGAATTAAAAAGACCCGAGAGAAAAAATGTAAAGGAAAATGGCAAGGTGAAAAAGGGAAATTTGGAAAAAGACAGCAAAGGGGAAAAATAACCCAAAGTACTTTGGGGACACACATAGGAAAGTAGCTTTCTTATGAAGCAGCATCCAGCCTGTCCTGCCTCTTGCTCTGCTGGGCACCCCCAGGGGTGACAACCAGGTTTTCCAAGTGTACAGTCACTGCCAGGTGCTCTGTTGTACTGTCTGCAGGGAGCCTGAGCAACCTGAATTTGTGAATTTCAGCAGCTTACGCCCTCTGATGCCTGGGAAGCCCATCTGGGAAGAGAGCTGCAGTGGGTAAATGCGATCCTGAGCCCCAGACTCAAACTTGACCTGAGCTTTGAAGATGACTGACTTTTAAATGGAGACTGATGCTCCATCGTACAGAGTTCAGATGCCTTGAGATGCACCAAAGTACAGAAAACCACCAAGAGCACAGGAAGTTCCGACAGCCAGCCTCCCTCCTCTGAAGGTCTCCAGGGAGTCTCCCAGCTGACGACCGGGGCCCATCTAAGGAACAGGCTGAGGGTGACACGAGGGACACCAGGCACCAGCCCAAGGTCGTTCTCCATCATCACCAACCCGCTATCCAAAAGGCTCCAGTCCAGCCCAGGAGAAAGGACCTTCCTATCGCGGCTGCTGCAGGTGGCACCCAGGAAGGTGGCGCCCAGGAAGGTGGCGCAGAGGCCCCTTGGACCTGGAACTGCTCACCTAGCTGGGCAGAGCTCAGCAGGAGCCTTCTAACCGGGAGCCATGCCCCCAGGCCCTCAAGCTGCGTCTGAGTGAGGAAGTTTCTAGAGTTGGGTTGGGTGGTGGTTGGTGGCTGCCAGTGAGCAGGCGAATGGGGACACGGACCCAGCGTCCTTTTGCGCTTGGCTGGCAGCTTGAGACAGAGGTGCTTCTCAGGTCAAGGCGGCCACTTTCCTCTGATGAGAGCTGAGGGCGTGTCTGTGTTGTGGCAGCTCTCACGTGTGACTCAAGCAAAAGGAGCCGCCGCCATGGACGGCTGAGCTGAGCTCTGGGGACCTGCCCTGTGACAGCAGGAGAGCTTTGTTACCAAGCATCTATTCACCATCCTGTGTTCTCACTAATTTACAGATAAATTCAAGTTCTGAAAACCGTTTTTCTGGCAGCCCTGTTTTCCTGGTGAAACTCCATTTTGTTTAATCAACTGATAAAAACCTTCACTCCTGCTTAGAGGGGACCCAAGGAACTCGTTTGTGTGGGATGCAGAGAAGGAAAATGTGTCCATGACCTGCTTTGAAACTGCTGTTGCTGCGTCCACACAGGTTGACCTTGAAACAAATTATTTTTTTTACACTTTGCAAACCTACATTTCAAATTTGACACATTGAACTGAATTAAATGCATAAACTCCCTGTTCATCTGGGCAAGAAGCACGAACAATTAGCAAACACTTCAAACCAAAATATAATATTTTGCCAAGGGAAAAATTTCCTCAATGTGATTGTTTTTTCCTGTCTTTTAGTGATTTTAAGGTAATGAAATTGAGATGTCTGTGTCTCTAAAAGAATTCTTTAAGAAAAGTATTTCTCCATTTTGAATAAAAGTCAATATATCTTCTACCGTAGATAAAAGTTAGTCAACTAATGACAATAAACAGAAGATTGAGAAAGGCCTTCATCCCATGATGTCTCGCAGGGTCTACAGTAAATTATAAACCCTCAGCACTGCAGGCAGGACCACTGTCTCCACACTTGGAGAAGCCCGTGGAAAATCTCTCCATCCAGTTCACACAGCAACTTCCAGCCCAGCCTGTGAAGAGCTCCACTCTGCAGGATGAGCAGCGAGATGCCAGGGCCAGGTCACAAGGATGGCGAGATGCCTCCCTCTGAGGAGCAGGACCGGGGACACAGACTGGCCAATCCGGGCTGGGGGCTCCCTGCCTTGAGGTATCACCTTGCTTGTGACTGCTTTCCGGCCCATGGAGGCCTGACCACGGTGACCTCCGCTGTGAGGCCGAGTCAGCTTGCCTTGTGCGTCCCCTCTCGAAACTTCCTGGCATTTCCTCTCCATCAAAGGCTGTACCTCCCCTAGAAGAGAGCATTTCCCACCAGGGAACATCTGCGCAGCCAGACAAGTGCACCCAGGCTCACAGAGCAGAAGGGTCTCCTCTCTGTGGGGCGTACTGTCCCCGGAGCAAAGCACGCCACAGAATTCCAACCAGAACCCTTTGGGAGGACCCACCCCGAGCCACTGCTAGCTGGTGAGGAACATGGTTCAGCGGGCCCATTGCAGGTGTCCCTCAGCTCCCAGGATCTCAGCCTTGGACGTCTCTAGACACTGTCACTTATAATTTATAACTTAAAAAGTATGTATTATCTTTGGAGGGCCTTTCATATACATAAAAAGAGTTATAAAGGAAAAAAACAATTTCACCACTAAATTTTTTTTTTTTTTGAGGAAGATCAGCCCTGAGCTAATATCTGCCGCCAATCCTCCTCTTTTTCCTGAGGAACACTGGCCCCGAGCTAACATCCATGCCCAGCTTCCTCCACTTTATATGTGGGACGCCTTCCACAGCATGGCTTGATAAGCAGTGCATAGGTCCACACCCAGGATCAGAACTGGTGAACCCCAGGCCGCCAAAGTGGAAAGTGCAAACTTAATGGCTGTGCCAACGGGCTGGCCCCTTACCACTAAAATTTTGATAATTATCTTTCCTTCTTAACCATACAGAGAAATTTTAGATTATACTGCACATAAAATGTTGAATCTTCTCTTTTTTTCACTATTAGATCATGAACATTTTACATGGCGTTAAATATGTCAGCAATTGTACATTGTACATCAGCAATTTCCATCGATTCCCCCTTTATCATTTTAATACTTCTAATGTGTTATTATTCTTATTTATAAATCCTTCAATTACTTATCTTGTTGAACACTTATTTACAAGTTAGTTCTATTTTAGCTGAATTTATCGTGGTTGTGTGTTTATATGTTTATCCCAAACAGAATAAGAAATCCGAAGAAGCGTGCAGGCTTTGAGACTATACGGGCTGCCACAGACCCGTGTCCCGCCCATGCTGCTTTCGCTCGGTGCCGAGGTCTCACACAGACAGGGGGACAAAGCTGTGTCAGTGGCATCGCTGCACAGCTCGCAGGAGAAACTGCGGTGCAGCTCAGCAGAGGCGGCGTGGTGAAGACAGCTGGGTCCCCTCCCTGCCTCTGGGACAGACTGTCGGACGCCCCCAAGATCCTGTTCACAGGGTCTCATAGGTGCTGTGTGAGGATCATGTGTTCAGCAAATACATGTTTGTTTATTAGGAATTATTTCCCATACTCTTTTCTTTGTTTTATATGCTCACAAATATATATATTTTTAAAAGGTACAATTATGAAACTAAAAGTGAATTCAAGGGGTATATATTCATTCTCTCTGAAATTTATACACCATCCAGAATGTGAAAGCAACGAAATATTTTAAAGTTCAATACTTGTCATTACAACTTCTTCTCATTGGGGTGGGGTGGGGGGAGGTGGAAAATGAAGGCACAGGGCTCAGGGTGGAATTGTTTTCCCTAAAAATTCATTTCCTGTCTGGCTCTCCCTCTCCCTTGAGGCTGCTCTGTCCGTCTGGCTAACCTCTGAATTGCTCTCATCTGCTTTACTTCCTGGGTTGAATCCCTAGGACCTGCACTTGGAAGGGGACCCACCCTGGGCCTGGAGAGAGTGCTCAGTGTCCTTCCCACCGTGTGTCCTCGTCTGTGTCAGGTTGCACACAGCCCAGGGCTCTTGATGGAGCTGAAGGAAAAGAAAAAACCTGTGTTTCTAAGCTTCACCCAATGCATCTTTAACTTTTGAGCACATCCCTCCACCTGTGCAGATGACAGACTGACAACAGAGCCATAGTCAATGGGCACAGGTTTCAGATGTGGGAGAGTGCTGGTCCAGTCAGCAGAGGCGTGGGCCCCGGGTGAGGGGGCTGGAGATGGAGGGAGCAGTGGGCTCTCACTCCCAGCCCCTTCAGCCAGCACTGCACCACTCTCGTCTCCTCTCTGAAACAGGATGCTCTCAGAATGATTAAACCACTCAGTCCAATTGCCTGTTTGACAAATGAAATCCACTGCAGTCCAGAGTGACTCAGAGTCAGGCAACGTCATGCAGCCCTCACTCTCCTTTCATCTACAGAAGTCACAGGTGTAAAAACTCCCATGGTGACAGAATTCGGATGTGACACTGTTGACTCCCATCCTCCATCCAGCAGTCCTGCTCACGTTGGGGTGGCTATGGTCCTCATTTGTTGGGAGGGGGGTTAGGGAGGGACTAGCTCTTGATTATTCGGGATGTAATTCAGTTGTAAACAGTGTAAGTTTTAGTATCTTTACTTTTGTGCTTTTTGTGATGCTAATGACCCATAGCAGAGTATTTTTCATGTACCATGCAATAAGACCCTATACTTTACACAGTTGCATTTTTTGGATCCTACTTATTGCATTAAGGTGACGTTTTACTTTACTAGCAGTGACATTTGAACATGTAAGAGGTCCAGTGTTAGATCAGAGTCAAAATGAAAATGAAAGAAACACTGACACGGTGGAAGGAGGTGTGGGCTGTCTACTCATCCCTGCCTGTGCTGGGTAACGATCAGCTACGGCCGCACTTGGTCCAGCTGCAAGGTGCACGCACAGGCGAGAGGCGGCAGTCGGCTCCTCCCTGTTCCCTGAGCTTTAGTTCCCCTAAACCCCGATAAACACCATTTTCTAGGATAGGCACATTTTCTGTAATAAAATAAGAGTTGTACTACCATTGAGTACTTATTTTATTTTGTTGTTATTGACATAACATTGGTCTATAGCACTGTATAAGTTTCAAGTGTAAATTATGATATTTTGGATTCTGTAGACTGCACTGTGTTCACCAGCAAAGTCTAGTTTCCATCCGCCACTGTACACCTGTGCCCCTTCACCCCTTCCACCCTCCCCCACCCCTTCCCCCCTAGTAACAGCAATCTGTTCTCTGCATCTGTTTGTTTACCTTCCACATTGAGAGCAGTCATACCTATCTGTCTTTCTCTGTCTGCCTTACTTCACTTAGCACAATACCCTCAAGGTCCTGAAATATCTGTGGTTTTCAGGAGCGTGGAAGGTGGTCGTCCCTAAGTGGAAGTATATATATTGTTACTGCTGCTCAGACATGCAGTTTTGGCGATAAAGGTGGGATGCGATGGGTGTTAGGTCTGCAGAGTTGGGGTGAAGGAGGGAGAGGCCGAGAGCCCTTGAGCTGTGGTGGCTGAGCACAGGTCCCAGCTGAGATGCCCCCACACCCCCGCAAGCTCCCAGCGTCTCATCTTTCAAGCGCTCCCACACACCTTTGGTTCTCAGCAGCCCCTCACTTCACATCATTGCATCTGCAACTGCGTAACTGCCTGTGCACTCCTGTGAGCCCCGAGGTACAAACCTGACTGCTCCCTGTTGTTCCACACAAGCTGCTCAGGACACATCTGTCGACTAACACGAGGGGGGAGGCGAGCATCATGGGCCTATTCCTGGAGATGACAGTCCTAAGTCTCAAAGTCACCCATGTAGAGGGGGGCAGATGCACCAGGATGCACCACACTTGGCGCCCGGGGCACTGTGGGCTTGGGCAGAACCATTTCACCACCAGGGCAATTCCTTGTTCCCACAACAAAATAACTAGATAAAAAGCAGATGGCGGAGAAGTCTCCTTACACAATGGAGACATTAGAAACAATGCTACTGATGCATCGGTTACTGCACACGCACGCTGTGAAATGCTGGCCAGCGACTGACGGGGGTGGGTGTCCAGGACATAAGTAAGTGAATAAAAAGGGGGAGATCAGAACATAAACTTTAATTGAATACAACATCTGTCTGGCAAACAAAATGGATGACAATCTGAGGGACGTGCACCCTGGCCCACCCCGCCTGGCCCATCTGCAGCCACTTCCACCTCTTGGTAGAAGCTCCCCAGACACAGAAATGTCAGAACGCTGCCCAGGCCTCACTCACCAAGTTAACTTGGGGGAGTTTAGCCTGTCACAGGACAGGGGGAGGCGGCCAGCAGTGGCACATCTTCCTCTCTCTAGAAAGGCCCCACTGCTCAGAACCTGCCCAGGAGCTGGACCCTGTGATCTGCGCGGCCTGAGGGGAGCAGACCCACCATTCACTCCTCATCTCATGAACATTTCTCAAATGCTTCCTCTGACAACCAAACTATTCGAACATGGCAAGGGGCTACACAGCCCTCAGTGCTTCTCAGCAGAACCCCAAGGGAACTCTGGGGGACCTCCTTTTTTCAGTCTGGATAAAACTCTCTAACTTGTGTTGAACGGCTGGATGTTACACCTGCTCCCCTGGGGCAGTGGCTGGGCTCCCGAGGGGCAGCTCAGCCCAGGCTGCCCCCTGAGAGCTCAAGTAGCACCCTGGCTCCCCAGAAGGCATCGCTGGAGGCCTGGCCATCGGGCCACTGCACCTGGAAAGCCAACATAGCGTTATACATGGAGGCACACTCTGCCTGGCCCCGCCTTCCCACCGGGGCACCTCTGACCCTGGGACGCACCACCTCTGGACTCAGTAAGAAACACTGCCCCAGACACCTGCCCTGCAGCTCCCATTCCACTCGTCCAGCCTCGAGGCATCCCTGCCGCCTGCTCATCTCTGCCTGATTTACTCACTCCAAAGGCACCAGCTGAGGATCCAGTACTTAGGAGGGAAACCCACGGTCACAGGAGGGCCTCACCTGGCTGGAGGGCAGGGGCTGGCTCAGCTCCGTGGCGGACACAGGGCCAAGGAAGGTGGACGGGGCCGGTGTCAGCTCTGGGGGGCTGGAAAAGGGACATGTCATGGCTGGGCCGTTTCAAGGGAGTACCAGGTCACACTGTCCACTTACTGGACAACATGACCTGAGAGCTCTGTGCACATCAGGAGCCCTTGCAGGCACTGGACACTCTTCAGAAACTGTCTCCTCCCGCAGGGCCCTCAGGTATGCAGGCTGCTCGAGGGGCCGGTGTGACACCTCGAGCAGGTGGCTCAGGTGGGTCAGAGAGCATGTCAGAGCAGACTCACAGAGAAGGGGACAGGAAGCACAAATGTGAAGGAAGAAAGGCCACAAAGAAGGGACAGGCCTGGGATGTAAAGGAGACAAGAGGCCATTAGGACCAAATCAGGGGGAGGAGCAGGGAGAGCAGGAAAGGTGACAGGTGCAGCCACTCAGGGCAACAGTGGCAGTTCCTAAAAAAAGGCAAAGGCCAGCCAGTCCACTCCTAGGTGTACACGTGCCCAGGGACATGACGGCAAACATGCAGACTGACACGTGTCCAGGAGTGCTCACAGCAGCCAAAACTGGAACTCCCAAAAGGCCGCCAACAGCTGAAGGGTCGACAAACTGTGGTCCCTCCACCTCAGTGAACAGGACTCAGCAGTAAGAGGGAGAACTGCGGGTACACGCAGCTCCAGGGGTGAACCTCAAAGCAGCAAGGCCAAGCAAGAGGAGCCAGACTGAAAAAGGGTACCTACTGTCTGATTTCGTCCATACAAAATTCTGGAAAATGCAGCTAAAAAAATTAGATCCGTGGTCCTGGGGGTGGGGGGTTGAGGGGGGTGGGAACGACCTACGTGGCTCATGACCTTCAGCACCGTTATGGTTTCAGAAAACCGTCATTTGTACCATCTAAACATGCTGGTTTACTGTATACAATTACACCTCAATGAAGCTGTTTTTAAAGAAAAAATCAAGGTCATCAGATCAGAGCAAAGATGGGCTGGGGCATCAGAGTCCAAGGGTGGGACGGCCAGTGAAGGCCAAGCAAGCCACGAGGGGACCCTGTGGTGCAATGTGCTCCGTCACGGCTCCCGGTCACAAATGGAGAAGCGAGTCCATCTGCCCAGCCTGGACTTTCTCGCCGTCTGGCTGTTTCAGCAGAGCCTGTGCCGGGGGACTGCCCCCTGCCTCTGGCAAGTCCCCTGTAATTCTCCCCTCACTAGGCACCTGGCCTTCAGCTCCCAGATTAGGGAGACCCTGAACCCTGGGGACCTGGTCCTGGTGGCCCCTACGGAGAGTCCCTTTCCACCAGAGGACCTGTCACGCTCCTCCGTCCCTCCTCTCTGCCTCTGCAGTCTCCTGGCCTGTTGTCCTGGTCCCCACAGACCACAGTCCATAGCACGTAGGCTGTTCAAGCCCTTCCAAGCCCCTTCAAAACCACAACGTGGAATATAAAATCAGGATCTTTATGCTGCTCAGAAACCCTGAAATCCTTTGTCTGAAAAAAAGAAAATGCTAGAAAGAGGCTGCTGGGGACCAGGGAGATCTTAGGGAAGAAGCGAGGCCTGAACAGCATCCCCAGATGGAGGCCCATGTCTGCTCTGATGTTTGCAGGTGTTCTTCTGTCTAAGGGGAAAACCACCCTCTTCTTTTGGTAGATGCAGGCCAGGGGAACTGTGTAGTGTCCAGAAACCGAGAAGGAAGGGACTCAATCTGCACCGTCTGAGACGGTGAGTCTATAAACCAGCTACTACCCTTACCACAGAAAAAGAAACCGCAGAAAGTTTCGCCAGAGCCCGGTGGCTGTGTGGGGCTTACCTCTGGGTGAGGATGAATTCAGGAGCCGGTGGTGGTGGCTGTGTCACCAGGAAGCTGCCCTCCTGTCGTTCTGCTTGGCCACCACTCGTGCCTGGACACTCCTCCAGGTACATGCTCTGGGGATTGCCACTGGGCGGGGCCGCAAATCCTGAATGGGAAGAAATTTCATATCCCAATGCTGAGAGGAGCTAGCACAGCCCACATGCAGCCTGACCAAGACCTGCCCAGAGAGGCAGCGTCCAGCCTCCCAGCCCCAGGCCTCAGCCTCCTTCTCCGAGAAGGGAACAGCCACTACTGCTGACCTCAGTGGCCTCCTCAGGCTTCCAGAGACCAAAACGAAGTCAAATTTTGCTGACTTCCAATTTTCCTTTGTCATTCCAGACCTCACACCGGCCCCCAGCAGCAAACACTGGGAACTCACATCTGCCCACACCGCTGCTGCCATTGAGGACGGGGCGGGCACAGTCCACTTCTCTCAGGATCTCTCGTGCTGGTTCATCAAAGGCTGGGCTGCCAGCCCTTGGCTGTTTTCATTTTTAGCTTTTCTCTTAGGTTTCACCATGATTTCACTGAGGTGCAAGGTGTCACTACCTCATTTCACTCTCTCAACTTAAGACGTTTCAGAGAATATCTCAGAATGCCTTACACTTTTAAAGACAAGCCACTGTGGATTTGATCAGTTCTGGGTTGACAGACATTTAGGAGCAAAGTGAGCTGAGAAGGAAGGTTCTTTTCTGCACTGGGCCTACCAGGTGGTAAACCTAACCTAAGAGTCCCTGACCTCAGAGCCAGAATCACAGGCGAGCAGGTCAGGCTCACACTGCCCTCCCTCCTGCCGGCCAGCTGCCCAAATCTTCTCAGACCAGGGAGCCTTCCTGGCCATTTGCTATGTGACTCTACCTCCACTTTCTGCTGTGTCCTCCTTCCTGCAGAACTCTAGAGATAATGTGAGGCACATGAAACACAGCTCAAGTGCTAATTTGAACATTTCTGGTTTAAACATAATAGACCAATGGGTTATAGTTTCTTCATCAAAAGAAAGAGAAGTAAAAAGCCACAAGCTAAGAACAAAGGGAGCGTCACGATGGGGGGGTAATTAGCAGCTGGGTGTGTCCAGTCCTGCAGACTCAGGGACAAGTACAGTCCCATGATGGTAGGGCATGTGAACGCAGGGCAGGGGCTGACGAGCCTCAAGGGAGGGAGGGAGCAGTGAGGGTGAGCAGGCTCCGTCCTGGTGCTCAGGCAGTCGGCAGGGAAGCTCGCCAATTCCCAGAGAGCACCACCCTGCCCAGAGGCCGCACCTGGTATGAAGACCAGCTCCCCTCGTCCCAGTGCCAGTCGGCCCCTGAGTGTCCCCACTCCAGCCTTGTCAGCAAATACGGACAAGCAAATATGAGTCTCTGAGAGCGAAAAAAAAATGGGCAGCAAGAAACGAAAGACCAATGTGGTCACACTGAAAAGCTGCCCCAGAAGACGAGTCCCCAGGTTCCTTCCTCTCTGTGGCCCCTCACCTGCCCTATGTAAGGAAAAGCCAACATCCATGGCCCCAATACTCCTGCCTTCAGACAACATAGCATAGTTTTTTGAAACATCTAATTAAGATACTCAGAGAAATATAAGATATTGCATCTATAAAAAGTAACAAGATCTATTAAGAAAGGAAAATTCAGAGATGACAGCTTAGAATTTTCTTAGAATATATAACTGTCAAAACAAAGGTGTTAAAACAAAATAAAATACTGGAAGATAGAGTTTAAGAAATACTCCCCCAGGGTCAGCCCCAGTGGCCTAGTGGTTAAGTTCGGTGCACTCCACTTTGGTGGCCCAGGTTCGGTTCCTGGGCGTGGACCTACACCACTCGTCCATCACTGGCCAGGCTGCGGCAGTCACTCACATACAAAAAGAGGAAGAGTGGCAGCAGATGTTAGCTCAGGGCAAATCTTCCTCAGCAAAAAACCTCACAAATAAATGAAAACCAAAAACACATACAATAAAAAGGAAAGTAAAATATAAGAAAAAAAAGCATTTGGGGAGATTGGTCTAGGATTTCCAACATCCAAATAACGTCCGGGCTCTAAAAAGAAAACTGAGAACATGGAGGGAGAAAATTATCAAAGAAACTATCAAAGAATATTATAACAAATGCACACAGCTTAAAGAACTTGTTCTCTTGTTCTTTAAATTGAAAGGCTTAACAGCACAGCGAATTTAAAAAAACTCACACCTAGGACCATCACTATGAAATTTCAGAACGCCAAGACTTAAAAAAAAAAACTCCAGGAAAGAAAACCCAGGCAACCTGTAAAGGAGTAAGCACCAGGGAAAGTGTGACTTCTCCACAACACTGGACGCCACGCTGACATGATGCCTTCAAAGTGCGAAGGGAAACAGTATTTTAAACTCAGAATTCTGTCCCTAGCAAACTGTTAATCAAATGTGAGGGCAGATAAAAGACAATTTCAGAACATGAAAGGACTCAGAAAATTTATCTTACAGGCACCCTTTCTTGCAAAGTTAATTGAAGGCATTCTCCAATTTAACAGGAGTCAAGAAAGAACAAGATCTGCAATTCAGGAAACACTGGAGCAAACCCAGGGAAGCGATTCAATGAGCTCTGGGATGACAGCTCCGTCCCAGACCCAGGGAGACATCACTCAATGGGGAAGGAGCGCTCCCAGCAGCAAGTCTTCAGAGGGGACTGACGGATGTGATAAAAGCAGACAATGTAAGAAAAAAAAGCAACTGGAAACTCTAAGACAACATATATATTACCATAGAAGACTAGGAAATCTTGGTGAAAGGCTGACTTCATAGTGCCAATATCCTCACTAAAAGGTGGGATGTTGGGGTGAGCCCTGTGGCACAGTGGTTAAGCCTGGAGCACTCCACTTCAGTGGCCTGGGCTCACTGGTTCGGATTCCAGGCTTAGACCTCCACCACTTGTCAAGCCATGCTGTGGCGGCGACTCACATACAAAATAGAGGAAGACTGGCACAGAGCTTAGCTCAGGGCCAATCTTCCTAAAGCAAAAAGAGGAAGATTGGCAACAGATGTTAGCTCAGTGGGATGTCACAAGATGTTACTGTATTTGGTGGATGAAATACATATCTAAACATGTATTCTTTAAAGGTGTTTATATCTACTATGATAACTAAGAGAGAAATTAAAATATTTGCACCATGAGACGAGATGAGTGGAGGAGGGAGAGCTAAGCAGCTCAGCTCTCCTCAGCTGCAGCCACGGGGACGGCGAGAGAGGTGGACTAGACTGGAAAGTGCAGGGGTGGCAGCTGGTTCATTTCATTAGCTCTTTCCTCACTGTCTTATTTTCCAGACGTGTATATCTTATTTTGCAAAATAAAATAACGAGAAGTATCTGGGATGTTTGCAGGACGAGCTTCTGTTCTAACTGCACTGGTTGTGGGATCAAGTGGAAAGTTCTGACCTGAATCAAACGCATGGGATTCAAGCAGAAAGTTCTGACCCTTGCGCACTTCTGCCCCCTCAAATGAGACACAAGTAGCTGTAGCGTCTGGTGCAGAAACTCATGGTCTGTCTGGAGTGGACCCACCTGTGGGGCTGGGCTCACTGAGGGCAGCGATGGACACAGACACGGCAGCATCTGCAGGGCGCATCATGAAGTCCAGCCCGTGACCGTGGACCAGCTGCCCAGTCTGGAAGGAAACTTCCTTGGAGGACGCCAGTGCAAGGGACATCAGCCATGACTCAGGGGCAGCCAGCGAGGGGTCCAGCATGTCACTGCTGGCAGCCAGAGGGCAGAGGCCAGAGCCAGGGCAGACGGTGGGGAGACTGGCAGGACCGTGGCCAGGCCCCTCCTGGTATATTTCAGCACCCTGCAGAGACCTGGGGAACACAGTGGACACCATCCCTTGGTGGGCAGAGGCTCCTCAGGCCAGGGCAGTGGGGCCTGGGAGGAGACTCCAGCCCAGTTTGGAAATCTGGGTTCCTGAATCAGTTCAGCAACTGACATCCCTAATCACCCAGCACATCCCTAGTCACGCTGCCTTCACTGTTCTCCCTGTAGCTGCAAGGGTTCTAGAGACACCTAAAGAACACTATTACTGGAAACCTATGATACGTTAGCAGTTTATGTACAAGGACCTTCAATAAAGCATTGTTCAACAATATTGAAAGCTGAAAATGAATAGGCTAAGCCTAACAGTGGAATGAATAGATAATGACTATCTAAAGGAGTATGAGGCAGCAGTTGATAATAATTTAAAGAATTAACATTCCACAAATGCTCACTGTGTCTCCGATAGTGCCCTTGTCTTTTGTCAACATCTCCCTACCACCACCCCTATAATCTTATCAACAACCTGCAGGGCAGGTCCTATCGCTAGCCCCATTTCACAGGTGAAAGAAGCGAGGCACTGTGAGGTTACAGGAATCTGTCTGAGGTCACACACCAGGGCAGAGCCAGCCTGGATGTGAGGTGCCAGGCCCCAGTACTGTCACAAGAGAAGCTGATATCACAGCACTAAGTAGAAAAAGAGTGCACAGCTTGATGGTTACACAAGCCTGGGCCTGGCCCCTAGTCCTGCTGCTGGCCGGCACTTGCCTTACCCTTGCACCAGGTTTGTGCCTTGTAGAGCAAGGGAAAGCATTTGGACAGTGCCTGGTAGATAGGAGGAACTCAAGAAATACAAACCACAGAAAATACTAGAAATAGACAAACCACAAAGACAGCTGAACTTGCCTTCAGGAGGCAGATCTGCACATTTTCCTAGTCTGTCTTCTCCATTCTCCAAAATATACATGAAGCCAGGCTGTGAAACAGGCTCCAAGGAAGAAGTGTGCAGGTCCCTGAAGTAGGTTCCTTGCCAGTGGCCCCACTACCCCTGGGGTCACAGCTGTCTGCGCTCAGCTGTCACTGACCTGGTCCCAGTGTGTGCCCCAGCAATTCCACGCCAGGCCAGGTCTCTGACCGAGGATGGGGGAGCTGAACAAGGAGATGGTCACACAGCCTGTGGGAATGGCAGTACCTGGAAGCCAGTGGCTTTGGCATAGTCTCATCTCCAGAAAAGTCCAGGGACAGGGCCAGCGGCTCCCACGGCTCTTGGGTGGTCTCCGGGGACTGTACAGGCCCATTTTCTTCGCGTCCTCCTGAAAGCCAATCAGATGGGAGCGGGGCTCTGCGATGCTCGAGCCCCAGCCGCCTGCCCAGGAGGTTAAGAGCAGCCCCGCTGGCCTGAAAACGGTGTCGCCACCCAAGCATCCCAAAATTCTTTGTTTGTCCCTTGATCTGAACCCAGGACACCCTAAAGCCTGATGTTTGGCTCACTTCCTAAGTCTACTCACTGACTTGTGACCCTGGCCCCAAAGTAACCTCTAAACGCGAAAGGGCGGCCGCAGCCCCGCCTGGGCCCACCCTGAGCCCAATCCGAGCCTCTGCTTCAGCGGTCTCACTCCGGACAGGCTGAAAGCCGAACGTGCAGACTGGGGTCGGGGGACTGCCCCTGCACCAGAGGAACCCTACCTAGGCCTGGCCCCAGACCTGAGAGGGTGCTGGGGCCCTCGGGCCACTCACCTGACCACAGAGGCCGGTCCCCACGTCCGGAACCCAGGTCGGGGCAACTTGACGGCCGCGGGGCGACCGGGCCCCTCGCCCCCGCGCCGGCGTCTGCGGCCACGTCCGGGGCTGGCTCCGCGCGCTGGAGAAGGGCCCGCTGGCGCCGCCGGTAATTGGCGAACCAGTTGTAGACCTGCTCCGCGCTCAGGCTCGTCTCCGAGGCCAGCCTCTCCTGCCCGAACGACACGGCCTCTAGACCCGCTCCCGGCGGCCCCACGGGGAAGGCTCTCCGCGGGCCGGGGACAGAGAGCGGCCGGGCGCCGACGGCCCCCGCAGACGGCCACCCAGAGAAGGGGGGCTCGGGCAGGACCGGCGGAGCCGGAGCTTCCCGCCGCCAGCACCCAGACCACGTGGGCGCGCCGGCCCGCGATCGCCTCGAGCACACTGCGCCTTCAACCTTCTCAAGAAACAGCCCCACCCCCAGCCGTCCACTGCCCACGGCGCAGAGCGCTGGATTGGAGGGCTGAGAAAGGTGGGCGGGGTGACTACTAGGAGAACCATGCCGATTGGACAGTAGGGAGACGCGGGAGGGGCGATCGCTAGGACAGCTCTGCTGACTGGACAGGGAACAACGTAGGTGGAGCAAGCAAAAGGCGAGCCCTCTTGATTTGACAAGTACCGGAAGTGGGCGGGGCGATCACTTGGGAAAGCTCTGCTGATTGGATGGGGAGAGAAGTGGGTGGAGCAAACACAGAAGAGCCGCGCTGATTAGACAGCGCAAAGACGCCGGTGAAAAGAGCGGGCCCAGATTTCTGAACCCCGCAAAATTCCCGCCTGCCCACCTGGCCTCTTCTCGCAACCTTACCCCACCCCGCGCATCCCTCCTCCTTTCAGGGACCGGGGACGGCGCCCACGAGCCTCGGCAGGCACTGGGCTCCGCGGCCATCTGCCTGCCCGACGCGGGAAGCTCCACGGAGGCAGATACTCGACTCTTCTCACCCTGGTACCCGGGCCTGGCCGCAGTGGGTGTTCAGTGAACATCTGTTGAAGCCGCACCGACTGGGGATATTATGACCCCACGTGAGGAAACAAAAGGCTTTACGTCTGCAGGCTGGACGGCCAGGGGCTGCACGCCAACGAGCTCCTGTCCCCATGAGAGTTCAAGGAGAGGCGGAGACCACCAGCGCCCCGGCAGACAGACCACTCGGGAGGCCGGGGGCGGGGGTAAGGCTGGTGTTGCCTAAGGGACTGTCACCTAAGGGTGGTGGTGTCTCCTAACGATGGTGTCCCCTAAGAGTGGAGTGTCACCTAAGGGTGAGGGAACAACTGAGGGTGGAGAGTCCCTTAAGGATGGAGTGGCAGCTAAGGGGAGGGTTAGCTGGCCTCCCTCTTGTCGGCTCTTACCCGCTCAGCCTTACTGGGGTTAGCGCTCACTCCCGAAGCGAAATCATGCAGCTTCTGGCGAACCTCTCTGGGAAAGTTCCGGCTCTTCAGGCCGCCCGGACAGAGGGAGGGGGGCGGTGGGTTCCTGGATGAGGACAGTGAGGAGGTGGTTACAGACACCCCTTCTCCTGGATGCAGTTCATGTGCTCCCAAACACCACGCTCCCTGGACTGCCTCACGTCTCACTAGCCACTCCTCCTTGCCTGGCTGTGTGCTACAAAGCCCAGGGGTCTGTCCCCTGAACAAGGGAGGGGCCCAGCGTCAGCTCAGCCCGTACTGTGCTCCACACTCTCACAGCGGTCTCACCAGGGTTTCCAGGACCACTCACTGAGATGCCAAAGCTAACCAATGGCCAATAACTGTTGAAACTGGATGATGAGAATGTTGAGGTTGCTTATGCTATTCTCTTTACTGTTGTGTATATTTGAATTTTTCCAAAAGAAAAAAGTGACATATAAACAAATAGCACCTATCCATACAAAACTTGATATCCAAACACCAACTGAACAAATCCCCATGGATGTCAAAAATGCATGCCACACACCCACAAACCAAATGGAGCTCGGTCCCCGACTCTCCAGATCTTGCCCCAGCCCACATGCTGTGTATCTCGGTGACAAACCACCACGTTCCAGCCAGTCAAGCCAGGAGCCCTGGAGTCCAGCTTCATTTTGTCTTACCTCCTCCAATACATCCAACGCATCAGCAAATACTCCAAAATCTGTCCCGACACAACCCCTCTCTGGCCACTCCCAGAGATGCCAAGAACTTCCTGCCTCTGCTCCTGCACTGAGCATTTGCTGTAACTCCCATGTCACTCCCTCTTTATGACCCCAGGGACTGCCGTCTGTGCTCAGGCCTCTCCTCCAAAGCTGAGACAGACCTGTGCTGCAGCCCCTTCCCCAGAGCAAAGGAGCAATGAGTCACAGTCCTCTTCTGAATGCATTCTCCGTCTAGCGCTCCTCACTCTGAATTATGGGACCTCCCTTGTTTCCTTGTCTACAGTCCATCATCCACACCCAACGTCAGCTCCAGGAGAGCAGGCCCCAGTCTATATCACCAACACCTCCAGTGGCACCCAGCAATCAGGGACCTCTCCACAAACTCTGCATGCTGGTCCCCAAATCATTTACTTTGCTAAATTGCACTCTGGCAGGCCGTCAGCACCAAATGGAGGGACATGATTGCATCCCTGAAGACCCCAATGCTGATTAGCTTCCAGGCTTCCAGGACATATCTCACTCTATCTGGTCCAAAAGAAATCCATCTCTTTTTCTCCCAGTAACCAGGCCATCAACCAGGGCTCATGGCTCAGGAATCCTCTGCCGCTTGAGCTGTCAGGAGCTCAAAGCAAGATCTGAAGCCCCTCCTGGCCAGTGGGGAACACCCAAGATCAACAACAAAGGCTCTACCATCTCAGTGTCTGGGCTGGAGTGCTGGGTTTGCATCTCTCCCGTATGCAACCTTAGGCAAGTTACTAACCTTTCTATGCCTCAGTTTCCTCATCCATGACTGGTAATGACAGTAATAATAATAATTAGTAGTCACACTGCTTACTCAGTGCTGAAAATGGTCATGGTGGTAATTAGTATTAACATCTGTTCAGCATCCATCACATGCCAGGCATGTATCTCATCTAATGCTTGCAGCACTCTCATCTTTATCTCTCTTTAAAAGGTCCTGCAGCCCTGAGGGGCAGTGCTGGAATTCAGGCTGGGCCACCTGCAGAGCCTGACAGTGGGGACTAGATGCCCTGAGGCACATGTGCTGGGTGGCTCCCACGGGAGGAGGAGACAAGACGAGAGTGAGGTGAGGTGCCCACTCACTGACTCCCTCCCTGGAGGCCTCACTGGTGGGCAGTGGCTCCTGCTACAGCTGGAACTCTGCCTCGCTCCTGGGAACGGCTGGCTCTCCTTGCCCCAGAGGTGCAGGCAGGAATAGGCCACGGCCGGCTGAGAGGTGGAGAGCATGGCTCCGAGTTGGGCACGCTGGCAGCAGGTGAGCCTGTTACCTTTTGACTGTTACTGCTTCATCTGACTTTTCTGGCCCTGATCTCCCTTCCTCTATCTCACCTCAGCCCTTCTGTGGTTTTGGACAGCACATCCCTTGGGAGCCGCAGAGAATAAGCACAAATGAAGGCCAGCAGTGTACCTCTTCCTGCAGCGGAACTTCTGCACCGGGGTCAGCGTGGCCACACCCAGCCTCTTCATGACTAGACGGTAGTGAATGTCATTCCAGAGCTGCACCAGCTCCTGGCTGCCTCCTGGCACCCGGCAACCCTACCGAGAAAGCCTCCTGAGACCTGGCCACCCTCGCCCACCCTGAAGTACTGGCATCTGACCCAACCTGACCCTGGGAGGAGCTGCTCATTGATGCGCCAAGCCATAAGGGCAGGAGCCATATGACCAGCATGCCAATCCCCACCAGGTTCCATAGTGACCCTGGTGGCCCCACCGGCCACCCACTCACCTCTGCCCTTCAACCCTCCCACGAAGCACATGAGGTCGGCACAGCTCTCAGTCACTCCCTACAGGTGAGGGGCACGAGGCAAGGGGAAGGCCAGTAACTGGCCTGTGGCCACACAGAACAGAGAGGCAGAGCTGCGATTAGAACCACACAGTCAGATTTGAGGGTCTGAGGATTGACCCATGTCTTACGTGAATGACCTTTTTCTCCCACCAAGCAGGGCTGAGCCCCTAGGTGCTCAGCGAGCGCATTCTGAGCCAAGTGGGATGGAGGGGTCCAGGTCTGTGCCCGGTGACAGCTCACCGATCCACTGTGACTTATTCCCATGCCCAGACTTTGGAGATGGCCAAGGACACCCAGCACTGGCCTCCCCTGGGACACAGACCCTGTGGTCAGTGTGTGTGGTTCTTGCCTTTAACTCCAGTGTTCCCAGAACCATCTTGTGGAGGGAGGTACTGGGAATCATCTAGCTTTCTCTCCACAGCATCAGACAAAGCCCACTGTGCTGGGCTGCGGCTTGCCATCTCCAGCCTGGATGCAGCCACTGGCCGAGGGCACAGGTCAAGGAACCCATACGGGACCCTCCCTGCCCACGGGACTTGGCCCTGAGCCAAAGATGCCCTTTCTTGGTGTGGTGGCCCATCATATCACTCAGGTCTCAGCCACACGTCACCTCCTCAGAGACTTCTGGATCATCCTGACTGAGTTTGTACCCTCTCCTGGGAGTTTTCATCGCTGGTGTCATTCACACACTTCATCACCGACTGCCTTCACAGCAGGTATTACGACTCCAGCTGTGTGTTCCCTTCTTTGTTCACTTCATCCATTTATTTTGATGGATTTGAAAAACCAAGCCCCTCTTATGTTGCATGTGTCACGTTGGGTGTTGAGAATCCTGTAATGAGCCAAACCAAGGCGGCTCCTCCATCATTGGGGCCTGCGGTACAGAACCAGGAGGCACACGAAACACAGGCTGACAAATAAATAGGCTTCTAATTATGAACTGAGGAAGGAGCAACAGAGGGAGGAACGAGGGGCTGTACTGGAGAATAAGGGAGCAGTGCCTAGACAGGGTGACCTTTAAAGAAGAAACCAGAAAGGTAAGAAGGCACCAGCCACACAAAGAGCCAAGCACCAGCCTCTGGCAGAGGGAATGGCACATGCAAAGGTCCTGAGACAAAGAAATATCTCAGGTGTTCTAGGAACAGCAAGGAAGCTGGCACAGTCACTGTGGAGGAAGCCGGGGCTGAGTCTGGAGATGAGCCTGTGGAGCAGGCAGACTCAGATCGCAGGCAAGCGCACACCGTGGTCCCATCTGCAGTTTTAAAACTCCCTCTGGCTGATAGGTGAGGAACAGATCAAGGGAGCAGGAGAGGACATAGGGAGAGTGGTCAAGAGGACATCACATGGCTTGGGGGGGGGTGAGGAGTGGAAATAAAAAGAACTGGAAAGAATTGAGTATCTTGTAAACTCAGCATGGACTGTAATATGGGGTGAAAGAGGGAAAAACTCGCCCATAAATCCCTTATTTGAAAACCTTTGAGCCAGAAGTATTTTGGAATTCAGAACTTCTCAGATTTTAGGAAGTACTGGTATGTACTACATAGTATGCACCGCACCAGTGTAATCTGGGGCAGGCAGCACCGCAGAATCAAACATACCAGTATTTAGGAAGCCAGATGTACCACAGTCACATTAAGGGAATAAATAAAGACCATAAATAGCTTCACATCAATGCAGGTCAGGTTTTGAGGTCAAATGAGTTGAGGTTCCAAGTACCACCAGATGAGTGACAAAGACTTTTCCTTTCAAAGTTCTTGATGGCCGACCTGCAGCTAAGGGGCTGAGATCTGGGTCTGACTGTCTGTCTCGCTGACTTAGATGCCAGTTCTCCAAGCCAGGACCCCCACTCCATATGGATTCGACAAGTGGATACTTTGGTCTCGACAAGTGGATACTACCAGCCTAGTCAGACTTAGTCAAGTGAGAGTGGACCACCCCACTCGGTGCACAGCACCCCTCGCCAGGCTGTTGCTGACTTCCGGGCATTCCCATCGTGTGGGATGGCAGCAGCTGCCTGTCTCTGTGCACCCCCCGAGACCAGTCCTACCTCCAGCAGCCGGCAGGCGTCCTGGTGCTGCTCCTGCTGGGCCAGCACGCGGGCGCACACCAGGGCCACATCCGCGTTGTCCAGCAAGTACAGGCGGAGCTGGCTGTCCAGCAGGGCTGAGACCAAGGGCTGCACCTGGGCGGGGTCATCCTGGAGGTCACGGCACAGCCTGCCTGCGAGGGTCACCAGCTCTGCCAAGGGAGGGCCGGAGCCCTCACTCCCCCTCAGCAGGTTCAGGAAGCTCTGCATCCCAAGTCAGGTTGGGCCCCTCTGCAAACAAGAGGGCAGTCATGACAACAGCCAGCACTCACCACAGGCTGATGCGTCAATCTTCAGACCAACCCCACAAGGTCCCTCCTGCCACAGGCCCTTGTAACATGGCAATAGTAAGAACTCACCCCGGAAAAGGCGGGGGGCATCAGAGGCTCACCAAAATTTCCTGTTAGTCCCTGGTTGTGTGCCCAGACTGAGCCAGGTGCCATCACTACAGCAGTCCCCCCTCACTCCTCTGGACCTTCCATGGATTCCCGGTGCCCCGGGAATTCCCACAGGCCCCACCCAGGTCCTCTGACATCCGCCATGTTCTTACACACAAGGTAATCACATTCTGTATCTCTCCTTCTTGGGGCCCAGTAGGGCAGGGACTGTGGACGTTAGGGTCATCAGATTTCCCCGGCCTTTGCCAGATGGATGCCAAGGCCTCACAGAGCACTCAGGAGGTGCCCTGGGCAGACTGTTTGCATTCCTGCAAAGAGGGGCCATGGGGCCTGAGGGAGCAGGAGCAGCACCACCTGGTTTTAGCTGTTTTAATCTTGGAAAAAAAAAAAAAAAAACCCAAAACTTGTATTTGAAAAACACAAAGATTTAAAGGTTGCCCTAATGCCACAAATTAAAAAAAAAAAAAAAAAAAACTATGTAGAGGAATGAAGACTGCTGGGCCTCCCTGTGCCTGGTTCCACTGAGGGGAGGCACCTCCACCTTCAAACTGAGCTGTTCCCCTCTGCCAGGCGAAGACAAGGCTGAGAGGGGTGGCAACCCTCAAGGTCCAGAGTGGGGACCCCAGCGGGCTGGCTTCAGTGTCCAAGCAGGGAGTACTGATCCATTACATCCCCAAATCCCACTCTGCTATGGTCCATCTACTCTGCCCCCCCCCCCCACACGTGTAAGCTATGGCAAGTTGGACTCGAAGGCTTTGTGAATTTTCCTTTTTTATACCAATCTGACTATGTGTACATGCGCCAATTTCTAGCAGCAGAGAGAGACTGCTTATGCCCACACTTACTCTGGCTAGTACCACAGCATACTTCCTAGTCCACACGCACGGACCTGCAGAGCATCCCGTGAAAGGAGGCGCCGTAGCTCGTTTAAACACCTCCCTACCCGTGGAACTGAGGCAGCAGGCTAGACACTGGTTTTTCAAACATAACACCTTTGGTTCGCCATTACTCTTCCTTCTATGGAACAGACCCCTGGGAGCGAGGTTAAGGGCAGTGCTATAGGACCTCTCCGTGTTTAGTACAGGCTGCCAAACTGCTTTCCGCAAAGGTGGTGAGAATCTGCGTGCCAGGATGCTGGGGACCGGCCCGTGAGCGCCCCCTGACAAGAGCTGGCCTCAGCTTCCAGTTCTTTCAGCCCCGCCCCTCCTGTCCGGTCCAGGGGGCCGCGCTCCCGTCTACGCAGCCACTTCCCAGCTTTAGTGCCGTGTCACCGAATCCTGACTCGGGGCCCCGCGTTTCTCCCCGTCCCGCCGGGCAGGAGGTCCCGCACCCCGCGTCCCCCGAGGGGGCAGAGGCTCCAGGGCTTCGATCACGCGGCGAGAGAAGGGCTCCTCTCAGGACCCCAGGTTCTTCCAGGGCCGACCCCCCACCGGCTCCAGAGAGGGCGGGAAGGAGGCTAAGGGCCAGGTCCATGCAGACCAGACCCAGGAGTTCAGGAAGTAAGTGGGTTCCTGGGGGGTACCCCGGACACTGAGGGCATCCGGCCCTGGGCAGGGACGGGGGTGACGAGCGGGGACAGGTGGCTCTGCCGGGCGGCCTGACTCAGGCACCCCCCGCCTGGCCCTGGCCTGGAGCCCGCGTACCTTTCGGGGCGATGCTCCCCCGCGGAGGCCGAGATGTCTGCCCCGGCGGCTCCGCTCTCGGCGCCGCGGGGCCCACCCAGGCCCCCCGCCCCGCGCCCCCCCCCCCGCGCCCCCGACTCACCCTCGCCCGCGCCCTCTCCCCACTTCCGCGCTCGGCGCGCACGTGCTCGGCCCGCACCTCGGGAGGAGGCGCCGCGGCGGCGGCCGGGCAGCGAGGAAGGCGAGGTCGCTACAAAGTATCGAGGACGCGGCCAATCCCAGCGAGGGCCCCACCCGGCGACCCGGACCTCGGGGCCTTCTCCCCCGCGTGCTTGAGGCCGGGGGGTCTGGAGGGTTGGGGCGGGTTCTGGGGCAGCCGAGAGGTTCTGCGGGGCCAAGGGTTCCTGCGGTCTGTGGGATCCCGGGGGCTGCAGGGGATCGGAGAGGTTCGGGAGGCCCCAGGGTTCTGAGGGTCTGTGCGATCCGAGGGACTGCAGGGGATCCCAAAGGTTCGCGGGGGGCTGGGCGGGGGGGGGTTCCGAGGCGCTGTGAAGCTTGGCTCCGCCCGTCCTCAGGCCCCAGCAGGACCGGGGCGGGGGTCCTGGGGGTCGTGGGCTGCGGAGACAGGCCGGCGGTGGAGGAGAGGGCTGCACGACTCCCACTCCCCTGCGGGGGGGGGGGGGGGGGTGGGGGCAGGAAGAAGCTGTGACCCCTGGCTAACCCCGCGCCACACGTCCTGGTGCACAGCGAAGCCTAAGCCCGAGTGGGGTCGCGGCCGTGACGCAGACACCCATCCCGTGCTCTCTGAGACCCGCACCCCACCCCGACCCCGCGGGAGGAGGGTGCCTTCACACCCGGACCCTAGGAGACCGGGTCGGAGGCCCCTGGAGAGCGCATGGGGCTCGGATCCAGACCCGCGGGGCCGCGGCGCCCAGGAGGGGGCGCCACGAAGCGGGGCCCTGAGAGCGGCCAGAGCCCCCAGGGGCCGACCTCCAGGGCGTGATGGAGAGACCTTCGCGAGCAGGGTGGGCCCGCTGCCCTGGTCAGAAGACGGATGGGACGTCGCTAAACCGCCAGCGACCTGGCTCGGGCAGCCCAGCCTCTCCCCTCGTGCAGTTCAGTTTTGTGAGTTGTTTTACACAGAAAGCTGGAAGGTGCTCTAGAAATGAGAGACCAAGAGACCTTCAAGTTGGTTTTTAAAGGGTGGTCAAGGTCTTATTGGAAACAAAAAAATTCTCTGCCGTCAAAGCTTATGCATAAGCTTATGCAAAAGACTTCAGCAAAAAGATAAACATTTCAGCGTTTGTTCAAGTGAGAATCTGGGAACTATCCAAGCGTCTGGTGGAAGATTCGATAAATAAATCACACTCGGGAAAGAGGATGGGCTCCTGGAAGGTTATTAGTAATTATGCTGAGGAAGAACGCTGCCTGACCCAAGCGGTGATCACAACACATTGTACAGTAAAACAGCTGTTACAAGACAGTTTGAGTGATAGGACCCCCTCTGGAAAGAACACATGTAAAGTGATGGAGGCCACACTGGTAAACCCTGGTTGCCCCTGGGTGATAGAATTATTGCTTTATTATTATTTTTTTTTCTGAGGAAGATTTGCCCTGAGCTAATATCTGTGCCAGTCTTCCTCTATTTTGTATGTGGGTAGCCGCCACAGCATGGCTTTTGGTGAGTGGTATAGGTATCCAGCCGGATTGGAACCCAGGCCACCAAAGTGGAGTGTGCCAAACTTACCCACTAGGCCACAGGCCGGCCCCCGTTTATTATTTGTATTAGGCATTTTAATTTTCTTCCTTTTGCTTATTTATGTTTTCTAATTTTAAAAAAGATAATTTCGGGGCCAGCCCAGTGGCACAGCGGTTAAGTGCACACATTCCACTTCAGCGGCCCGGGATTTGCGTGTTCACATCCTGGGTGCGGATGTGGCACCGCTTGGCACGCCATGCTGTGGCAGGCATCCCACATATAAAGTAGAGGAAGATGGGCGTGGATGTTAGCTCAGGGCCAGCCTTCCTCAGCAAAAAGAGGAGGATTGGCAGCAGATGTTAGCTCAGGGCTAATCTTCCTCAAAAAAAAAATTTTTTTTTAAGATAATTTCCTCTTTTTCTATTTTTAAAGTTCTTTTCAAGGAGTGGAAAGAGAAAAGATAGACGCCAGGGTTGGGGGAAGCAATCCCGATGACCAAGTGTCCTGAGGCTAAGGCACCCGGACTGGGTGAAGAGGCAGGAGCAGGCTCGCCGCAGCAAAACCCCCTCACAGGGGCCCCTCTGGGAGGGCCACCGCAGGCCCTGCTCTAGGATGCACTCTGCACTCAGGGAAAATATTCCTGGTCCTTTCCACCTATTAAGCACCAATGAATTCTAAAAGTCAGTGGAACCTAAAATGTCAAAGTATGTACCTTATTAAATTAAATTTAAATATAATTCAACAAATTTTATGATCATAATTCATTATTATAAAATAAGTTACTCTTTTTGGTTACCATTTGCTAAACACTCAACATGTCCCAGGTAAGATGTTATTATTTACAAACATTGTCTTATTTGAGCCTCCCTATCCCCCTCTGAGCTATGGTTATTCCCTTGTTACTAAGGACGAATAGATACAGTGAATTTTAAAACACTTTCCAGAGGCCCTCCACCAATAAGTGGCCTCCTTGAACCGTCAGACTCAAAAGCCTAGTCTTAACTTTAGCACATAACCATTTGTAAGTATTCTAAATCAGGAATAACTGTTCTAAAGGTTCACTTTTAATGGAGGCCTGATCTTCCAACAAAAGGTACTGCCGACATCTCATTAACCGATGCCCGTGGTAACTGCAGGCTGCTCTCTTCCTCCCTGCTCTCTAACGGGAGATGCAGTCATTAGCACAGGACACATTCGAAAGCATACTTACCTGCTTTGTCTACATTTTCTGTTCTCTCCTGGACCCGGCTACCTGGGGTGGACTCTTAGTTCGATTACTGAATAGCTGTGTGACCTTGAGCAAGTCACTGACCCTCTCTGTACCTTCTCTCCTCTTTGGTAAAATGAGGCTAATGATAGGACATCTATCTGTGTGGGATTGAGATAATTAAACAAGTTAATACTCAAAAAGTGCTATCTTCTTCATCATCATCGTGTTTCTTATGTACATTGTTTATTTTTAACACGTTAGAAACCTGGTAAGGTAAATTCCCCCTTATTGTTTTTCGTTTTCAGAAATTTGTTGGCAATTCTTGTACTTTCAGCATTATAATTTAGCTGAACACATCTGTTAAGATCCCTGATGCGTGGAAGCCCGGCAGCCCCTGGAGACTGGCCTCCTAAGAACCTCTGCTTCACCATGAACCCCTTTCCTCCCTCTGGGGAATTGCCCTCCTCACCAGGGGCTCTACGGAGGGAGTCCCTGCCTCGGCCACACTGCCCCGTGGAGCCTTCTGGATGGCCCCTGGGTGAGTACCTCTAGGGAGATTTGTCAGATTGGTAGATGTCTGTTTGCATACTGAGGGGCTCCAAGCTGTTGGAGCCCAGTCCTTTGGGCCTCTTGGCTGGGTTCACAGAACTACCGGGAGCCGGTGGTCTTCTGGGGACACCCTGGGAAACAGATGCCTGACAGAGAAAGACAGAGGGAGTCTGATGTCCTGGGTGGGACTCTGTGAAGGACAGAGGGAACATAAGCAAGAGCTCGCGAGACTGCTTCAGCCATCCTTCCTTTCTGGGAAGTAGACGTGGTTGGGGGCAGGGACCAGGAAAACAGGACCTTCTATTTTAAGCTCTCTCCCAATGTACTGACCCAGAGCGCATTAGGAATGGCTCCTTTTTTTGCTGTGACAGAAGCTATTTGGACCAACAGCATTGCTGGAGGGTTAGACCGTGTTCTTTTACAAACTCAGATGACTGACAAGTTGCACATCCACCTGAAGATCTTGCCCTGGTGAAAGCCCTGCACTGCCCCACTCTGGGTCAGGGTCCGGGCCCCCCATGGTGTGCTTCCATCGTCACCCTGGGTTCCAGCTTCACCACTCAGAGCAATGACCCAGCAGGTAGGTGGGCCCAACACTCCCTGGAGTCTCAGTCTACAAGGCCCAGGCCATGTCCCACAGTACTTTATTTTCCAAATAAGGCTTGGACTAGGGTGAGGCGAGTGAGGCATCAAAAAACTCATTAATCAAGATAAATAATATTTTTTAAAATAAAAATTGATGCCAGAGAATCCACGATGAACAAAATATCAAAATTATTTAAAAAGACAAGTATTACTGATTTCTTCCTTTTGCCTCACGTTCAAAGGTGGCTGGGCAGTGGTGTGGCCCAATAAGGCCCCCTTCACCTGCTGCAAATGTTCTTTCCCTCGGTCGTGGGTCAAGTGCAGGGTGGGGGCAGGGACTCAGAGCCAAGTACTATTGACTGAGCGTGTGTGCCAGACAGCACACATAAGGACTCTGTGAGTTGGGTATTTTGCCATCATTTCCAAATGACAAGATGCCCATCAGGGAGGTTAAGTCACTGGTCTAGAGTCACATAACTGGTAGAGGGTGGTTTCAAAGTTAACCTACACTCATCTGGCTCGAAAGTGTGTGTTATTTTTTCAACATGACCCACTTGCCTATGGGACATAGGCTTTCTACTATGAGTACCGCCTCCTGGAGGCAGAAGGCTCTGGTGTCATCTGTGTTTTCATGTCATCCAGCAGCACAGGGAATGGGAGGGTGGGAGGGAGGCGGGGGACGTCTCAGTGTAAGCTACATTCTGTCCTTACTCGGCACACTTTCCTGATGCTCCTTATGCTCCAGCCCACGCTTGGCACTGACATCAGAGATGAGTAAGTCCCTGCATTTGAGGAATCCATCCCCTCCAAAAAGAGTTGTGGATTGCCTGCTCTAGGTAGGGCAGGAAGAAATCAATCTATTTATGTATTTTTATTGTTTAAAAAAGATATTTAACCAAAACCATTTTAAAATTAGCTTAATATTACATGTGAAAAGTTGAATAGAAATGTAAGTCCAAGAAAATGAAAGTACATTGTGAAAGTTCTTAATGATTTTGATTCTGTATTTTTTTCTATTGAGGTATAACTTACATATCTTAAGTTATACAAATCTTAAGGGTATACCTCTGTTTTTTCAATATATGTATATACTTGTGTCATTGCCACACTTGACGGTTTCTCATCATCCTTTCCAGTCAGTACCCCCCCAGGGTAAGTACTCTTCTGATTTAAGTCACCAGAGATTAGCTTTGCCTGTTTTTGCACTTGATATAAATGGAAGACCAACACTCAGATCAAGAGAGGGCATATTCTTAGCACCCTAACAGGCATTATTGTGCCCCTTCCGGTCAGTATGTCCCAAAGACAATCACTGTTTTGGCGTCCATTGCCATAGATTAATTTTGCCTTTTCTGAAATTTCGTATAAAGTATGTATGTACTCTTTTGAGTCTGGCTTCTTTTGCTGAACAGTGTTCTAAGATTCATCCATGTTGTTGCATATATCAGTAGTTCATTACTTTTCATTGTGGTGTAGAATTCTATGGTTTGAATCTACCACAACTTGTTTCTCCATTCAACTATTGGGTATTTGAATTGTTTGCAGTTCGTATATCATCAACAAGATGCCATGAATATTCTTGTGACATTTTAGAGTGTACGCATGCACTCATTTCTCTTGGGTATACACCTAGGAGTGAAAATGCTGAATTATAGTATAGGCATATGTTTAGTTTTAAAAGAAACTGCCAAACAGTGTTCCAAAGAAACTATACAAATTTACACTCCCACTAGCAACATATGAGAGTTCCAGTTCCTCCACTTCCTTGCCAATACTTGATATTGTCAGTCTTCATTTAATCTATTCTGGAGGGTATATAGTGATACATCCTCATGGTTTTTATTTGTATTCCCTAATGACTAAGGATGATGAGCATATTTTTATATGCATATTGTCCATTGGGTTACCCTTTTGTGTGAAAAGCTTGCTCAAGTTCTTTGCCCGTTTTATATTGGCT
Source organism: Equus asinus (assembly GCF_041296235.1). NCBI lineage: Eukaryota > Metazoa > Chordata > Mammalia > Perissodactyla > Equidae > Equus > Equus asinus. The sequence continues at coordinate 68,786,170 of NC_091797.1, forward strand.
TGTCTTACTTTTTCTTTCTGATTTGTAGGAGTTCTTTATAAATTTTGGATCTAAGTTGTTTTCATATTTGTATAATGAAAGTATCTTTCCCAGACAGTAGCTCATGTTTTCATTCTCTTACATATGGTGTTAGAAAAAAATCTTGGTTTAATGAAATCAGATTTATCTTTTATGGTTGACACTTTTATATTCTATTTAGTAATTCTGCCTTCTCAAATGCCATACGTTTTTGTCCCCATGTAACCTTCTAGAAGTTCTATTTTTTCCCCTTTACATTTAGGTGTACAATTCATCTGGAGGTAATTTTAACCTATGGTATGAGGAATGGGTGTCAGTGTTTCCTTTTTTCCAAATGAATATCCAATGACCAGCCCACGTATTGAAGAGGATCTTCACCACACATTGCAGTGCAGTTTTTGTCTTAAATCAGATGATGGTACATGTTTGGGTCTGTTTCTGGGTTCTCTCATCTGTTCCATTCTTTTATTTGTCTAGCTTTACACAAACTATACTATTTTAATCATAGTCTAAGTCTTGATATTCAGTGTATATCCTTCAATTTTCTCCCTCTTTGGGCTATTATTTACCCTTTGCCTTTCCAAATAAATTTTAGAATCAGCTTGTTAATTTTCACAAAACTGTTTCTATTAGGACTTTACTTGAGATTGCATTGAATCTACAGATCAATTTGGGAAGTGTTTGAGAACAATGTTGAGTCTTCCAATCCATGAATGTGAACTAGATCTCAATTTATTTAATTTCAAGCAATACTTTGTAGTTTTCTGTGCAGAAGCTTTTCACACCTCTCTTTAGACTTATAGGTCTAACCATTTAAATGTTTTTGATGCTATGGACAATGGTACATTTAGTCCTATTTTCTAAGTGTTTTTCTAATATATAGAAATGCAATTGATTTTTGTATATTGACATTCTATCTGGTAATTCTGATAAATTCACTTATTAATGCTAACAGTTTATCTGTGGATGCTTTTGGATTTTCCCAAGCACATATCGTGTAGGGGTGACAAGTTCTATTTCTTTCTTTCCAATCTATACACTTTAAAAAAATTGCACTGCCTAGGACCACCACTATTCAATGTGGAATACAAGAGGTAATGGCTGTAATTTTTCCTATTTGTGCAAGGAGAGAGCATTAAATACTTCACCATGAGGGGACATCATGATGTCTTTGCATCAGGAAGTGTTTGCAGTAGATTTCTTTTGTAGATGCCCCTGATCAGATTAAAGAAGTTGGTCTCTACTACTAGTTTTAAGAGATTTTGCAGTGAATACTTGTTTAATTTCATCAACTTTTTTCCCCACATCTCTTGAGTTGGTTTTTCTCCTTTAATCTGAAAAGATGGTGGATTACAGTGGTTGATTTTTTTTTTCTAGAATGTTTTTTTTTTGAAGATTGGCACCTGAGCTAACAACTGTTGCCAATCTTTTTTTTTGCGTTTTCTCCCCAAATCCCCCCAGTACATGGTTGTATATTTTAGTTGTGGGTCCTTCTAGTTGTGGCACGTGGGACCCTGCCTCAACATGGCCTGATGAGCAGTGCCGTGTCGGTGCCCAGGATCTGAACCGGTGAAACCCTGGGCTGCTAAGCGGAGTGCGGGAACTTAACCACTCGGCCACAGGGCGGCCCCCTGATTTTTTTTTACATTAAACCATTCTTGCATGAATAGAATAAGCCATATTTGATCATGATGTGATTTTTACATATCACTAGATTCAGTCTGCTAATTTTTTGTTTAGGATTTTTGCGTCTCTGTTCATAAAAAAGAATTACATCTACACTTTCATTTCTTCCAATATGTTGCTGGATTTTGGCACCAAAGTTACACTAGTCTCATAAAAAGTACTGGGAAGTATTCTGTCTCTTCTCTGGAAATTTTTATAGGATTGGAATTATTTCTTCCAATTATTTCTTAAATGTCAGGAAGAATTTACTAGTGAAGTCATCTAGGCTTCAAGCTTTCTTCGTGGAAAGGTTTTTAATTTTGGATTCAATGTCTTCAATAGATTTAGGAATAATTAATTTTTCAGTTTCTTCTTGTGTCAGTTTTAAGCTGTGTTTTTCAAGGAATCTGTCCATATCATCTAAAGTGTCAAATGTGTTTGCCTATTACTTAACCTTCTTTTACTTTCATTTATCTTTTATATTAATTTATGTATCATTCATTTATTTTCATGTAAAATTTATTGTGATAGCCGCATTTTCATTCTGGATACTGGCAATGTACTTTTTCTCTTTCTTGCTTTTTCTTGATCAGAAATGAATTTTATTAATCTTACCAAAGTACTGACTGCTAGTGGTATTACTTTCTGTTGTACATTTCTTTTTTTTTTTTAAGATTTTTTCTTTTTTCTCCCCAAAGCCCCCCCATACATAGTTGTATATGTTTTTAGTTGTGGGTCCTTCTAGTTGTGGCATGTGGGATGCTGCCTCAGCGTGGCCTGATGAGCAGTGCCGTGTCCACGCCCAGGATCCGAACCAGCGAAACCCTGGGCCACTGAACCGGAGCATGTGAACTTAACCACTCGGCCACGGGGCCAGCCCCCATTTGTTTCTATTTAATCAATTTCTGCTCCTCATTATTCCCTTCCTCTTTTCTCTGAGTTTAACTTGCTTTGCTCTTCTTTTCTAGCTTCCTGAAAAAGAAGGCTAGATAATTGATTTTCAACCTTTTCTCTCCTAATATATTAATTTCAAGCTATACATTTTCCTTCAAAACCTTTCTAGCATTGTATTTCACTATCATTTATGTAAAAATATTGTCTATTTTCTCACTCTAAAGTTAATATTTTTGTAATTCAGAAGTATCTTGGGGGAAGATACTTTAAGACTGTAATATTTGGTCCTCATTAACATTTTTGCTGAGAAGTTTTAGCATCCATTAATAATTTCTGCCTGAAACAATCCAGACTGTAGTGGTTCCAAATAGTGATTTTCTAATTTCATCATTTCTTTTACAGTTATCATTTGGAATTCTACTGTCATAAAGGGGTTTTCCTCTTCACTCTTCTGTTATTTCAGTGCAACATATTTATTATATTTACTTTTTTGTTCTATATGGTTCTTTGCTCTTTCATATAATTTCTTTTATAATTTATGAAGTTTCTTATTTATGTTCTAGTTGTTACTTTTATATCTTTTTAAAAGTGCCCTGAGTCCCATTTTTCTTAATCTTTTATTATCAGCCTATCAGATGAAGTGGTATCTGATTTTCTCCTAAAATCAGTATTATCTTACTCCCCCCAACCCTCTCACTTCTCCCATGCTTACTTACCTTCTTCCTACTTTATCAGAAAATATATTTATACAGTATTCTTCCATCCTTACTCAACTCTCATTTTAGTCTTAGATCTGAAATTAAACATGTTACATGGTCACCATCAGCCCTTTAGCTGGATGAAGCTCCACCTCTAGTATATTCCTCAAAAAGTTATTTTTTTGTGTATGGTATAAGTCTCGATCAAGACTATTTTTTTTTCCATACAGATCTGCAAGTGTTCCAGCACCATGTTTTTGAAAAGACCAGGTTCTTTCCAATGAATTGTTTTTGCATCTTTGACAAAAGTCAGTTGACCGTATAGTGTGTAGTTTTATTCAGGACTCTATTCTGTTTCATCAATCTATGTCTATCTTTTCACTCATACCACACTGTCTTAGCTACTGTAGCTTAACCATAGGTCTTAAAATCAAATAGGATATGCCTTGCAACTTTCTTTTACCTTTTCAAAATTGTATTCTAGTTACTTTGCTATTCCACGTAAATTTCAGAATTAGCTTGTCAATTTCTACAGAAAATCTTTCTGGGATTTTGATTGAAAAGATATTGAATCTATAAATCAATTCGGAGAACATCAACACTTTACTAGTGAATCAATTAATGTGGCATATCCTCAAGTTATTTAGGTCACTTTTATTCCCTTAATTGTTGTTCTTGGCATATATTTTATTTGATTTATACTTATTTTATGTTTGGGGGGGCTACCATGAATAGTAGGTGCATTTTAATCTAAATTTCCAACCAGACATTGCAAATATATAGAAATAGAACTGCCTTTGAATATTGATTTTATATTCTGCTATCTTGCTCAACTGAGTTGTTTGTTATTGTGGCTTTTCTTGGGTAAATTTGATAACGATTTTCAATTAAGGCAATCATGTTGTCTCTGAATAGAGAAGCTTGTCTTTCTTCCCTTCCAATCTGTTTCCTTTTTTTTTTTCTTGCCTTATGGGTCCAGCTAGGTCTTCTAGTACAACATTGAATTAAAATGGTGAGGGGGACATCTTTGACTTGTTGTCTTAGGGGAAGCAACTCAGTCTTTCACCACTATGATGTTAACTGAGGACGTTTTTAAGATGTTCTTTGAGTTTGAGGAAGCTACTTCCTATTCTTACTTTGCTGAGGTTTTTATCATGAATGCTGTGGAATTTGAACAAATGCTTTTACTACCCCTATTGAGATGATCGTATGGTTTTTATTCTTTAGTCAGTCAGTGTGAGTTAGTGATTGGATTTTGAATATTGAATCAGCCTCAGCTTCGCATTCCCAAGGTAAACTCCAATTTCCCTTAATGTATTACCTTTTTCTATATTGCTGGATTAAATTAACTAGCATTTTGTTGAGGATTTTTGCATCTATTTTCATGAGGAACATTTTTTTTATTTGTAATACCTCTGTCTGGTTTTGTTATCAGTGTAATGCTGACCTCATAATATGAGCTAAGAAGTATTCCTCATCTTCTATTTTCTGGAAGTTTATATAAGATTGAAATTCTTTCTTAAATGTTTGATAGAAGTCACCAGTGAAATGATCTGAGCTTGAATCTCTCTTTGCTGGAAGCTTTTTATGAATTTATGTTTTTAGTAAATGGAGGGCTAGTCAGGGTCTCCACTTCTTGAGTGAGCTTTGGTAGTTTGTGTCTTTTAAGAATTGTCTATTTCATCAAAGTTGTCAAATTTATGTCTATAGTGTTGTTTATAATATTTCCTTCTACTCTTTTTTGGTTTTTTACTTCATTGGTTTCTGACCTTATCCTTTTTATTTCATTCTTGTTTACTTTGGGCTTATTTTACTCTTTTTCTCCTTTCATAAACTAGAAGTTTAGGTTATTGATATGAGACCTTTATTCTTTTCTAATATGAGCATTTAATGCTACAAATTTCCTTCTAAACACTGGTTTTTCTGCATCTCAAAAATTTTGACATGTTATATTTTAATTTCTTGTTCAATTCAAAATCCTTTCCATTTTTTTCTTGAAATTTTTCTGAACCATGGATTGTTTGGAATTGTGTTGCTTAATTTCCAAGTGTTTAGAGATTTTCCTGTTCTTTTTGCTGTTGGTTTCTTCTTAAACTGCATTATAATTTGAAGACATTTTGTATGATTACAATCATTTTTAAACATTTAGCATTTATTTTATGACCCAGGACATGACCTATATTGGTGAATGCTTCATGTGCAATTGAAAAGAATGTGTATTCTGCTGTTGGATGTTCTAGAAATGTCTTCTAGATCCAGTTTGTTGATGATGGCATAACTTGCTGAATTTTGGTTTCCAGGTTATGTTACTGAGAAACAAATGTTGAAGTGTTAACTAAGATAGTGGAGTATATTTCTTTCAGCTCTCAGTTTTTGTATGATCTGAAGCTTCATTGTGAAGTGCATGCACATTCAGGATTTCTTTTTGGTGAAATGATGCTTTTATCATTATATAAATTCCTCTTTATTCTTAGTAATTTTCTTTGCTCTGGATATATATTTACTTCCAAAAAGGCTGTTTTCTAACGTCAGCTGTTAGATTGGAAGATAGGGTGGGACTGAATCAATCTGACCTGTATTTAAGCTGCTCTGGGGTTTGTTGCAGCTTTTGGTTGATTTAATTCACAACTGCTTTCTCAAATATTTTGAGTGCAGGATCAGATTCTGCCCTCAGAATCTCTCTACTCTTGCCTGTCCACCTTCCTGCCTTCAGATAGTATCTGCCCTGCACTTAGGAGAGGACCTGACCATCTCAGCAGGATCTTTTTTTTTTTTTTTTAAGCTTTCTCCACCAATATCACACTTGTCATACTATCTCTAAGGGTTCATGATGACCTATGGGAGAGTTGGCTGGAAACCCCTGTGGTGGGGGCTCTTTGTTCAGACAACTGCTGTTTAGCTTGCCTTGCTTCCCCTTACTCTCTGCGGGACCTCTCCTCTGTCTGTGGTTCCACTGAGGATGAGCACAGCAACATTCTTTTTTTACATAAAGTGTTCCTTACTTTCTAGTGTTTTGTTCATATGGGTTTCTTTGTCTTCTGTTTTCTGATTTTGTAGCTTATCCAGTTTAACCAGAAGCAGAACACAACTGTTGAAAACTGGATATATATCCAGTACACTTCTTACTCTATTTGTAATTCTAAATACTTGCCTGTAGTTTATTTTGATTTTCCTAATAGACAGTCACCTCTACAATGTAATTGTTATTTTTGCCCTCACTCCCAATTCCTTAAAATCTTTTGTTTTCATACCTTGGCTAGAACTGCCGTTTTATACTGTTCAATAAAAGTAATGAGCATTCTTGTAATTTTCTTAATTTAAATGTAAATATCTACTATTGTACCATTAAGTACATTTTTCAGTTTTTGAAACCTACTTCTTGCAGTTAAAGGAGTTAATTTCTACTCCTAGCAATATTTTAAATTCATCTATGGGTATTAAATTCCATCAAATGACTTATCTACATATATTGAGATAATCTTATGGCTTTTCTTTTACCTGGTAGTGTGGTTAATTTTATAAAAAGATTTTCTAATATTAAATCTTCCAGACATCCTACTGTGTTTCAATTAGGGCCATATTACAGAACCAGCTCTTACTCCAAAGAAAAGGCGTCTTAAACAAGACAGTCACTTCTCTTTTGTGTAAAATATGCCCAGATGTTGGTAGTCAAAGGCTGACGTAACAGCTCCATCCAGGCACTCTTAGCTTCCCACTGCACCCTGGCAGATGGCTTCCACCCTCAGGATGAATTCAGGTTCTAGATGGCTGCTAATTCTCCATCACGTGTGCTGCATGTTAAAGAAAGGTAAGATTAAAGGACAGCAGGGGGCTTTCCTAGTTGTTTTCTTTTGGAAGAACTTTCCCATTAGACTCTCAGCAACTTCTATTTATATTTCATTACTCAGAATTTAGTACCATGATCACACTGAGCTACAAAGAAAATGGAGAGATGTAGCTTTTTAGCTGGGCATGTAACCATTATGCAAACTAGAGATTCTGTTGGTATTGAAGGGATAGTGGGTCCACCACTGCTACACTTGAGAATGTCATGACTTTTTTAAAAAGAACTCTACATTAGATGCATTTTGCTATAATTTCCAATTTAGGACTTTTTAAATCTAAGTTCTTAAACATGATTTGCAAGTCATTTTCCCCCCAAATGTCTATTTTCTGGGAAGTCTTGTAAAACGTTGGAATTAGCTTTCCTTGACCTCTCCTGAAAATTGTCAACTATTACTGAAAAGTCTCTGGAGCCTCTTTATTTTAGGGGGCTGGGGCAGGGCTAGAGGGACTAGGTAGATTTTTCGACCCAGAGATTCAATTCTTAACTTTTCTGTTTACTGGCTGTAGATCTATTCATTTGTTAAGTTTCATCTATCTGGTAAATTTTCCATTTCATTTAAGACTAAGACGTAACCCAGCATTATCCTATCTTCAACATTATGTCAACATTTCTGGTTTCTACTGAGCAAGGTGGCATGTGGATTTGCCTCACACAATACAGCAACCTTTAAAACCTAATTGACCCTGGGTAATAGTAAATAGAATACTGACTTTCTCTTATGTGTTTACTTTTTATTGTGTATCTTCCTTGGAACAGTGAAATACATATTCATGATATTTTCCAGATTGAGGGGATACACTTTAGCAAATATCTGAAGTTCTTTCTTTATGCAAGCCTTCTTTTCCCTTCTGTGAATTGTCATTCTTCACCTCAGGCATCCTGAGACTAGATCCTGTGTAATGAGCTGAACATAATGAGGCTTAGGCATTCAGAAATCATTTATCTCCTTCAAGGAAAGAACAGTTTCTTTGAGTAAGAAATGGGATTCTGTTCTGAACTAGAGTATAAAGTGGAGGGTGTTTCAGAAATAGTTGCAGTTTTGAGTCCCCATATATACCTCCAAGACAGCCCAATCTAACTGCCAGGGTCCCAGCTCTTTCCAGATTAATGCTCATTCATGTCAGGAAACTGGTGAGGTTGTGAAGGAAACTGACTTTGTAAGTAATTAATTAACAGAATCATCTGTCACCACCCTGACTACAGCTACAGTAACATTTACATGTACACAGATCAGCAGGATCACATAAATGTGTTAAATGGATATCAGATAGCTCAGATTACAAGTGAACTAGAATTAAAAGATGACCATAAAGGGCCGGCCCAGTGGTGCTGCAGTTAAGTTTGCATGTTCCACTTCGGCAGCCCAGGGTTTGCAGGTGCGGACATGGCACGGCTTGGCAAGCCATGCTGTGGTAGGCGTCCCACGTATAAAACAGAGGAAGATGCACACGTATGTTAGCTCAGGGCCAGTCTTCCTTGGCAAAAAGGGGAGGATTGGCAGCAGTTAGCTCAGGGCTAATCGTCCTCAAAAAAAAAAAAAAAAAAAAAAGATAACCATAAGACTATTCTGGGTAACCTATGTACAAGGAATGAATTAATAATTGAAGCAAGATGGTACCAGAGAACAAAGGCTCATTTTGCTTTTCTGTACATAAAGAGTCCATTAACAATTTAAAGTGCACAGTATCTCAGACTACTTGACTGCATACATGGGGAAGGATTATTTCTCTTAAAGGATATCAGGATGTTCTAACCAGTGAGGGCAGAAGATTCCAGCTACACAAACACATGAAATGTGCACTATATTGACATATATAACTAAAGAGGTACCTGCCAGGCCTTAAAAAAGGGTACAAAATAATAGGAAAGGTCTGTACTATCAAAATATATTTTTAATAAGTCATATTATTCTAGTAACAAGTTGCATTTGTTAAGAAGAATGCTGCTATGCAGAGTAGAAATGCCTGGGAAATGCTTATGTACTATCTAACCTATCATATGTGGCATTCACAAGCAAAATGCCAAACTATACAAGACTCATATAGTACAGAGAGGAGGGTAACATCTAAATATCCCTGAAGATCTTATGATGTATTTCTTATTGTTATCCTGATTACCATCATGAACTGCATAACAATGTTTCAGTCAATGATGGACCACATATATGACAGTGGTCCCATAAGATTAGTACCATAACTACCATCTAGTAACTACACTCTGTGATGTTCACACGACATTGTCTAACAACGCATTCCTCAGAACATGTCCCTGTCCTTAAGTGACACATGACTATTACACTTACTTACATGCTAAAAAAATCTTTATATTCTATTATAACATGCCTATCATTTTTAGTTGAATATTTTCTCCAATCTTTTCCTAAAAGTTTGGAACATCTGCAACCCTTAAACAATTTGTAAAGGACATTATTTTTCCAAATTAATCAAAATAATAACAAAGGGAACCCTCCTAGTGAGGCTTTATCCCATTTGACACATTTGAAGATCATCATATTTTTTTTGCTAGAACTTTGTCATTTCTAGATGAAGAATTTCCCTAACTTATAGCATCATTTCTCCAAAGTATGAGCTTCTGATACCTCAAGTGTTTGTAATTCTGATAATTCTGCCATTCATTGGTCTTATATTTTCTCATTAAAATCCTAATGTTTAAAAAACTATGAACTTCAAATGACTGTACTCTATATTCATTAGCTTTATGGAATTTCCTCTTTGTGAGTTTTATAATTAAAAAGGACTAACATTAATTTCATTCATATGGTTCTTCACCTTATAAACCTAAAACGGTATGATGTGCTGAAAATTTTCATAGAGTACACTGAATTCACAAGGTTCCTGTGTGCATTGACTGATGTTTTTTTAATGTATAAAATACAGCTTTCTGCAAATGCTCTTCTACATGCTATATGTTCATAAGGTTAGTTCCATTCAGCGTGAGTTTTCTGGGGTAAGAGATGATTCCATTTATAGAATTTCTCTTCTATAGGAGTTAGCTGGTATTTCCTGCGAACTGACTTTTGAGAGAAAGTTTCTTACATTTAAATCATCAATATGTTTCTCATCTGCATGAGTTCTCTGATGCATAATGAGCTGTGACTTCCAACAAAAGGCTTTCCCACACTCAGTGCATTTACAAGGTTTCTCTCCTGTATGAGTCCTCTGATGTGCACTCAGAATTGATTTCTGAGAGAAGGTTTTCCCACACTCATTACATCCATAGGGTTTCTCCCCTGAATGAGTTCTCTGATGTACAATGAGCTGAGATTTCCTGATGAAGGCTTTATCACATTCACTGCATTCATACGGTTTCTCTCTTGTGTGCATTCTCTGATGTACAATCAGCCGTAATTTTCCACTGAAGGATTTCTCACATTGACTGCACTTATAAGGGTTTTCCCCTGCATGAGTTCGTTCATGTACAATGAGTAGAGACTTCCAAATGAAGGCTTTCCCACATTTGTTACATTCATATGGCTTCGCTCCTGAATGAGTTCTCATGTGTATAATGAGGTATGACTTGCTACTAAAGGCTTTCCCGCAGTCACTGCACCCATAAGGTTTTTCCCCTGCATGAGTTCTCTGATGTGAAATGAGCTGATCTTTCCTATTAAAGGCTTTCCCACATTCACTGCAGTCATACGGATTTTCTCCTGTGTGAATTCTCTGATGTACGATGAGTTGTGAATTGAAACTGAAGGATTTCCCACATTCATTGCATTCATGTGGCTTCTCTCCTGTATGAGTTCTCATGTGTATAAGGAGATAGGACTTGCTCCTGAAGGCTTTCCCACATTCACTGCACCCATAGGGCTTCACTCCTGTGTGACTTCTCTGATGTACAATGAGCTGGGACTTCAGACTGAAGGCTTTCCCACACTGATTACATCCATAGGGCTTTACTCCTGTGTGAACCCCCTGATGTACAGTGAGCTGTGACTTGAAAGTGAAGGCTTTCCCACACTCACTACAACCATAAGGTTTCTCTCCTGTGTGTGTCCTCTGGTGTACAATAAGATTTGACTTTGTATTAAATGCTTTGCTACATTCACTGCATTCAAAGGGTTTCTCTCCTGTATGAGTTCTCTGATGTATAACAAGCTGTGACTTCAAACCAAAAGTTTTTCCACAGTCACTGCATTCATAGGGCTTCTCCCCTGCATGAGTTCTCTGGTGTGAAATGAGCTGATATTTCCGACTGAAGGCTTTCCCACATTCATGGCATTCATACGGGCTCTCTCCTGTGTGAATCCTCTGATGTATAATGAGTTGCGAATTGAAACTGAAGGCTTTCCCACATTCACTGCATTCATGGAGTTTCTCTCCTGTATGAGTCCTCACATGTATAATGAGGTAGGACTTGCTCCTGAAAGCTTTGCCACATTCACTGCATACATAAGGTTTCATTCCTGTGTGACTTCTCTGATGTACAATAAGCTGGGACTTCAGACTGAAGGCTTTCCCACACTGAATGCACCCATAGGGCTTTACTCCTGTGTGAACTCCCTGATGTACAGTGAGCTGTGACTTGAAAGTGAAGGCTTTCCCACACTCACTACAACCATACGGTTTCTCCCCTGTGTGGGTTCTTTGATGTACCATAAGGTTTGACTTTGTATTAAAGGCTTTCTGACATTCACCACATTCATAGGGTTTCTCTCCTGTATGAATTCTTTGATGTATAATGAGCTGTGATTTCAAACCAAAAGCTTTCCCACATTCACTACACCCATAGGGTTTCTGTCCTGAATGAGTTCTCTGGTGTGAAACAAGCTGGTCCTTCCTGCTAAAGACTTTTCCACATTCACAGCATTCATAGGGATTCTCACCTGTGTGAATTCTCTGATGTATAACAAGTTGTGAATTGAAACTAAAAGTTTTCCCACATTCACTGCCCTCATGGCATTTCTCTCCTGTATGAGATCTCTGATGTAGCATGAGGTAGGACTTGCTGCTGCAGTCTTCCCCACATCCATTACATTCGTGGGGTTTCTCCTCCACGTGAGTTCGCTGATGCACTACAAGGTATGAGTTGCTGCTGAAAGCCTTCCGACAATAACTGCATTTGAAGGGTTTTCCTCCCATACATATCTGTTGGCATATGAGTGGTGACTTCCTGTTGACAGTTTCCCTAGATTCTTTACTTTCACAGTATTTTATTCCAATAACAGTTTGCTCATGTTCAGAACGGAGGAATGATTCCCTACGTGGATGAAACTCATTAGGAGTCTTTCCAACATAATTAACATTGAAATCTATATTATATTTCAAACTCTTTCCATGTGTACCACAGTTATGAAGCTTTTGTCTTGAAGAAACATGATTTGTACCAACAAAACACAGTTTTCCAAATGCAGTACATTCATAGCCTTCTGCCATCCTTTCCAGCTTGCCTTCATTTTCTTGATGCCCTTTCATATGATCATCAATTTCCCAGACTTTGCCTAGAAATGAAAATAAACATATGTTATAAATAACAACATGATCCTGGAATAGCATAAAATCGCCTTAAAAATACCATGTCATGAAGTTATTCATTTATTTTCACATATAAGATCTGAATTAAATAAAATCTCAAGAGTAAATGTACATACTTCTGGACACTGGGGAAAACAAAGCAAAACTAAAAAAATGAAGACAGGCATAGGACACTGACAATGAATACAGATGGTTTTGAATTTAAAATTTTTATATAATGGGTAAAGAAGGCAAAATAGGTACAAGGAAAAATGAACAAAATATAAAGAGGTTGGAGGGGAGTGCAGCATTAAATTCATTCAACAAATAATTGTTGAATGACTATTATGTGCCAAACACTGTGCTAAGATCAGAAGAAATAGCAGAAAACTAAAAACTTAGTTAACAGTCCCCTTGAGAATAAAGTTCCATTGAATACCAAGACAAACAGAGGAAAACAAACTCACAAGAAACATCATCACAATGTTTCAGAACACTGAGGAAAAGAAGCACCCAGTAAAAGCCTCCAGAAATACCAAAAACACAAAGTTTCATATAATGGATCAAAGTTTAGAAATGGCATCTGACCTCTCATTAGTATGACTAGAGAATAGAAAACAGAGCATGCAGGAGTAAAAGTATCAAAACTTATATCACATGCACCTCTTCACAGGAAGCTAATGGAAGAAGTGCTCCAACAAAACAAACCAAGAAAAAAGATGACACAGAATAGGTATAAAAAATAAAATCTGAAATTAAATTCCAGGATAAAGACTGTATAACCAGGTCTTGTGAAAAACTAGGTTACGCTGCAGCAAGTCAAAGGCATGGAAGATGAAACTGACAGCATAACTCATTTGGTTGAATGTACCAAAAGAATATTTAGACATGTGAAGAAGAGTCTGGGGTTAAATTGATGATAAATACATTAAAGATAAGGACAGAGAAAATGGGCAGGCAAATAAAACAACTGAAGAGAAAAAATGATTTATGAACAAAAATTAACTGTGTATACTTGCATGATTTACCTATGAATGGAAATTACAGTCATAAAGATGTAAAGACCGAAGACTGATTTAACCAAAAGTATGAAATAACTTTATTAGGATGGTGGGGTATGGGAAGAGACAGTGTGTATTTCTTGGGGAGTATGAAGGGAGGAGGGTGAAAGAGAATTAAATTCCCACCCTTCCATACTGAGTCATCATCATTGGGAGTGGGGGAATCAAGGTGCAGTAGAAGAAGCTGTTTACTTAGAAATAGGGAGGTAAATGCCATAAGCAAGAGCTAAAAGAGATGGAAGTGGTTTTCTTAGGGGAGAATGGAAAACAAGGAGGGGGCAGGGTGGACAGAAGGCTGTTTAAACATAATAAAACCCCTAAAGCCAAAGATACAAAGTAGACAGCGAAGACGACGCAGGACTAAGTATTCAGGCACAATGACAAACATTTGAAGGCTGGATTCAAGAGAGAATGTGTAGAGCTGATCAGGATGTCCCAAAGTCACATGCTGACCAAGGCAGTGAACAGAAAGGGGTATTAAGAGAACACAGCAGCAAGTCCAGTTTGCAGATGGCAGACCAGAGTGCCTCAATACCTCATTCCAGGTTTCCCTACCTCCTAAATCTGATTCATTTTGTACACATTTTGTACACAACCTTATTCATTTTGTACACAACCTTAAAATTTTATTTTCCCAAATGTCAATTCCCAACTGGGTCAGTACCTTCCCCAGGATGCACTGAGAAATAAATATGGGCACTTCTGATTACCACAATGGTTTGGGAGGGGGTGTTACTGGCTATTATATGGTCCTAAAGTCAGAAACGTGTCCATCAAGAAGAAAATAGGCCAGTCAGTAATTAATCTTTGCCCTAGAATCAGATTTGCTCGCGTGTTTGGCCATCAGCATTGTCCCTGCAGACTTTCAGAGTTCACGGATACTGAATCTGTCCTTACTATCAATTCCTATACTTCACCCTTCCGATGTTTCTGTTGCTGGTACTGTACTCTACCATCCTTAGTTTTCCTTGGTTCCCACCTCTCAGACTTCCTTCATTTGATTTCCCAGGAAATCTACTGTGTTTTCTGTTGAGCATTCTCTTTGCAACAATAATGGCAAAAAATAAGATTATGGTTGGTATCTCAAGGTAAAGTTCAAAGAAATCAGTAAAGAATACCAAGGCCAGAGACAAGAAGACAGAAATTCTTTATATTTTTCATTTGTTTGTTTTTAATTCTTTTTTTCGGAGGTACATCATATTTCAAATTCTGTATACATCACGTTCACCACCCGAACACTAATTATAGTGCATCCCCTCACATGTGATCCTAATCACCCCTTTTGCCCTCCCCCACCCCCCTTCCCCAATGGTAACCACCAGTCCAATCTCCAATGCTATGTGATTTTTTTTGTCGTTTTTATCTTCTAATTATGAGTGAGATCATATGGTATTTGACTTTCTCCCTCTGACTTATTTCACTCAGCATAATACCCTCAAGGTCCATCCATGTTGTCACAAATGGCCAGATTTCATCATTTCTTATGGCTGAGTAGTAGTCCATCATGTATAAATAGCACATCTTCTTTATCCATTCGTCCCTTGATGGGCACCTAAGCTGCTTCCAAGTCTTGGCTATTGTGTATAATGCTGCAATGAACATAGGGGTGCAAGTATCTTTATGCCTTTGTGTTTTCAAGTTCTTTGGATAAATACCCAGCAGTGGAATAGCTGGATCATATGGTAGATCTATCCTTAATTTTCTGAGGACACTCCAAACTGCTTTCCATAGTGGCTGCACCAGTTTGCACTGCCACCAGCAGTGAACAAGGATTCCCTTCTCTCCATACCCTCTCCAACATTTGTTGTTTCCTGTCTTGTTAATTATAGCCATTCTGACCGGAGGTGATACCTCACTGTAGTTTTGATTTGCATTTCCCTCATAGCTAATGATGTTGAGCATCTTTTCATATGCCTGTTGGCCATCTGTATATCTTCTTTGGAGAAATCTCTGTTCAGATCTTTTGCCCATTTTCTAATTGGATTGTTGGTTTTTTTCTTGAGCTGTATTAGTTCTTTGTATATTTTGGATATTAACCCCTTATCTGATATGTGGTTTGCAAATATCTTCTCCCAATTGTTAGGTTGTCTTTTCATTTTGTTGATGGTTTCCTTTGCTGTGCAGAAGATTTTTAGTTTGATGTAGTCCCATTTGTTCATTTTTTCTTTTGTTTCCCTTGCCCGGTCAGACATGGGACTTGAAAATATGCTGCTCAGACCAATGTCATAGAGCGTACTGCCTACGTTTTCTTCTAGAAGTCTCATGGTTTCCGGTCTTACATTCAAGTCTTTAATCCATTTTGAGCTGATTTTTGTGCATGGTGTAAGGGAATGGTCTACTTTCATTCTTTTGCATGTGGCTGTCCAGTTTTCCCAACACCATTTATTGAAGAGACTCTCTGTTCTCCATCGTATGCTCTTGGCTCCCTTGTCGAATATTAGCTGTCCATAAACGTGTGGGTTTACTTCTGGGCTCTCAATTTTGTTCTATTGATCTGTGTGTCTGTTTTTGTGCCAGTACCATGCTGTTTTGGTTACTATGGCTTTGTAGTATAATTTGAAATCAGGGAGTGTGATACCTCCAGCTTTGTTCTTTTTTCTCAGGAATCCTTTGGCTATTTGGGGTCTTTTGTTTTTCCAGACAGAAATTATTAAGTTTAAAAATCATTTAAAGATGACTCAAGACTACATTAAATACGACTACTGGCTGTGGTCTGAAGGCAATCCCTGGGACGCCAACTCGCACCAACAGAATTGTGATTCTGAAGCTACAGAAAAGCATTCTCCCCAGTGACTATAGTGAGTTTAGCCACAGAAGACAATGAAAAATGAAACTATACTCAGAGAGAAGAACCAGGGGCTCAGTGGGCCACTGCCGCAGCAGGAAGTCCTGGCACAGACTGCCCAACCAGGACCCCAGTGCACTGCAAACCAATGACTTCCACATGGTGTTCACTGCGACTGCTCTCCCAGAAGGGGGATTCCTGCTGTACCTACCCTGCACTTCTCTCTGCCACTCTGCATGTGTCTGGCTGGTTGTTTGTGGGTAACTTATCTTTAATTATAGATCACCAGACCATAAAGAACTACCACCAGGTCTGAGTGGGACCAAGGATCTTAGACTTGCATTAATGCAGTACAAGAATTAAAACAGGGGCTGGCCCGGTGGTGCAGTGGTTAAGTTTGCATTTTCTGCTTCAGCAGCCCAGGGTTTCCCGGATCCTAGGTGCAGACCTACACACTGCTTGTCAGGCCACGCTGTGGTAGGTGTCCCACATATAAAGTAGAGGAAGATGGGCATGGATGTTAGCTCAGGGCCAGCCTTCCTCAGCAAAAAGAGGAGGACTAGCAGCGGATGTTAGCTCAGGGCTAATCTTCCTTAAAAAAGAGAGAATTAAAACAGAAGTAGTGGAATATTTTTGAAGATGCATGAATGGGAAGAAGGATGTGACTGGATGCTACCTACCCAAAAAGGCAGATGAAGGTGGACAGTGCTGCCTACCCAACAATTCTGCTGCTCTTTTCCTGGCTGGCAAAATCCTGTCTTTTCCCCACTCCCATCCTTAAGTTGATGTGCTTCAGACAGGGAAAAAGGAGACCCATCTCCATCCCTACCCCCATCCTCATCCCAAGAGAAGGAAGCACGATTTATTTGAGCCAACAATGATGGTCCCATTTCCCTTACCAGAGTCTTCCTCAGGCAGAGTTATGTGATGAAATCTAGCCAGCTGAACGTAGTAAGCCTGCTGGGGGCTCCTGTGATAGGTTTTACTGCTGATAAAGAGAGTCATGTGGGAAGAGACAGTCTTTCTTATTCCACCAGCCACTGATATATCAGTAGGTGTCGGCAGGAACTGTCATTGCCATCTGATGACCATGAGGGGCGGTACCCTGAGGAAAATGCTGACGTACTTAGAATGGCAGGGTAGAGATGGGCCTTTGGTGATGTACTAAACCAATCACTCAGTCAACCCCAGAGCTGCTCCACTTCAGGACTTTTGGTGAGATGTGGCACTAAATCACTTCCGCTTAAATAGGCAGATTCAGGATTAATATAAACTTACAGCTGAAAGAATCTTAATGATACAAAGACCAACTTGATTTATCTTTCCATGCTTGTGACAAAATAAACAGGTGCTTGGGGCTGGCCCCATGGCCGAGTGGTTAAGTTTGCGCACTTCGCTGCAGGCAGCCCAGTGTTTCGTTGGTTCAAATCCTGGGTGTGGACATGGCACTGCTCATCAAACCATGCTGAGGGAGCATCCCACATGCCACAACTAGAAGGACCCACAACAAAGAATATATACAACTATGTACCAGGGGGCTTTGGGGAGAAAAAGGAAAAAAATAAAATCTTAAAATAAATAAATAAATAAATAAAATAAACAGGTGCTTAAGGAAACATACCTGACACTAATATCAAGATGAACTAATACAAAAAGAGAAAAATGAATAAACTTGGCTAATGACTAGAACAATCAAGAAATGAGATAGGGGCCAGCCCTGTGGCCAAGTGGTTAAGTTAACACACCCTGCTTTGGTGGCCCAGGGTTTCACTGGTTCAAATCCTGGGCGTGGACAAGGCACCGCTCATCAGGCCACGCTGAGGAGGTGTCTGTCCCACATGTCACAACTAGAAGGACCCACAACTAAAATATACAACTATGTACTGGGGGGATTTGAGGAGAAAAAGCAGGAAAAAAAAAAAGAAAAAAAGAGAAATGAGATAATATTGGCTTGGTTTTGGGTGGGAATGGAGAAGATAGGGGCCTTAAAAGACTTCTTTTTAAAGGACCAAAATACTAACACTATAGCAACACTAGTGAGGAGAACTGCATATAAAGGAGATTTAGGCTGACTCCCCAGTACCAGAAAAAAGAACTAGAAGCACAGCAAAACGAACAATCAGAAAAGTGAGAAGAAGGTATGATGTGGCTACGGAGCAGGGGGAGAGACAATTCCAGGTTCTAAAAATGAGACAAGGGAGTGGCACATGCAGTGAAGATGCCCTGTGGAGCAATCAAACCCAGTACCCAAAGGGCAGACAAAAGAAGGATGGGGTTGTGAATTATCAATAGAGAAAGAATGAGATTAAATCTTCAGAACGGAAGTCTTAAAAGTTACAATATACAAGGAGAGTGCAGAATATAAAAAAGATCCCTTTGATTCAGAGGGAAGAGCAAGACAAGCCAGTGAAGCATGAGGAGAATGATCACTTCATCATGCAGGGCGAGTGGGGTCAACAGGTTGTCACTTGAATAAGGGGGAGGAAGGAAGGCTTCAGGCAGGATAACTGGTATTACCAAGTGACGCAGGAATGCACTGAGAAAGGACAGTAATGACATTAAACTGATTAGCATGCAGAAACATGGAAGGGTAGAATCTACTAGTGGGTTTCAAGGGGAAGGAAGGAATTTGGGAGTGCGGTTGTTGAGTACAAGTGTAAGGGACTTAAAAATACAAATAAAAAAATAGGAAGTAGAAGAGGTGTGAAAGTCACATCAAATGAGGTAAAGAGGAAAAGCATGCTGAAATGCATATTGGGATGAGTCTATTACCATGGGAAAGTAAGGAGGAAACTGAGAATGCCAAAGAGAAGGAGATCAACTAACAGAGAACGGTTATGATGAGATAAAAGTACAAACATGAGGTGCGCATCACATCAGAACTCACACCAGTTCTGAATGAGGAGGAAAAGATCTAATGTCCTGTCCCTCACCTGGACGGCCCTGACTTGGGCTTTGGGCCTGCATCATCCACAGCTCTTCTCCTCGTTCCAACTTGAGGATGATATCAGGTTTGGTGTGCTGATGCCCTGTGAATGGAAAAATCACAGACAACCTGACCCAAAACTGCCTAGATTCAGAGATTCTAAAGAATGGGAGAGAGGCCTGCCCCGTGGCCAAGTGGTTAAGTTCGTGTGCTCAGCTTCGGCAGCCCAGGGTTTCACTGGTTCGGATCCTGGGCGCAGACATGGCACCGCTCATCAGGCCATGCTGAGGCGGCATCCCACATGCCACAACTAGAAGGACCCACAACTAAAAATATGCAACTGTGTACCAGGGTGCTTTGGGGAAAAAAAAGAAAAAAGAAAATCTTAAAAAAAAAAAAAAAAAGAATGGGAGAGATTCAGTTTAGAGGCGGCATGATGAAGCTGCCCTTCTGCACTTTGGCAAAGTAAAGACCATTCAACTAGCATATTCTGATGCCAAAGGGAGACTAAGAAAATCTGACCTCTAAATCTAAGTCCAAAATCTCTAAGTAGTTTACAAAAGACCCCAGCTTTCAGCAACCAAGAAGGGGAAGCCTGGAAATTATGCACATTCCTCTCAGGAAGGCAGCACTCACCCAGGGACACCAGGTTGCTATAGTTCTCCAGCATCACTCTCCTGTACAGGTGCTTCTGAGCTACATCCAGCAGCCGCCACTCTTCCCAGGTAAAGTCCACAAACACATCCGTGAATGAGAATGGTCCCTGAAATAGCATATTCCCACTCGATCTCAAGTTATTTTACTAAGTTTGTAGGAAACAACAGGCTGCATAAGGCGTCCATTATTTACATTCTACTTTGTGAGAAAAGTAAAAACTTATTGAAAATATCCCATCAATGTGCATTAAATCAGTCAGTCTTTCACTCAACATATGAGAATACCAGGTGCCAGGTATTCAGCTAGGTGCAGGTGATTAAAAATGGATGAAACACACTCCTGCCCACAAGAAGCGTTTAGCATTGCAGAGGAAAGCAAAATTAAAGACATGCAAATGTAATAGGCAGTCAAAGAAGCCAAGATGAAAGAACACAGAGAGTACAACATGGGCACAAAGGAGAAAGTAGAAAATCAAAAGGGAAATTAGTAATACTTAGAAATGAATGAAAACAAAACACAACATACCAAAATTTATGGGAGGCAGCAAAAGTAGTGTTGAGGGAAAAATTTATAGCTATAAACATTTATATTAAAAACCAAGAAACAACTCAAATTAACAATCTAACTTAAGAAATCAGGAAAAGAACAAACTAAACTCAAAGCTAGAGAAAGAAGGAAATAATAAAAATCAGAATAGAAATAAACAAAATGTAAACTAGAAAAACAACAGAGAAAAATCAGTAAAACCAAAGGTTGGTTCTTTGAAAATATCAAAAAAATTGCTAAACCTTCAGGTATGGACTAAGAAAAAAAGAAAGACTCAAATTACTAAAATCAGAAATGAAAGTGGGACATTACAGTCGTGCCCCCTTATCTGTGGGGGATACATTCCAAGACCCCCAGTGGATGCCTGAAACTGTGTATAGCACCTAACTTCACATATACTATGTTTTTTCCTATACGTACATACCTATGATAAAACTTAATTTATAAATTAGGCACAGTAAGAGATTAACAACAACTAATAATAAAATAGAACATTATAACAAAATACTGTAATAAAAGTTACCATAGATCTTAGCAACCTCAGCATATCATATTTTTTCTTTCATTATTGAGAACTTTCACCATTTCACTTAAAGGAAGCACTTTACAGCTTCTCTTTGGTATATCTGAATTGCCAGCATCACTACTCTTGCACTTTGGGGCCATTAGAAGTAAAATAAGGGTTATTTGAACACAAGCACTGTGCTATCGCAACAGTTGATCTGATAACTGAGACAGCTACTAAGCGACTACCAGGTGGGTAGTGTATACAGCATGGATATGCTGGACAAAGGGATGATTCATGTTCTGGATGGGACAGGGCAGGATGGTGCAAGATTTCATCACACTACTCAGAATGGCACACAATTTAAAACTTAAGAATTGTTTATTTCTGGAATTTTCCATTTAATATTTTCGGACTTCAGTTGACTGTGGGTAACTGAAACCATGGAAAGCAAAACTGCGGAGAAGGGGGGACAATTGTACTACTGATTCTACAGAAATAAAAAGGATTACTGGAGAGTAGTATGAACAACTGTCCACCAACAAATTGGATACCCTAGTTGAAATGGATAAATTCCTAGAAACACAAAACCTATCAAGACTAAATCACAAAGAAATAGAAAATCTGAACAGACCTATAACTAATAAGGAGATTGAATAGGTAATCAAAAATCTCCCCCCATCCCCCAAAAAAAAGTCCCCAAAAGAAAAGCCCAGAACCTGATGGCTTCACTGGTGAATTTTACCAAATATTTAAGGAAGTATTAACATCAATCTTTCTCAAACTTTTCCAAAAAGCTGAAGAGGGGAGAACACTTCTGAAGTCATTCTACGAAGCCAGCATTACCCTGATACTAAAGCCAAAGACACTATAAGAAAACTACAGACGAATATCCCTTATGAATATAGATTCAAAAATCCTCAAAAAAATACTAGCAAATCAAATTCAGCAGCATACTAAAAAGATCATACACTATGACTAAATGGGATTTATTCCTGGAATGCAAGGATGGTTCAACATTAAAAAATCAATCAGTGAATACATCACACTAATAGAATGAAGTTTAAAAAAAAAATGATTATGTCAGTTGATACAGAAAAAGCGTTTGACAAAATTCAACACCCTTTCATGATAAAAAACACTCAAACCAGGAATAGAAGGAAAGTACCTTGAGATAATAAAAGCCACATACTAAAAACCCACAAAGAACATCATTCTCAATGGTGAAAGACTGAAACCTTTGCCTCTAAGATCAGAAACAAGGCAAGGATGTCTGCTTTCACCACTTTTATTCAACAAAGGAAGTTCTAGTCAGAGCAATTAGGCAAGAAAAAAGAAGGCATCCAAACTGGGAAGGAAGAAGTAAAATTACCTCTGCTCACAGAGGACACGATCCTCTACGTAGAAAACCTTAAGGATTCCATACACACAAAAGCCAGTTAGAACTAACAAATAACTAAGCCAAGCAGCAGGATACAAGTCAAGACACAAAACTCAGTTGCATTTCTATACAGTAACAATGATCAATCTGGAAAGCAAACTATGAAAACAATTCCAGTTATGACAGAATCAAAAAGAATAAAATACTAAAGAATTAATAGCTTAACCAAGGAGGTAAATGACTTGTAGCATGAAAACTGGAAAAGCTTGCTGAGAAAAACTGAAGAAGATGTAAATAAATGGAAACCTAGCCCACGTTCATGGATTGGAAGACTTAACCACAAGATGTGAATGCCACCAAAGTGACCCACATTTTCAGTGCAATCCCTGTAAAAACCCCAATGACACGTTTTGCAGAAATAGAAAAACCCATCCTAAAATTCATATGGAGTCTGAAGGGACTCCAAATAACCAAAACAATCTTTAAAAAGAACGAAACTGGGGCCGGCCCCGTGGCCGAGTGGTTAAGCTCGTGCGGTCCACTGCAGCGGCCCAGGGTTTCACTGGTTCAGATCCTGGGCATGGACACGGCACCACTCGTCAGGCCACGTTGAGGCGGTGTCCCACATGGCACAACTAGAAGGACCTGCAACTAAGATATACAACTATGTACAGGGGGGATTTGGGGAGATAAAGCAGGAAAAAATAAAAAGACTGGCAACAGTTGTTAGCTTAGGGTGAATCCTCCCCAGCAAAAAAAAAAACAAACAAAAAATAAAAAGTAAAATAAAACAGTTTGCTCTGTGAAAACTATGTTATGAAATGGATAGACAAGCCAGAGACTGGGAGAAAATATTTACAAATCACTTTTCTGTTGAAGGACTAGAATCGAGAATATGTAAAGGACTCTTAAAAATCAATGACAAGAAAACCACCCAATTAAAAAATGGGGAAAAGATCTGAATAGATGCATCACCAAAGATAAACAGAGAGTAAATCACATATGAAAAGATACTCAATAATACAAGCCATTAGAGAAATCCAACTTAAAACCACAATGAAATACCACCTCACATCTATGAGGATGGCAAAAATTTTAAAAACCTAACAATACCAAGCCCTGCCCAGGATGAGGAGCAGCAGGGACCCTCATTCACTGCTGGTGGGAATGCAAAATTGCATACACACTTTGGGAGACAGTTTTTCACAAAGCTAAACATACTCTTACCATACAATCCAGTAACAATGCTCCTAGGTTTACCCAACTGATCTGAAAACTCATTTCCACACAAAAACCCATACATGAATGTTGATAGCATTCATACTCACCAAAAACTGGAAGCATCTGGATATCAAGACTTATTATAAATACAGTGTGGTACTGGCATAAAGAGAGAAAAGTATGCCAAGAGAACAGAATAAAGAGTTATAAAACCAAACCATATATATGGATCTTCAATATATGGCAAAGGGGGCACTGCAGAGTTATAGGTAGAGGTCAATCACTTCAGTGGGACTGGGACAATCAGATAACGCTATGAAAAAAAATAAATCTTGACTCCTACTACACCAAACATAAAAATTAATTCTAGATGTACTCTAAATCTAAATGCAAGAGGTAAAATAATAACAAAGAAAAATTAATTCACGAGCTTCAGGTTAAGAAAACAAAAGTTCTTAAATTAGACACAAAAAGCACCAGCAGTAAAAGAGGAAAAATTATAAACCAGAATAAGTCAAAACTATAAATATCTGTTATCAAAAGACAGCATTAATGGAATGAAAAGGCAAGTCAAAAAAAAAATGTAAGGATGGACCTTGAGAGTATTATGCTAAGTGAAATAAGTCAGAAGGAGAAAGTCAAATACCGTATGATCTCACTCATAAGTAGAAGATAAAAGCGACAACAAACAAACATAGAAACAGAGATTGGATGGTGGTTACCAGAGGGGAAGGGGGAGGGAGGAGGGTGAAAGGGTGATTCGGCACGTGTGTGGTGTTGGGTGGTGAACATGATGTAATCTACACTGAAGTGGAAATAAATAACGATGTACACCTGAAATTTATAAAATGTTATAAACCAAGGTTACTGCAATTAAAAAAAAGTAAACAAACAGTGAACAGTAAGTTAATGCGATGCATACTGAAATATTTAGAGGGAGGCATGCTGATGTCTGGAATAGATCAAGAAATGTACCAAAAATAAGATGGGTTAATGGATGCATAGAGGGATGGAAAGATGGATAATGCTATAAAAAGT
The DNA here is from genome assembly GCF_041296235.1 of Equus asinus. NCBI lineage: Eukaryota > Metazoa > Chordata > Mammalia > Perissodactyla > Equidae > Equus > Equus asinus. The sequence goes on from NC_091797.1 coordinate 68,810,886, forward strand.
GTGGTTAAATGTTAACAGTAAATTCTAGGCGATGGGTATACAGATGTTCACTGTAAAATAATTCTAATGTTGCCCTGTGCTTGAAAATTTTCATAACAAAATATCAGAAGTAAAAGAAACACCCCAGGCAAAAATCTGAATATGGATTTGGTATCAGGTTTGTTTTAAACTTTAATGTGCATGAATCCCTGAATCTTGTTAAAATGAAGAGTCTGATATAACAGGATTGAGGTGAGGCCTGAGGATCCCCCATCCCTCTCCTTGCCAAAAAAAAAAAAAAAAAGTAATAAAGAAAGAAGTGGGAATAAATAAATAAGCAGCTTACCCAGGACTTGGTGGTTTGGGGCTGCTCCTGGGAAATAAGCAGCCACTCTAGAACCTGCTCTGTCCTGTGTCTCTTGTGCGTCTGCCAGGGTCCTCCAGGGAGAGGCCTCTGGTCAGCAGTCCCTTGACCCGGGATGGATTCCTGACCTTGGAGTTTTCTGATGCTATTGCATGAACTGTCTTGTTCCTGGAGAGGTGGGACCTGTAGACTCAAGAGCAAACTCACTTTAGTGAGCACATTTCCTCTGGGCCCCAACCTTGGTTTCTTCTGCTAGTAAACATACTCACACAAGGCCAGGCTGCGTGCTCTGCAGACTGTGGTCAGTGCCACTGCAGGGGAGAAGCACAACGAAATACCAATGGGGAGCCCAGCACACTGACGACAGTCCCCCCTCTCCAGACCCTGCATCGGCCCCCAGGAACCCCAAAAGTGCAGCAACTACCCTGAGATTTAAACAGCTTCAGGCCGACACTTAAAGAAGAACATATAGTGCCAGATACTAAGGAGGAAACAACTGTTTTAGGCGGGGTGAACACGAGTAACAGAGTTTGAATCCAACTGTCTCCATTTCTGTTAGAGCTTCTTCTCTCACTACTTAGATGTCCGTGAACAAGTCGCTAAATCTCTCTCACTGGGTCTTACTTTTTGTTGTTGTCAAACATTGGGCATAGGATGAGATCAGGGCAGTAGTGTAGTTTTTTAACCTCCCAAAAACTCCCAATGAAACCAACAGATCTACCAGAATAGGAAAAGAACAAGGCCATAGACATCTACAACAAGCACACAAAACCTACATGGTAGGGTCTCCTCAGAAACCTCATGATCCAGGCAGATGTGACCCAACTGCCTAGGGTAGTTCCCATCAGAGGATGTGTAGGAAGTAGGGGAAGATTCTGGTGGGCCACAAGCTGCGTGTCTCCAAAGTCACCAAGCAATGTGCACCCCCAGCAGGGGAGCACCTCCCCCCGAGTGGAATCTGAGCAATGCCTCTGAGGCTCAGAGTTGCAGGGGACTATAAAATATATTCCCAAAGTCACCAAGAGACCTAACGTGCTGTGGCCACTTAAGAACATGAGGATCTGAGAAATAATTGGTAAAGACCCACTTCCAGAAGCACAGACGTTCACTGTGAGGGAAAGCTGCTGGAAACAGAGACCCAACTGTTCAGCACAGAAAGAAGGAAAAAAGACTCAGCCACTGAGAGGGATGGGAGAGAGAGCAGATTCAGAGAATGAGAGGGAGGAGAGAGAGGCTATTAGACAGTAAGAGGGAAGGTCCAGAGGAACCTTCTTCCAGAAATTATTTTCACAAGAAAATACAAGATGTAAACGTGAAACACATGAGAAGACAAGGTGTGTTGAACTCTGGGAAACACAAGACTTCCTGACCAGGTTTAGTGCTGAGTCAGGTCAGGTGTGAGTGTGTTCCCTTATACGTCCAAAAGAATCACTGAGAAGATGAACTAGAAACTGTAAAAACAGTTACCTCTGGAGGAGGGAAGGACAGGGCAGAACGGATGGAAGGAAGGCTTGTCTGAATGCACCATTACCCAGGTTCTACTTTTGAATCATGTAAATATTCCACACGATGAAAAAAAGCAGGGAGGGCAGTCTCTAAAGTTGAAAATATATGTCAACGAATACATTTATCAAATTGGGAACAAAACTACAAGAGACAATAATTTTTCTAACTGACCTTAACGTGTTATTGGTGTATTCTTTGGATAAAATGAGCTATAAAGACATATTGAACATCATTTAGTATCCTTGTTAGCAATAAATTGTTATTTTAAAACCATTTCATGGATACTGTAGGACACGACAGTTATATTACTGTTGTTAAGAACCAAGATATCCAGCATATGACAAAAAGATGCAAGAGTAACGTTTTTAAGCTTCATACACTGCTGTGAGGAATGTAAAATGGAGCAACCACTCTGGAACCAGTTTGGCAGTTCCTCATAAAGCTAAACACAGAACTGCTGTTATTGCCTGGCAATTCCATTCTCAGGTATTTGCCAAAGAGAATCAAAAGCATATACATGTCCATACAAACACTTGGACACAAATGTGCCTAACAGCATTATTCATAAGAGCCAAAAAATGGAAACAACCCAAGTGTCTATCAATGGATGAATGGATAAGCAAAATGTGGGATATCTACACAAAGCCATGTTATTCAGCCATAAAAAGGAATGAAGTACTCATAAATGCTACCATACGGGTGAACTTTTTGTGGTAAAAGTACCTGACTATTAGTTTCTTTATTTAATGTAAGCGCCTGACATTCAGCTTTTGATTGACAAGGCATCCATTTCAAAGACATCCATTCCACATAAATATATTGCCAGCTACACAACTAGGTAAAGTGCCAAGCTGCCCACCCAGGAAGTTCCCCTTGGAGAAAGCCCTGGATGGCCTGGATAACTGCTCGCCTGAGTGACCTGCTTTTCCCTTCCTGTGCCTTAATTACTGCCTGTATATTTTAAATTCACCAATAAAAGTGAACCTGAGAAACCCAAGGCACCCCACCCTCGACCCCACTGAAGGCAGAACCCCAGGTCCGCGCATGCACATGCGTGCTCGCTCTCTCTCCCTATGACCTCGCTGTGTGGCACAGGGTGTGCCGCGTACCCTCCAGGACCTGTGAGGAATAAACCTTGTTTTTTTCAAAGTTCTCTGATGGCTGCTGCTGAGGTGCATCTTGCAATCATACTAAGAACACTAGGGCCAGTCCGGCCACAACACTGGCTCCAGGCAGGGAAATGTCTGTGGGGGCTCAGAAGTATTAGGGCCCAGGTGAGTGACCCAGGTATCCCCAGTTGAGAGCATCGTTACTGATAACCTGAGACCAACACAAAGCAACGCTGAAAACACTATGCTAAATGAAAGGAGCCAGATACAAAAGGCTACATATAGTATGATTCTATTTATATGAAATGTCAGAACAGGTAAATTTATTAAAACACAGAGTAGGTTAATGGTTTCCAGGGGAGAGGGGAAGTCAAGATTTGGACAAATTAAGAAACTTGCTCTATAGGGCCAGCCTGGTGGCGCAGCAGTTAAGTTTGCACATTCTGCTTCAGTGGCCTGGGGTTCACTGGTTGGGATTCCGGGTGTGGCTTGTCAAGCCACACTGTGGCAGGCGTCCCACATATAAAGTAGAGGAGGATGGGTACAGATGTTAGCTCAGGGCCAGTCTTCCTCAGCAAAAAGAGGAGGATTGGCGGCAGATGCTAGCTTGGGGCTAACCTTCCTCAAAAATAAAAAGGAAATTTGCTCTATAACCAACGGAGCTGAAGTCTGAGCACACCTCTGAACACTGACGCAGACTGCATGTCCAGAAATGGCTGGCTGGGCCGTTCAAACCAAGCCTCCTGTTGAAAACAACTAAAGATCCTGGTGATAGAATTTAAAAAATCTTCTAAAAGGTAACAGAGTTGACAATTCAGTAATAAAATAATCAAGTCAAAACCTAAGAAAGACTGGACCCTCAGAGAAGCAAGAAAGCACGGGAGCTACTTTTGTCCTGCAGTTAATGTTCATTTTACAAAATATGAACTTCTATTCTGATCACCTTGTAGCATGGAAAAAACAAAATCAAAATCCAATGCCAGGCAAGAATGCTACATCTAACATAACACTCTTTCTCCAAAAAGCCAGGACGCCAGCACACTTCAAGTTCAGGCTCAGAGTGAAGCAAATGTCAGCCAACCCCATGCAGTCCTGCAGCCTGGGCTCATATCCAACCCCTAAAATGGGAAGAAATTCGTCCTGGACTGATAGTACTCAAAAATAGACAGAAAAAAATTCAAAACTACATGCACATTTGGAATAAGGTACCTTCATCCTATGCCTTAAATTTTTCCTTTGAAGAATTTTTCAAGTACAGTAAGTGGCCCACAAGATAAGAAAGGTTTCAGAAAACAAGATGACATGAACAAGAACTAATGAAAGAACAAGCAACAGAAAGAAAACCTCAAAGACAACAGACGCTGGAACGAATGGACACTGATTATAACGCAAATATCTTACTACATTCAAGGAGAAAAAGGCAAGGAATTTGGACAAATGACTTAGCAAGCATATTTTAAAAAGAACTAAAAAGAATTTTAGAAATGAATTTTAGAAATGAAAAAAATGACTAACAAAAATATGTTTAACAGCAGGTTAGAATGAGTAAATTTAAAGACAAAGTAGAAAAAATTATCTAGAAAGTAGCATGGAGAGATAAAAAGATGGCAAATACAGAAGAGAGTAGATAACGTAAAGACAGACTGAGAAGGTCTATCATAAGCTTCACTGGAGTCTGAGAAGAAACAAGAAAGCAAATAAAAAAATGAGGGGGAAAGGAACAGCTTTCTTACAGCAGACAGCTGTCTAATAAATGCAGACGGAATAAGAGAATTAGATAAAGCTCATCTGTCAACCAGCATAATAAAAAGTGATTCAGACGAGAATCATCCATGTGGTGCTAAACGAGTGGGTGAAAGTTTGAGGAGTAAGAAGAGTAAGAAGTATTTCTGTATTTAGGCTCAAGGTATCTCCCCTCAGATACTTACTTACAAGAGAAGACAGAGTCACTTCACAGTGGTGACAGTGCAGACACCACCATCACCAAGAGAATCAAGTCCACCTCAGCAGCCATGAGACAAATGACATCACGTGCCCCTTGATGCAACGCAAAGAAGGCATCACTTCCGAAACTGATCAGAAGGAACACCACACAACCCAACTGGGGAACAACCCACAAAATGGCTTGTGCTCTCCAAAACATCATGTCACGAAAGACTAAAAGACTGAGGAACTGTACGAGCCAGGACAACCCACTACAATGCATGATTCAAGCTATTCTTTTCCTGTAAAGGGTAATACTCCCTAAATTCCTATAAAGGAGCAATTGGCAAAACCTAAATAAGAACTGTAGATGAAATAACAGCATTGTACTGATGCTGATTTCCTGATTCAGCAGTTATGTAAAAGACTGTTCTTGTTTTTAAGATTTACTGCAGTATTTAGGGGTAAAGGAACATGATGTCTGCAAATCAGTTTCAAACGGTCAAGAAAAAAATGTGTGTGTCTGCACACGCATGCATATGTGTGTGTCAAGTGAAAAAGGCAGGGAGCAGGGAATGGAAAGCGAAAGAGAAAATGATAAAGCAAATGTAGTCAACTATTAATATTTGGGGAATCTGGGTAAAAGGTATAGAAAGATTTTTTGTATTATTCTTGTAACTTTTCTAAGGTCTAAAATTATGTCTAAATAAAAAGTTTAATTAAAAAAAATTTTAAGCAATAAATAGTGGGTATAACTCCCAAACCTCTGTAGAGAGAGGAAAAGAATAAAAAATTATCAGTCAAGGGGCCGGCCCAGTGGCGCTGCAGTTAAGTTCGCACGTTCTGATTAAGTTAAGTTCCGATTCTTGGCGGCCCGGGGTTTGCCGGTTCGGATCCCGGGTGCAGACATGGCACCGCTTGGCAAAAGCCATGCTGTGGGAGGCATCCCACGTATAAAGTAGAGGAAGATGGGCATGGGTGTTAGCTCAGGGCCAGTCATCCTCAGCAAAAAGAGGAGGATTGGCAGCAGTTAGCTCAGGGCTAATCTTCCTCAAAAAAAAAAATTATCAAAAAGAAGTCAAGAGAGAAGAAGAAAAAAAAACAGATCAGGTACATCAAATAGAAAGTACACAGTAATATGGTAGATTTAAAACCCAAACACATCAGTAATTATGTTAATCATAAATATTAATCATAAAGTATTCCAGTTAAAATACAAAGATTGACAGACATTAAAGAAAATGATGTTCTTTAAAAAAGACGCATCTAAAATATAAAGATACAAAAAGGTTAAAAGCTAAAGATATAAAAAGCAATTAACCAGAAGGAAGCTCCTATAGCTATATGAACATAAAACAGACTTTAAAGCTAAAAAGAATGTCTGGAAATAAAGGTGGCTTCACAATCATTAAAGGCTCAACTCATCAGAAAAATGTAATCTAAGCTTGTTCGGAGAGGATAAGTAGCCTGCCCAAGGTCAGCCAACGAGGGCTGGGCTGAGATCCCAACTGGCCCCAGGTGGCCTCAGCTCCCTCCCCAAGCTGCTCCGGCTGAGGGCAAAGCCTGGCCCAAGAGCACTGGGGGCTTGCCTATGCTCCCCGGACCATCCCTGCCACTCCCCTCCTCCCCGCTGCACCTGCAGGCACAAGCTGCTCCCTCTGCCGCAGTCTTCTCCTCCCCTTCACAGGCGAATTCTGTAGACCCCTGGAGAGCAGACACCGCCAATATCATTTCCTGGGCTTCCTGTGCCCCAGTTCTAATCCCATGGCCACCTGCACCGCCCTTCTGCTCCTTCTCTGAACTTCCTGAAGACGTGCACTCTCTGGGGCCAGGGCCATCTTTGACGTCGCATCCTCAGTGCCTAACCAATACCCGGAATACATGAACAAGCGTTTAATAGGGGTTGTTAGTTCTGAACAAGTAACTGGTGAATGAACACCAGTTAAATTTTAACAGAGAATTATCATTTTAACCTGTAATTCCCCAAGAGGGTCAATTTGGGGAAAGCTGAAGACATACACTGTGGTAGGCACAGGAACACTGGCCGACCTTTCTCAGAAAAGCCCCTTTCTAGCACGATTCCCTTCCCTCCCCAAGGCAGCATCTCACATCAGACTTGAACCCCAACTCACTCCACCACAAACTGCTACTAGCATGCCTTGACGGTGACAGTGTTTGACAGCGGTCCATGGGAGCAGAGGCCTGCCCATGTGCTGGAGACAGAGGGAATAAGGTTTGCTGATACAAATCAGTCAACCCCTACATGAGAGGAGACGGAAAATCCTCCCAAGCCCCTAGGCATGCAGCTTCACTGTAAATGAATTTGTGATAACACACTTGGGGGGCAAGTGTCAATGGCAGAAAGTAGTCAAATGACAAAAGCAAGTGAAAAGCAAAACCTGCCAGTAAGTGCTCAGCATCCTCAGAAGAAAGAGCCAGAGACTGAGGGGCTCACAGGCCTCAGTGAAGTACCCCTTCCAGGGCTTGCCTCCCTCTGCTCTGAATTCACACTCACCGTAGAGCCTTCTAATCACTAGGTATCACCCTTAATACCTAGGGGGGGACACCCAGAATACGGGCCGAGTATATTTGTCATGGGAAACAGGCCCCTCAGTTGTACATTTAAAAACTGCTTTGTGTATTATATCCTTTCAGCTTTCAGCCCATCCCTGAGTGGGGTCATCTACATTTAGGAAAAAACCCAGTTTCTATCATTCCCCAGAGACCAGGCCACATCCACCCACTCTGCCCAGGGCACAGCAAGGTATCTAACTGGTCCTGCTTTTGTCCCTTTCACCTGGGTCCAAGGAGCTGACAAGCTGTCCTCCGTGGGTAAACACTAACCACTATTAGGGCCCAGGACGCTGGAATCTCTGTCTCTTGAAAAATTCTCAACCTACATCCTGAGGTAGCTGAGTACACTGGCCAGGGAAAAGGGTGTAGAGCCACACAAGCTGGGTTCAAACCCTGGCTCTGCACTGACTAGTGGTGTGACCAGACTCCCAACAGAAGGCATTAATCAATACCTAGACAGATCTAGAACAGATCCTCACACAGAGTAAACACTGAGCATTAACATTTGGTTGGAATGATAAAAAATACAGGACTACTTAAAGAAAATAAACCACTCTAAAAAAAGACAATCAGGGGCCGACCCGGTGGTGCAGCAGTTAAGTTCGCACGTTCTGCTTTGGCGGCCCAGGGTTCGCCGGTTCAGATCCTGGGTGCAGACATGGCACCGCTTGGCAAGCCGTGCTGTGGTAGGCGTCCCACATATAAAGTAGAGGAAGATGGGCATGGATGTTAGCTCAGGGCCAGACTTCCTCAGCAAAAAGAGGAGGATTGGCAGCAGATGTTAGCTCAGGGCTAATCTTCCTCAAAAAAAAAAAAATTTAAAAAATAAAATAAATTTTTAAAAAGACAATCAACTAGATGAAAAGCATAAGCTGGTTCTCAGAAAAGAGCACTCTACTTTCAAACATCCCCCAATTCTGTCCAGTTTCTCCATTTCTATTGCCCTAGACGGAACCTCCACCACTTCTTGTCTGAACCATTGTAGCCATCAGTTGGCCGGCCACCTGTGTCCTACCCTCTCCTGTGTCTAGTCTTATCCATCTAAAAACAGCCCATTCTTTACTCAGCAGCCAGAAGGGTCTTTGAAAGCCCTAAGCAGGTCTTGTTCAAGTTTCTTAAAACAATAGCTTCCCAGCCTCATCTGGCCTGTGGCCACCTCTGTCTCTGCTCCCTCGCCCCCGACACCCCAGCCACAGGCGTCCCTCCCCTGTCACAAAGGCGCTCTCCCACCCCACGCCCCCGGCAACGGCTACTCCCATGGTGGATGTTCTTCCACCTGCTCTTCCCAAGGCTGGCCCACTCTCATAACTCAGACCTTGGCTTAAATGTCACTTCCTTAGTGGGGCTTTCCCCAAGCACCCAATCTTTCACAGTAATCAATTTTAATGCTATGTATAGCACAACTCTGACATTTTCTTTTCACTTGTGAGTAGTTTCTTCATCGTTTATTTGTCATCTGTCTCCCTTCACCAGAATGCAAACTCCCCAAGGGCGTGGATTCTGTTGGTCTTGTTTACCACCACAGGCCGGACCTGAAGGGGGCCTGGCACACAGTGGGTGCTCAATAAATATCTGGAGAATGAAAAAATGAACGAATGTTTCAAAAATCATCTATTAGGATACTCTTTATCTTGTGAGAGTATATATCGTCGTGTTAAGAACTCAGAGCCAGGAGCCTGACTCCTGGGTTTGAATTCTGACTTCTGCTACTTACATGCTGGATGATCTTGACAGATCACCAGTTAGGTACCTTCCTGTGCCCTGGGCAGAATGGGTGGATGTGGCCGAGTCTCCAGGAATGACAGAAACTGAGTTTTTTCCTAACTGTAGGTGACTTCACTCAGGGATGGGCTGAAAGCTGAAAGGATATAATATACAATGCAGTTTTTAAATGTACACTTACATGCTGTGTGATCTATGACAGATTTCTGTCATACTTTCCTCATCTTTAAAACGGAGCTACCATGGTACCTTCCTCATGAGGCCGCTGTGAGGGTTAAAGTTTGCATCTGTAACGTGCTTAGAGCCGTGGCTGGGGCATAGTAAACGCTATATAAACATTAACAACTGGCATTATTGAAGTTGTAAAGCCTTCCTTATATAAGTCCTCTGCATTTCTTAGGTTTGTTAGTTATTTTACCTTTTTTATTGCCAGTGTAAATAGGACAATTTCTTGCATTATATTTTATAAGTAGATACTATTTACAAATAAGAAACCTATTAATTTTTAGACTGTACCAAGGTACCTCAGTGGATTCTCCTCAAGCTACCATTATCTTCCCCTCACAACAGAGCACCTTGATTGTCTCTATCACTGTCCTCCTGCCTCATTCACATTTCTGCAGCCAACTGCTGTCCCCACTACCCAACTCCTTCACCTTCCTCCCCTGCCCCACACACACACACACACTCTCTCACATTCTGCTCTGGAAATATTACCAGCAACACCCATGACTACCATCACCACTAAATCCAGTTTACACTTTTATAATCTAATATTACTTGACCTTCCTGGAGCATCTCACATGGCAAGCAATTTTGAGGTTTCTTTTTCTTTAACTCTGAAACACAAGTCTCTCCTCTTCTCTCATCTCTATTGAGCTCCATCTCAATGTCCAGCTCCTCCTCCACTGCCTTCCTTTGTCAGTTCCCTGAGCATGGCCCTCAGTCCTCTTCTCACGGCACACACTCTCCTTGAGCTAATTTGGCCATGCCTGTTGGAGGAGATGGAGAGGATGTGACTGCCAGTTGACGTGGGCAATCAGAGGCTCCTTACCCTCCCCTGTCCTTGGAATGTCGCTCTGCCTACTGTTCCCACAGTGGGAGCCGTTCCAAGGACACAGCCTCCATAGAGTAAGGTATTGTTGAGACCACCTGGATGGTAGGCATGACTGAACCCAGTTAAAATCTGTACATAAACTTTTAAGATTTGGCAAGGATGTGGGGAGATCTGCTTGTCTTTCGGCTGCCCAAGACAAGCCTCGGAAGTTTCCTTGTTTATTAAAACTTCCACCTGTCAACCTGGAGTGGTCTGCCTCTTTCTTCAGTCTCTCCTTGCCCTCCTGTGACGGGACCAGTTTGCGAACCAATGATACCTAATCAGTGTAATCTGTCCAGACTTCTCTCTTGAGACACATGCCTACTCACCCAACCACCGGCACCTGGAGGGTCCAATCCACATAAAGCTGAAATCTCCACCCACACCCAGTAACGACTTAGATGGTCTCTCCCGACTCAGGGAATGGACCACTCCCAACCTGGCCCAGAGCAGAACTCTGGCAGTCACTCTGGCTCTTCCAGCGTCCTCACTACCCACACCCAACTAGTTACTAAATCCAGTTGCTTCTGCCTCTTTATCACCTCTCTTTTCTCAAAACCACTAGTTTACTTAAACCTTTGTCTTCTCTTGTCTGCTGCTGACTGTTCCAACCAAAAATCCTTTGGGAAAACACTTCAATAAGTCTGTCTCCTCTACAGGATAAAAATCCACATTTTTTTCTTTTTCTTTCTTTGGTGAGGAAGATCGGCCCTGAGCCAACACCTGTGCCAATCTTCCTCTATTTTTTGTATGTGGGATGCTGCCACATCATGGCTTAATGAGCACTGTGTAGGTCCATGTCCAGGATCCAAACCCGTGAACCCCGGGTCACCAAAGCAGAGCACATAAACTTAACCATTATGCCATTGGCCAGCCCCTAAAACTCCAAGTTTTTAATGTGATCCTCAAAGCTCTCTATGATCTATCTGGTCTCTACCTATGGCTCTGGCCTCACTTCTTAATATACACTCTTCATCACCACACCTACAAACCTCCAAACTCTACATTTCAGCAATCGTAAAGTGTTCACAGTTCACCAACACACTGGGTCATTTCAAGCCTCTTAAATGTGCACAGGATTCCTCTCCCTAGGCTGACTTTCAGTCCCTCGTTCACCTCACTCACTTTCAAACCTCAGTTTAAGAATCTCTGATTAATCTCTGAAGCATTTCTTGCAGTGTCCCTACTTCCAAAACGGACCCTCTACTGTGTGTCCCCCATGCACTTCCACTGCCTGCTCTCAGAGAACCTAACTTGTCACTGTCCCTATACGTCTTCTTGTCCAGCATCCCCATCAGACCACTGCTCTTCCAAAGCAGGAACCATGAACAACTTATGTTTGCACTCTTAGCATCTGCCCCAGAGTCCAGCAAACAAAAGACAATAAACAAAACTGTTGAATAACTGAATAAACAAGTGCATAATTTCCCAAATGAGGCCCCAAGATCTCAGACACAGAAGACAAAGAGTAAACATGAGTTGAAAAAAGTGAAACATGGATGATTACCCCTTGCTTTAACTCAAGAATTCGGGGTACAAGACTGACAGAAAAGGCACTGAGAGAAAGAGTAAATTAAAAGTCTGATGACAAGAAGCATTTAAGGACGGCCTAATATTCCCTAAAAGAGGCCCAGGGGCTTCGACGAGCGGTGGGAAGAGGGAGTTCACGACAAGCTCCGCCCTGGAAGAGAGGGAAAGTGCACGCGCCGATGTTCGAGGACAGCTTTTCAGAGACAACGGCGAAACCCCTACTCACCCAGACGGCAGCCGTCCGGACCCTGGCGGCCGTCCCCACGGTCGGTTGTGTGCGCCCCGCGGGCGGTGGCAGGACCGGAGGGCTGCGGGAGAAGAGAGAACGCGAGGGAAACGGTCTCCCCGCCGCCTCACCCCCACGCAGGGACCCGTCCGACCCCGCAGGGGGAGGGTCCAAGGACCGGCGCCCGCCCTCCCCCAGCGGAGACGCCGAACCTCCGCAGCCCCGGCGGACCCCAGCTCCCAACACACGCGGTCCGGTGAGGACGCTGCTCGGGGCGGGTAGGAGGGAGTGAGGCCGGACTAGTCTGTACCGTCCCGCTTTCTTCAAACTGGACGGATTCGGCGCGTCCGGCTGCTCCAGCCCATGAATGGGCGGCGCGGGGACTCGGGGGAGACTGGCTGCCTCCATCTCCCGGATCTGCAGCCACATCGCCTCCGTCCTCGCTCCTGACTTTGCGGCGCCAGCACCGCGTGCTTCGGCCACAGCTCTCGAGGCAGACGAGGTCAGCGCACTGCAGCTCGGGTCACCGCGGGGCCTGATAGACGCCGACCGCGGAACAAGGCTCGCCCAGCCGGAGCCGAGCCGATGGCGGCCATTAGGGGCGCACAGGAAATGCGTCTGTGCCACCCGAAGGCAGAATGAACTACAACTCCCAGAAGGCTCTGCGGGAGTTCCTCCCGCGCTGGGCGGGCTGCAGCCGAGGGCCGCTGGGAGGGGTTGTGCTGCGTCTGGGATGCTCAAGCTCTCCAGCCCTTGGGCGCGCACGCTGCCGGCTTTAAATGATCTGGGAATTAAAATAATTGACAGCAATAGCACAAAGGCTGGAGTGGTATAAATTGAGTTAAAAGTATTCTAAGGTCCTTGCTTTTCTGAAATGGTGAAAGTCCTAATTTACACTTCAGTAACTCAAAGATTCACGATAACATGTTAACATAAATAACATTTTTGAAACTGAGGACAGAGAGGTTAAAAAATCTTCCCTGGGGTAGAAGAAGAGGAAAAAAGCTTTGAGATAATCTTTGCTAGCTGCAGCTGTGCATACTCAGCATAATCAGCCGTCGTTCAAAACTAAGCAAGTCTGTCCCTCCCCGGTATGTGAGTGAGCTAGCTGTCTTTCCCGGGAATTCAAGGTCCAAACGTCAAGATTCAGCCTCACAAGGCCAAACGCAGGCTGAAGATGAGAACTAACCAGAAAAGTCCAGAGAGGCAAGGGAAAAGAAATTTGGTCGTCAAGGCCAAATGCAGGCTGGTGGGAAGGCGCCAACCAGCACGGCCACATGCTCCCCCTCCCCTAAAATCCCAGATAAAAACCCCTACCTTTTTCCCTTCCAGGAGATGGATCTGAGTTCTAATTCCCATCTCCTCGTCTGGCTGCCTTTCAATAGTAAACCTCTTTCCTTGCCACAAGCCTGGCTTCCCAGTTATTGGCCCTCCTGTGCAGCGGGTAAATGAAGCTGTGTGTGTGTTCGGTAACATTTTTATGAAAATTAAATTTACTTTCCAAAACAAATAGCAAGGAGTGGCATTGTTTTACTTTTGAGGTGGGGTGGGGACAATATTTCAAATGTCTGGTTTAACAGGAAACAGCTGGATTGTCATATTTGCTTCTGCATTCAATCTGTTGGATGTGTTGTTTTTGTGGAAGCATATAAAGAAAAGCCGGCCTCACACAGGTGTATGTATAGTTGGAAAAGGACAGGGTATTTTAATATACTTATCAGATAATTGTGTATATTCTTCTTAGATAGTACAAGCTGAACACGGGATAGTTTAGTTGCAGTACACAATCTAAAACCATACAGGTGAACTTTTTCTACTCTATTACAGTAAAATCCATTGGTCTGTCTTGCACTTTGAATGGATAGTTTTATCATGCGTGATTTTGTTACATCATGCACTGGTCATTTGGAAAATAATGGTTCACTAACTTATGATCTTCCAAATGTGGACATGTTTCACTATACAATATGAAAAACTGTATTTATTGTTGGGCTGCACACCAGTTGAGTGAGCAGTGGGACAGGTTGTGGAGAGACTGAAGAAAAGACCCAGAGACAGCGAATGAGACATATAGTTTATTGGGAGTTACAGGGAATGTCCAGTGGCGGCTGCTGGATGGAAGTGTGCACTTGCTACCGCCCCCTGAGAGAAGCTGGCTTAAGTAGGCAGAGGAACCAAGGCTGCGTGCTTGCCCAGGGGCACTGTCCCTGTACAACCTGCATTCCAAGGACCAGAGCCCCCCCGGAGGGCTTCTGTGTTCCCTCAGACTGAGATGGTCTTTGTGCTAACTCTCCCATGAGACAGCAACTGGGTTGGCCAAGGCCAGGACTGTTATCATCGTGAGTGCTGGCATGTAGCCCAGACAAGGGGCTTCAAAGGAGCATAGCTCCTAAAGGGCATGCAGGCTGGTGCCCCTACGCTCCACCCGCCAGGTGTCCGAATGGCCCTTACAATGTCATCATGCCAGTCTCCTGCGGTTTCCCTCAAGCCAGACACAGAGGGGAGCACTGTAGCCAGAGACCACAATGGCAATAGAGAGCACAACGTGAAAATAAAAGAAGTAGTAAAAAAGCAAGGACACCAAAGAAAACACGTCTCCAGGAGGAGGGGAGGGATTGTATCCAAGCGGATACCGGGTCAGTGCACAGGTTGTCAATGGCATTCCACTTTGGTCAGGGCACAGGTTCCCCCTTAGGCTGTGGTAGGCATGTCCAAATCCATCCTATTTTGCAACACTACCTGCCTCATTTGGGAAGTTTCTTCATTTAGTAGAGTTTTGCGTGTCTGGTGTGATCAGAGCGGTTGCCACACGTTGGGCTGGGGCAAACACTTCCCATTCTGCATCAATGGCTGCAGCCAGTGGGGAAAAGATAGTGAGGGGGTAAAACCACCCTGCGGTGTGTTGCACACGATGGCGCGTATGGACTGCCTCCCAAATAGAAAGAAGCTGTTGAAGGGAAGACGGGATTCGTGCAGGGATGTAGGGGCCCCCATGTGCATCTGCTGGTCCAATTATAAGGCAGACAGGGCCAGCTGTGGGTGCCACAAGCCCACAACCACCCCCGAGGAGAGGCACAGGCTCCTTTGATGGTGTTATTTTGTCTCCCAACCACATATCAGCAGTGATGAGTATTGTTTGGTTGCACATTGCTTTAGGTGTCCACCCCACAGTTTTTGAGATGCTTTCATTTGGTGGTGTGGAGTTATTGTGATGTTCTGTGCAGCAGGGAAGGGAACCTCAATTCTGTTTGTACAGCAGTTAACCATCATATGCCATCAAAAACAGAGTACCCACCCTTGGGGCTATATTAACCTGCTCACGCACAGCTGGAAGATATACTTTCAAGAGGCAGCATAAGAGGGCAAGGACCAGGTCACTTGGTGGGAGGGGAGGAGAAATGGGAAAGTGGGCAGAGTTCCTCCACTCTCGGAGGGCGCTCCAGTCGGAGGCATGGGCGGCTTGGAGATGCCATGGTGACCCTGTGGCTGAGGAGAGAGGCAGCTCGCTGCATACAGTTGGAGCAATTTTGTATGTCAGCAACAGTGTGTGCCCACACAGCGAAGAGGTTGGCAGACATTGTCCTAAGGATGAAAAGTAAGATGTTCAGAGGGGACTAGAACAGGGAGGTCATGACCATCTAGCAAGAAACACGCAGGTGCAGTGTCTTGAGTCAGTATGGTACTGGCCTGTGGTTTCAGACCAGGCTGGCAATGCCACACTGTTTGTCCAGTGGTGTGGGCACCGCAGGGACCCATGGTATAAGATAAGGGAGGGACAACAACACACCAGAGGGAGAGGATGAATGTACCTTGCGGAATTAGAGGCCCTGGGTTAGTAAGTTTGGAGGTTTTGGGTGGCCTCCCCACAATGAAGGGTGTCACTGTGATATCCTGTTCTAAGCCTGTCCCCCAAGGGGCTAAGAGACCAGATCAGCTGGCCCCACCTACCAATCCCAGGGCCAAATGACCACGTGGGTCCTGGGTGGGAGTTCTTGTGGCAGAGGCCATAGTAAGTTTCCAAGTGCCCATCTGTGGTTGTAGTTTCTCTCCTCGATGAGCTCTTGTCTGTAGACGTGCTGTCGGGTCAGGTCCTCATGTCAACTTCTGAGAGGCACTGGGTCGGGCACGGCTCTCACGTTCATTCAGCTGACGTATTGCCGTTGTCAGGCGTCTCATCCAATGGGCCAGGGTCCTGTCTTCTGTCCTCAGTTGTTTCAGCAAGCCACTCATTTGTTCCACCAGCCCCGCAGCTGTGGGGCTGTATGAGTGGTGAAAATGCCAAGGTACGTCCATTTGATCAGCCCACGTCTGTACCTGGTGGCCAGTAAAACGTGTACCTGGGTCACTGTTGATGTCTGTGGGAACGCCATACACACTGCAGAGGTGTCCCAGGCCTCTCATGGTGGCCTTCTGTGTGGGCCTCTTGCTGGGGTATGCCTGCAGCAGTCCTGTGTACGTGTCCACGCATGGAAGCGCATACCGGCAGCCACCAGAAAGAGGAAGGGCCCAATACAGTCCACCTGCCAGCGCTGAGCAGGCCGGTTGCCTCTGGTGATTTGGCCTGTGTCCCGGGGAATGGCCTGGGTTTCTGCAAGGAACAAGAAGGGCACTCCTGACAGACCTGCACCACGTCCGCATAGCGCAGGGGGAGGCCCAGGCCTTGGCAACAGCCCATAGGATCCTTCGTCCTTTATGTCCAGTCTTCTCATGTAGCCACTCTGCCGCTCTCTCAATTGGCACTTCTTCCAGGAGAGGGATCTGAGCTAACTCATCCGCCTGCTGGTTTCCTGACAGCGTTCTCACCTGATGTGCAGACATGTGGTGCACTGTTAAGGTCATTCCCCAGACCCACTGCCAGATGTCACCCCAGAGCTCTGCCCCCTACAGCGGGCAACCATTAACATGTCATGCCCACTGGGCCCTCCGAAGGGTGAGCCCTTACAGACTGCCCACCCATCCACGCACAGACATATTGGATCAGGCTCACGAGTCAGCACTGTCCAGGCGGCCCGCAGCTCAGCCCACTGACCACCGTTCCCAGAGCCAGAGTCTAACCGCATGCCGTCGGTCGAAGGCTGGATGGCCAGTGCCGTCCACTGGGGCGGTTGTCCCTCGTGCAGCCACCTGACCAGGCCTCTGATTGGCCCTACTCCTTCTCCTACATTTGGCAGGGTTTCAGGCATGGGCACCTGGTCTAACGGGGTTGTTTCTTCTGTGGTGTTTCTCACTGACCCCAGGATGGCATGCAGTTCTGCGCTGAGGGGACTACTGGCCAGGGTCCCTCGTTGTGTAAGTGTGCATGTCACTTCACCAGTGTCTGTGTTTTGGCTGCTCCAAGTGGGGCTTTCTGGAAAGCCTCCCACAGCCACCCCGAGAGGGCAGATGAGTGCGGACGGTGACAGGCAGGGGACGGGTTGTGGGCTCCACCTGCTGCAGGGCCTGGTCAGCAACACACAGCTGTTCCAGGTGCTATACCGGTTTTTAGCCCCTTTCCACAGCTGGGGCCAGAAGCCGAGGGGCCCTCGTTTGTTGCCTTGCCTCTGCCAAAGACCCCATCCAAACCCCTCTGGGTGACTGGAACGTCCAGTTCACACAGCTGTCCTTGAGTTAACACACCCAAGGACTGGATTTGTTTCACTGCTATTTTGGCCTGGGTCAGGGCTCCTGCTCGGTGGTCCCCCAGTCCCAGATGGCACCCTTTATCCTGCCTGTAACAGCAGCAGGAACCACGGTGTCTCCCCGACCAGACAGCACCCAGGTATCTGACAGACAAACCCAGCCCTTGTGCTTTGTCGTCGGTTCACCACCGTCCTCGCTGGCGAATGTGAGCAACAAGGGAGCGGGAGGCTCCCTGGAGGTCTGGAAAGACTTGGAGGGTAAGGCGACATCAGGGCTTTTGTCCACCCGGTGGTGCTGCAGACGCGTGGCCACAGGGTAGGGTGAGATGTGAGGGAGCCATTTTGCTCACTTCCATCCCTGACAACAAAATTCCTTCTGCTCCAGTGTCCACGATTGCTAAGACTATTGTCATTTCCACATGTGGCCTCCAGTCCCCCAGGACCCAAGCCACCTGCACAGTGCTGCAGGGATGGGTCGAGGTCCCTTGGCACTCCCCCTAGTCAAGGGTGTTCCCAGGCTCACTGGAGGCGCTGTTAAAGCCACCAGAGCGTTTAGTTACTTATTAAATTTTTCCTAAGGAGCGTTTTCTGACTTGGTGTCCTGCTTCGCTCTGCCTTCATGCTGGGTGCCGTGGCTGCTGGACCACACGATCGCCACGCTCTCCCTGCGCCCAAAGGCAGTTCCTGCGTGTTCCAGGCCTGCCTTCACTCCTGCACGCACCCTGGAGCCGGAGCGAGGTCAGAGCCAGCAACTCTTCTGTACTTTACTTTTTGCTTTTGTTTCCATCTCCACTTCTGTTGTAAGCTGTCCCATGGTGGGGAGGGGCAACCTCACAGCCCAGGCTTTTGATTTCTTTCTCTAGTCATTTATCACACCCAGGACTTCCCCTGCATTCATTGCAAGCCATCCCACAGTGAGGAAGGGCCATCTCATGGCTATAGCAATGGCCTGGCTTCTCTCATGCCCAGGACTTCCCCCAGGCCCTTTGGCATTTTCAGTGCATCCCTATACTTGCATGGTGAGCCCTGCCCCAACCATCAAGGATGGTGACAACTGCCCCCATATCAAGGACACCAGCCAACCCAGGATTACCCCTTCCTATCCCTCAGTCTCGGTGCTCACGGGGGTTTCTTTGATCTGGTGGCTTGCCAGGTGTTGGGCCGCACGTCCGGTTGGGTGAGTAGTGCAGGACTCGTCATGGAGAGACTGAAGAAAAGACCCAGAGACAGCGAATGAGACATACAGGTTTATTGGGAGTCACTTACAGGGAAGGTCCAGAGGCAGTTGCTGGACACAGTGTGCACCCAATACCGCCCCCTGAGAGAAGCTGGCTTAAGCAGGCAGAGGAACAAAGGCTGCATGCTTGCCCAGGGGCACTGTCCCTGTACAAGCTGCATTCCAAGGACCAGAGCCCCACGCCCTGGGGGGGGCCTCCGTGTTCCCTCAGACCATGATGGTCTTTGTGCTAACTCTCCCACAAGAAAACAGCTGAATTGGCCAAACCCAGGCCTGTTATCATCACGACTGCTGGCATGTAGCGCAGACAAGGGGCTTCAAGGATGCACAGCTCTTAAAGGGCATGCAGGCTTGTGCCCCTACAATTAATATCATCATTGATCTTAAGTACTGGGAAGCTGTGAAGTTCACAGTGGCAGATACAAGTTTCCTAACACTCTATTTTTCATTTGAAAACTCTAATTTCATATTGGCAAAAATATACTCTTATTTGCTTCCCTTGAAGTGACAAGCCCACTTGGTTTATTTATTTATTTATTTTTTAAAGATTGGCACCCGAGCTAACAACTGTTGCCAATCTTCCTTTTTTTTTTAATTTTTTTACTTTTTTAAAGATGGGCACCTGGGCTAACAACTATTGCCAATCTTTTTTTTTTTCCCCCTGCTTTATCTCCCCAAACCCCCACTGTACACAGCTGTATATCTCAGTTGCAGGTCCTTCTAGTTGTGGAATGTGGGACGCCACCTCATCGTGGCCTGACGAGTGGTGCCATGTCCGTGCCCAGGATCCGAACCCTGGGCTGCCGCAGTGGAGCACGTGAACTTAACCACTCGGCCATGGAGCCGGCCCCTCACTTGGTTTATTTTTGAGAAAACGTCTGCCACAACCCCAAGTCTGCCTTGTTTCTCAGGCCTTCTTTCATCCAAAGTTCAACCAATCACACAAGTGCTTTTACTGAAGACAATTCCGGAACTTCAGTATGTAGCACAGATTATTTGTTGCACAGATCTTAAAAAGATATGTACTCAAGAGTTGAGATTTAATCAAATTATTTTTTACTGCTCCATCAAGGACATCCTGAAGTAAAACTGGTCCCATTTTTTTAAAACTGTGAATATCATAATGAAGACTACAATGGCTACTAATAATTTCACTTCAGAGCCATTTCTGTGATGCACGCTGAATGCCGATATTTACCTACTATTGCTTTGGCACCATCAGTGCAAATTCAACACAGTAAATAACATCTTAAATTTGGGGACATCAGTGTTCATAGCAAAAGTCTTTCAGCTTTTCTCTATGTTTGAAAATTTTCATAATAAAATATCGGGGGAAAATATTGTAGAAAAGACAAACTTTCTAATAAACTGTGCAGGAACAATGAGATAGCTATACAATAATAGAAAAAAGATTGTTGTCTCACAATATATTTAAAATAAATCTTAGATAAACTACTAAATGCGGAAAGGAAGGCTCTAAAAGTTTTAGACTGAAAGGCAGAGTTAGCATCCTTTGCCCACTGATTTGTTAGACAATCTCTGTTATATACTAACTTCTCATATTGTTAGTTTTCTATGCTGCTATAACAAATTACCACAAACTGAGTGGCTTAAAACAACACAAATTTATCTTACAGTTCTGTAGGTCAGAAGTTCGACACAGGTCTTGGCTGAGCTAAATCCAGATGTTGGCAGGGCTGCAGTCCTTTCTGGAGGCTTGTGGGAAGAAACATTTTCCTTAACTTTTCCAGATTCTAGA
Source organism: Equus asinus (assembly GCF_041296235.1). NCBI lineage: Eukaryota > Metazoa > Chordata > Mammalia > Perissodactyla > Equidae > Equus > Equus asinus. The sequence continues at coordinate 68,831,529 of NC_091797.1, forward strand.
GGTCACCTGCGTTCATTGGCTCATGGCCCCTTTCCTCCAAGTTCAAAATCAGCAACAGATGGTTGAGTCCTACTCACATTGCATCCCTCTGGCCTCCTCTTCCACTTTTTTTAGGAAGATCAGCCCTGAGCTAACTGCTGCCAATCCTCCTCTTTTTGCTGAGGAAGACTGGCCCTGAGGTAACATCCGTGCCCATCTTCCTCTACTTTATATGTGGGACGCCTAGCACAGCATGGCTTGCCAAGCGGTGCCATGTCTGCACCCGGGATCCGAACCGGCGAACCCCGGGCCACCAAAGCAGAACGTGTGCACTTAACTGCTGCGCCACTGGGCCAGCCTCTCCTCTTCCACTTTTAAAGACTAGTGTGATCATATTGGGAATACTTGGATAATCCAGGAAAATCTTTCTACTTTAAGGTCAGCTGATTAGCAAACTAAATTCCCCTCTGCCGTGTGAGATAATATATTCATAGGTTCCAGGATTAGGATGTGGACATCTTTCAGGAGTCTTTTGTCTACCACATATATTTTGTCTACCACAAAAGTATTTTGTCTACCACATACACATGTGAGACTGTTTCTGGTCTCTTTATTTTGTTCCATTGATATTTGCCTACAATGGGGGTGTGCAAACTTTTTTTCGTAAAAGGCCATTGTACTAGTTTGCAAGGGCTGCCATAATAAAGTACCACAGACTGAGTGACTTGAGCAACATAATTTTCTCACAGTCCTGGAGGCTGGAAGTCCGACATCAACAGAATTGGTTTCCTCTGAGGCCTCTCTCCTTGGCTTGTAGACGTCGTCTTCTCCCGGTGTCCTCGCATCGTCTTCCCTCCATGTGTCTGTGTCCTAATCTCCTCTTCTTATAACAAGGACATTAGTCATACTGGATTAGGGCCCATGCTAATATCTTCACTTTAACTTAAAATGTTTAAAGACCTTAAACAGTCACATTCTAAGTTACTGGGGATTGGGACTTCAACACAGAAATTTTGGGGGACACAATTCAGCCCCTAACAATCAGTAAGTAAATATTTTAGGTTCTGTGGGCCACAGTCTGTCACAGCTGCTGGACTCAGCCATTGTAGCACAAAAGCAGCCATACGTTATACATAAATGAAGGAACATGGTTGTGTTCCAGTAAAACTTTTATCACGAAAGCAGGCAGCAGGCCAGATTTGGCCTCTGGTCCATTGTTTTCCACTTCCCGGTCTACAAGAGCCCAGCACATCATCTTGTTATTATATCACTACAGTAAGACCTGATGAGCAGTAGATCAAAGGTCTTTTTGTTGTTCTTCAAAATAGTCCTGATTATTTTTATTCCTTTGGTCTTGCATACACATTTTAGGCTTTGATTCCCAAGTTCCACGTAAAACCCTTTATAAATTGTGATACCTGTTAGGGGGTATCTCCAGGTGGCAAGGACTGCCACTTCATTATCCAGTAACTATTCTCTCTCCTTCTTTGCTAAAAGAACGCTATATATATATATATATAGGTATTGGTTGGCCATAAGTTTATGGCATCTTCCTATCTAGATTCAGTGGATGAATATTGATTTCTTCATCGATTCACACAAATATTTGTCAAATGCCTACTATGAGCCAGCCACTGTATTAGGTGCAGAGGATACCTCAATAATTAAAATTAAGATCCATTGTGAAGCATTCAATTCAGCAGGGAAAGACAGTTAACAAACATCAGATAGATGATAGATACATATGTACGTACATACACACGTAGGTGGGTAGATAGATACATAGGTAGGTAGGTAGACAGACAGATAGATGTTGATTAAAAGGTGACAATACTATGGAAAAAATAAAAAGGATGGTGTAAAGGGCATCAGCAGTGCCAGTGAGGTGGCTGCCATTTAAAATCAAGCAGTGTCTCAGTTTCCTAAGGTTGAGGTAACAAAGTACCATGGAGTGTGGGCTTAAACAACAGAAATTTACTGTCTCAAGAGTTCTGGCGGCAGAAGTCCAAAATCAAGGTGTTGGTAGGACTGGCTCCTTCTGAGGGCTGTGAGGGCAGGATGTAATAGGCCTCCCTTCTGGACTCACAGACCTGTCTTCTGTGTCTCTTCACATCACCTTCCCTCTATATGTATCTGTGTCCAAATCCCCCTCCTTTTTGATATAAGGACACCAGTGGTATTGCATTAGAGCTCACTCTAACGACTTCACTCTAACTTCATCAGCTCCATACAGGTGATCCTGTACGGAGCCCCTTTCCTCCCAAATAAGGTCACATTCTGGTACCGGATGATCCAACTTCAACACATGAATTTTGGGAAGACACAATTCAATCCCTAATAGGCAGTGAGGGCAGAATTCATTTGTAAGGTAACACACCCTAACTCTAATCTTTTTCCATAGGGCTCTGCAATAAGAGAACTTTGTTGACTAAAATATCTAAAACTTAGTTCCGAATGCATTGAGCCAAAAAGCAGTTGGCTTTTCCAGCCCTTTGAAGCCCAAATCTGTGGAACTGCTACTCCCTTACCATCTATCTCCTAAATTCATCTCATCCATCTTGCCAACCTCAACCAACAGCTGTTTACAACCACCCCCACTTTGATCCTCTTCCACCAATTCCTCTACAGCTGATGAGACACTGGGCACATGGTCAGCTTGTAACTAAGCCAATTTTTTTTCACTTCTTGCCATGTAACAGGAAAGCCAACTCCACAGATTTAATCAATCTGTGCTTAATTCATGGATGAATGCTAAGACAACACTTTCTGATTCCCCATGTGCCTATAGCGTTGGTCATGGAGATGCTGGGGCCTTTCTTAAAAGTCTTCAGTGTTTCCCACTACCCTTAGGATAGTGCCAAGATGCTTAGACAGATGCACAGGCAGCAAGGAGTAGCAGAACATCTGCAGATGCGGGAGCCAAAGTGACCTGGGTGTGAAGCCTGGCTCCTCCACTTCTTACTGTGCAACCTGGGACAAGTCACTTTGAACTCAGAAAATGGAAGAAGTAATACTCATTAACAGAATTAGTGTGAAAACTAAATGAGACGGTGCATGTAGCTCACATGCCACCTAACTCGTTTTAACGTAACTAGTTTCCTTTCTTCCCCGTAGATCCTAATTTCCACTTAGTAGCTGCTTCATTTTAAGATATGACATGACAACAATGACAATATAAAGAGGGAGAGGACATTGTTTGAGGGAGGTCTGAGTGAATTTGTCTCTGAAGAGAATAACAATTGTGGTTTGTATTTATTTTTTAATATTAGAATAGCTAATTTTATAAGACCCTCTACTATATGCCAGACATTATCCCATTTGAGATCTGCCACACTCGCTAGTTATCTTTCAAATAAAGCTTCAAAATTTACTAGCCATGTGAATTTGGGAAAATTACTTAAAATTTCCAAACTCTAGTTCTGTTAACTATTGGGGGGGATAATATTATATTCTACATAGAGTTATAGATAGAAATAATGCATTAAAGGGCTTAGCAGATTGGCTACTTCCTATTAACACGTCTATAAATGAAGATAAGTTACAAAAAGCACCAATTACTACTACTATTGTTATTAGCATTCACTTGGAGCTGGAAATTTTCTCATTTCCCAGAAATACCTGGTTTTCCAAATATTTTTAAAAAATCAACTTTAGAGGGCTGGCCCCATGGCCAAGTGGTTTGGCATCCCAGGTTCATGAGTTCGAATCCCAGGCTCAGACCCACTTCACTTATCAGCCATGCTGTGGCAGCATCCCACATACAAAAAAGTAGGGGGAAGATTGGCACAGATGTTAGCTCAGGGCTAATCTTCCTCAAGCAAAAAAAAGAGGAAGATTGTGAACAGATATTAGCTCAGGGCAAATCTTCCTCAACAAAAAAATAAATTTATTTTAAAAAAATCAACTTTATTGAAGCAAAATTTACATACAACAAACTGGATCCATTTCAACTGTATAGTTTGATGACTTTAACAAAAGAATAGTCATGGAACCATCACCACAAACACAATACAGATCATTCCAATAGTTCCCTATGGCCCTATTTTCAGTCAGTTGCTCTCCAACCCTTAGCCACAGGCAACCACAGATTCATCAGTGGTCATTATAGATTACGTTTTCTAAAGTTTTATAAATGGGAGTCACACAGTGTGTACTCTTTTGTGTCTGACTTCTTTTACTTAGAATGTTTTTGAGATTTAACCAAGCTGTTGGGTATATCATTAGTTTATTACCTTTTATTGCTCCATTATATGGAAATACTACAATTTGTCTATCCATTCACATTTTGTGAATTATTATACATGGTATCTGTTGTGTTGATTATATTTGTGTTTGTTCCAGTCTCAGGCTACTATGAATAATGCTGAACATTCGTGGGCATGTTTTTGTATGGACATGTTTTCAATTCTCTTGGGTATATACCTAGGAATGGAACTGATGGCTCACATGGTAACCGTATGTTTAGCATTTTTTTTTAAAGATTTTATTTTTCCTCTTTCTCCCCAAAGCCCCCTGGTACACAGTCGTATATTTTAGTTGTGGGTCCTTCGAGTTGTGGCATGTGGGACGCCACCTCAGCATGGCTTGATGAGCAGTGCCACGTCTGTGCCCAGGATCCAAAACAGCGAAACCCTGGGCCGCTGAAGCGGAGTGCATGAACTTAACCGCTTGGCCACGGGGCCAGCCCTGTTTAGCATTGTGAAGACATGGTAAACTGTTTTCCAAAGTGGCTGTAATATTTTATACCCACCAGTGATGTAAGAGGGTTCTAATCTCTCCAATCCTCATTAACATTTGTTACTATCTTTTTTGTCTTAGTCATGCTACTGGATGTGAAGTGCTATCTCCTCATGGTTTTGACTTGCATTTCCCTAACGACTAAAGATGTTGAGCATCTTGACATAGGTTTCCTGGCCATTCATATGTATTCTTTTGTGAAGCATCTGGTAAAATACTTTGCACATTTTTCTTTTTATTGGTTGGTCTTATTTACAATTTACAAGGGTTCTTCGTATTCTGGATACAAGTCTTTGTCAGATGCACACGCTGTGAATGTATACTAGTCCATGGCTTGCCTTTTTATGTTATTAATAGTGTTTTCAAAAGAGCTGGAGTTTTTAATTTTTATTAAGTCCAATTTATCATTTTTCTTTTATGACTCATGCTTTTTGTGCTATAAGAAATCTCTGCCTAGCTCAGGGCCATGAACATTTTTTCTGTTTTCTTCTAGATATTTAAAAGTTTCAGCTTTTCCATTTAGGTTTACGATGCATTTTGAGTTATTTTTTGTATGCAATGAGGTAAGGGGAGGGTTGTTTTTTTCCATACAAATATCCAGTTGTTACACCATCATTTGTTTAAAAGACTCTTTTCCACATTGAATTATTTTGGCACTTCTATCAAAAATCTAATTGACAACATGTGTAGGTCAATTTCTGGACTCTGTCCTCTTTTACTGCTCTATATTTATCCTCATGCCAACATTTTATTAATGTAGTTCTATAGTAAACTTTGAAATTAGGTAGTATAAGCCCTCTAACATTGTTCTTCTAAAAAAATTGCTTTGGATATTTTATGACTTTTGCATTTCCATCTACATCTTTGATTAGTTTGTCAATTTCCACATGAATACCTCTGAACCTAAAGATTAATTTGGGGAGGACTGTCAATTAACCAATATTGAGTTTTCCCACTCCTGATCATGATACATTTCTCTGTTCATTATGTATTTTTTACGTGTTCTTGAAATTCTTTCAGCAATATTTTATACTTTTCACTGTACAGATCTTGCTCATTTCATCAAACTTATCCAAGCATTTCATATTTTTGTATCATTCTAAATGGGACTGTATTTCTGATTTCATTTCCAAATTGTTCCCTGCTACTACATAGTAATGAAATCAATTTTTGTATATTGATCTTGTATCCTGTGACTTTCACAAATTCCCTTAAAGTTCTAGTAGCTTTTTGTAGATAAGAACTTTTGAAGAGAATATATTCCATCACTGCAGAGACTGTTTTCCTGATCCTAAAAGTAATATATATTCTTTGAAGAGAGTGCAAAGAACAGAAAAGTACAAAAAAATATAAAAGCAAATACCAATTCTCCCAATATGTAGGTTAACTGCTATTAATCTTTTGAGAAATTTCCTTACAGTTTTGAGAAAGATTCATTTTTTAAAAAATTCATTTATTTTTACATATTTGACCTTACTCTATATTGACTACTATTTATCATGCTTTTTTTATAACACTTGACAGCATCAAAATTTTTTATTATCAAACTTTGTTTGCATAATTTTAATGTTTGCATACTATTCTATTACACTGATATGCTACAATCATTTTGCTATTATACATTTTTACATATCGAAAATTTTGCACTATTATAAGTAATGTTTCCGTGATCATCCGTAGACATCTATCTCTTCTCACATTCCTTAGGGTACGAATAATAGTAATATAATTACTAACAGCTAACACATATAGTACTTACTATGTGCCAGGCACTGTTTTAAGTACTCTATACACACTATCTCACTTCGTCCCCACAACAGCCCTCCGAGGGAGATACTAGCAGCATCCCCATTACACAGTTGAGGAAAATTAAGTCATAAGTTATGAGAAATGCTAAGAGGCTCAACTGAGGGGCTGCTCTTCTACTCCCATAAAGAACCACTGCTTATGAAGAAAACCATTTCTGACAGGAGTATGTCATGCATATGAATGGCATGTAAGCACCGAGAAGAGCAGCAACTGGGATCCAGTTCTGGGTTGGACTTCATTCAAGACGTGAGACCTGTGCCAGCTCCCCTCATCTCAACTGCAAGTGAAGAGTACAAGTGATACGGTCTCATGCTCCCTGTAGTCTCAAGTCTCACAATTTAAACAATCATTTCTAGATTTTCCCGGAGAGACACCAAGAGCTTTGTCCTGCTGGTCTCAGCAATATTTATTTATCATTCAAAAATCAACCACTGAGCACCTAATATATATCTTGTTTGCCAGAAAATGGCAAATAATGATCAGTCCCTACACACAGATCCATTTATAGAATGAAGGAGAATTAAAACAGATTCTCTTTATCAATCTTTTTTGGGTCATGGACTTACCAGTGACTCTCAAGATTAGGATCCTCCCCCTAGAAGGAAAAACCTTTGTACAAAGAAAATAAATTTGCATACAATATTAACAGTTGTTTACTGATCCTCGCAAATGAGTCCATAAACCTACTCTGGCTAATTCCCTCAGGCTGCCAAGTTCTGATGTAGGTAAAAAGAGAAACACGTATGACTGAAAGGGAAGTGAGAACTCAGTGTGCTTTTACTAGCACTCAAGCTGGTGTAAATTAAATGACAGACACCAGGGTGACGCAATAGCAGTAATATTAATAATCACAGCTAATAATGATAAAGTACTTAACATAGGTCAGGCACTATTCTAAACTGTTTATACATTTACTCATTTAATATCACAATCTGAAGAGGTAAGTGATCTTATCCCTAATTTACAGAGGATACCTGTAAATCAGGCACAGAACAGCTAGGCAGCATGCCCAAGTTCACCAGCAAGCTAAGGACAGAGGTGGGATTTCAATTTGGGAAGGCTAGCTAAGAGTTATGCTCCTAAGTCTCTTTATAAAGACAAAAGACTGCCTTGCAAAGAGGGTGGCTTTGGCCAGTGCTGTTTATTTCATGAGCATACTTGCTCTAAGTCTTGCCCAGGTACCTGCTCCCACTCAAATGAAGACCCTCCCTGACGTGTTCAAATACCCAGTGTTCCTCTAAGTCCCAATGTCCAGAGAATCACTGTGTTTTTAAATTCCTAGGAACCTTTAGCACCATGTCTCAAAGATACACCTCTAACTGTGACCCAAACAACTTAGGAATTAATGGGAAGTGTGCTGGCAGGTGGTTCTCAAGCTTCCTTGATGGTAGAATAGAGAAACTAGATATCCTTTTTTAATATTTAAAAACATCTTCAAATAATTATTACAGTAACAACGATTAGACTATAAAACGAACTCATTACCCCACTATCTCACAAATCAGTTCTGCCCATTTATCCATACTTTTTCAATTCTTGTCCACATGCAAATATATTTTAAAATGGGTACCACAAGTAAATGTATTGTTCTTTTCCTGCTTTACATTATAAGCATCTTCCCCGCTGCTAACCAAAACACAGTTCATATCAGACACATAAAGCAGACTAAGCGTCCCAGAAAACAGGGACAATCAAGTAAAAAATGGCTTATTAATTCCCTGGAATATTATTTTGCATCTTTTGTTACAATACCAATTTTTTATTCTTCTCAGCAACAACTCTCCTCTATTTATCCTATTGAAGTAGCATGTTCATTTATTTCTTTTTTGAAGGAGGTAACACAGCTGGATCATCTCTCAACAACTCACCTACTTAATGTTTCCTTTTCAGATTTTAGCATTTAAGGCTTGGTCAAGAATGCTCCCAGGTCAACTAACTTTTGTAGGAATTTGTGGAAAGGAGAAAATCTGACATATTTGTGTACTAAAATAAAATTTGTGGGTTTTTTTTCCCCCTTTAGGACCGTTTCTCTAGGGCACAAAAGGGTGGTAACAGGATTGAAAGCTTTTCCACATAGATTACATCTGTACAGCTTCTCTCCAGGAGTCCTCCAATGCAAAATAAAGCTATTGCTCTTTGTGAAGAATTTTCCATATTCACTATGTTAGTAAGTATTTTCTGTAAGATGGTTTGTCTGGTATCTAATAAGGTTAGAGCTACTGACAAGTGCTGTCCCACACTGATGACACGTTAAGATTTGCTCTCCAGTGTGAGCTATTTGATGTACTATAAATGGAGAGTTCTGGCTGAAGACAACTCCACACTGATTACATTTATAGGTCTCTTCTCCAGTATGAATCCTCTGGTGCTTAATAAGGTCATTCTTCCGAATGAAGGCTTTTCCACACTGACAACATTCATATGGTTTCTCCCCAGTATGAATTCTCTGATGCACAATGAGGGCAGAACTCTGGCTGAAGGATTTTCCACAAGCACGGCATTCATATGGCTTCTCTCTGGTATGGGTTCTCTGATGTGAATAAAGGTGAGAGCTTCGACTAAAGCATTTTCCACAGTCTTTACATTCGAAGGGTTTTAGTCCAGTGTGGGTTCTGTGATGTACAACGAGGTGAGATCTTTGGCTGTAAGACTTCCCACATTCATTACATTCATAGGGCCTCACTCTGACATGAGTTCTTTGATGCAGAATGAGATGTGTGTTCTGTCTGAAAGATTTCCCACATTCAGGACATTCATAAGGTTTCTCTCCAGTATGGGTTCTCTGATGCCTAATAAGCCTGGAGCTATGAACAAAAGATTTCCCGCACTGATTACATGTGTACAGTTTGTCTCCCGTATGAGTTCTCTGATGGGTAACAAGGTGAGAGAACCAGCTGAAGGATTTTCCACATTCTTTACATTCATAGGGTTCTTCACCAGTATGAGTCTTTTGATGTCCAATGAGATGAGAACTCCGGCTGAAAGATTTTCCACATTCTTTACATTCATAGGGCTTTTCTCCGGTATGAATAAGCCGGTGCCTGGTAAGATTAGAGCGCCAGCTGAAGAACTTTCCACATTCCTTACATTCATAGGGTTTCTCTCTGTGTATACCCTTTGATATACCAAGGGATGTACCGTGAGTAAGAGAGCTATCATTATCGGGGCATTTGTAGGATTTATCTACCGTTTGAGTTCTTGAAAATTGAATAAGGTGAATGTTTTGACAGAAGGTTTGACCACAGTCCTTACTATTATTTGAATAGCTCTCCTCATGACCACTAAAAACTAAATCATGTTTTAAACTTTTAGTACATGAGTCATGTTTATGGAAATACTCTCTCAGGATTAGCTGAGCAGGAAGAAGACAGTTCCCCCCATATTTACCATTTTCACAGACTCTCTCCTGAGTAAGTACTTTCTTTTGGGTGAATGCCACTTGCCTCAAATGTCTCTCCTGGCTTTCTTGATACTTGTCCAATTGGTCTTCACATCTCCAGACTTCTTCTAATGACAAACACCAGAGATCATTCTTTGCCATTCCTTCCATTTTAATGTCACAGGACTGTTTATCTTTAGAAATGCTCTTACTGGAAACTGATGATTTAATTTCACCTGCAGTCTCCAAATCTGAAAGAAAAGAAAAAGCTTTGCATAACTAAAAAAAGTATTAAGGTCAGAATGGTGGGATGTACGTGGAGACAAAGCATGTAAGCTGTGCAGCGTTGCTTTCCAGTATAGTTTTGTAACCTCAGTGGAGAAAGAGAAACGGAGGAACAGAGCAGTAAGCAGGAAATGCATCAGGTATGTGGTACATAAAAGACATAAAAGGAGCAAAGAGAGTAAAGCCACAGACTGGGCATGACGCATGGGATCAGGATATGCAGGGTAGTGTGGCAATAAGGGAAGCCCATAGAAAGGACTTCACCCCCTTATCTAATCCCAGCACTACTCAGACAAGAACCTAAAGTGTCTACTTGTTGCCAGGCCCTTCCCCTGATATGCATTCTTCACACTACTGCCAAGGCAATATTCCTAAACCATGAATGCAGCCACATGTCAGGCAATGCCTTTTATCTACATCATCAAAGCACTACAGAGTCATGCCCAGATGACGGACACAACAAACCTCTCAGAATGGCCATGTGACGGGCTGGAAGAGCAGGAGCACGGAAGTCACCCAGATACAGGTTCTAATGTAAGCTGTACCACCACTACTGGTTAACTCGAACAAGCTGTTAGACTTTTCAAAAATCATTTTGCTTATCTGTAATCTAAGGATGACAGTATTTGTCATGTAAGATTATTGTAAGTATTACATAAGGTGTGAGCTCATCACAGTCTCTGACACATGTATGGTCAAAGTGATACCATTTATAGTAATTACTATTCCTATCTCCTATTGTGAGTACTTTGTTCTGAGACATCAAGACTTAACAACTGACAGGGCTAGCACCACAAGACACTAACTCAGAACATGCATGCTAACTTATATTCTCCTGAACTTTTTGCCCTTCTGCTTATACCCACAGATATTACTGCAAATTAGTCTCCCTTCTAAGAGTCGACGTTTGTTTTTCAATGCCTTTCAGGTAGAATGTTTAGTTCTGAACCAAGGAAAAACTCCACTGTTTACCACCTCTCCCTACGTAAGTGGGGTGATAGTCTACTCTTACCTGGTGTATGGGTTGCATTTTGTCTCCCAAAGAAAGTATGTTGAAGTCCTAACCCCCAATATTTCAGAATGTGACTGTATTTGGAAATGGGATCATTGCAGATATAATCAGATGAAGGGTGGGCCCCAATACAATACAACTGGTGTTCTCGTAGGAAGAGGAGAGGAGACACACAGAAAGACACACAGGAAAATGCCTCGTGAAGATGAAGGCTGACTGGAGTGACGCATTTACAAGCTAGAACAGCTGGGGCCACCAAAGCTGGAGGAGGCAGGAAGGATCCTCTGCCAGACTCCAGAGGGAGCACGGCCACGCGACACCTCCATTCAGAATCTGGCCTCTACAACTGCGAGACGAGAGGTTCTGTTGTTTTAAGCCACCGAGCCCGAGGACCTTTGTTTTGGCCCAAGAAACTAACACACAGGGTGAACAGCCCCTGCCAGGCTTCTAACTGCTTTCTTTGTACAACCCAACCCCTACCAGTCCTATCTTCATTTACAACTTTGTTAGATACTCATTTCTTCCCCAGCCTTATTTATTTTTCTTTTTATTGTAGTAAAATACACATAACATAAAGTTTACCATGTTATCCATTTTTAAGTGTTTGGTTCAGTGGCATTAAGTACATTGACATTATCATGCAGCCATCACCACCATCCATCTCCAGAAGCCTTTTCATCTTGTAAAACTGAAACCCTATACCTAGTCAACAGTAATTCCCCATTCTCCCTTCAACTTAGCCCCTGGCAACCACCATTCTACTTTCTGTCTTTATGATTCTGACAACTTTAAGTACCTCATATAATTGGAATCATGCACTATTTGTCCTTTTGTGACTGCCTTATTTCACTTAGCATATCTTCAAAGTTCATCCATGTTGTAGCATATTGTAGAATTTCCTTCCTTTTTAAGGCTGAATAATATGCCACTGTATGTATATACTGCCACCTTGATGATTTTTTATAGGAAATACACCATCGTCTCCCATCAGAATCCCATCGTAGAAGATTTTCAAACTACAAATGCCAACTGAAAACTTCTAAAATGAACATGCGTGATGAGAACTGGAGGCTGAGCACTGACAGAGAAAAACTCGGAGCAGAGTGTTTGAATACATGAATGGGGTGCTTCTCTTTATCAAAATCCTAAAAATCTCCCATGTATTATGTAACATACCCACTCAAGCAAATTATCTTCAAAATCTGTAGCATCCATGAATTTTTAAAGCCATCACTCATTATACTTTTCACTTTGATAATGAAGTTCACATACCTGTGTAGCTTCCCTTAAATTTCATGTGTTTAAGCACAGGAAGTTTCAGTATTTCTTTTGACAACAAAGTCTTAATAAAAATCTAAACTGCTGCATCTAGTCAGTTACTTTTGGATACTTTCCAACAAACATCCAGGAAAGCTTGCTAAATGAACAAACACATGAATGGAAAAAATAAAGCAAGTAATAAAAAAATGAAAGAAAAGAGAGAACAATCTTCCCTCCCATGGCCCCAAAGCACTGACTGATCAAGCTCTTTACAGAGAATTGAAAATCATAAAAGGTTTCACAGAGAAAGGTCTTGAGGTGCCAATTACCAGACAACTAAGACTCTGACAGATCTTATTTACATCATACTCAAAGCCTGAGATGCAGGGAAATGCCTGATGCACATGGACTTTGGGCCCCAGACAGAAACAACTGTAGGTTGCTACAACCTGCCTAGAGTACACTGGACTTGGGAAGCCATGTGTCTGGCCGAGCCCACCCGGAGTCAGTCACTGGCCAGCGCCCCGCTGTGCTGCACCATGCCAAGGAGGCTACTGCAGTATGCCTCAGACAGCAAGCTCAAGATGGCTGAGGAGAGAGAAGTCAAGAATTGAGCTTGGAAACAAAGGTCAGGGAAAAGATGTCTTAGAGAGACTAAAGGAGGAGAAACATGAAAGACTACTTTCTACTTCTTAACCTAGAAGGCTGGGTTTTTTTATACACAGGGAAGTTGGGAAAGGAATGATGTTAGGACATTTTAGAGATATTAAGATTAAAGTGAAATAGGTATAAATTGAAAAAACATGAAATAAAGAGCTATGTATGGTTAGAAAACAGGCGTTTTTGAGCAGCAATTCTGGAAGGGAAGAAGGGTTAAGCCAACAGGAGCTGGTGAGCCCTCTGGGGCAGTTTTCCAACTGGCCGAAAACACCGGAGAGGGGTAGCATGGGGACTCACCGCAGAGCTTACCAAACAGGCAGAACTGAGGCTGTGGGAAGGCGCCACGTGAAAGCAAAAAGACAGGCAAAGACCAAAGAAACGATTCTATGAAAAATGAGAGAACGGGGATGCTAGAGTTAGAGCTAACAACCAGGACAGCAATATGGACAGGGCTGAACCCAAGCACATCAAGAGAAAGATAATTTCAACGAAGCAGAAAAACAGCCTTGTCTCTGAATGCAGATGAAGTGTGAGCAGATCGGAGAAAGAAGATTCACAAGGGGGAAACAGCAGGTAAATAAACTCAGTCTTCTTGGAAATGAGGACTAGTGACCACCATCTGCCAGGATTCTAGCCCCTGACAGGTCATCTGGAAACTGCCTGCAACACCTCCTGTCTGATCCTCACCTGGATGGGTCTCCTGGTGGATCCCTCTCTCTGCCAGCCACGGCTCTTGCCCTTTCTCCAACCGGAGGATCACATCTGGCTTGGGAAGCTGATGCCCTGTTCACAGGGAGAGATCAAGAATTCGGCAAAGGTTGGGGAATCTGGGCTGGACACAAAAAAACACCCCAGTTGAACCCTTCATAGTCCTGGGGGCACTCTGCACAGTAGACAAGGTGAGGCTCCAGAGGCAGCAAAATATGCATTTTTAAAAATCTGACCAATCAAAATAATTTTTTGCACTAAAGCAGAAGGAGTACAAAAACACTGATCTATGCCTTAAAGAAATTGGGTCCCTGACCCCAAGGTCACACTCTGATATATGCTTCAGGGTTTCCATACCTTTCAATCAACGAAGAACCAAAATCGTCCCAGGGAGTACATCTCCACACACAGAGGTTAGTCTTACCCAAGGAAACCAGGTTCTCATAGTTCTCCAGCATCACATCTTTGTACATGATCTGCTGAGCAGCGTTCAGTAGCTTCCACTCCTCCCTGTTGAAGTTCACAAGTATATCCTTGAAGGTCACCAGTGTCTACAACATGAAAAAAACCTATATTAAGCCAGATGTATCTCCTTGCCCTCCCTTTCCTAAACACTGACAGAGAGAGAGATTAGGTGGATAGCACTGGAGTAGGGAAAGAGGATGAAGCAGAATCATGCTAGGAGCATTTAGCATTTATTTTGGATTTGGGTTAATTCCTAAAAGGAATGGCTATCAGGTACAGGTACCTACTGTACAAAAACCAGTTCCATGTTATGCTTTAGGTTTAGAAACTGTCAGAAGCACTTTTTCCCCCCTAAGGAAGATTAGCCCTGAGCTAACATCTGTGCCAATCTTCCTCTATTTTTTGTATGTGGGATGCCTCCACAGCATGGTTGCTGAGTGGAGAAGGTCTGCGCCTCAGATCCAAACCTGTGAACCTGGGCCACTGAAGCGGAACGCATGGAATTTTAACCACTTGTCCACAGGGCCAGCCCTACAAGCACTTTTATTTAACTCAAGTTTGTTATAAACAGTTATAGCAAGGAAAATCAGACACCAAAAGTCAATCTACATTTCTATTATGTGAAATAAAAAACCTAATTCAACGCATGAAAAGAGGAGAAAACAGTCTTGAGTTCAAGAACAACCTAATACTTAAGAGACCAAGCTAGCCATGTTTGTGGCCAAAATAATTATCCAAAACATTCTTCCTAAACATTGGTAGGCATCAAGAAAACGGAGAAGAGATTTTATTTTAATAACAGCAAAACAATTTCACAAAGAATAGATACAGAAGCAAGGCCTTTAGCCATATCAAAAAGAAATATTAATTACACATAGAAAAAAAAAAAACTTGAACAAAGACCATGAAGGTCAAAACACAGCGAATGTTTTTTAAGAAAACAAAAAGAACTGAAAGAAAAGAACTGTCAAGCCAGAATTTCTATATAAAGTGAAAATACCTTTGAGGAATTATACAAAATACATTCTTAAATGAAGTAAAGTTAACAGAACTGGTTACTAGCAGAGCCGTTCTAGAAGACGTGCTAAAGGTAGCTCTTGAGGTAGACGGGAAATGATGCCAGAGAGAAACTTTAAATCTCTGGAGTGAAGGATGAGCAACAAAAACAGTAATATTTGGGTAAATAGACCAATTTTCTTCTATTAAATCCTCCAAAATATGTAGGACAATTGAAAGCACAAACTACAACACGTTCTGGTGGGGTTTTCAGTACAAGCAGAGGTGACATGCGAGGGACCCTCCAGGGGAAGCAGCTGAAGGAGGTGTGAGGAGCCCAGTCTCCACCTGGACGCTCCCAGGTCATGCTGGTCCCAGAGGTTCCCTTCTCAGCCGAGACCTTCCTGCTGTGGCTGCAGCTGCCCCTCGATAATGACGTAAGTTGTCCCTGAGCTCCTTCAAAGAGCACGCCTCATGGAGGAATTAACACAGCCTGCACCACAGCCAGGACAACTGGGACCAGAGAAACCCTCCAGGGGCACCAGCACTCCCAGTTCTCACACCATCCTTGGGGGAGGAAGCCCGCTGTGAGCTCAATTCCGTAGCGTGGATGCAAGAGTGTTCCATCAGAGTCCTTCTAGCGCCTGACTTGACTCCTACCCATGTTACTGTTAAACTTGTGTTTCTTTTATATGAAAGGAAATAAACCTACAACTACAAATAAAGAAACAGGACAGTGCTGGTCTCCTGGAGAAGTGTATCCTGAGTTACAATTTCTGAAGTTCCTACACAAAGGAACTTCAGAGCTTAAGCAATAAGGGATTCTCAGTTGGAAAACAAAGAAAAAAGAAGGCAGCCCAACTTACGTGGGACTGGGCAGTGGGTAACTCGGCTTCCATGCCCTCCTTGCTCTCAGTAACACTTTCTTGTTAATGCAAGATCCTGGGAAGGCAAGCTGAGGAGAAGAAAGAAATGTGAGGACAGTTTGCTGCAACTCAGAGGTGCCATAAATCATGAGCTTAGACCGCCTCGCACCAGCGGGGTATGACACGAACACCCACAGCACAGAGAGGAGTATCAGATGTTCCAAAAACACATCTACAGTGCCTGAAATTCCCAGCAGTAGGAAGACAAGAGCTACATAGACTGCATTTCCCCCTTAATCTCTAGAGTTTCATGCTAAATTTCATTTGGAATCAAAATGAATACAAATCCTTTTCTGAGGAAAACAAAAACCACAAAACCTGACCCAATATAACAGTCTCAATTTACAAATAAGAAAACAAGTGTTTTCTCCAGCTAATCACAGAAGGGAAGTCAGAAATTTGAAGCACAAGAAAAATGTGATGTGCCACTACTGGCCTGAAGGTGGAAGGTGCCATGTGGCAAGGCACATGGGCAGTCGGTGAGAGCTAAGAGCAGAACCCAGCCGACAGCCAGCAAGGAGACGGGGCCCAGGGGCCTATGGCCACAGGAACCGACTTCTGCCAACAGTTAGAGTGAGCTTGGAAGTGGACTCTCCCTGGAACCTCCAGGTGAGAAGTTGGGCCAGCCAACACCTTGCCATCAGCTGCTGGGTATCTGAGCAGAAAACCCAGCCACACTGTGTCAGACTTCCACCCTCAGAACTGGCAGCTAACAAGTGGTGCTGTTTGAAGCTGCTAAGTTTGTGGTAACTTGCTACTCAGTAACAGAAAACTAACACATGGGCAATTATCTTTTAAAGATATTTAAATGTTAAGGACAAATGCTCTATATTTACCTATGTAGTTACCGTTGCCAATGCTTTTGGTAGATTCAAATTTCCTTTTGGTTTCATTTCCCTTCCCCCTGAAGGATATCTTCTAACATTTCTTGTACTATGGTAATAATTCTGCTGGTAACAGATTCTTTCAGCTTTTTTATGTCAGACAGTGTCTTTATTTTGCCTTTGTTTGTTTAAGTTTTATTGAGATATAACTCACCATACAATTAACCTAAAGTGTACAATTCAATGGTTTTTGGTATATTACATTATTAATCTTTAAATTTCGGTAAAAATATATGTAAGAAAATTTACCATTTTAACCAATGCTAAGTGTACATTTCCATGGCATTAATTACATTCAAAATGTTGTGCAACCATCAATACTAACTTCAAAACTTTTTCATCACCCTAAACAGAAACACTCAAATAAGCACTAACTTCCTATTCCTCCCTCCCCTCAAACTCTGATAACCTGTAATTTAATTTCTATCTCTACAAATTTGACTGTGCTAGATATTTCATATAAGTGGAATCATATAATATTTGTTCTTTTCTGTCTAGCTTATTCCATTTAGCATGTTTTCAAGGTTCATCCACGTTGTAGTGTGTATCAGAACTTCATTACTTTTAATGGCTGAATAATATTCCATTGTACAGCTAGACCACATCTTGTTTAACCATTCATCTGTTGATGAACATGTGGGCTGTTTCCACCTATTGGCTGTTGTGAATAATGCTGCAATGAACACTGGCACACAAATATCTGCTCTAGTCCCTGTGTTCAATTCCCTTGGGTACCCACCAAGGAAATTGCCGAGTCATATGACAAGTTTATGTTTAGCGTTTTGAGGACCCACTAAACTGTTTTCCACAGCAGCTGCCTCATTTTACATTCACACCAGCAATATACAAGGGTTGCAGTTTCCCCTTGTGCTTGCCAACACTGGTTATTCCATTTTTTAAATTATTACAGCAATCCTAGTAGGTGTGAAGTGATATTTGATTATGGTTTTAATATGCATTATTTTCATGCACTTATTGGACATTTGTATGTCTTTGGAGAAATGTCTGTTCAAGTCCTTTGCCGATTTTTTTTTTTTAAGATTTTATTTTTTTCCTTTTTCTCCCCAAAGGCCCCGGGTACATAGTTGTATATTCTTCATTGTGGGTCCTTCTAGTTGTGGTATGTGGGACGCTGCCTCAGCATGGTTTGATGAACAGTGCCATGTCCGCGCCCAGGATTCGAACCAACGAAACACTGGGCCGCCTGCAGCGGAGCGCACGAACTTAACCACTCGGCCAAAGGGCCAGCCCCCCTTTGCCGATTTTTAAATTGGGTCATTTGTCTTTTTGTTGTTGAGCTGTAGTTCTTTACATATTCTGGATATTAAACCCTTATCAGCTATACGATTTCCTAATATTTCCCCCATTCCGTAGGTTGTCTTACCTTTGTTGTTGAAAGATATTTTTGCTGACTATAGAATTCTAAGTAGACATTTTTCCTTTTAGTGTTTTATATATAGATTTAGCTCCCCTCCCAATGATCTGGGAATTAGAAGCGTTTTCCAGTCTGGCTAGCAGTAACAAGGAATATTCCCCATGTGAACGTCAAATACAATTCCCTCCATCCTTAGACGATTCTTTCCCTGGCCTTGGGTGGTTCCGTCACACACGTGCTGAGCTACACTGATGACTGGAGGGAGACCCTCTGCAGACCTCTCCTCTTGGTGCTCTGTCCCGTGAAGTGCAGCTGCTCTGCCCTCCCAGAGTCTCAGCTGCAGATCCTTGACTCAAGCAGTCTGCTGGACTTCACCTCAGTGTCCCCTCTGCTGTTTCCTAACCTGGAAACTCTCTCGAAGCAATAACCTGGGGCAACCACAGGGCTTACCTCGTTGGTTCTCCATCTCTCAGGGATGACTGGCCTTTGTGGTCTGACATGCAGCGTCTTGAAATGATTGGTTCATGTATTTTGTCTGTCTTTTTGTTGTTGATGTTGTTTGGGCAAGAGGCTAAATCCACTCCCTATTACTGCATTTTGGCCAGAAGCAGAAGTCTATAAGCATTGCACTTTTAATTTGTTTTAAATATAGATAGTATTTTTAATTTCCACTTTTTAAATACTGGGTTTGAATATTTTCCATGTTTATATTTATAGTTCTTTTGTATTTTGTTTTGTTTTCTTTCATATTGTTTGCCCCTTTTGTCTTCTGGAGATCTTAAGGATTTCCACTTCAATTCTAGGCACGCTTACATAAATAAAAGTACCGTAGCTTCTGGCTACCACACTGAAACGGTTCTCACCAGCCACATCTATTAGAGAGGGCATTGCTGGCCTCTCAACTGCTCTCGGATGCTCTTTATTTACTTTGCTTCCATCCTTACCTGGTTTTCCTCTGTATATCTTGGTACTTCTTAGCTTTCTCTAATGATTTAAAAAATTAGATTAGTTTAAATGTAGGTTTCCCTTTGTTGCATCCTCAGTCTCAGTCTCCATTTTCAGTGGCCCCCGGGCACTTCCAGGACACAGAGCATATCTATTTACTTTATCCCCACCGTCTGCCTATCCCATGGCACCATGGCATGACACAACAGGGCTAAGTGTTTTGGCTAGAATTAATAGACCACTGTCCTCTATCCCCCTCTCTTTCCCTAAATTCAAGTGCATATTTCCACCCGTGGTTAACAGGACGGATTCTGCCGCCAGACTGCCTGGGTTCAAGCCCCTGCTCCGTTACTTCCTAGGCGGTTTCCTAGCCTCTCAGTATCTCAGTCTCTTCTTCTTTACAATGGGGATAAAACAGCGCCCACCTCATAGGGTTATCACAAGAATTAAATGAGTCAATATTTGTAAAGCACACGCAACAGTGCCTGACACATGGTAAGGATTATTTGTTAATTTAAAAAATAAATGACATCTAGGGACCCAGTAACATGTCCTCTTAACATCTAATCATTTACCACAACCTGGAAATGTCTCTCCCATCCATCTCTTCCTCTAGATTCCTACTGCCATGGCCTCGGTTTTGGCCCTCACTGCCTTTGATCTCTCCTACTCCAGTGAGTGGCCACATCAGTGTCATTTCTATAAAACACAAAAGTTTCACTCCTTGATTAAAATTCTGTTGGTCTCACAGTACTTACAGGAACATGGACCAAGTCCTCAGCATGGATTTAGGATCCTTTTCTACCTCACTCGTCCTAAATGTTCCATCAAACAACCACACTTTTCCCTAGAACCAGGCTAAACCACTTGAACTGCCCTAACATGTTTCCATATGCTATTCCTATGCCAGGAATGCTCTTCCCTTTCTTGCCTCTTAGCAAAACTCTATCCACCCTCAAGATCAAACATCATCCCTTTTGGTGTAATTCCCGGGACAAATTCCCCAGGAAGTTTTAGTGTTTCTTCCTGTTTACTCCCACAGTCCCTAATGCAAGCAACACGGACTAAACAAAAGTGCAGCGAGAGACTCACCGCTAGCTGACCAAGGGGTCATGTCCACACGGAGTGAGGTCTCCAATACCAGGCACTTCCTTAGCGCTTTGCAACCCTTTCCCCAGCAACATGAGTAAGGATCAGTTATAAACTGTACCTGACAAAGGCAGTGAACATACTAGATATGGGAATTAAGATACAGATGTGGATGCTATATGTACTTTGTATGGATATTATTAGAAAAACACGAGATTTATTTTAAAGAGTAAGGATGCCATAGTTAGCAGGATAGAAAGGTGGAATGAGTGCACATGGTTCCTGTATTCATTGTTTTTTGCACCAGACATTAACTGAGTGTTTACAATATTCCAAGTCTTATTCTAGGGGCCGAGAATACAGCAGTGGCTGTTCAGATAGGCCCTGCCCTCACGGAGCTTACTTTTCAATGTCAGATGAGTAAAGGTTGAAATAACCAGGGATGTTTAGCCTGTGCAAGAAATTACTTAAGGGCCAGCCCCATGGCCAAGTGGTTAAGTTCATGCACTCTGCTTTGGTGGCCCAGGGCTTCGCCAGTTTGGATCCTGGGCACGGACATGGCACTGCTTGTCAGGTCATATTGAGGTAGCGTCCTACATGCCACAACTAGAAGGACTCACAAGTAAAACATACAACTATGTACTGGGGGGTTTGGGGAGAAAAAGCAAAAAAAAAAAAAAAGAAGATTGGCAACAGTTGTTAGCTCAGGTGCCAATCTTTAAAAAAAAAAAATTACTTGAGAGAAACAAGAGAATGGTCTTCACACATGTACAAGTCCTGTAGAACAGGGATAATATTTATTCTGAGTTGTTCCAGAGGGCAGAATTAGGAGAAATGGTAGAGTCACAAAGAAATTAATTACAAGTCAATATAATAAGACAATGTTAATCAAATGACATCCGCACATAGAACAGGCTGCCTAAGGAGGCAGGCAATTTCTGATCACTAATAAATTTTCAATAGGATCTTATTAAAAAAAAAAAAAACTATAGTACAGTTGCCAGTTTACACGGATATCTAAGGTCCGTTCCAACGACTTTCCTGTTTCATGATTTAAAATACAAATAGCTTGCAATTAGTCTCACTTCATCCTAACTTCCCTTAACCTCCACTTCTAGGTAACTTACTCAAACCTTTATCTAAACCAGTGGTTTTCAAACCTGACTGCATACTGGAATTGCCAGGTAGATTTATAAATTATTGAGACCTGGGTCCCATGCCACCCTTCCCCACTAGGAGATTCTGGTTTAACTGTCTGGGCCGGGGCCAGGCTTTTTTTTAAATAGCTCCGTAGGTGATTCTAATGTGCAGCCAAGGTTGAGAACCACTGATCTAAGCCATTATTTAATCTATTTAATTGTCAATTTCTACAATTTCTGGGGGTAATCAGATCTTTTAATCAGTCACCAGATACACACAGGATCTTTTTATGCAACTGGCCAAAAGTGACTTCTCTAAAGCAAAAGCAGTCATTTCCAGGGCAGGGATCCTGAGATGAGTTTTATTTCTTCTTAAGGAAACAGCTGGTAAGTTGTAACTTGATGGTAACTATCTTGATGTTATAGATCTGGATCTTCTGTTGTTTTAATAAATCATTACTGAACACTTACTGTGTGCCTGGCTCTGTACTAGGCCCAGGGGGTAAAAACGTGAACAGAGTATTTCTCCCTGTCCTCAAGCAGCTGAGTCTAGTTGGAGAAACTGAAAATGGACACCTACTGTGCAGGATGATTGCTGCTATGATAACAGCATGCCCAAGGGGTCGTGGAGCACAGAAGACGGCCCGCACCCCAACCTGGTGGTTTCAAGGCTAGTCCAGTCCAGAGCTGGTTAGGCAGCTATGGAGGGTGGGCAACCGTGTGAACAAAGGCCAACCCCAAGACAACGGTGTGTAGGGAGAGAAAGCTCAGTGCAGCTGGTGCATATGGTCAACGGCAGGCAGCAGCCAGAAAGGAGGCCAGAGGCATGCCTAGGTCACAGAGGGCCCAGAATGCCATTCTCAGAAATGCTGACTTTTTCCTACATCTAAGCCAGGGAACGATCCTAGATTTGCATCTTAAAAATGCCTTCTCTGCATTTGGGGTAGTTGTGTGATGGACCAGGGGAAGACATAACAGCAGCAAAGAGACCAGGCAGGAGGCTAACACTGTAATCCAGAAGACGGCACACAAAACAGAATCAGTGAGGGTAGGAATGGAGAGCAGGTACCTTCTGGAGAGATTGCTATGTCCTAGAACTCGACTGGATGTGGTGTGAAGACGGCATGAGGGGTAAAGATGACTCCCAAGTTTCTGGATGACTGAATAGACAATAATGTATCAGTTGGAGCAGGTACTAGAGGGGTGATGTGGTTAGTTTTGAACATGAGAGGGTCAGAGAAGGGACATTTGGAAGCACATATTTAGATGTGAGGGTTATCCAGCTGTATCATCTGCCCTCTATATTTCTGTTTTATCTGTATCTCCCCAAACTGCTTGGCTATATTCTCAAACAGGACTTCCTGAGAGGCAGGAAATGGTCTTTTGTCACAGATTTGAGTGTGACTATGAGATACAGGTGACATACGCAGATGGATAGAGTAGTCTAAGGGAGACCACAGATTCCTGCCAACAATCCTAGGACACGGTTCCTGTAAAGCCCATTAAGAAACGGTAAGATTTAATAAAGCTGGCTGATAAAGGAGATAGACCCCAGGTTCTGGGGATTAGCACACAGTTCTCTTTGGGGAGCCACCGTTCTGCCGACCACCAGGGCAGAGATGGGCTGGAAGCAGCTTCAAGTAACAACAAGGAGGCTACGAAATTCACTATCTGAGGCACGAAAGCTTCCACAGCACAGCTCTGATTAGGTACTGAGTATACAGGCTCATGACCGTCTACATTCTGGGCCCCGACAACTTTCAATCTGAATTCCTACTGTACTTGCCCCATGTTCTCTAAGCTTCACTTAAATGCCACCTTTTCTGAGAAGCCTTCCTGTCCCAGAGAATCAGTGGCTCCCTGGCCAGTAATCATGGAGCATTTGCCCATGCTCTAGTGTTTCAACACACTGCCCTACCCCACCACTACTTAGCTGTCCACTTCCCTTAGAGATAATGAAACACTTGAGAAATGGGATAGTCTCAATTTAAATCCCAGAAAAAGGCCAGCATAGTGCCTTGTACTTCATATTCGTTTACACTGGCATTTGTCAAATATTTGATGAGCAACCACAATAACTTGTCTGTTTCCCCAGGTGTCTGCCCTCAGGTCTGTTTGAATACCCAGTCCCTGAGGGCCAGCGCTCAGAGATATGCAAGACCTTGTCAGGGACGGCGTTTCACTCGAGCATACGGAATATACACTTCTTAATATAAGAGAACAGGATCTCTTCGGTTTCTGAATCAATTCATCAGTATTTGGCATCTGCAAAGGGCAAGGAATGATCAGCAAAAGGACCCAGCAGCCAAAGGGTGAGAACTCTGGGGCTAGCAGAGATAGCAGAGACATATTTAAAGACGCAAAAGGCAAAGATCACGCATCTGTGAAAACTCAGCAAATGTATGCTTTAATTTTGTGCATTTCATTTAATGTAAAATTCTACATCAAAAGAAAAAGCTAAATAAGCATTGAATTCTACTTAGTAATGCATATGGATTCTGCAGTATCTAGAAAAAGTATACTGATGTCTGCAATTAACTTTGAAATGCAATGAAAAAAGATGGACTGATGAAGTCTGCAAGACAGAGGGACAATTTTAATGAAACAAGAGAGGAGTAGATTAGTTAGGCTATAGAGAAAAGTCAGAGTAGTGTTGAGGTGGTTTAAAAAGGGGTAGAAGAGTTGCGTTATCTATCTCCCAGACAGACAGTTAACCGCAATCAACATTTCTAACCAGACTAACATTTGTTAGCTAGCATTCTGGATGACATCCTGTGTTCCCTTTTACTTTCTATTTTTTTTTTTTAACAGTATATTCTATTAAGCTATACATAGAACTGAAATTCTTCACTTTCTCCATACACTTTAGATGGGAACTACAGTTTTTATGTTAACCTTATCTTTGACATTGATACTACATGTTACATGATACACATCATTTTGATTAATGTCAAGGAAAAATAAAAATAAATTAATTAAATTTTTGAGCTGTCTCTGAAAAATAAAACTAGATTAAACGTATACACATCTCCACTTAATCTATTTGATAAAAAACACACACACACACACAACACTGAAGATCAGGAAGCTAGGAGCTAGAGATGTATAGCTTTTTTTTTTTTTTTTTTTTTTAAAGATTTTATTTTTTCCTTTTTCTCCCCAAAGCCCCCCGGTACATAGTTGTGTATTCTTCGTTGTGGGTCCTTCTAGTTGTGGCATGTGGGACGCTGCCTCAGCGTGGTCTGACGAGCAGTGCCATGTCCGCGCCCAGGATTCGAACTAACGAAACACTGGGCCGCCTGCAGTGGAGCGCGCGAACTTAACCACTCGGCCACGGGGCCAGCCCGAGATGTATAGCTTTTTTAAAAGACCACACACAAACCTGTTTGATCTTAAACACTGAAAATACTGATAAGATGCAATTTTGAGGAAAACCGCCAAAATAACTTTAATAGGAAGTAAAAAGCTTTTTTAAAAAATGAGTATCTTGAGACTACGCCAAGAACTGGAAATCCATCCAGCCCTTTTGGCCATCGAACTTATTAAAGTAGACCTAGCTCATCACTGGTTCTAGCATACAACCTCTACAGTATCCACGAACAGAATCCAGTAGTATATATTTTTTAAAAACAGTATAATAACCACGTTGGATTTCTCCTAGGAACGTCAGACTTCTACTGCTAAGAAATTTCCTACTCTAATAAAAAAGAGCATGATCACTTCAGCAGAGAAGCCATATGCAAAATTTTAAACATCTAGTCCCAGTTGGGGGGGAGGGGATAAAGTAAGCAGGTGTCAACCAAAACGTGCAGCTTCACGAGGCAAAGGTAAAGTTTTAAAGAAAAGAGAGACTTTATTAAAAAGGTTTGCAAGCCGGGGAGGGACATCTCCCCTCGCAACCTGACGGTGAGGCCGCCTCCGTCGGGGGTGGCGGGGCTGAAGGGCACGGAGCGCCGCGGCCCGAGGCCAGGTCTCCCCGGCAGCCCTTCCTCACCCCGCCACCCCGAGGCCGTGCTGCGCTCCGGCAGGGGTCAAGGTCAAACGCAGTTTCCTTATTTCCGTCCAAAGCTCAGCCCTGAGGGGGTCATGGTAACCGTCGCGTGGACTATGGCCTCGTTATCTCTTTCTCTTACCAAAAGAATAGAAGAAATCTTATTTTGCATCACCGAAAATATCTGGTTCAAAATCTCCCCCGCACCTTCAGACACTAGGGCATTGTCATCTTTCTCCGTCCGCTAGGAACGCTGCGACCTGAATTCAAGAAGTACCGCGCAAGGGCTAAAAATCACAGTTAGGAACAAAAATTATTTGCTGATGAAATCACCGTCTACCTAGAACGACGAGGCTAAACAACCGCAACATTACTAACAGGATCAAGACGCGTCTCACTACGAAGCAAAGACACAACACCCAGCACCTTCGTCTGTACCTGCAGTAAGCACCTAGAAGGTTCGATGGGGGAAGCAGTCCCTCACAATGGCAGCACCAACCGCAAATCAATGACGAGCCGTGCCTCCGGGACAGGTGGCTGGGCACACAGGCTGGGCGGCCCGGACCGCTCGGAGCCCACTCCCGGCCCTGCCCGCCGCCACCCCCTCGCACGCGCCGCGTCCGACCCCACGCGCTCGCGCGTCCTCCGCGTCCCCGCCCCCTCACGCACGCGCACCGGCCCCGACACGCGCACGCACGTCTCGGACGCCGCACGCACCGCTCGAGCCCCTCCGCTGAGAATCGCGGCAGGGACGCGAAATCCAGAATCCCTCCGCGGGGCGAAGCGGGGCGGCGCAGGTGCTGCTGGGAAATGTAGTCCCGCCGCTCGAGTCGGAGTGGCTACAGAGCTCGCGGCTTCGGGGCCTTGGGCACCGCCGCCCGCCCCGGCGCGCTCTTTTCTCTTCTCGCGGCGGCCCGGGAGCTTCGAGGGCGAGAAGCAGGTACCCGAGGACAGGGCGGCGCGTGGGGCGCGTGGCGGGGGAGGACACGTGGCGGGGAGGGCGGTGGGCGGCCCAGCCCTCACGCCGACCGGCGGTGATGGCGGGCAGAGGGGCGGCCGTGCGAGCGGCGGCGGCCCGGGACAGGCCCGAAGGCCGAGGCGGGTCCCGGAGGCGGCGGGTCCCGGAGGCTGCGGCTCCGCGGAGCCCGGCGAGTGCCCTCTGCCCCGCGGGAGCGGCCGCAGCGGGGCAGGGAGCAGGCGCCCGGACGAGCCCTCCGCTGTGGCCTGCGCCTGTCTGGAGGGCTGGGGCGGGGGCTGCGCCGCGGGCTGAGGCGCCGCCTTGCTGAGGCAACCGAAGTTTAGAGACTTGTATGCACCTTCTTTGGATCACGAGTTAGAGAAACTGCTGTTTTTTTTTTTTTTTAATGAAACAAAACACTTAGGAGGGGCTGGCCCCGCGGCCCAGTGGTTACAGTGCCGCTCGCTCCACTTCGGGGGCGGGGGCTCGCCGGTTCGGATCCCGGGCGCGGACCTGCGGCGCTCGGCTGCCGTACCCTGGCGGCGTCCCACGTGTAAAGCGAGGGAGATTGGCACAAGTGTTGGCTCAGGGCCAGTCTTCTTCAGCCAAAAGAAAAATGAGATAGAAAAATTTGGACACTGCCTGAATATTTGATATTAAGGAATTACTGCTAATTTTGTTGGTGTGATAATATTCTGGTTATGATTTTTGAAGAGTTCTTATTCACATGTAAATTTTGAAATATTTACAATATCATTCCTAGATATGTTTCAGAATAGTGATAGGTACAAGAGTGTTCATTACACTATTAACGTCAGAATAACAGTAATAGTTTTTCTGCTTTCAGCCATTCTTGCATTCCTGGTTAAACCTTGCTTGAATGTGATATTATTACTTTAATGTACTGCTGTATTCAATTTACTAGCTTTTTCCTTAGGGATTTTTCAGTGTTCTGAATTAAGATTGCACTTTAATCTTTTTCCTTTGTACTCTCCTTGCAGCACCATTCTTTGTGATATACTTAGAAGATTTTACAAGTGTCACAAATAATATGGGAGGCACAGCTTTTTTTCTATATCCTATTCTGCAAAATAGTTTTTCACTTGAATGTTTTGGCCTTAAAATCTTTAGGAGTAGATATTTGACTTCTGATTCAACTTTTTTAGTGGTAGTTGATTGATTTAGGTTTTGTAGCTTTTACTGAGTCAATTGTGGACACATTTTTCTAGAAAATTGTTAATCTTATCTGAATTTTCAAGTTTGTTGGCATAAAATTGTTCACACTATTCTGGTATAGTAATTTTTTGCTGACTTTTTAAATAACTGCTTTTTCGTGATGTTTTAAAATTGCTGTCATGATTGTAGCTATTTTTCCTTTTTTGGGTCTTTTATCTAGGCCACCATCTCTTGTTTCTTTATTAGTCTTACTATATATGCATCTACAGTAATCTTTTCAAAGAAGCAGGTTTGGATTGTTTTTGTGATCTGTATTTTGGTTTTGTCTTATCTCTTTGTATTTTGGTTTTCTGTTAGAGTAACTTTTGCTCTCTATTTTTAAATTTTCTTTTACTTTGTTGCTGTTTTTCTATTTCTTGATTTGATTGCTTAGTTCATTTGTTTTTCCTGTAGTTTATTCATGTCACCGAGCAAGGGCTCGCCTCCTGATGTGCACAGAAGCTGACACCAGTCTTTGAAAGAAGAAGGACTTTATTGCACAGTCCAGGCTCTCAAATCTGCTTCACCCGTCCAAGGTAAGGGGTGAGGCTGAAGGGAGCAGGGAGGGCAGGCTGGCATGCGGAAGCACTGGCAGGGTGAGGCTCGATTGGCAGATCAAAATTTTCTCTTCTGTGCACGCTCCTGGCTGGCTCGCTGGCCCTGAAAAATAGCCTTAACATCCTGTCGTTAAAATGGAGTCAGTTATGGGAGCTTACCAGGAAAAGCACAGTAAGCAAGGATGAAGTTGTTAATGCAGATTTAAGTCATTGCTTTCTCCATTGATAAAAGTTTCTGGAGATTTATAGTCATCCTTCTCTTCCTGGCACAGAGAGGAAGGCACTTACAAATGGCGATTTCTCTTATGTAGATGTAGGTTTCCCTTACGAAAGGGTAAGTTCTACTAGGTGTTCAGAGCTTTTCCTGTGTCTGTTGTTTTTTAATAATCATCAGTTGAAAATAGCCATGTCCCACAAATAATCCATAATCAATCTATAAATCAAAATTGGGGTGAGTTTATTATGAACCAGGTTTGAGGACTGTAGCCCAGGGCCTTCCTTCCCCAGGAAGGAGGGGCACCAAAGAAGTAAGGTGTACAGAGTGGTTGTGTACTATCTGGCAATAAAGAGCGTACATCATGTACAATAGGAATGTCCCTTTCACAGTAGTCATGAGACTGCTTTGCTGGCACAGCAGGTCAGAGGTCACAAGGTGAGCACAGCAGGTCAGTAATTAATCTTTAGTTTTTAGGAAGAGATGCTCGTCCTTAAGGAATGCCGATATGGGCTAAGGTACATCTTTATCTTTAAGGGCATCATTCTTGTCTTTGGGACATCCTGAATGTTTAAAGCAGATGTACAGTGTGTGCTCCACAGGTCATGTCAGCTGTTCTGAAAAAACATGGTCAGGCTGAATTAGTTTTAAACCAGATGGCTTCCTCATATACTCCAATGTATCCTATTGTTTTTCATTTATTTATCAGCTATAGGGGAGGAAGACAATTCTTCTATCCTCTAAGTCCTTCTTCCTGGTCTAAGAATTAAATCGACATGAGACAGAATAACAGTAGAAAATAAAACAAAGTTTAATAACATGTATACATGGGAGAGACCCGGGAAAACTGAGTAACTTGCCAGAGTGGCCAAAGCCATCACCTTAAACACCATCTTCAGCTAAAGACAAGAGGCTGTTGGTCGTTGTGGTTTAGGTCTTCAACGGGGAGGAAGACAGTTCACATGGAGAAAAGCAAATGTTTGCTGGGCCATGTATAGACAATGAGACCCGAAAGAGATCTTTTGATAAAATGGCCCTTGCTAGATGCCATCCTGTCTACTACAGTTAGCATTATCTGTGGTGATAACTCATTCAGAATAATCAAGCCAAAGAGACACATTTTGGGGAGGCAAATTCTGTTCCTGGTCCTATAGTTACACTTACTTTCCAAGAGATGGTATATACATTTTTGAAAGTCTAATATGTTAAAAGGCTCATAATAAAACAGGAGGCCCCCGTTTCTTCTCAGTGGCATCCACTTTCAAATTTTTAAGCAGTTCTAGCTTTGAATTGTCTTCAGTCTTTTAATTTAATTGTTTAATTTGAGACATTTTTCAATTTCTTATTGTGTTAAACAAGAATTTTGACTCTTACACTTTGCCTTCCTTCCTACATCCTTAAATCAAAATGTAATTATATTGCAAGTATTGTAATGTTTTCTCACAAATTTTGGTTAAATGCATGTTTAGTGTTTTTATTGTGATGACTATATAAATAGTGTTTACTGCTGAGCCATAAGAAGTTTCTTTCTTGTACAAATTTTACTTTTCTTGTTTTTAATGCCTTTTTTTATTCATTTGCTTTGTCTTCCTTAAACCTATGTAAGATGCCTTTCTTCCATTTTCTTCAAGGTCAAAGCTGTCATATAATCTTACCATTTCTCTCTTTTTTTTGAACACCTGTCTCCAGGAGCCTTCCATCTTCCTACAGTCTAGACGTTCTCTAGGTGCGCCACACACTGGTCTACTAAGTCTTCCTTTTATCCTCACCTCATCTCTGTGTTGGATCTCCTGTTTCCTGGAAACTTCTTTTTTGTTTTCTTGTGAGGAAGATGGTCCCTGAGCTAACATCTGGGCCAGTCTTCCTCTATTTTGTACGTGGGGTGCTGGCACAGCAGGGCTTGAGTGGTGTAAGTCTGCGCCTGGGATCCAAACCTGTGAACCCCAGGTCCCCAAAGCAGAGCATGTGAACTTAACCACTATGCCACTGAGCTGGCCTCTGGAAATTTGTTTTTGTTCCCTTTTTAGTGGATTATAATCTTATTACTTTCCTGAAAAAGGGTCTGTATGAGTTACATAGATTAAGGTTGTGTATGAGTAGAAATTATTTTGTCTTCATATTTGACTGGTATTTTGGCCTAGTATAGAAGTCCTGGATAGGAAATTATTTTCCCTCAGAAAGCTGGCAAAGCTAGATAGAAATTGGAGCAGTGTTACTGTTGATAAGTCCTATTCTGTGCCTGTTACTATTCTTTTGTATATAAACAATTTATCATCTCTTGGAACATTTAGGTTTATCAGTTTATCTTCGGTATTCAAAAATTTTATGGTGATATATTTAGTTCCAATCTTTTAAAGAAATTACCCATTTTGATAGATCAGTCCTTAGATACTCTGTTATTTTTAGGAATTTTTCCCGTATTTATTTGATTCTTGCTTCTTCCCGTTTTCTCTTTCTTTCTGGAACTCTGAATAATCTAGTGTGGGACCTTTGAAATTGATCATATAACTTTCTTACCTTTGAGCTCTCATTCCTTTATTTGGATGGAGGGGGTCTGCTTTCTGGAAGAGTTCCTCAACTGTAAGCCTTTTTACCTATTTTAGCTTTTTGTTATATTAATGTTAAATTTCATGAGGCCTCTTATAGTGTGATTTGACTTAAAAAAATCCTATAACATCCTACTTATGTTTTGCAAATGAAATACTTCTCTGATGATTTTTAAATTTTTATCATGAAATTTCATAACATAGAAAAGCGAAATAGTGTTCATCACTGTATTTTGAAGCAGATCTTGGACATGATGTATTACTTGTAAATGTTTCATAATTTGTCTCTGAATGATAAGGACTCCTTTAAAAATCATAACCAGGACATTATTATCACACCTACAAAATTAGCAATAATTTCTTAATATCAAATATCTAGGCAGTATTCAAAGTTTCCATTTCCTAAATGCTTATTTTTTTTTAACAATTTCTTTGACTCATGGTCCAAATAAGGTTCATGCAATTTTAATTCTCTTTTAATTTAAAGTGTGCCTTAGAGAAATTATATCTCAATGTTGTTTCAAGTGTGTTTGTCTTATTATGAGCATCTTTCAGGATGCTGTTGTTGGTTTGAAATACATCAGTGTCTTTTATATTGCTCTCACTCTTTAGCACACTATTAAATTCTACGTTGATATTGTTTTCCTTTAATACTTTAAAAATATTGTGTGGTCTTTTGATGTCTACTTTTGCAGCTGAGAAGTCTGTAGTCAGTATGATTGGTATTCCTTTGTAGGTAATTTGCTTTTTTTTTTCCCAGTAACTTTAAAATTTTACTCATTATCTGTGACATTCTACAGTTTATGTTCAGTGGATTTTAAAAATCTATTCAGGGCCGGCCCCGTGGCCTAGTGGTTAAGTTCAGCACACTCCAATTCATTGGCCCGGGCTCAGTTCCCGGGCATGGACCTATACCACTCATCAGCAGCCATGCTGTGGCAGCAGTCCACATACAAATAGAGGTAGATGGGCACAGATATTAATTCAGGGCGAATGTTCCTCAGCAAAAAAAAAAAATCAGCATGGTTTGTGGTATATACATTTGAAGATCAAGGACTTACAGCTTTCTTTCAGCTTGGGGTAAAAACAACTATTATCTCTAATATTGCTTTTTTTCTATTCCTTCTATCCTCCTCTGAAATTCCTATTAGATATTTATGTCTTTGATCCATCTGGGAAAGGGAATGTGTGAAGTAGGGTTTATGTTTTTCACAGACAGCTGTTTGTCCTGATACCGTTTAACGACTAGTTCATCCTTTTCCCACTGATTTTAAATGCTGCCTTTATCATGTGCTAAATGTCTAGCTACACATGAATCTGTTTCTGAAGTTAGTCTGTTTTGTTTTCTATTATTGCCCCACTATCATTCTAAGTTGCCAGAGATTTATAATGGGTTTTGAAATATAATAGGGCAAATCATTGTTTTAATAACTGCCTTGTTCATATGCCTTCATTTTTCTATAAAACTTTTAAAATCACATTGTCATGTTTCAAGAAATCTCTATTGGATGTGTAAATTAATGAAATTGCCAATGCAATTCTAATTCGAGAAAATTTGAAATCTTTATTATGTTGAGTCTTCCCATCCATGAGCATGGTGGATCTCTCCATTTATTCAGATATCTTTTCCTGTTGTCTGGTAAAGTCTTTTAGTTTTTGTAATTAGTTCTGTAACTAGAAAGAAAACCTATGGGGAATGAAGGAATGATGCTATAATACAGTTCGTAGCTTAACAACTCTAACCAGAAAGCAAACTCATTTCCTTCTTTTGAAGAGGAAGTCTAACTTTCTGATTTTGTTTTCCTTCTGAAAGAAGCGTAGGGATGTGAAAAAGTAGCTCCTCCACAAAACCTTAATTGCCATAGATTCATTCAGTTTATTCAGTAAATATTTGTCGAGTGTCTGCCATGTGCTGAGGAATGTTCTAGGTACTCAGAATACAGCAATGAGCAAATCAGACAGAAATCTGTTTCTATATGATTTATACTAAAGTGGCAGAATACAATCCGCCTGTCAAAGATCTTTGTCTAAATAAAAATCGTAGGGGCCAGCCCGGTGGCACAGTGGTTAAGTTTGAACGTTCCGCTTCAGTGGCCCGGGGTTCGCTGGTTCAGATCCCAGGTGCGGACATGGCAGCGCGTGGCAAGCCATGTGTGGTAGGCGTCCCACGTATAACGTAGAGGAGGATGGGCACGGATGTTAGCTCAGGGCCAGTCTTCCTCAGAAAAAAAGAGGAAGATTGGCAGATGTTAACTCAGGACTAATCTTCCTTGGAAATAAATAAATAAATAAAAATTGTATAATTTTGTCCATCAAAACTGAACTCTACTGAAGTATAATACTGAGGTAGAATGCTTGCATTTGAAGGTTATTTAATTTTCAAAAAGTGAGACTTGTAAAAATATTAGCATAATAAATTATGCTATGATTTGTTGTAATCTTTAAAGTATGCAGGTATTCACCTTTTGTATCTACACTGAGTTGTTTAGCTATTTATATTAAAGCCATTGTAAAAATTATTCAGCCATAAAAAAATTGACATTTGGGGCCGGCCCTGTGGCCTAGTGGTTACATTTGCACGCTCTGCTTTGGCGGCCCAGGGTTTCACTAGTTCAGATCTTGGGCGTGGACATGGCACCACTCATTAGGTCATGTTGAGGCGGCATCCCACATGCCACAACTAGAGGGACCCACAACTAAAAATACACAACTATGTACTGGGGGGGTTTGGGGAGAAAAAGCAAAAAAAAAAATTGACGTCTAATATTGTTAATATGGCTAAAGCCTCACTCCCAAAGCTTGGAACGTTGTTCATGCTTCTTTGTTGATTCCTGTCCAGGTTTAGATGGAATAAGTTATCATAAGGAAATATAGACTTTGGGGAGAGAGATTAAATTGGAGGTAATCAAATGAACATTTGTTTCAAAGTCT
This sequence comes from Equus asinus, assembly GCF_041296235.1. Lineage (NCBI taxonomy): Eukaryota > Metazoa > Chordata > Mammalia > Perissodactyla > Equidae > Equus > Equus asinus. The sequence continues at coordinate 68,865,589 of NC_091797.1, forward strand.
CATATCTACTTTTAATAACTCCAATAAAATTCCTCAGTAGGGTAGCAGCCAAATTATCAGCCCTAGTAATCATATGTGATGTTATTCAGGTAAACATGAAGTTACATATAGGACAAATAAATTTTCTTAAAACGTTTGTGTTTAGCAGGAAAATTACTTTTCCATTCCAAAAAATTAACTTTAAAAGTTGAAAAATATTCATGAAATTTAATTAAACAACCATGCCTTTTTTGACTGGTTCTCATTAGCTTTTAATTTTTATTTTTTTAATAACGCATGCTCTTTCCACCGAGGGCTGAGAAGCAGTCTGCAGGAGAAGCCAATATAAATAACCAAGTTGACAGTCTAGAAGGGGGCCAAGGGTGACTATATTGCATGTTAGTACAAATCCCAGTAAAGAGTTTATACTGATCAGATGTTTCTGGGAGGTAAGTGAGAGGGCCTACAATTTTTTTTACCTTGCATCCAGTGGGGCCCTGTTTCCACCTTTCTTCTTTTACCTGAACCTGCCTCTTTGGCTGCAGGGAGGACACCCAGTGAAATGCATCCCAGCCCTGATTGGATCAGAGAAGCAAGAAAAGAAACATCCTGATCTCTCTACCCTATTGTGTGGGCAGCTGTTACTTTCAGACTCTCAAGATGATGGCCACTGACCTATCCCCCATATGGTCTCTGCCTGCACCGGACTCTGCCTGTTTCTGTGTGAGAAAATCTGAGGAGGAAAGGATGGGGGCTGGATTTCCGGCAACGTGGTTACAGGGACCAGTGACCTTTAAAGATGTGGCTGTGGAGTTCACCCAGGAGGAGTGGCTGATGCTCGACTCTGCTCAGAGAAGTATGTACAGAGATGTGATGTTGGAAAACTATATAAATCTCATTTCAGTGGAATATCAATTATGCAAGCCTACTGTGATCTCCCTGTTGGGTCAAGAAGAGATAAGAATTATAAAAAGGAGAATTCCCCAAGGCACCTATTCAGACTGGGAGATTCAACTTAAAGCCAAAGAATCAACTCCTAAGCAGAATATTTTGGGGGACAAATTGTCCAATGGATTGAAAATGATAAGATTCACAGTGGATGATTGGTCCTCTACATTCAGAGAAGACTGGCAATGCTGTAAGATCAGAAAACAGCACAAGATTCCAGAGGGACGTTTGAGGCAAGTGACATTTAGCCAAAAGAAAACAGCATCTCAGGAGAGACTCTGTGACTGTCATGAATTAGAGGAAAACTCTAAACTTAGATCAAAACTTGTTTTTTCAAAGAGAGTTTCCACCAGTAAACATTGCCATAAATGTTACTTAGATATTGAGTGTTTAAAACATAATTTGATGCTAAACAATTATAAGAAAAACTCTGTAAGTGAGAAGCTCTGTGAAAGTTATGAATATGATGGTGCCCTGTGGCATCTTGAAAGAACTCGAACAGCACAAAAAGAGTCCACGTGCTCCAAACATGGTATACACTTCAAACATAATTTGCCTCCTCTATGTAACAATTTTCATGTGGTGGAGGATTCCTACAAATGTAATAAAAACAAAACCTTTTGTCATCGTTCATCCTGTAAGCAACAGGAGCAGACTTCTACTAGAGAGAAACATGAATGTAATCAGTGTGGAAAAGCCTTCAAAAGGATTTCTAATCTTATTTTGCACAAGAGAAATCACAAGAGTGAGAAACAATATGAATGTAAAGAATGTGGGAAAGTCTTCCATGATTCCTCAACCCTAAGGAGACATGCAAGAACTCACACTGGTGAGAAACCCTATGAATGTAACCAATGTGGAAAAGCTTTTAGTCAAAAAACGTCTCTTAAGGCTCATGTGAGAACTCACACTGGAGAGAAACCTTATGAATGTAATCATTGTGGGAAATCCTTTGGCACAAGTTCTTACCTTATAGTGCACAAGAGAATACACACTGGGGAGAAACTCCATGAGTGCAGTGACTGTGGAAAAGCCTTCTACACAAGCTCTCATCTTAAGGTCCACAGGAAAATACACACTGGGGAGAATCTTTATAAATGCAGTGACTATGGGAAAGGTTTTAGTGGTCGCTCATCCCTTAGAATGCATGTGCGAACTCTTTCTGCAGAGAAACATTATGAGTGCAATCAGTGTGGAAAAGCCTTTAAAAGGATTTCTTATCTTACTTTGCACAAGAGAAGTCACAAGGGTGAGAAACAATATGAATGCAAAGAATGTGGGAAGGTCGTCCATGATTCCTCAACCCTAAGGAGACATGTAAGAACTCACACTGGTGAGAAACCCTATGAATGTAACCAATGTGGAAAAGCTTTTAGTCAAAAAACGTCTCTTAAGGCTCATGTGAGAACTCACACTGGAGAGAAACCTTATGAGTGTAATCACTGTGGGAAATCCTTTGGCACAAGTTCTTACCTTATAGTGCACAAGAGAATACACACTGGGAAGAAACTCCATGAGTGCGGTGACTGTGGAAAAGCCTTCAACACAAGCTCTCAACTTAAAGCTCACAAGAAAATACACATCAGAGAGTCCCTATGAAGGCAGTGACTCTGGGAAAGTTTTTAGTGGTTGCTCATCCCTCATATGGGAGAGAAATCCTATGAATGTAACCGATGCAGAAAAACCTTCGTCAGAATTCCTCACTTACTACACACAAGAGAATTCTGACTGAGAGACAAACCCTGTAAGAGTTGGGAAAGTAGAATTGCTTTTTGCATTGTCTTAAGGTGGGCTCCAAGCTTATCGTATTAGTCTTTGTTCTTTAAAATAAGCATTAAAGCTATAAATAGTCTTCTAAATAGTCTCTTATAGCTACATAACACAGTCAGCTCTGTTAATTTATCTTGTTTAATTCTAAATGTTGTCTAATTATTGATGTTTTTCATCCATCGCTATTTAGAATTGTCAGTTTTTAATGTGTGGGGTAAGATTTTCAGTTACCTTCTTATTATTGATTTCTAAGTTAATTGCATTATGTCCAGAGTATCTGGACTATACAGTAGTACTTTATTGGTATTGTCTTGAGAGTTACTTTCAGGCCTGGTGTGGCAGATATTGCTAGTAGCCAATCGAACAACCAGCTCATGCTTCCCTACTGACAACCGTCTTTTAGCTCACAGCACCAATGTGTCTAGTTATGTAACTCTTGTCAGCCTCCTTGCAGCCCAGTGTAGTCATACATCTCATTCTCCAGTAATCAAAAGTAGATCACTGGGAAGTGACTCAGCTGGTTTTTTCTCTGTCTGTTTTGCACTTTGCCTTTCTGCCTTCCCTATTCTCTCTCTGAATTTTCCATTTCTAAAACTGAAGGACCCATTTTGTGACCAGGAGAATGATAACCGTGGCCTTAGCATGTTATAGAAAAAATAGATCCTGGTTCCCCAGAGACATCTTTAAATGGCTGTACCAGCACTGTACTGCTTACATCTGGATATCTTTTTATGTGAGAAAAATAAGCTTATTGACCTCTTTAAAAGCAGTGTATGAATACAGTCAATCTAGTAACCTTGTCTAAGAAAAAGGAGAAGACCACAGAGGTATGTAGAGTTAAATGTTTTATGTTGGATGTACAAATTTGGATAGGAACATAGAATAGGGAGGAATGTTGACAGAACTTTTTTGCTTAGGTTGGAGATGATGGAGCTGAGGTCACTGAAAACAGGTGATCAGAGAAGCAAGAAGGAAATCCCAACATTTCAGTATTAGAAACCGAGAGAGTTTTCAGATAGAGGGGAAGTTACCAATTTTAAATGCTGAATGAAGCCCTTGAGATTTTGCTACTTGCTCTTACAGATGCTGACCAGGTTAGTTTTGTTAAAAAGCAAAATATGGAAGGAGGAGCCTATGATGGAAGAAGAAGGTAGTAGTTGCAGTTTTAGCAATGTTAACTTTATACAGAATTCTGAGACATCCAGACGAACAGGCCGATAATGCAGTTCTGGACCTGAGGAGGTGTCTGGGATAAAGATACATATTTCAGCAACACCAGTAAGATAGGCTTTGTGGAGGTGACTGAGATTTCATAGGGAAAATGGATGGTGTGAAAAGAGAATGTCTACCACTGACCATGAAGACCACCTATATTTAACAGTAGGATAAAACAAGGAACCTTAGTGGATAAGAGGAAAACCAGAAAGACTGGAGTTTTACCAAACCGAGACAAACGTGTTTTGAGAAGGAAGGTAAAGTCAGTTGTTTTAAATGCTGTGTGAGGTCAAATTAGATGAAGTCTTGGAAAGTGAACACATCATTTAGCAATGTGAAGATTATTGTTGACCCTAGTTGGTGATAATGACATGTTGAGGATGGGTGGTAGGTTGGTATGAGTTTAGGAATCAGTAAACCACAAAGAAGTAAAGACTGAATATAGATAAGTCTGAATAGTAGGAGAAAGATAGCGTAGTAGCTGGAGAGTGATTTGGTCAAGGGAAAATATATTTAAAACGATGAGGAACTAGAACATGTTTAAATTCTAATGTGATGTATGCGGTATGGAGAGGCTAAATATGCAGGCCTAGAAGAGGTACAGGCGATACCATAATGTTCTTGAGGAGGGGGTAGAGGTACCTGGAACACAGATAGAAGGGTTGATGTTTGCTATAAGAAGGGCTGCTTCCACCATTCAGAAGAAAAGGAGGAATGGATGGGTTAGTTTTAATTACCTGTTTCCTTATATGTAAGTTAATCGAGCTGTCCCCAGAGCATCTGATCCATACAGTGCTGTTTGTTTGGTTTCTTAAGAGCTGCTTTCTGGCCGAGTGATCAGACACTGCTGGTTGCTAACCTGATACACATTTCCTCCTCCTCCTTAACTAATAGAACCCCAGTTTTGCTTAGAGTAGCAGCATGTCCACTTAGACAACTCCTCCCCCAAGCCTCCCTGGCCAAGAGTAGCCCTTCCCCCTGTTGCTAGCTAGTAAAATATAGACATGAGATTGGAAGTTTTGTGGTAAGATTGTCTGCTGAGAGTAAAATGGATGAACGACCTCTCAGAGGTTTTAGTGAAGAAGATGCTCATGCATGTGAAAGTCCTGTCTGGTTAGCAGTGGGCCTCTAGTGGGGAGGAAGCAAAGCAAACAGCACAGTGTAGGAAGGAGGGTCCAGTGGAATAGAGACCGCAACAAGGAAGAAAGACGGAGAGTGGGATGCCAGCTGGGATAAGGAGCCTCAAAGCAGGGGTTTTATGAGAGGCTGCGGTTGTTAGAAGCAATACTGGAGAGCATGGGGGCCACAGTGTGAGTGGAAATAAACAGCCCTTCTTTGATGATTGTTGTCAAGTAGGTTTTTTCCAGGGCATAGCCAAGTTTAAGTTAATGCGAGGCAATGAAGGGAAAGTTTAGGGAAGTTGTCGAGGACATCAAAGAGCTTGTCACTCAGGGGAATCTCAGAGTGCACCATGGTAACGGTTTACAGAAGGGCAGGAATTTGGGGTGTCTGGATGGGGCATGAGGAATACAGAAGATTGTCATGATGACAGTACTGAGAGAGAAACTAAGATCAGAGCTGGGGGTTGGCTGAGACTTTCGCCTGTGACCAGTCAAAACAATTTGGAGGGAGGATGGATGAAATCCCAGCAGGTTCTAAGAAGACGATGGACACTTGGGTCTAATACGATTCATGTATGGCTTGGAAAGGAGAGCCTGCAGTCATGCTGTGGATGCAAGTATTCCTTTGGTCTGTTAGGATTAGCAGCCCTCAAGGGTATAGCAGTAGCAGGCACCAGCTGGAAAGTGATCCCAAGTGCACGTGGTCCTTGCATGAGGGGATCATCTTAAGTGGTACTCAGAAAGGGGGGTTGTGCTCTGCTTGGTTGGGGATTGGAATTTATGTACTAATTTTGGCACACCAGCAGCTGTGGACTCTCAGTCTCACCCAGAGGACTGCACCTGGATTTTACTGCAATGGCCTCATGACTCGTTTCCCTGACTCAAATCTTACTTTGTTCCAATGTTTTGTATGCAGCTACCACAGTACCCTCCTATTATTTTTTATTCGTCTTGTTGGTAGCTTTTAATTATAAAACTAACGCATGCGAGAAAAAAACTGTAAACCTCTGTCCTACACAAGAGAAGGGAAAGCCTTTCCTCATTCCCAGATTCTGCTGCCGTAGAAATTTAACACTGGACAAGTGAACCTTCTGTCAGACTTTGTTCTGTGTACATACAAATATACTGTTTTCTTTTCATAAAAGTTGTCATACCTTTCATTCCATATCTTTTTTTAAACATATCTTTCTATGTCAGCATATGTAGTTCTATTTCATTCTTAATAGCTGCTTAGTGTTTGATCATATGGATGTACCATAACCTGTTTCATCCATTTTCCTCTCCAGGTGTTTTGTAACAAGCAGCAATAACGCAGTGAACGATACTGTTTATATAGCTTGCTTTCCTTTCCTCTGTTCTCCACAGTGCTCCCAGGGTGATCCATTGAGAGTACTAAGCTGATTATATTACATTTGACTTTTAAATTCTCCATTGCCTTTTTCCTCCTTTAAGATAAAATCTTTTTACAAGACCTTTCATGTTCAAACTCTTAACTGTCTTTCAGGCCACACCTCTTGCTGCTACTCTTCACTCTCTGGACCTTAACCTGGCGTATGCATCCTTTAGGTATTGTATCCCATATCTGCTTTAACAACGCTTTTCACACTTTCACAGTATTGCCTGTTTAATTATGTATCTTCTAAACTGTAAGGTGGGAACTTTAAGTTGTTGAGTGTTTTACTCCTAGTACTTGACCCATAGTAGGTATTCATTTAAATGTTTAAGGTTTTTCAATAAATTTTGTGCCTTTTCTTTTTTGCTTGGCATTTCATTGTAGGCTTAACTTAAAATAAGGGCTGGGTTTTAAATGATTGTATAAGGCAAAAATTGCATGGAGTCAGTATTTTTTTGTAAGCACTAGAGTCACGCTCAGTATTGCAGGTGTTCTACCAGGACAGGCATGCAGAGACTAACACTGTTGAGAGAACTGCAGCTTAAGGTTTGTTCACATTCCCTCCCTCTCTCATTCCCTCTCCCACTCCCCAGCACAAGCCCGTTAGTTTCTTTTGTGTGGTCAGTGTTCATTTGTTGCTACATTGTATATTATATTAAAAGGAGTGGAATGACCCAGTGTTGGTGAGGGTGCAGTGTTCTTTTAGGCTTCTGATGGAAGCGTAAATTAATACAGCCTGTCTGGGGGACATGTAAGCAATGTGTGTCCGAAGTGAGACTATTCATAACCTTTAACCTAACAATTTTTTCTGAGCTTTTATAAAAGAACTGCATTCAAGCATGTATGAGTAACATAGTCTTCTCAGTTTTATGCTGTAATGAAAAACTGGAAAATTCCTAAATTCATAATAATAGCTAATTGGTTTTAAAAATTATGTATGTCCATAAAATAGAATATAATGCAGTCATTAAAATGTAATTATATATTTATTGATGTGGATGTATGTAATATAGTGTGATTTTTAAATACAATTACACAATATCAGAGTGTGAACATGTTTTTATTAAAAAATATATTGTAAATATATATATATATGTGTGCACTGAAAATATCCTGGAAGCATATAAACCAAAATGTCACCAGTGGTTATTTCTGAGTCATAATTTTCTTCTTTTACTTGTGTGTTAAGTTTTCTAGTTTACATAGGAAACAAACCTAAGTTGTCTATTTTTTTAAGTAAGCATTTCCATATGAACTTCTTAATAAATAATTTCCAAAACAATGATTTTAATATCTTCAAAGTTGTAAATAGATTTGCTTAGCCTTGTTCTTGGATATATAGATTCTACCCATTTTTTTAAATGTCATAATTTTTTTAACATTTTTAAAACCACCTTTTCTGTCTCCAACTTTTTAAAGGCAACTTTTTGAGTGTTGCTATAGGGCATGGGCTCTTTTTAAACTTGATGTATAAATTACCTCTAGGCAACTTTCAAAATCTGAGGGAAACAAATAAGGTGCTATAAGTATAGGGGGACCTATGTTAGACAAGGCCATCAGGAAAGGCCTGCATGAGGGCACATTTAAGCTGAAATCTGAGGGAAATTAAGGAGTCATCCATGGGGCATGGGGGAGTGGAGGAACAGAAGAGCTTTCTAAGTAGGACAGCAAGAGTGAAAGTCCTCATTTAGACCTTGGTGTATTTGTGGGGAAAAAAAATTATAGGCAGTAGCAGGAACACTGTTAGGCAAGGGGGTAAGGAAAAGAGTATGTGAAACCAGGTGGGAAAGTAGGCCAGATCACAAAAGACCACCTATGGCAGGAGTTTATATTTTTATTTGAAGAGCTATGAGAAACTCTTTCGGGATCTTTGATAAGAGATTGAAATTATTTGTTTTAAAAAGATCACACTGGCTGTTGTATGAAGTCTTGGGAGACTAGGAGGCTACTTTAGTAGTTCATATATGAAATTTGAATGACTGAAAATGGTGTCATTTCCTTAGCATACAGAGTTCTTTTAAGACAATAAAATAAGACATTTGTTTAACATAAACAGGAAATTCAGACTATTATATTTCATGACTTAAACTCACCTGTAATTTAAGAAATGCATATCAGATAAAATACTTTTCATGTATTGGCAAAACTTCACCTTGAGTCTGACATTTCTAAAATATTTTCTGATCACTTTGCATTTTTCTACATAATATGTTGTCCTCCATGATATTGAGGGTATTGGTGATGCAGAATTTTGTCTTTTTTTTTTTTTAAGATTTTATGTTTTTCCTTTTTCTCCCCAAAGCCCCCCAGTACATAGTTGTATATTCTTCGTTGTGGGTCCTTCTAGTTGTGGCATGGGGGACGCTGCCTCAGCGTGGTTTGATGAGCAGTGCCATGTCCTCACCCAGGCTTCAAACCAACGAAACACTGGGCCACCTGCAGCGGAGCGCACAAACTTAACCACTCTGCCATGGGGCCAGCCCCGCAGAATTTCTTAAAAGAATTCTTTTCTTAAAATTCATTTCTTAAAGGAATTTTTTAGACACCAGATGAATAATTTGTTTACCTTTTCTTTACTACCTTTTTCTCTCCTACTCTTTAAAGACTGAAAGTGTTGCTGAAGATTTGGACTCTTTCTTCCAAGTCACATCTGCAAGTTTTGCTGCCTCTCTGCTCTGAGATTCCTTCCATCTCTTCAGAGGGATTTCACACGTTTCCTGTCCTTAGTTCATTGTTTCATATATGATAGGAAATTCTTTGATGGCATTTCTCAGTAACATTACCTGACCCAGCTATTTGTGGTGTCTTATTTTAAATCCTCTAAAGCATTTGGGTTTTGTTTTCCAAAAAGTATGGAATTTTGGTGATTGTTGCAACAACTATTTACTTTACTAATATTGAATGTACCTGTTGCTCTACATTCATGGTAACTTCTTGTTTTAATGCTGAAGCTTAGTGTAATAATCTTTTGAGAGACTTCTAAAAACTTTTTTTTATCAAAGCATGACAATACATAGAGAAATGTGTACCGCTTAGTGGGTTCCCCCAAATAGAATACACTTCTTTAGCCAGCTTGTAGAGCAAGAGAGAGCCAAATTAGTGCTTTCACCACTTCCCCAGTGTTGCTGGGATCTTACACTTGTTCTACTCTTTTTATCCTGTCAGGTTATCTGTTACAGTCAAGCTTTTATATGTTTTTATTTATTTATTTTTTTGAGGAAAGATTAGCCCTGAGCTAACATCTGCTGCCAGTCCTCTTTTTGCTGAGAAAAACTGGCCCTGAACTAACATCTGTGCCCAGCTTCCTCTATTTTGTATGTGGGATGCCACTACAGCATGGCTTGATGAACAGTGTGTAGGTTTGTGCCCAGGATCTGAACTGGTGAAACCTGGCCACCAAAGCCCAAGTGCGTGAACTTAACTGCTACACCACCAGGCTGGCCCGTCATACCTTTTAAAACTTCATGTATATTTTAAACTCCACCAGGTACCATTACTGTGTTAATATTCATTTATGTCAAGGCTTGCAAACTTCCTCTGTAAAGGCTCAGATAGGAATATTTTAGGCTTTGCAGGCCATATATAGTTACATATTCTTCGTTTTTCGAACAATTATTTAAAAATGTGAAAACCATTCTTAGCTCAGAGGCCCTGATCTGGCCAATAGGCCATGGTTTCCCAATACTTATATTTACCAACATATTTACCTCCAGCGTTCTTCATTACTCCTGCACTGCAAAGTGTCCATCTTGGATCATTTCATACTGCCTAAAGAACTCATCTTAATATTTTTTCTGGCATAGGCATGCTACCACAAATTCTCTCCATTTTTATCTGAAACATCTTTATTTCCAGAGGATTTTTAGCTTGGTATAGAAATCTAGATTGGTGGAGGTGTTTTTTTCCTTTCAGCACTTTAAAGGTGCCATTTCATCATCTTCTGACTTCCATCATTTCATATGAGAAGGAAGCTCTCAGTCTCAGTGTTGCTCCTGTGAGGTCGTGTGTTTCCCCCTTTGGCTTCTAGTAACCAGGTTTTCTCTTTTATTGTGGTGTGCAGAGTTGTGATCTTTCTATTGAGCCTGCTTGGAATTTGCTGAGCTTGGATCTGTAGGTTGATATCTTTCATCATTTTGTAAGGTTCTTGATTAACTCTTCAAACTGAAATTGAAAACACATCTGAAATTAAGCGTTTAATAGATGGACTTAACAGCAAACTGAACACAGCGTAACAAAAGATCAGTGAACTGGAAGGCAAGTGAATAAAAAAATACTGAAACAGAGAGTGGGGGTGAGGGGAATGAGAGAGGATGAAAGCGTAAGAGACATAGACATTTAGGACATACTCAAACGTTCTAACATGTGTAATTAGAGTCTGAGCGAAGAGGATGACATATGAGAAATATTTGAGGAGTTAAGTGCTTATTTTTTATAGATTCTACTTACCAGTGGAAATTCTTCAGTATTTTTGCCTTTTTCTTCCATCCTTTTCTGTATTTTCTTTAGTATATTAACCATACTTATATTTAAAACCTTGTCTTTCTCTCTCTTAGTTATTGATTGTATAATCCTGTTCTTCACACGCTTAGTAATTTTTATTGTATGCTAGACATGTTTAAAAGAACCCTAGGGGCCCCAGGTGACGTTACCTTCTACCAGAGAGTTTCTCTTTTCCTGTCTTACGGTTTGAGGCGCTCATCATGCCTGTACAACCACAGATTGAGCTGGGTCAGAGCTAGTTTGAATTTTTAGTAAGACTCAGTTTACCTCTATTTAGCCTTTGTACTTTGGATATGCCTCTCATAAACTTTAAATCTGAGGGCTTAGTAGGTCCTAGCCTCCTTAACCTCCTGCCCCATGCAGCTTCAAAATTTGACAAATGGCTTGAGAAAGAGACTGGCCATGTATTTAAGTAGTTACCCTTCACTGGTGGGTTTTTCATTCCCAAGTACCACAGACACTGCAGACACTTGACTCTGCCTTTTAGAACCTGTAAGTCTAGCTCCCTACCTCCTGCACAGCCCTAAAGCCCAGCAAGCATCCCACGGGGGAGAACCAGCTGTGCAATTGAAGCTTCTCAAGTTTCTAATCTGCCAGCTCAACCTCAAGTGACCACTATAACTTTTGTGATTCTCCTTCCCCCAGCAAAGGCCCTTTGCCTGGGCCAAGCCCAATCTTCAGCCCACGTCCAAAATCAGTAAATGTTTACAAGGGGAAAAAAATTGCCTGTGATTCTCAGATCCCCACAGAAGGGTTGTCCTCTCTTTGGAATTTTGATTCATCTAGTCCTTATTGCTTCCACAGCTCTAGGATGCCTTTAAAAATATGATTTTTATAATTAATCTTCTTTATCTGGTTGTTGCTACCATACTGCATCCTATCTAGAAGCAGCCTTTTGAAGATGTAAATAGCAGTTAAACTCTATTGCATAGTAACAACATTGCATTCAGTTGAAGGGATAACAGTTAAAAGAGATATAACCATATCTGACATGCACAACTGCAAGACAGTGCATCTAGGAGTGGCCAGAGGTTGATAGTCCCTCAGCTGTACACTTGATTGTAAGCAAGAGAATTATTCAGAAGGTAAGCTCAAATTAATTCAGAAAAGGTTTCACACAGACAGTATTATATAGGGAGTCATATTCCAGAAAAGATTGCACATGTTATGTGAAGAGTGCTCTTCCATAAAGGATAGACATGTTCATTGGGAGTATGATGCTTTTATAATGTATGGATAATTGAATAATCATGACAACAGAGTAATAAAAATATTTTAACTGTCACAGAGGTATAAATAATGGTTGCATTCCTGAGTGCTTCCCATAAATTTCACACATCTTAAATACAAACCTAAGAAAATTGTATCTGAAATACAAATTCTTACACTACATAGATCAAAATATTCAAACTGGCTGTTTACCCCTTCACATAATTGAGATGGTTACATGTATATCACCATTGTTTCTCTGTCTCAACAGTACCAATTAAGACTGCAATAATGTTTTGCTATACAAGTAATTTAAAGTGTGGTATTATATACTTTTCTCCTGTTTGCTTTTAGATCTTAATATGTCTGGCTATTGTAACCGAATTTCCTCTTGAAAAACAGGCAACATTTTTTTAGTCAGCTACCTCTAGAAAGCACCACAGCTTACAAAAAATGATTATTATGTTAAATATGGAAAGATGTAACAGATTTATGTGCTAAAATTGAGTGGAAGAAAGCAACCATGAACCTTGCCAGCACCTTCTTGCTGTAACAAAGCATACTGAATAAACAAAAATATCCAAACTATTCATGAGTGTTTTGACATCTCCTTTACTATATACTCTAGGAATTTTAATTTGGTTGAAAATAATAGCATAGTTCTTATTTTCTGAAATATTTTACCACAAGTTAATGAGAGGACTGTTCGATGAGTTACATAATTCAGAGTGACGTTGCATGAAGGGGATTTTAGGGGAAAGTTCTTGTTTTGATAACATGATTCAGGTAATATATCTGGTGGGGTGGACTACTACCTGCAAAGGGACTCCCTGCCTGACTGCCCCTCACTTACCTGATCATACGCCTCTTGTTGCTTTTTTCTCCATCATCGTTGACTCTCCCTTGCTCCAAAAAGAAAGTCACATTTGGTTTAGAAATAGAGTCCTGCTTACAAGAGTGACAAAATACTTCAAAATATTATGGTTTTTCCTAGATCCAGACCCAATCTCTTAGTAAAGGGAAAAGAAACTATTACAAGAACAATAGCAGGAGAAAGACTGCAAGGCACTTCCCACTTCCACTGATTTTAAATCATTTCCTCAAGAATATGGAGTAGGAATTCAGCCAGGCAGTTTGAAGCCCACCCCAGTATCTCCTATGGAGAAAGCAGATACCTAAATTCAGTGACCTGCTCAGACCAGCTTCCCATAGTTCTCCATCATTACACTTCCATGTAAATTTGGGGGGCAGGGTCCAGTCAGCCCCATTCCTCCTCAGAGAAGTGTATGGCCACATCCCTGAGTGATACAAACCTCTGAAATGACAGATACACTCTTGTTCACCAAAGGCCCCCACGTGCTGGGGAAAGTAAGGATGCTGGCCACACTCTGGGAAAGGGAGGATTTGTGCACCGGAGAGGTGCTGGTGGAGTTTGAGGCTTTGAGTAATTCTAGAAAGTAATTGTTAGGCAGGAGCTATGTGTTCTGATGTCACATTGAGTGGGAAATAAAAATGCCAGCCTTTCATTTTGTGAACGAAAATCTATATATACATGAAAAAATATACTTCAATGAGGCACTTATTCAAGTGCTAAAATGCATATTACATACACTAAATGCAAAGGAAGTTCTTAAAAGGAGGTAGGTAGATGCTTCAAAGATAAACCTTTAACTGGGACATTAAAAAATGGGCAAGGTGTACAAGGCAAAACATAATCTGATTTATTTTGACAAATATGTGCTTACAAAAGCAGGGTTCTCACTGTAAATGGAAAAGAGAAAGACTGCCTTGGCATTTTCCTGTGGTGTACCTTATGTACAAGTATGTCAGACTAAGACATGTCTAGTCAGATTCAAGGATAAACATGAGTTAGTATAACCTTAAACCCAAACTCTATCTCAAAGTTAAAACCCTAAGATACGTAAAAATGTTTCTATAGTTACATTTGTATGATATTTCTACAAAAGCACACTCCTCTTCATTATTGAAAATACTGTGGTGGTTGGATTTTCAGAATCACATACACTGTGGAAATAAACTCAGCAAGTAACAGGTTAATTTACTATAAATCAAAAGATTTATTCATAGCTTTCTTTTCTGAATTTGCTAAACCCGCCCCCCCCCGAAAAGAAAACTTCCCCAGGGGGCTGGCCCCGTGGCCGAGTGGTTAAGTTCACACACTTCACTTCGGTGGCCCAGGGTTTAACTGGTTTGGATCCTGGGCGTGGACATGGCACTGCTCATCAGGCCACACTGAGGCAGTGTCCAACATGGCACAACCAGAAGGACCCACAACTAAAATATACAACTATGTACTGGGGGTACTTGGGGAGAAAAAGCAGAAAAGAAAAAAAAAGATTGGCAAGAGTTGTTAGTTCAGGTGCCAATCTTTAAAAAAAAAAAAAAAAAAAAATTCCCCAAACTGATTCCCTCCAGTATGACTTCTCAGAACTCTAAGATTTTGGCACACTCATTTAATTACAATGGTAGTTTTTTCCCATTTAATTCTGTTGGTTTGAAATACTGCACAGTCACCCTATATTCAGTTCATTTACAGAGCTGCTTTTTCTCTTTAGAAGAGTATTTTAAAATTTACTAAGTATTGGGTGGTACACAAAGCCATTCTCAAATCACTGTTTTTATGCCTTTGCTTCATTAGGAATTTTCTGATGTCCATGAAAAAATGCACCCTTTACCCATCATGTATTCTGTCCTGCTTGAGCTGACAGATGCAGAATGAGCGCCAGTATCTAATTAACAGCTTTCTCACATTTATTGGACATGTGTCCTTTCCCAGGAGGAATTTACAAATGCAGGGTAAAGGAATCCCACCAGATGAAGAGCCTTCTCAATATTGATTGATGTTATCTTCTGATATTACAAAAAGAACAAGCAGCTAGTAATGGCTTTCCCACAAATTCCTGGATTTTTCTCCAGGATGTTGAATAAAGCACGGATCACATTTCTTCACATTCTACATACTAAGAGTTATCTGAAGTCAAAGTAAGGCATTAGCTACTTTTTTTTTTTTTAATCTATACATTCTTAGGTTTCCTCGACAGTGTGAATTCCCTGGTGTTCAGTAAGGAATGAGTGGTAATTAAATGAATTTTCATATTCATAGGGGTTCTCCAGAGTGTGTGTTCTCTGATGTTTAGCAAGGTTTGAGCTCCAGCTGAAGGATTTATTACATACCTTACATACATAGGGTTTCTCCCCAGTATGAGTTATCTGATGTAGAATGAGGGAAAAGCTCCGACTAAAGGTTTTGTCACATTCAGTACATGCATAGGGTTTTTCTCCAGTATGAATTTTCATATGTTGCGTAAGGGATGCATGCCATGTGAAAACTTTACCACATTCCTCACATTCATAGAGCTTTTCTCCAGCATGAATTCTCTGGTGTTTAATCAGGAATGAGTGGCAGCGGAAGGCTTTCCTACATTCATTGCATTCATAGGGGGTTTTGGTAGTATGGATGGTCTGATGTCGAGTAAGATGTGAAGAACGGCGAAATGCCTTCCCACATTCAATGCATTCATAAGGCTTCTCTCCAGTGTGTGTAATCTGATGACGAATGAGTTCTGAGCCACTGCTAAAGGCCTTCCCACATTTCCTACATATATATTGTTTCTTTCCTATGTGAATTCTCTGATGTCGAGTAAGGTTTGAGGCACGGCTAAAGGCCTTTCCACATTCAGTGCATTCATATGGTTTCTCCCCAGTATGTGTCCTCTGGTGTTCAATGAGAAATGAAAGGTAACTAAATGTTTTATTACAGTCCTTACACTCATGGGGTTTCTTTCCAGTATGTATCATTTGATGTTTCACAAGGTTTGAGATCTGGCTAAAGGTTTTGCCACATTCCTTACACACATATGGTTTCTCTCCAGTATGAGTTCTCTGATGTAACACAAGGGAAAAGCGCCGACTGAAAGTTTTTCCACATTCATGGCATCCATGGGGCCTCTCCACAGTATTGATACTCATGTGTTGAGACAGGGCTTCTTGATGAGAGACTGTCACTCGCCTAATACATCCTTGATTTCCTTGCAGCATCTCAGTAGCATCCTCATATTTCCAGCCCCCTTTAAAACGAGAAGACTCAGGGCCTTGGCTTAGAATTCTTTCCATTATCAAATACTGAGATGAGTCATCTTCGTATATGACTTTTTTTGGAGACAACACTTTGATCTCACCATTTGACTCTGAAACTGAAAAGACAAGGCAAATGTTACTTTTTTTATGTATTGAGTAAAATATAAGCCACTCCTCCTTTTATAAATGAGAGAACTGAATGGGAAAAAAAAAATCTTAGTATTGCATGGCTTTCATTGTTGTCATATATGACTCTAAAATCTGAGCAGTATGCCCAGAAATTCAGAAGACATCAGACAGAGGAGAGATGTAAGTGGATAGGGAGAAAGACTAAATATAAGTAACTGAAGGTGAGGGTAAAATTGAACTATAACCAAGATACATATTTGAGCAGCATAGGTTGCCAGTCTTCCTCACCTCCATTTAAACTTTATTTACTGCCAGAATGACTTGAAAATGGCAATTTCATAATGCTGCTAATAAACTACAAGTGTTCCTCAAGGTCCTGCAAAGACACCAGACTCTATTCACTTATGCCTTTGGAACATCTTACAGTAACTTATTCTAAATAAATAAATAAAGGCTTGTCTGAAAGCTGTCTTCTAAGCTCCTCACTCTAACTCTACTTTCCAAACTGGTATCTGAAGCTCAACTTTGGTATACAGCCTCTTTCCATCAAAGGCTTTTGATAGATAAACACAGGCCCTGATTTTTCTCTAGGCTAAATTTTAGGAAGGGACTTTATCATGTATTGGGGAACAGAATTTTATGATAATATGAAGGTTTTTTAAAAACATATTCTTATATCCTTGTTCTTAGGAAATAGGGGTAAAAGGCCATGATGTATAAGACTCATTCTCACATGTTTCAGGAAAAAAACTACATAGCAAATGATAAAGCAAATGGGGCAAAATGTTAGCAATAGGTAGATGTGAGTAAAGGGCATATGGGTATTCTTTGTACGATTCCTGCAACTTTTTTGGAAGTTTAAAATTCCTTCCAAATACATTAAAAAATGCATTTTTCATAAAACACACTGACATTTATTTTGTTTGGGGGAAATGCTATCTTTTATTACCACTGACTGTAAGCTTCTAGGGAAAAGTAAATAGACCTCATATTTCTTTAACACATATCTAAGGAATGAATCGAGAGATAGGCAAATAAAAATGAAAGATTAGGATGGGGAGGCAGTGAAATAGCTGTTAAGAAAATGATGATCTCAGTAAAGAGAAAACATTAAATTACTCTCCTGACTCTTCTATAAACCAGTTCCATACCTACTGAGCACCTCAGTAAGAGCCCTGGGGATAAACTCAATAATTCTCTTCAGGAGCTGAGAATATAAATAGGGAGATAAAGAGGACACAGGAAAAAACAATGATATAAGAAATGAGAGTAAGTTCATTATACTTAGAGTAAAAATTGTATAAAGGCTCAGAGACAAGACATAAAAATTCACTACAACAGATAAAGAAAGGCTTCATCTAGAAAGGCCTCACTGAGGAAAGTAGTTGGGAACTGAAACACAGTATGGCATACACCAGGTGGTTCTGGACATTTACTGCTATTAGAAAGAGCTGCTGGAGTTAGCTGCCTAGATTACTATACTATTTGCCGTATGATTTCCCAAACCAGTGAGAGTAAAAAGCACAACCAAGAAAACCAGGTTCAAGATATGAGTAGAATGCTAATTATAAATCCAAAACCCCTCTTCCCTCCCTCAAAGTCACCTCACCTCCTCCCATCGCCTACTATGCTGATACTCTTTTTGGTAGATGCCAAATGGATTTGAGAAAACTTGGCACTTATCCTTATCAAAAGCCTACAGGGATACAAGGACTCATTCTTATGTAACAAAGGATTCCTACGATAAATCACCAACTAATATACGCAAAGCAAAATTTTTAGATGTTTACACTCTTATGAAAAAACAAAAATATCCTCTATCACCAGTATTAAGGTCAGTGAGAAGTACTTACTATAGTAGAAATACAAGAAGAAAACAAATTTTGGAAAACAAGATTTTAGAAATCCTTACAGAGAGACTTCTGGTTTCTGGTCCTGTGTGTAAGAAGCTTGTAAGTCGCCACTCCACTCTGTCCTAACAACAAGGAAAAAGCTGAACTGAGAGACCAACAACCCTCCTTAGATCCGTCAGACAAGTGAGGTCACAGGGCAAACTGCTGCCCCCAAGATTGGAGAAACAGATAGGAGGATACAGAGTCACAACTTACTAGAGCAGAAGCCCCTGGAGGAACCAGTGCCAGGACAGGAAAACCAGAACTGTTACTGACGCACAGCTAGAGGCTCACTACTGATAAGTCTGTGAGTTAAAAACTCCAGGGGGACCCAGTCACAGAGGCCCCCATCACACTTTTGTTTTACCTTCAGTAGTTCTACCAGGTCTTCATAGTGAATGTTGAAGAAAAAGCCCCTCATGCTTCCAGCAGAGGAGGAGAAAAGGAGCCATCCTGAGGTATGCCAGAGCACTCTGTTCTCATTAACGAGGTGCTCTCAGGAGAAACTACTTTACCAGAGCCTGGGAGAAGAGAAGAACTCAGCTCTGGCTCCTGCTAGTCATCCTGCCCCACCTACGTGGGAAAAACTGAGAAGCACTAGTGAAGGTCACAGTGCATAGGCTCACCACAAACTGAGACTTAATCAGAGAGCTACAGATCGCTTCCCCGCCCCCCACAACTCACCACTACATTGCTAAAGGCCTGTTTACCCAGTACCTCACGTCCACCTTTAAACAAAAATTACAAAGCATATTAAAAGAAAAAAAAGTCTGAAGAGACTGAACAAGTATCAGAACCAGAGTTAGATATGGCAGGAATGTTGGGATTATCAGATCAGGAATTTTTAAAAGCTATGATTAATATGCTAAGGGCTTTAATGGAAAAAGTCGATAACATGCAAGAATAAATGAATAATATGAGCAGAGAGAAGAAAATTCTAAGAAAGAGTCAAAGAAATGCTAATGTAAACTATGGACTTTGTTTATGATGTCAATGTAGTTCATCAGTTGTAATGAATGTACCACTCTGGTGGGGGATGTTGATAATGGGAGAGGCTGTGCATGTGTAGGGGTCGGGGATATATGGGAAATCTTTGTACCATTCAATTTTGCAATGAACCTGCTCTAAAAAATAATGTCACAATTAAAAAAAATGCTAGAGACCAAAAACTCTGTAACAGAAGTGAAGAATGTCTTTGATGGGCTCAGTAGTCTGGACTCATCTAAGGAAGGAATCTCTGAGGCAGACAATATGTCAATGAAAACTTGCAAAACTAGAAAGCAAAGGAAAAAAGACTAAAAAAAAAGCAGAACAAATATCCAAAAACTGTGAGGTAACTACAAAAGGTGTAACATACACATAATGGGAATACCAGGAGAAGAGAGAAAGAAACAGAAGCAGTATTTGAAGCAATAATGACTGAGAATTTCCCCAAATTAATATCAGACACCAAACCACAGATCCAGGAAGCTCACAGCATACCAAGTAAGACAAATACCAAAAAAAAACTACAACTAGACATATCATAATCAAATTTCAGAAAACCAAAGGTAAAGAAAAAATCCTGAAAGAAGCCAGAGGAAAAAAACACTTTACCTATATGTGAGCAAAGAATTCAATTTGACTTCTCCGAAACCACACAAGAGAGTGAAGTGAAAAACTTAAAATATTGAGAGAAAAAAACCACCAACCTAGAATTCTCTACCCTGAGAAATTATCCTTCAAAAGTAAAGGAGAAATAAAGGTTTTCTCTAACAAAAATTGAGGAAACTTGTTACCAGTATATCTGCCTTGCAAGATCCAACAGCCATTCATGAAAAAAACTCAACAAACAAGGAATAGAGTGAAACTCCCTCAACTTGTAAAGAACATCTACAAAAAACCTACAACTAACATCATACTTAATGGTGAGAGATTTGAAGCTCTCCCACTAAGACTGAGAACAAGGGAAGGATGTCCCTTCTCACCAATGCTTTTCACTATCCTACTGTAATTCTTAGCTAATGCAATAAGACAAGAAAAGGAAGTAAAAGGTATACAGACTTGCAAGGAAGAAATAAAACTTTCTGTTTGCAGATGACAGATTGTCTATGCAGAGAATCCAAAAAAATTTACAGAATTCCTAGAACTAATAAGTGATTATAGCAAGACTGCAGGATACACAGTTAATGTACAAAAAGTCAATCACTTTCCTATATAAATGGATGTTGAAATTAAACACACATTACCATTTACATTAGCACCCCCCAAAAATGAAATACTTAGGTATATACCTAACAAAACATACAAGATTTATATGAGGAAAACTACAAAACTCTGATGAAAGATATCAAGGAAGAACTAAATGGAGAGATATGCCATGTTCATGGTTAGCAAGACTCAACATTGTCAAGATGTCAATTCTTCCCAACTTGATCTATAGATTCAACAAATTTCCAATCAAAATCCCAGCACGTTATTTTATACATCTCAACAAACTGATTCTAAGGTTTATATGGAGAAGCAAAAGACCTAGATTATCTAACACAATACTAAAGGAGATGAACAAAGTCAGGGGATTGATACCTGACTTCAAGACTATACTGTAAAGCTACATTAATCAAGACAGTGTGGTATTGTTGAAAGACTAGACAGTAGATCAATGGAACAGAGTAGAGAACTCAGAAATACACCTGCATAATTAAAGGCAAGTGATCTTTGACAAAGGAGCAGACAACAAAAGGGAGCAAAGATAGTCTTTTCAACAAATGGTACTGGAACAACTGGACATCCACATGCATAAAAACGAATCTAGACACAGACTTTACACTCTTCACAAAAATTAATTCAAAATGGATCATAGACCTAAATGTAAAACACAAAACTATAAAACTCCTAGAAGCCAGAATGACCTTACAAAATGCTCACCTGCCTAAAATCTTTTAATGACTCCCTATTAGCCTAGGGATGAACTCTGAGTTCATTAGCGTGACTTGTAAAGTGCTTGCATGATCTGCCAGTGCTTTCCATAACTGTCTTGAATTCCCACCATCTCCTCCTTACATGTTATACTTTTGCTCACTCTATACTGAACCTTATATTTTCATTTTATCAGCGTGATCTTTCTACATGCTGTAATTTTGTGTTTTTCACTTATAGAATACAGGATGAGTTGTTCTAGTCCTACAAAGATGGAGTAAGTACACACCTACCGCTCTGTCCCACTGAATGCAAGTAAAAACCGTGGACAGAACGCGTAGAGCAGCTATCTGAGGACTGAACAGTGGTAGCAAGCTGACTGGGGAAGGAAACCAGAACTCTAACACTGACTGGTGGTGATTTTCTTGGGTTTTTTGCCCCCTCCAGTCTCTCCAGGCCTAAATCCAAAGGCAGCCTGAAAGCAAGAACTGTGCAGCAGGTGTGAGGAGAAAGAGCTCCAAGAGAAGCCTCTTTTTCTGGTCTGAGGAATGGGGAAGAGGGTCTATACTGGTCAGAGAAACCTTATTTTTTGTTTGTTCATTTCCCATTCTCTCCTGCCCAACCCCAAGGCATCCTGCAGCAGTCGTGGCCACACAGACAATTAAAACTCTAAGGCAGAGTAACCTTTCTCTTAGCAGAAAAATCTAGGGTCCCAAGAGCACAGGGGTAATAACCTTTTTTTTTTTTCTTTCCCCCTATCCCCTTGTTGCTTGTTGCTTGGCTGCAGAGGGAGACACAGTTGCAGAAGTACAAAGCAGAGGAGAAACTAAAGGTCTGGCTTTCTATCCAGACGACTTGAAGAAAAAGGGACCCTGGGAGCCAAAAAGGGTAGGGGAGATTGTGAAGAAAGGCGCTCAAGAAGGTGATCCCATAAAGTTGTGTATGAAATCCTGAGCTCATCCCTGAGTTGAGCATGCATGGATCTGACCCTAAATAACATAATAAAAGCTGTGAGAACTGAATCACAGGGGGACCCACTGCCCAAGTTCCAGGAAGACCACTAGGAGGTGCATGTGTGGGACAAATACAGTAGACCTACAAATGCCGGGAGCCGTGTTACCAACGCCTATACAGCAGTCTGACAGGGCCCGGGCTGAGAAGGGCCGAGGGGCGCAGGGACGCCCCTCGGTGAAGAATGGCCGGCCAACACCCCTGATATTTTCTGAAATGTATACATGCTTTCTATCAAGGTTATGACTATACTTGTTTCTGCTTTTTATTCTTGAAGATATATATATAGTTTAACTTAGCTTTTCAGCCTTACTAGCAAAATGATATTTTCTCTGGGCAGTGTGCTCAAAGGACAATTAGCCCTACCCCTTGAAAGACAAAGGAATGCTTTCACCCCCTAAGGGTAAATAATGGGGTAATAATAAAGGGTAAATAAGGGTAATGTAAAGAATTTTTAACTACCCGCTGAGAACGCATGTAGCCCTGGGAATTGCCTTTTGTTCCCATTAACCATCTAGACTAATGGCGTGGACGATTGATGGAGGCAGGGGTAGCTCCCCCAGGACGTGAACAGACGGAATGCTGTCCTGACCACAGGTCTGGACCGTCTCTCTTTAACTTTACCATGAATTACAACAGATGTCAAGGTACCTATCTCTTTTCGTTTAGAGAAAATAAACAATAGTTAATCGCAGAGAAGACGATCATTAACCTTACGCTCTATAGAATGGAATGCTAATAAATATTCTTGTGCTCGCTTTGTATCTCCTTATCTCTCTGAGAATATTTGTAGAGCTATTTCTGTACTAATCCTGAAAAATATAAAAACGACACTTGTGCACAGTAAAGACAGACTTGATTACACCGACTCAAGTCTCACGTCTCTTCCTTCACTGCGCCGACTCCGTCCCTCCCTCAGGAACCTGGACTCGGCTGGAGCAGGACTCCGGCATACAAAGGCTTTGGTAAAAGACAGGTTAGAACTTGTGGCCTCAACTTGTCCATATCAACAGCCTGCTTAAATAAAGTTAACATCTCAACAGGATTTAAACAAGAAGCAAAGTCTTAAAGTATCAAAATGAATAGATTACAGTCCAAAGTTATAGGACATACAGAGAAACAGGAAAATTTCATCACCCCACAGGAAAAAGACTATCCAGCTATATAAAACAGATTTATGAAGCGTGTATATATGGACAGTGCATTAAAAAAATACTACGCAAAACTGTTCTTTTAGTATGAAAATGGTATTTCGATAGGTAGAAAATGACCCTACACTTTATACATGATAGTGAAGCACTGTGCAGTGAAATATCAAGATATCTGTAATTCACTTTAAATTACTCAGCAAAAAAAGGAGTGGGGTGAGGCAAATACTGTAAAATATTATCCATTATTAAATCCATAGCTAAGACTGTGCAAATTTATGCAAAGATAGAAAAACAGACAAAAATGAATACAGAACCCAGAAAGACACAAAAATTGACGTTTAACTCATAAAACAAACTTAAAACAGTGAGGGAAAGGACAGGCATGTCAATAAATGGTGCCATGATAACTGGATCTCTACACAGAAGAGATCAAAATTGACCACTAACTCACATGACAAACAAAAATAAATTGCAAGTGGACCATGGGTCTAAATGTGAATGGCAAAATGACTAGGCTTTTTAAAGAGAAAATCTAGGAAAATGTTTTCATCATGACTTCACGGTAGGGAAAAATTTCTTAAACAGGTCAAAAAATACTAATCATAAAGAGAAAGACTCATAAATCTGACTATACTAAAGAATTTTGGTTCATCAAACGTCAGTATTAAGGGGAAAAGTAAGCCACATATGAGAGAAGATATTTTCAATGAATATAATCAACAAAGGATTTGTATCCAAAATATGTAACTCCTACAAATAAGAGAAGACAAGAGAATCCAGTAGATAAATGAGCAAAACCTTCAAGAGGTGCTACACAAATGAGGGTGTCTCAATGTCCAATAAACACATGAAGAGGTGCTCAACCTCATCAGTAGTCAGAAAAATTCAAGTTAAAACCACAATAAGCCGGCACTGCACACTCTTCTGAGAGGTGAATAAACAGTGCCTGACAGTACTGCACAGTGTGAGTGTGGGGAGCGCACTTCCTGTGCTTGTGGGAGTGTAAGTCAGTAAAAGCACTTTGGAAACATTTCAGCATTATCCTAATGATGGGGAAGAGGTGCATGAGCCTCTGACCCAGCAATTCCAGTCCTAGAAACCTGTGCCGGTATGTGCCAGGATACAGGGACAACAGCAACACTGCTTGCAAACAGCCCGAAATTGCAAACAAACCAAGAAAGCCTTCAATAATAGAATGGGTAAATTGGGGTGTACTTGTACAATGAACCAAACTGCTACAGCAATATGCAAAATGCATAAATCTTAAAATAATCTTGAGAAGCAAATCACAATAGATACATTATAAGCCCCTCTATACAAAGTTCACAAACATACAAATCCAAACTGTAGTGATCAGATATACAAACAGCTGATAAAGCTCTAAAGAAAACCAAGGAAGTTACTAGCATTAAAGTAAGGAGACCATGCCCTTTGGGCCGGAGGGGAGTGATGACTGGCGAGGACACACAGAAAGCTCTTAGGGACCTGGCAGTGTTCTGTTTACTGACCTGAGTGGCAGTTACATAGGTGTCTGTTAATAATTTTGAAAGCTGCACATTTATGTTTTATGCAATATTTGTATGACATTTCACCTTCCAAAAACAGTACTGGAAGGAATACAGACTGCGAGAGCTGTATTACAGTCATAGAATTAGAAACAATTTTTCCATTTGTCCTTTACCTCACTTCCTCTGTACATAGTTTTATTGGTTTTATTATTTTAAAAACATTGAGAAAAGGACATTTTTCTTCCACTCAAACATTAAATGAAGTCTCCCTGCCCTCGTTCCCCCTCGTGACTTCAGCCCCCATCAGTCCTTTCCTTCCACGTCCTCTGCTGTGTCCTCCTGCAGGTCTCCCCTTAAAGCCAGCGCTCAGTTTTCGTGGCACCTTCTCCTGGTCCCTCAGCAGGCCTTCCAGGCTGCTGCTTCCCTGTAAGCTTTCCTCCTGCTGTTTCAACAGGACCACTAGAGGCCAGGATGCCTCCGCTGGAAGTTTGCTTCAGAAGCAACTATAGAACTTTTGGAACTTTTCATAAATACATATAAATTCCAGAGATCTTCCATGTCAAAATCTGCAAGGGTGGGGGGTGGCCATATTTATTTTTAAAGAGCTTCACCAGCAATTCTATTGTCCACCTAAGGTGAAAAAGGCTTTCAGAGCACTTCTCAACCTCATGGCTTCAATTTTTGCTTCTTAATATAAGATTCCCACACCTACATCTTTAATTTGCATTTTTTCTAAGATATATTCCAACAGTGTGTTGCACATCTTAACTTGGGAATATCATCCTCTACTCACATCAAGCATATCTCAAACTAATTCATCACCTTTTCTACAAAACCAACCCTGTTCCCATCTCTTGTGTTTCTGTTACTATAATCCCTATCCAAATTATCCAGGCCTAAAACACCACTTGGAAATTCTTTTTTTCTCACTGCTGAACTGCCAACTCTAACAAAGTCATTTACAGACCCATTTTATCTCACTAGGCCATAACTTCCTTGACAGTTATTACACTTTTGTATGACTTATAGTCTCTGCAGCACCTAAGAAAAAGTCTTGACGAGATTAAAATTTCAATAAGTATTGTTAAGTGAATATATGAATGAATGAATGAAGCCATCGGTTAATCAAAGGGTATTGGATTAACCTTTCCAAGATGATTAAATAGAACAGCAATATAAAAAAACAATATACCTTTTAATTTAGGCAATAGAAACATACATCAATTTTAAGAAAGGAGAAATCAAAAAGAAATGAAGTTCAGCACCCAGACAGAGCTAACAATGCAAAGAAAGGACACATCTGTCTGTGAGAAAGTGGGGAAAGGATAAGATGAGAACTGAAGGCAGACTGGCAAGTGGGTGTGAAGTGGTCTCTTAGGAGCTGTGGGCAAGACTTCACAGTCCCTATATCTCTAGTATCTTTAAGGGAAAACTTTCCAACCAACATATAAAAAAATATTGCTTTCTCATTGACTAGTTGTTATTTTAAAAATCTTCCCCACCAGCATCTAACTCACTCACCTGAAAAGAGATCTCTTCTCACATCTCCATTCCCCAACCAAGGCTCTTTCCCTTGCTCCAATAAGGAAACCACATCTGGCTTAGAAATGTTAAGACCTGCTTACAGAAAATGAAATAAATTCAAAATCAGTCCTTAAATCCTCAGAAAAGGGGGCCATTAAAAGAAATGCCAGATGCAAGTATGAAAGATGTCTAAAGATCAGGTGAAGTTGTAATCTCCATCTTAAAAACTAAAAAAACAAAAACACACCTCCCTTGGGAATATTCAGCCTGATAATCAAGATTCACAACAGCCACCCTAAGGGTCAGATTCTGACTGAGGGGAGATGAGTACTTACCCAGGGAGACCAGGTGGCCGTAGTTCTCCAGCATGACAATCCTGTACAGATCTCTCTGAGCAGGCTGAAGCCACTCCCACTCCTCCCGGGAGAAGTCTATGGCCACATCTCCGAATGTCACCGACCCCTGGGAGAACATGCAGACATCTGCACAACCAGCACCCGTGCTCCCAAAGGCCCTGACCAAGGGGTGAGACGAGGCCCACTGTGGAGGGTGGACAGTGGTATGTCAGCAGTGGCAATGGGAGTTTTCAGAATTCTGAGTAATTATTGAGAGTATTACTAAGAGCCTAGCTGTTTGGTTTTGTTGTACAGCTGGAGAAAAGGAGAAAACACGTGATTTGTCCTGAGATAACTTACAATTTTGTGAAAGATAAAGGATCATACATGTGAACAACATGGATTTCTGGCTTTGGTTGTAAAAATTCTTAAGATATTAGAATACTTTATGAATAGTAAAGACCATTCATGTTTAACAGACGATGTATATTTTTCTGAATACTAGCCTGTTTTAATACGACTTGGCAAGAATTTTTCACGGTAACAACTGGCTGTAGCAGATAACGGCAGCTCCGCGCTCGAGTTGATCGCCCCCGTCCCCATTGCTGTAGGCAGAACTGGGACACTTAGCGGCAACCGCAGCAACAGCGCAGTCCCAGGCGCTCTCCAAAAGGGGCGAGCGCCCCCCGGGACGGAGCCTAAGCTTTCCCCGCAAGGTTACGCGGATAATAAGCCGCTGCTCTGCAGCCGGGTTTTGCACCACTTGAATGATCCACAGCACGCTAGGCATGGCCATGAATTTTAGAAGGTCCCAGACCACACGTAGGGCAGAGTCTTATTTTACAGTTTAAATTTTTTTAATAAAGACTATTGGCTAATAAAGGAAGCTGTCTCGTAAACAGTGGGATCTGCAGCACAGGTGGAACAGACGCCCCAGCAAGAGCCGGAGAGCCTCGGAGCTTCAAGACCAGCAGGGCAAGCGCGGGAGCGAGACGCGGACCTAACCGCAGGCACTGGCGGGCGGCCGGCCTCGCGCCGCCGCCGGGCCCACGACTGCGCCGAGCCCGAGCCTCCCCGCCGAGGGCGCCGTCCTGTGTGGGCGCGAGCCACCCGGAGGGCCGCGGGCGGACACCGCGGGCCGGGAGCCCCCTGCCGGCAGGTCCTCAGGCGACGCCTGGGCCGCTGGTCTCGGGTCGCGCCTGAGGCCACGACGGAGGCGCCGCACGCGGACGCCGGGAAAACAACAGGCGCGGCCGGGCAGGCCCAGCGAGTCCCGTCCTCCACGAGGGCGCCCCGGCCTCCCTGGTCGTCGGTCAGCCTCGGCCCCCGCGAGCCTGCGGGCGGACGGCCGGCGTCCCCACGTCCGCAGACGCGGCGGCGCGCGAGAAAGCGGGCCGGGCCGCTTACCTGAGACATGGCGCCCGGAGGGCGGTGGGGGAGACGGCCTCGGCGCAGGGGCTCCCTCCCCGCAGAACGCCCGCCGAGCGCTCCGGGCGCCGGGCCCGCCGCCTCCGGCCCTCGGCGCTCCCTAACCCGACTCGGCTCTGCGTCTGCGGATCTGCCGCTCGCGTCGCGCAAACCGCGCCTTCCGGAGCCGCAAGGACCGACCCGTGTACCCGGCCGCAGGCCTCAGAGCCTACACTTCCCGGACCCACCGCGGCCTCCGCGGGGAAGGAAAGACTCCCCTCACACACACTACAATTCCCAGAACGCCCCACGCCCACGCCCACGGTGCCCGAGACAGCGACCGCCGGGCTCAGACGCTGCACTTCCCAGGACCCACTGCGGCCTCCGCAGGGAAGGAAGGGCTCCCCACGTAGACACTGCAATTCCCAGAACGCCCCGCGCCCACGCCGTGCCACGGCGCGAGACAGCGACCGCCGGGCTCAGACGCTGCACTTGCCGGATCCCCTGCGGCTTGCGCGGGAAGGAAGTGCTTCCCGCCCCCAACCCCCACCCCCCCCACCCCCCCCCCGCGCCCCCCACACACTACAACTCCCAAAATGCCCCGCGCCGGAGCTCATGACGCCTTGAGACAAAGGCCATTGACCTCAGGTAACTACAACTCCCAGAACGCCCCTCAGCCTGAGACCAAGAGGTCCACCCTCAAACAACTACAATTCCCAGGACCGACTGCGGCCGTGGCACTTCCATCGGACACCCGCAGCCTCCGACAATTGTCCTAACGAGATGCAGTTGTCGCAGACCCTCGGGCTGAGGGAACACAGCCCCGAGGGCAGCCCCGGCTCCTCACGCTCCCGGGCTCTGACCCGCCCTGAAGCCCTGCGGAAAGAGCAGCTAGAACGGCTGCGCGACGAGTGACCCGAGGGCGCCTTTCGCCTTGGTGCGCGGGACGCTGTCCCGGGACACGGCGGGGGTCTGGGGAGCGAGTAGGACCCCTCCCTGCCGGCGGAGAGCTCGGAGTCTGAGTGGGCGGGAGGCGGGGCGACAAAGCTTGTACTGAAACGAAGCGGTTAGGAAAGAGTCGGCCCACTCAATCAGGGAAGATTACTCCAGGTGGAGGGAACAGTTTGCGAGAACAAGACTTGGAGGCAGGAAAGAAAAATGGCCCATTGTAAAAACTGGAAGACGGTAAAAAGAAAGAAATTCACTGGCCTGGTGGAAAGAAGGCAAGGAAGAGATGGTGTCACCGCCCAAGGGGAGTCGTATGCCCGCCTCAAGACGCAGCAGTGGAGAGGCCAGGTGGTAGTAAGGGCTTGATTACAGATGCTAGCAAGCGAGAAGATAGCTGATGTCTGCAAGAATGTCTTACACGACAAAGACTACGGGCCACTTAGATAGGGGCAGGTCTCCGGATGGGGCAAACATCCGTTCTTAGTTCCTGATAATCTTTTGTTTCACTGGATATGCATCAAAGATCAGAGCAATGCCCTATACCCTGATTTAAAGATAATAATAAAATCTTTAATATGTATAGTAAAGATTACTGTCTACGTGAGTGGCACCAATGACTCCCCACTGTCAGTTGTAACCTAGCATAATCATCTGCTGTTAAGGAGAATAGGGTCGTCTTGTCTGGCTACTTCCTGCTGAATGGGGTTCACGGAGGGGGACCATGGAATGAATCAGAGTCACTTCTGTTTTGCCCCCATGACTCTGGAGAGGGGGCTGTTGAGTCACTGATGCATACAGTTTAGACACTCTTGATCCCCAATTTAATTATAAAGAATTGCCAGAGTCACCACACCAGATCTTTCAGTTGTCATTGATGATGGCTGTCAGCATAGACTCTGCCTGGGGTCATCACATTCCTAAGGAACTCAGAACAAAGTTACCAACTCATCACAGCTGGGAGGGGCCATAAAATCTACAGAGCAGGTGGATCTCCCGGAGGGGAGGGTGGTATCCAGCTGGGTTAGTCAATCAGCAGTCATTCACACTTACAATATGGTTTCTTTTCTACAATATGGTTTCCCTTATGTCAACCTGGTGCTGAGCTGGTATTAGTGCAAAAAGAGATAAAACTGAAAAAGCAAGCAAGGCCTTGTGAAAGACTTGGCATGTTGTGCAATGAAAAGACATTGAAGTCGTAAGGAGGGGTAAGATATAGTCATATTTGCGTTCTAGTGCCCGGTGTTAAGGGTAAATTGAAGAGAAGGAGGACTTGAGCCAGGAAGGCCAATGAAGGTGAAATAGTAGCTCTGTCTTCTGGAGACTGATCAGAACTAGTGCATGGGGGTTAGGGGAGACCGATTCAAGAAACAATTTAAAGGAAGAATCTAAGTAATGACATGGATATGGTAGATGGGAGAGAAGGAGGAGCTAGGTTTCTTGCTTGGGTGAAATGTTTCTAGAGGTTCATTCTTTAAAACCTCTTGGAGCACTATATTAGCCACTCTCATGACTTCAACTTCCACTTATACCACAGACAACTTGCCCATATCTTTTGGAACATCACTTTAAAAAATCACTAAGATGATGAAGACAGGGAAACACAAAAAAATTTAGGAGAGAAGAAACGAGTTTATTTTGGGACATGATGAGATTGACATGTATCCTGTTTAATCTCAACTACTAATCTTGTTCAAACTATTTTTTTCTCACTTGGAATCTTGCTATAACTTCACCACATCCATTTCCCCAAATCTTTTATTCACACGCAATTCAGCCTGATGTTTATAAAACCACTTACAAACATATTCCTCTGCTTAACACAATTTGATGGCCTTTGATTGCCCTGAAGTAAAGGCAAAGTCCTTAACATGGTCCACAACGCTGCATCTGTCTGTTCAAGCTCTTACATTACTCTCCTCCTCTGACTGTGCTAACCTCCTTTCCCCAAAAGCCACACATCTCAGGACCTTTGAGCATGTTAATTTGCTCTACCTGAAAAGGCTATCGGTCCCTTCACACCATAATTTCATTCGTTCATTTGATTTCATCCTTTATATTTCATCTCAGACAACTCTTCCTCAGAGCAGTGTTCGCTGATCCCATTGCGATCTCTGAGTAAGGTCCATTTGATTGTGCACTCTCACTGATTTCTATGCTTAATTCTCTCTAGTGTTTACATAATTTGCAATTATGTTTGTAATTATATATGGGCATCTGTGTATTTTGTTAGTAATTGTCACCCTCACTAGACTAAAAGCACTGAGTCCAGAGACTGACTGTTCTGCTTGTCATTATGCCCTTAACTAGCATATGCTTGACACAGAGCAAGGGTTCAACGAATTTATTCACTGAATGACCAATGGATAGTATCAAAATTTAATTTTTGTCATATGGTGAGTTAAAAAACTTGTTTCAACTTACTTTGTGTGAGAATAAGTAACTTTGCTTATTGACTAGTTCTTATTTATCTTCTGTGAAATACCTGTTCATACCCTTTGCTCATTTTCCTATTAGGATCCCTGTATCTTTATGAGTGATTTGAAGGGGCTCTTTGTGTGGTGGGATTTTCTGTCTCTATAAATATAACTGTTGCAGATACAGCATATTCTCACAAGTCATTTTTTCCCTCGGAATGTATTTTCCTTTTGTATGCAGTGCAGTGGTGCAGGTGTGTGCTTTGAAATTTTTATTCGGTCAAATCTATCAGTCTTTTCCCATTTGGCTTTTGAACTTCTCTTGTTTAGAGAGGGTATCCACATACCAAGTTTTAAAATGTATCCTATACTTTTCTAATACTAAATTCCCTTAGATTGGGGTCTCTTTCAGTGTCCTCTGTTTTGTCCCACTAATCTGATCTATCCATGTACCAGTATCACACTGTTTTAATTACTATAGCTTTCTGGTAGGGCATGACCCCTCTTATTCTTTCTTCTCTAATTTTTCTAGGTTATTCTTATGAGTTTGCCTTTCTAGATAAATTTTAGAATAATACTGTCAAATTCCCTATACAAAATTCATTAGAAATTCAATTGTGACTGTTCGATTTGAAGAGAGAAACAATACATTCCCTATAGGGGAACAATTAAGTGACAGTGGATTTCTCATCTGAAACCATGGAGGCCAGAATGAGGTGACACATTTTCCAAGTGCTGAAAAAAAACCTGTAAATGCTTAATTCTCTATCTAGCAAAAATACTCTTCAGAAATGAAGGAGAAACAGAGACGTCCCGATGATGACCTTCAGATGAAGGAAAAGTAAGAATCTGTCACCAGCAGGCATAACCCCATAGCAGGCAGAAATTGGTCAGAGATGCTGGCCTGGGGCCTGGGCCCTGTGGAGGGCGGGTCTGTAACTTCTGTGCAAGCAGCAGCAAGCACCAGGATAACACACGCATGTGCCAGAAGGTGCGAGGTGAACCCCGCAAAAATTTAGGGGCCTCGTAACAGTGACGTTTTTAGAAGTTTAGTGAACTGAGGAATGCTAGGACATCCCTCCAAGGTAAGGGACAAGTTATTAAAATTCACACCCCACACCAGAAAGAGGTACACGGCTTGGTGGACCTCTCTGCATTTGGAAGGCAGTATGGAACACACAGTATGGAAATTCCTCTCTGACCAATTTCTTGGGTAGCTTGGAAGGCTTCCAGTTTTGGGCTCTGCAGCAGGCTCAGGGCGCGTGCAGGATATCCCACACGCAAGGCCACACGGTGCAGCAGACGGCTGAGGGAGACGCCTCTGAGGCAGGTAAGGATGCCACGTGGAGTCCACTTCAACCTCTGGGAGAGCTAGAGGGTTCTGGGATTCTGTAGTGAGGCCCTGGCTTCTGTGGCAGAGGACACATTTGAAAAATGGATTCTGGCACACTGCAGGCCCCTCAGACACGGAACACTGGCCCACCACGTGGCACGTGGCTGCTGTGAGCCGTCACGAGACATCATCAGGCTCACTGACTGCTGCTGCGACTCCCTGTTCTGGGATCAGGCCTTGGAAAGCCCAGAGAGCCTGAGTGAAGGCGTGAACGGGAGTCCAGATGCGTGCAGCCTTCCCTTCAGCAGGCAGTTAGGCCTCCTGGGCTTCCCTACAACCACCCGGCAGCACAGGAAACAACTCAGGCCCAGTTCACAGAGGCATCAGAGCCATCCGGAAAGGACCGCTGATACATGTTAGCCCCTCATTTTGTGAAGACCCTAAAGGACAGTCAGAGGGAAACTTTCCCAGTGGTCACAGCTAGGTACCCTTGGAAATTTACTTCATATGGAAGCTGGGATGGCTGGAAATGTGAATAGACACTAACTTGACATAGGTAACTGACTTGGCTGCTTGTTAGGCTCCTGATGGGAACAAAACTGGAACATCAGGGACAAGGAAGTTTGAGGAGAAGGTGATGTGGTTGAACTCTGTATGTTGGTGGTGGACATAAAGTGCGTGGACTCTCACGTCTCACAGTAACACCGAGAAGAGGAGGGAAAGCACACAGAGGACAGTGCGAGTCATCCCATGCGTGTCAGCTAGCTTCAGGTCCAATGACCCATTTTAAGGCAAAGAAAGCGTAACAATGGGATCGTGATCGTGGTTAAGACCACTGGTATTAACATTTATTTGCTTACTCAGAAGCAGTCAGCCTGACAGAGTGGTAAAATGGCCTGTGGGTGGTTCCTAAGTTTTACAGTAGTGAGCCAATTACAGGGTCTATCCTCAAGAAGATCCAGTTCCTGTATTTTTTGTACATGTGTGAGGAAGATTTGCCCTGAGCTAACATCTGTGCCAGTCTTCCTTGACTTTGTACGTGGGACACCTCCACAGCATGGCTGACGAGTGGTGTAGGTCTGCATCTGGGATCTGAACCTGTGAACCCACGCCTCCGAAGCAGAGTGCACGGAACTTAACCACCGTACCACAGGGCCAGCCCCCATAAGCACATTTTTACAGGATGCTGGTGATCCCCTCACCCAGGAATTTCTCAATGCCCTGGTAAAAGAAGTGTCTTCTGGCCCCCATTGGAGGTCAAAATTGAGGGAATTGGTGAGTGGATTACTCATGACAAATCTATATCAACAATCATATTTCCTTAAATTTCTATATTATACCAAGGAATTTCTGACATCTTAGTATTGGCTTCTGTCAAGTCCAGCTTTCAGCTAATCAACTAAACAAACAATGATACTGACAGATCAACAAAATCATCATCTTGTTCACTGTAAAAGCTAATAGACAAACTTCTGCCAAGATGAAAGAATAAAACAGAATGTACCAATAAATATTATAATGAAAAATTCAACATAACTAGATACAGAAAATATTCCAAAATTAATAAGAAAACATGTATAATTTGAAGTCAATAAATATATAAATAACTAGAGAAACAGCCTACCAAAACTTCCTAAATAATATATAAAGGAAATATATAATGCAAAAATCGGAACCATGTGCTACCTCTTGTGGTAAGTTGCTAAACCTTGACAGGGCTTGTTGCCCATCCCCTGGAACACATGTAGGGTGTCAGGGTCTCCAACATGCCAGCCACCTCTTGCTCATCCTGCTTGACCAGAGTGATTTCACTGCTGTGATGGGTCACTGTGATGTTCGGTGGAAGGTCCGATAGTCTGTATCTCTTCAGACTGTATCACGACAGCCCTGGGGTAAAACTGTGAGAGTATAATGTCTGCTCCGTGTTAATGCAAACCTTCTCTGATCTTTTTTCCTGAGTCGGATAAAAAGAATGCATTTGTCAAAAGGAATGCTGCATACCATGTACCCGAGGGCATATAAATCTGCTTTAGAAACAATGCTATGTCTGCAAGTGAAGCTACTATTGGCTGAGCTTGTGTCTGGTCTAGAATCATTCACCAGGAGTCGTTGGGCTTCTACAAGGTCTTTACTCCTGAATGAAACAGGGCTGTGGTAGGACCACCACCACTGCATCTTGTAGGAATAGCACGAATCTCCGCCTCCCTCCCTCACTCCCCTCCCCTGAATGGAGTATTGTCTTTTATTTACTATCTTACCTGGGGGGTAAGTTGCAGAGCCTTCCATCTAGCCTTCCCCACTATGGTGGCCCTTAACCAAAGACCAGTGATCTGACGCAGAGGTGACTGACTGCCCAGAACGTCGATCCCGTCCAGCAGCACAATCTCTCTCCAGGGCTGATCTGGCTACTGCCACCACCAAATGTCCATAACAAGAGATGGAGGCTGAGCCCCAACATGGCATCATTCCTTGAGAAGACCAACTGGCACTTGGTGTCAATTTGACTATTTTGGCCTTGAAAAGGCTAGTGTTTGCTCTCACAGGAAACAACAAACACGTATTCCAGGTATGGGTTTTCTCTCCTGTCCACAGGGCCTCAGCAAGCACCACTATCCAAAGGCTTAAAAATGTCTCATCAACCGGTATGGGAGCCCACACATACTGCATCAGACCAGAGGGGGTCTTTGCAGCAAAGCGGATGCAGGAATACGCCCAGTACAAAAGGGCGCACTGGGAATTTCACACGCCTCACCTTACAGCAGCTGCTGGTGCAAGAGAGCATTGGAATGGCCTAGTGACGGCACAGCTGAAGCCCCAGCTCAGAAGCAACGTCCTCAGAAAAGGGTGCCATCTTTCAGATGCAGCATATGTACTAGATGAAAGACCTTTACATGGTGCTGTGTCCCCAAGATGGAAGGATACACGGGTCTAGGGACCACTGTGTGGAAGCAGGAATGGCGTCACCAACCGCCATTACCAATGACCCTCCATGGCATTGTGTGCTTCCTGTATCCACAACTGTGGGCTCAGTGGAGTTAGAGGTCTTCATCCCCAAAGGGGACACACTTTTCACCAAGGGACTTAATTGTAAGCTACAGATAGGACATGGGAACTGTGCTCCCCGTGTCTAGGGGCCAGCAGGTCAGGGGAGGTGTCACTGTCCTTGCAGGGCATTTGACACATGAGGAGGAGCAAGCAGGGCAGCTGTTACACAACAGGGTGGGGGAGGCACAGGAGTGGATTCGGGTGATCCACTGAGGTGCTCCTTGGGACGTCCTTGACCAGCTGTGATGGTAATGGAATTACATCAACTCAAGTCTGAAGGGTATGGTGACCAGGGCTGATGTCCTCAGGAATGAGAGTCTGCATAATGCCATCAAGAGAGCCACAATGAAAAGTCCTATGCACCCCAATGTTCACTGCAGCATATTTACAACAGCCAAGACGTGGAAGCAACCTAAATGCCCATCAGCAGATGATTGGATAAAGAAGATGTGGTATATATATATATATATATATATACAATAGACTACTACTCAGCAGTAAAAAAAACCAAAATCGTCCCATTTGCAACAACATGGATGGAGCTTGAGGGAATTATGTTAAGTGAAATAAGCCAGATAGAGAGGGACAATCTCTGTATGACTCCACTCATATGAGGAATTTAAAAATGTAGACAAATAGAAGAGATTAGTGGCTACCAGGGGAAAGGTGGGGTGGGGGGTGGGCACAAAGGGTGAAGTGGTGCACCTACAACACGACTGACAAACATTAATG
The DNA here is from genome assembly GCF_041296235.1 of Equus asinus. NCBI lineage: Eukaryota > Metazoa > Chordata > Mammalia > Perissodactyla > Equidae > Equus > Equus asinus. Next base: position 68,902,149 of record NC_091797.1, read on the forward strand.
TACAACCGAAATTTCACAAGATTGTAACCTATCATTAACCCAGTAAAAATTAAAAAAAAAAGAAAGAAACAAAACAAAATGAAAAAAGAGAGCCATGGATGCCAGCAGAGGGGGTAACTGTGTGAGGAAAACCTGGAATGGATATTAGGTGAGGGAAAACAAGTCCAACAGTAGGGGCTGTAGTCTGTCCTCAGAGAGACCTAATATTGGGAAAATGGATCTAAACAGTGGAAGGGATGGACTGTGTAGTCTCCATGTGTCACCCAGGCCCTCTTCAAGGACACACTTTGCAGGCAGAGGGTCAGCAGACCACCTCCAGTGTCAGCCTTTCCAGCTGAAGAGCTGCTGCACCTGCGCTCACTCCCCTCCCAAGGCCGCTCGCCCGCCTCTGTTGACGGAGCAACTCACGGCTGTGGAGGCCTGACCGGCTGGGCCTGACAGGAGACGCTCCACGAGCAATCCTTGCTGCAGAGCTCCTCACGGTGTGGCTAAGGTCTCAACAACCCACAACGGAGTCTGACTTCTTCCTCTGAGCAACCCTTTCCTAATTTTTCTCCCATCACATCACAGCCACTGATCCTCAATAAACCTCCTGCACCCCAAACTTCATCTCAGTATCTGCTTCCAGAGAACCCAATTTACGACACAGCCGGACTTGCTCTGTTAGTGAGGGGTATCAGGTTGTAAGTAACAAACACAACTTGAACCAGACGGAGCAAACATGGAACTTTATTAGGATATGTGCGATATCTCACAGAAGAACCCAACAATCAAGGCATGGAGAGGGCAGAGATGAATCTGGACAGCAAGACAAGAAAAACCAGAAACTGGGACTCAGTCAGGACTGTCCTTTGACTTTGCTTCTGTGAAGGCTTCATTCTTCTCTCCCAGTGCAGACTCTGCTTCTCCAAGTGGTAGAAAACACAGCCACTGATAGCCCCCACATGTATATATTTCAGCTTCAATTGTTAAAATTATATAGACAAACAAGACAGTCCCAGCTTCCCAGAAGCTTTCTAGTGGAAAAGATAAAACATGCAATGATTATATTATCACAGTCACAAACACATGTACAGGTTCATACAGGTTGGGTAGGCATTAACAAGGAAAAAGGGCATTTCCATAGATTTGCAAAAAGCATAAGATGAGAGATTGTAGAAATCTCAAAGAACTGTGAGTAGTTCAAGAAGGCCAAAAAAATGTGTGGGAGGAAAGTTAAAGTATTCAGAAATGATGGAGAGGCATGGATTTGTATGAAAGTCCTCAATACCATGATACCACACTTTCTTAAGTCCACAATTATTTCAACACACAGGTTTGGAATCAGAATTGCATCTTAAAATAACTACTATGTGTAAGTGTGAAAAATGGACTAAGAAAGAATGAAGGCAAGGTGCAAAAAGTGTGCACACAGCTGCAGGGTCACGGCTGAGCTCGGTCGCCAGCTCTCAGGCTGGACAAGGTGCTGAGTGTCTGAAGGCTGATTGGGGCCGTACTTGAGGACTAACAAGCCCCCTGAAACTGACACCCTGGCACCGACTGCTGGAATGAATGACCAGATGGCTGAGGTCTCAAGTGTAGATTCCAAATGCCTATTGATCCACATTTTGCTATTTAACGCAGACATTGTGAGATAAATCTGGTATTCTCTGGGTTCACTTCATCTCAGCATTGACAAGTGATGTTCCCGAAACCAAAATACCAGGAACACATGGATCCATACAGACATAACTATGTCAGAAGATATCAAAGCCCACAGAGAAAAGCTGAACGGAAGGCACTCCTGGGACAGGCCCCAAAATTCAGACTGCACCTCCAAAAAACCCACTGCTTAGTCAAAGAACACAGCAGAAACTGTCCCTGTTGAACTGTCTCCGGGAGAGTGGAAGGCCCTGAGTACTGAGAGGAAAGCAAAGGTGGGGACTCGTCTCTGTCTCCTTGAGTGCTCTCCCTCAGCGCACCCCACGGGCTCCAGGAAACCGTATGTAAATCCGGCCTAACTTTAAAACTAGTTTTCTTCTTGATGTGGGGTTTGTGGTAGGAATCAAGAGGGGAAATGTGGGGACACATTTTGGGGGATTTACCAAGGTAATTTAAAAAACGGACACTAAAAATCTCTAATTTCAGAATCAGAGTCCTCTCATGACACTTCAGAACAGAATGCTCCCAGTGAGTCCTACACATGCCTGGGTCTCCTCGTCAGGCCTTCTGATAAACTGGACCTCAGCTGGAGTGTCAGCCCTCCCCATGACTAACAGCCGACCCTTAGAAAAAGATCCTGCTCTAGGGTATTCAATCAATAGGCTAGTGCCGAAGTTCCATTATCCAGTGAAGAAAATACTAGGTTTAACTGGTTAATGGAATAATCTAGAACTGGAGTGAACAAAATTAGGAAACTTTTAGACCAGACTCCTGAGCTCAGTCCAAGACCTAATTAATCAATCTCTGGGACTAGGGAAGAGAATCATGATAGATGGCAAGAAAAAAAGGGGAAAAAACACAAAGTAAAATATCACCCTGTAACTGTTTGTTTGTCTCTCGTGTGGATGATGCAACTGTGAAGGAAGGAGACACAAATATTTCAAATGATGAAATAATGAAACTCCCGTTTCCTAATACTCGTCCAGTAGTCACAGAAATTTGCTGGAAGGCAAAACAGGCTTCCTTGAATACATCAAAAATATATTCCTCACCACAAAATTCTCTATATTTTACACTTTCTGAAGAGTGACTGTTAAATAATTGGTTTCTCCATCTAATTTTTTACAAGGTATTTTATGAAATATCAAACATGCAGCAGCAGCACTCAGCACGCACGACATTCTGTCACAGTGCACTGCAGTCTAAGCTGCACTCGCGTTACACAGCACTGCACCTGGCGTGCAGCATGGAGGCCTTCTTGGGGGACAGGCTGCGCCCGGCGCTGCCTCGGTGTGGCCTGAGTGCCAAGTCACAGTTCTCGCCCGCCTCCTTCGGCTCACTCAGTGTGTCAGGGCAGAGTGCTGTTGTGTGGCTCCTGCTTTGAATACTTGTTAACTGGGTTTTATAGAAACTGTTTCTCAGACTCTGAGGATGCACAAGACTTTACACAAGCTTGGCTTTTGTTACTGAAGAGAAAGTAACAACAGACCCCTTTTATATGCCAACAAACCGTAAGGAAAAAAGAGATGTGGTGTTATTACTTAAGCTACTCATTTAGCAATAAGACATGTTATATCAGTTGCCATTTTTATAGTATCATTATAATAGAAAAACCGGCTGCATGTGTTGTGTCTTCACAGACATCAGGGGCACTACAAGGCCACATACATTTCATGCTCCCAATTACATCATCATATACAATTCCAAAATACACATTATGTGACACAGGAAAACAAGCCATAAATACCACTGAGAAATTTCTTATTTAGATGTTTCAATGATTCAATTTATTCACATATTTTAAAAACTTCATACTTCAAAGTGAACATCCATCAACCATTTAAATAGGATATTTTGGTACCCATGTTTATAAAAACTGTATGCCTTCCCTTTGTAGCATTATTTCTAGGGACACGTATTTCCAATGACATTAAATTAGGTTTACCCACAATACGAATTCTCCAAAATCTAATACAGTTGAATTACTTGCTAAAGATTGTCCCATATTTAGTATGTTCATAGCGTTTCATTCCTGAGGGCATTTTCTTACGTACAATGAACTGTCATTTCTGGATGAAAACATGTCACTTGCTGCATTCATGGGTTTTCTTCCCTCACTGGACTAGGGTTTACCTCCAGTGGGAATATCTCCAAAAGCTAATGAGCCCTGACTGCTGGAAGGCTTTCTGATGTCCATAGTCCACAGTGCCTCTTTGCTGTTCATTTTCTACTGTATAAGGTTGGAGAGGTTTCTGAAATCCACTGCATTTCATAGGCTCATTCTACTCTATGAATTCTGATACAAACAGGTACAAACATCTGCTGTAAGCATTCCCTACAGAACCTCACTCAGAGTTCCTACCATAACGTCCCCAGACAGACAGGGAGATATGACTGTCATCTGACTTAGCACAACTGCCTTTTCTCAGGCACAATGAGGCAAGATCTCCCTCAGAGACTCATGTTAACTCCATGCCTAGGACTTCTTTCCTGTGTGAGTTCTCTGATGGTTAATGAGCTGTGACTTCTGGGAAAAGGCCTTCCCACATTCGGAGCATTGATAAGGCTTCTCTCCGGTGTGAATTCTCTGATGATTAACAAGCTGTGACTTCTGAGAGAAGGCCTTCCTACACTCGCTGCACCCGTAGGGCTTCTCTCCTGTGTGTGTCCTCTGATGTGGGATGAGGTGTGATTTCCGAGAGAATGCCTTGCCACACTCCCTGCATTCGAAGGGCTTCTCTCCTGTGTGTGTTCTCTGATGATTGATGAGACTTGACTTCTCCCTGAAGGCTTTCCTACATTCAGGGCATTCGTAAGGTTTTTCTCCTGTGTGAGTTCTCTGATGTCTAATTAGCTCGGACTTCTCAAAGAAAGCTTTCCCACAAAGACTGCACTCATAGGGTTTCTCTCCGGTGTGGATTCTCTGGTGGGTATTGAGCTGTGACTTCTGGGAGAAGGCTTTTTCACAATCTCTGCACTCGTAGGGTTTTTCTCCTGTATGAGTCCTCTGATGAGTTGCAAGACTTGACTTCTCCCCAAAGGCTTTTCCACATTCAGGGCATTCATAGGGTTTCTCTCCTGTATGTGTCCTCTGATGGGATATGAGATGTGACTTCTGACAAAAGGCTTTCCCACATTCACTGCACACATAGGGTTTTTCTCCTGTATGAATTCTGTGATGGTTGGTGAGGCTTAATTTCTCACTGAAGGCTTTCCCACATTCACCACATTCGTAGGGCTTTTCTCCTGTGTGAGTTCTCTGGTGTCTAACGAGCTGGGATTTCCTGCTGAAGGCCTTCCCACATTTACTGCACACAAAGGGTTTCTCTCCCGTGTGTGTCATCTGATGCGATATAAGATGTGATTTTTGGGAAAAGGCTTTCCCACATTGAATGCATCCGTGAGGTTTCTCTCCTGTGTGGGTTCTTTGATGGTTAATGAGACTTGACCTCTCTCTGAAGGCTTTCCGACATTCACTGCATTCATAGGGCTTCTCTCCAGTGTGAATGGTCTGATGTCTAATGAGCTCTGACTTCTCAAAGAAGGCCTTTCTACAATCACTACATCCATAGGGTTTTGTTCCTGTGTGAGTCCTGTGATGGGTAACAAGCTGTGACTTCCTGCTGAAGGCTTTCCCACATTCTCTGCACTCAAAAGGTTTCTCTCCTGTGTGAATTCTCTGATGATTAATGAGATTTGACTTTTCACTAAAGGCCCTCCCACATTCACTGCACTCATAGGGTTTTTCTCCTGTGTGAGTCCTCCAATGTGATATAAGATGGGATTTCCGGGAGAAGGCTTTCCCACACTCACCACATTCGTATGGTTTCTCTCCTGTGTGTGTCCTCTGATGGGATGTGAGCTGTGACTTCTGGGAGAAGGCCTTCCCACACTGGCCACAATCATAAGGCTTCTCTCCTGTATGAGTTCTGTGATGTGTAATAAACTGCGACTTCTGGGGAAAGGTTTTGCCACATTTCCCACAGCCATAGGCTATCTCTCTTACATGTCTGCTCTGATGTTTAATGAGACTAGATTTCTTAGTGAAGCGCTTCCTACATTCACTGCACTCATAGAGCTTCTCCCCTAAACGAGTTCTGTGATATATGATAATCTGTGACTTCTTACAGCTAGCTTTATCATATTTATCACATTCATAGTATTTTAACCAAGCATCAGTTTCCTCAGGTCTGGTATGGAGAAACAACTCATCAAAAACATTGAGGTCACCTGGTTCTGTTTTTCCATAATCTGCTTTTGGAATAAGTAAATCTAAATGATGTTTTAAAATTAATCCATCTACATCAGCTTCATTGTTTGATTTCCTTAAAGGAACAAAGTTCATGCTCAGATTGAAATTTTTTCCAAATGCATCACATTCATGATCTCGTTTCCTGTTTTTAAGCTTCTCTTGGTTATCTTGGTGCCATGTCATGTGACTGCTTACTTGTAAGAGTTGTTCTATAAAGAAAAAAAACCCTGTGAATCCCTCTATCATTGTGGTCACTGAATAAAAAATGAGAAATGCTATTTGAGGATGAATACTTCTTAAGGCTTTGTTTCTTAGTCTGACATAAGTCCCAAATATAATGTCTATCTTCTAGGTATCAAAAAATAAAAGAAATGATGTAAACAGAAACAGGAAACAGACAGTAGATTAAGTTACCTTTGGTTGCTGTCAAACTGAAGTTTATAAAATGGGGAGAGAATGTAAAAAAATACAAGAACAATGAAAGGAGGTTGGAAGAAGCTTTGAGCCAATGTCCTGAGGAGTTATTTACTCAATACCTACTGAGTACACACCATGTTCCAGGCAGTGTGTGGGGTGCTGGAGACACAAGAGAACAAGCCCCTGCCATTATGAAACTTACATCCCAATGGAAAAGATAGTAAAAAGATAATATTAAGAAACACCACAACTGTACACTATGGAAAGTACTATGAAAAAAATTAACAGGTTTTACAGAGTTAAGTGGCTAAAGTCATTTCAACCTTGAAGAATGAGAAATATTTTGTGCACTTTTACCTATTCTCAAATTTTCTGAAAAGTTTTACTTAAACTTACCATATACATTTTCAACATTATTACCAAGAAAGCCACTTCATGTAACACATTCAAAACACATCATCTTTCATTTAAAATGTTCAGGTACAAAACTCTAAAATCCATGTATTCTTTCACTGAAACTATCCCAAGACACAGTTCTCATTCTTAAAATATGCCAACAGCTGGAGTGTCATTTATTACATAGCTCTATTTCCAATATCCTTACAACACAGCCACCAATGCACTGTTAAGTGTTCTTCAAAAGGCTTATTTTTCACTAACAATCTATACTTGAAATTTTTTCTGAGGTCATACACACAGGTATGAAAGGCAATCAGTAATGCGAAAAACTTTTAAGGACTTCAATGTTAATCAAGGGCAATAAATTTGCAGGAAACCCACAAGTGCCTATCGGCCATATATATTTTGGAGGTAGAATCAACATTTGCTGATGGATTTGACATGAAGGGATAAGGGAAAGCAAGGAATAAAGAAAGATGCCTAGATTTGGGGTTTGAGGATTACGGTGTTAATTACTGAGTTGGAAAGACTGAGGGAAAAAGAGGTCTGGAGACTAACATCAAGAGTCTATGCAGCTATGTTAATTTTGAGATGTACATTACAACTCTGAATAAAGTCTATCAGGAAATGTGAGCGTAGAAAATGGAAGATTTGTAAATTAAAGTTATAATTTTATGTTACTTTAAACATTACTAAACTAAGTACACATTTGGAAATGTCTACCTTCTTCCAAATTTTTAATTTTTCCCATGAGAAAAATGAGATTCTTTGTATTCGGTCCTTTGTGGTATGTCCCAAATACTCCGACTCTCACCATCATTTTCTCTGCTGTAGTTTAATCCATCGCATTGTCTCAATGAAACATCCTTCTAATTGGTTTCCCTGCCTCCAAGGACATTTTCCATTCTGTGGTCAGACTGACTTTTAAAAATGCAAATCAGATAACTTTACTTTTACTTAAAATGATTTAAGCCAATCCAGATTCCTTTCTATTGCTGAGAAGCTGATGTACGATCGATGCAGCCCCTGCACTCTCTCCACCTCTATCTCCCGGGCACACTGACCGTGACTCACAGCCCTCCTTTCCATTTCTCAGGCACTGAGCCCCTTCCTAATGCATTCCTATCTCTCATTCCTTTTGGGGACACCTCCCCCCAGTTCTTCACATAGCCTGCTCACTTCAGTCTTCATGTCCAGAACTGGCTTCTCCATGTTACTCTGTCATGGACTAAACGTTTGTGCCCCCCCTCAAAATTCCTTTGCTGAAGCCCTACCTCAATTTGGCTGTGTTTGGAGATGTGGTCTTGAAGGAAGTAATTAAGGTTAAATGAGGTCATAAGGGTGGGGCCCTGATCTGACAGGATTAGTGTCCTTAGAAGAGACACCAGAGAGCACCCCACTCCGCCAACATGCATGAATGAGGAAAGGCCATGTGAGGACAGAGTTACAAGGCTACAAGGTGGGTCTACAATCCAGGAAGACAGACCTCAGCAGAATCTGATCTGCTGCCTTGATGTTGGACTTCCAGCCTCCAGAACAGGGAGGGTCACTTTCTGTTGTTTAACCACCAGTCTGTACTATTTCATTACGGCAGCCTGAGCAGACTAATACACTCTCTCTGATATCACCTAATTTATTTCTACAGTCACACTTTCAGAGTCTGCATTTTATCTAGGTCATGTGCTAACTTGTTCATTTTTATCCTCTCACCAGAAAGTAAGCACTGCACGGGCAGGGAATGTCTCCAATGCTCACTACTGTATCCACCGCACCCAGCACAGCACCGGAGAAATGGAAGAAATCTACATATATTTGGTGTTCCATGAACTGCCACAGCAGCCTGTGCAGAAAGAATTAGCACTGGGCCTGAGACTACTCTGCAGAGACAGGCCTGCCCGTGAGGCTGGTGGCCCTTGGCTGGCATTTGGGAACTTGCGTTTCGGGAGTGTCCCCACCATTCCCTGATAAAAGTGGCTCCCTGCCCCAGACCGAGTACAAAAAACACAGTCCATGCTCTCCTTCCAGGGTCTGAAAGGCTGGTGTGAGTCTCATTGGCTTCCCTGGGCAGACATATCACACCTGTCACTGCAGTTTCGTCACCGGGGGATGAGTGAGCTCTCTGTGGCCCTTGTAGAGGGAGAGAGCCCAAGAAGTCTGCAGTGGATTCTTCGAGTCTGCTGTGACTTTTCCCTTGGGGTGAAGCTGTGTGTCCTGATTAGGTCACTGTAATAAATCTGAACATCAAGTACAACTATACTCTGAGTCCTTCTAGCGACTCTGAACATGGGGTGGTCTTGGGGACTGACTTTGCGCTGCAATGAGACATAAACACTGTTTAAATGCTGAATTAAAAAAAAGAGCTGGATGCAAATGTCTCTTTTCTTTCTTTTAAGAATTCTTGAATGTACCAGCAGCAGTGTCTCTGACCACAGGGGAGGGGAGGCCAGAGGGAGATGAAGCACGTGAGGGACAGGGCACCCCGCGAGAAGTCCAGGCCCAGATGCTGCAGGCGGGGAAGAACACCGCGGCCCAGACAAGCTGGAAATGTCTGCTTAAGCTACAAACAAGAGGCCACATCTGAGTGCGATTTACCTGAGGAGCTCACGTCAGTTGTTCTGAATCACCACCAAAGCTTTAGAGATTTTGAGAAGAGCTCGCTAAAGCACATTTCAAAGACCGCAACACACTGACAGCTGAGAGTGAACGTCCACCCTCTCCCGTCCACCTGGCTCTCACACACTCACCTGGAGAATCGGAACTAGGGACTTCTCCATCGCCTACCCAGGGCTCCTCTCCTTGCTCCAACTTGAAGATGACGTCAGGTTTCGTAACTTCATACCCTGTCCAGGGAAACCACAAAGGCCTTGGCTGACTGCTTGGGCTCTAGAGCCTCTGAAGAATGAGGAGGGGCTGGACTCGGAGCTGGCCCAGTGAAGCTACCCGTCTGTGTATCAAGAGTAAATACTCCTCAAAGAAACAGCAATGGCCTCCCTGGTCCTAACAGGGTCCAAGAATCTCGGACTCTAATTCAAGTCCAAACCATAGGACTCTCCAGAGGCTCTGGAGCCAGTCCTCCTGGGTCAACAGGCTCTTTCACTAACTAGCTGTCAGTTCCTGGGAGTCACTTCACCTCTCTTTGCCTCAATTTACTCACTAGAGAAAAAAGGCGAGTAAATGCACCTGCCACGCAGGATGGCTCTGACGATGAAAGGTGTCAACGTATGAACAGGACGTGGACAGAGGAAGTTACACGCACTACCTGCTACCCCCCACACCCCCAGGACTATTAGTTTCAGAGGCTGCACAACAAAATTAAGACTTCATTACTGGAAGGGGAGAGCCAAATCCCTTCCCTGGGGTCAAAGTCCAAGGAACTCTGCTCTCCTAAATTCAGGTCTAAAATCATTAAAAATTTCAGAAGCCCCAACACTCTCAGCGACTAAAAAAGAAACAGCAAGGCACTGAGCCCAATCTGACGTCCCCTGGGAAGCTGTCCTTACCCAGTGACACGAGGCTGCTGTAGTTCTCCAACATGACGTCCCTGTATAAGTCCTTCTGGTGGGGGCCCAGCAGCTGCCACTCCTTCTGGGTGAAGTCCACGGACAAATCTTCAAATGAGAATGACTCCTGTAAGAGCAATCCAGGACTCTGAAGCATCGTCACTGTGTGACGTGCGACAGGGGTACTGGGGCTGGGGCACACCACTCTCATCAGAACAAGGCACGAAGAACCCCGAGTCCACCTCTGCATCACAGTTTGCGGGGTGAAACGCCATGATGTGTCCTTCCATCCCTCCATCTATACAATACATGAGAACTGGAATACATTCACTTACGAATCATGACCAAAATATTTACTGAACCTCAGACTTGGCACCAGAAGAGGCAGTAGCAAAAGAAAGATAATAAAACAATATCCTAAAAACCTGCTTGGTCTTGTAGAGGGCAGTAAATATGCACACCTATAAATAAAAGAAGCTGTTACAACAAGAAATGAAGGGGCTGGCCCTGCAGCTGAGAGGCTAAAGTTCCATGCACTCTGCTTCGGTGGCCCAGGTTTGTGGGTTCAGATCCCTGGTGTGGACATACTCCACTCATCAGCCGTGCTGTGGAGGCATCCCACATACAAAACAGACGAACAGTGGCACAGATGTTAGCTCAGCACTAATCTTCCTCGAGCCAAAAAAAAAAGAGGAAGACTGGCAACGGATGTTAGTTCAGGGTGAATCTACCTCACCAAAAAAAAAAAAAGGAGAAAAAAGAAATGAAGGGGCACAGTGTGGGCCTAAGCAGGGAGGGCACTGCCCTGCTTCGGAGGTCAAATTGGGCTCTATGCAAGAGGTAAAGTTTGAGGTGAGTTCTAGGAAATTAGCAGTGTTTTCCACAAAAAAAGGGGTACAAAGGCATTCTGGAAGATGACAGCTCCACTACGGGATCCAAAAATGGCTAGGGGTGAGGAGGTGCAAACAGGTGAATGAGACAGGACCACAGGGTGTGGAGCAGTGATCAGACCAGAGGCCAGCATGGGACGCTGCGGGTAGCCAACACGGCTGGACACTTGCTGCCGACAGTCCGCCAGGGAAGATTTTACAGCACGGGAGTGACATAACCAAATTTAGGCTTAAGAAAGGTTTCTGGATTTCACATCAAGATGGATTTCTGACCCAAAGTCTCCTGAGATTACAAGAAAATGCAAACACACTCTAAAAAATCCAGAATACTGTCGGAAAATAAGAAACCTGACCATAAACAGCACACCACATACTCTGAGAGAGCTGGTGAACCTGAAGATAGTCAGGGGAAAGCATCCATTTTGAGCAACTGAGAGAAAAAGACCTCAAAACGGACAGAGCTCAGGACACTGCCAGACAATACCAGATGTAAGTTGTGGGAGAGAAGAAAGAGCATGGCGAAGAAAGAAGTTTCAAGAAATGATGGCTGAATGCTCTCCAGATGTGGCAGAAGATCTGAGTCTACAGATTCAAGCAGCTCAGTGAATCCCCAATGGGAATAAAAGAAATCCATGACCTGGCATGTCATGATCAGACCACCACAAAACAAAGAAAACGTGGTGTCACTTACAGGGACAGCGATGCAAACGAGTGCAAACTTCTTACTGTAAAGCAAGAGGCCAGGAGGAGTTGGGACTTAAAAAGTGCTGCAAGCCCTGTTGACCCAGAAATTTGTAGCCAGGAATAATTGTGAAATAAAGACACTTTCTCATGAAGCAAAACCAGGAGAATTCAAGGGCAGCAGACCTGCTCTGAAAGAGTTACCAGTGGAAGATGTTCTAATGGAAGTGATTCCAGAAGGTCAGTCAGAAAATCAAGAATGAAGAAAGAACAGAAATGGCAAATATCTGAGCAAACAGGACACACTTCTCCTCTTAAGTTCTTTAAAGTATGTTTGATGGTTGAAAGCAAAAATCCTAAGACTTTCTGGAGAAGCTTTCAGTACATGTAGGTGTGACGTATCCGACTGCTGTAACGCACGGGAGAAAGGATAAAGGGATGTAACAGTGGGAAGGTTTCTACACTCCTATTGAAGTGGCAAACAAAACTTCAAACTTTTGCACTTAATGACATGACCGAAAAATGAAATGATAAGCCATGGACTGGAAAAAATTATTTGCAAATCATATTTCTGATTAAGAACTTGACCCAGAACTTACAAAAAAGACTCCTAGAACTCAATAATAAAAACACAAACAACAATTAAAAAACAGGCAGAATATTTGAATACATTTTATTAAAGAAGATACAGAAATGGTTAATAAGCACATGAAACAATGACCAACATCAGTAGTTATTAAGGAAAGCAAATTAAAACCATACTGACATACCACTTGACATTCACTAGAATGACTATCATCCGACAGACAATAACAAATGCTGGAAAGGACATGGAGAAAGTGGAACTTCATACTGGTAGGAATACAAAATGGTTCAGACACTACGAACGGAGGCAGTTTCTTAAAAAGGTAATATAATTTTACCATACAACCCAGCAATTATACTCTTAGGTATGCGCCCAAGAGGAGTGAAAACACACACACACAAAGCCCTGGACATGACTGCTCGAATCAGCACTGCATGTAACCACCAAAAGGTGTTAAGTAACCCACATGTCCATCAAGTGGGGAATGGATAAACAAAACGTGGCGTATCTATACATGGAATACTAGCCAACAAGAAAAAGAACGCATTTCTGACGTATGTTAAAACATGGCTGGACCTCAAAAAAATCTGCTGATTCAAAGAAGCTAGACACAGAAGATCATACAAAATACAAATCCATTTACACAAAATATCCAAAAGGAAAATCTACACAGAGAGTAAGCAAAGCAAAGGCTGCCTCGGGCTGAGGACGGGAACAGGGACTGAGTGCAAACGTCACAGATTCTCTTGGGGTGATTGAAGCCTTCTAAAGCTGGATTGTGAGGATGGTTACAACATCATGTTACAAAAAAAAAATCACTGAATTATACACTTAAAATGGGTGGATTTTACTGAGGTCATAGTTCAATAAAGCTATTAAAAAAGATAATAGAATACTAATAAATTTATGCCAACATATTGGACAACTTAGATGAAATAGATATATTTCTTGAAAAACAATGTCCTCAAAAGTGACACAGGAAGAAATAGAACATCTGAATTAGTCCTGAAACTGTTAAAGAAATTCACCCCCACAATTTAAAACCTTCCTTCAAAAAACTCAAGGTCCAGATGGCTTCAGAGAGGAATTCTTCCCAATATTTAAGGAATAAATAAAATGATCTCACATAAATTCTTTCAGAGAACAGAGAAAGACAGCTAACTTCTCAACTCATTTTATGAAGGCAGCAGACCTCTAATCTCAAACCAGACAACACAACAATTAACTCTTAAAGAATCAAAATCCCTAACAAAATATTAACAAATTGAGTCAACCATGCATAAAAAGCATAACATGGCCTGATCGAATGAGGTTTCCCGCAGTAGTGCAAGACAGCCTGAACATGCAGAAATAAATAAACGTTATTAATAAAGGAGGAAAACCATTATCACTCAACAGATGCAGAAAAGGCATGGGATGAAAATCTGTTAATTGTAAATATGATCAAGAAACTAGGCACAGAAGGAAAATTAATCTGATAATCAAGATCTACAAAATATCTACAGCCAGCATCATACTTAATGGTAAAACACTGAACACCTGCCCCCTTGGGACTGGAAAGGCACTGTCCAACAGAATTTTTTTGTGATGATTGAAATGATCTATATCTGCACCATCCAGTCTAACAGCCACGAGCCACAAGTGTCTACTGAACACTTTAAAAGTTACTAAGAACTTTTTAATTTAACTAATTTAAATTTAAATAGCACATGTAGCTAATGGCCACCTGTTGTATAATGAAGAATCTGTCTGGTTTTTGTCCCAGCTTTCTGGGATGGAGCGTCTAAAGCCTTGGAATTTCCCCAGTGACAGGAGAGTCTGATACCCACGGCAGGCTCCTCCTGAGTTTATGCTAACAAGGTGACTCATGGTGGCTCCTAGATAGTTTCCAGATGGGCACTGGCCATGCTGGAAAGAGATGATTCGAGGGTGGGGGCTTTGAGCCAGATATCAGCCCGACCTCCAGGGAGGGGAGGAGGACTGGACACTGAGTTCAATCACATGGTCAACGTTTCGATCAATCAGACCTGCATCATGAACACCCAACAAAAACTCAGGACACTGGAGCCGCAGGTGAGCTTCCTGGCTGGTGAACACACAGACGTGTCCAGGAGGGTGATGTGTCCTGACTCCATGCGGAGAGGGCACAGAAGCTCCATGCTGGGGACTCTCCCAGACCTCACCCTATGTGTGTCTTCATTTGGCTGCTCCCAATTTGTGTCCTTTATAACAACACTGTAATCGTAAGTACAGCACTTTCCTAAGTTCTGAGTTGTTCCAGTGGAACCCCCTCAAATTTGTCAGTCTGTCAGAAGTGCAAGTGGCCTGGGGACTCCCAAACTTACAGCTAGCAACTGAAGTGAGGGCAGTCTTGCTGGACCAGATAGGTAGGGTCAGAATTGAATTGCTGTAATGTGCTAACAGTAGACAGAGCAGGTAGAGCAGGGATGCTCCCTAATGCATTCCAGTCCACACCATATGGAAGTCCTGGCCAGCACAATAATGCAAGGAGAAAGCATGAATACTGGAAAGGAGATGCAAAACCCTCATGCACGGTACGATGGCAAACGAAGAAAATCCAAAGGACTCTACAAACAAATAGAATTAGTTAATTATGGATGTTCTCCTTTGACACCACACCAAAACTAATCAACTGGTAGTCTCTTAAAGATGAGTTGCAATGTGGAATCTTCAACTTTATTAATGAACTTCTCATATTCTGTTACATTAAAATCTACTGTTTTATCTTGTTCTTTGAATGGATCATTTACCCATTAATGCTTTCATAACATCACATATTGGTCATGTGGAAAATACTGGTCCCCTGAGTTAAAATCTCACAAAAGACAGCTTTACCAGTTAATTCTGTAAATATTTAATGTAGAAATAATGCCAATTTTACTAAACTTTAGAATACAGAGCAAGAACATAACCCTAAACTTTCTGATACCAGCATAACCTTGATAACAAAACCCCGTAAGGATACTGCAAGAAAGGCAAGGCCAAGGCCAACTGACATATGAGTGTTAACATGAAAATCCTAAACAATGCTACCACACTCCACTGAGCAATGCAGGAAGAAGAAAACATCAAGACTAAATCGGAGCTTATTCCGAAAGTCAAGGTTGGTTGAACATTAAAAAAAAAAATCAATGATATTCACTACCTTAACAGATTAAGAAAAAATACATAATCACCTCAATAGATGCAGATACAACATATCTGCAAATGGAAGAACAAACATAGCAAGAACTACAAATAAGAAAAAAGTCTAACACAGAGCTTTTAAAAAGCATGTTTAAAATTTTCAAACAGAAGGACTAGATTTCGTAAGGAAGGAATATGTAAGTATGAAAACGAATAAGCAAATTAAAAAAACTAACACTAAAAACTGAAAAGCAATCAACATTTATTTGTTATAAAAAGTCTTGCCTAACTAGGAATTCAGTGGAATTTCTTTTTACTAAAAAGAATAGTATTGCTGATCTTTTTGTGAACATGGAAAATCTAATCAGATCTAAAGAAAAATTATTAGAATTAATAAGTGGGCTTAAGAAGTTCCTGGATACAAAGTTAATATGCAGAAATCTAGTATATTTTTATGTTTTGACAACAAAAAATTTTAAAAATTAATAAATACATTTTAAGATACCATTTACTGTAGAAATGGCTAATTGCAGGTCTGGGGCAAAAAATGTACAAACTGAGCCTTGATATATCTTGCCATGTAGTATTCTAGTTAATAAGAAATAACAGAAGTAGGACGTTATTATTTTGCAGCCCCTAAGGAAATAACCCATCTAGTCAATGATCACAGAAAGCTGCCTGCATGACAAAGACACAAGCAGACATTGTGCACCTCCTGAAAGAAGGACACACCACAGACTCTGAAGCATTCTTGCCAAGAAGTCAAACTTGAAGCTGATCAGGCCTCTAGATCAGATCTGTCCAAACAACTTTCCGTGACGATGGAAACATTCTTATCTGTGCTATCCAATTCACGGCTGTCCAGTTTGTGGCTACTGAGCACTGGAAATGTGGCTAGTGTGAATGACGAATTTAATTTAATTAATTTAAATTTAAACAGTCGTTTGTGGCCAGTGGCTTCTGTACTGGACAGCACAGCTCTAAATGTACCTATTCATAGGAATCACCGTGACAGAATAGATTAACAACGCTGTAGGGAAGCAATTAGAAAAATCCAGACATTGGGAAACTCTACAGAATAAATGACCTGGCTTCTTCAACAAATAATTTGGCTAGAAAAAAGGAGAAGAGCGAATAGATTAAAAGAGACTTTAGAGACAGATCAACCGATACATTGTATGAACTTTACTTGGATTCTAAATCAGATGCAAACAATTTATGAATTTTATGAGACAACTGGATATCTGAACAGACTGGATTTGGTGACATTAAGAAGCTACCTTAATTGGAGAGAAAGGTGCAACTGCAATGAATCTCACAAACAAAACGTCAAGTGAAAGAAGCAAACCACAAATGAGCATCTACCAGAGCAGACAAACCACGTGCCGAGTTTAAGGAATCAGATTCAGGAGCAAACGAGGAAGACAGACAAGAAAACAGGCACCAGCCAGGGTCCTGGTCCCGTGTGCAGGGGAGAACAGGAAGAGCTGAGTTTCAGCCAGAAGGTTCTAGTTCCTAACGTGAAGGGAGGTTTCACGGGTATTCAGTTGATGATAATTCATTAAGCTGTACTTTTACATTTTCTGTATTTTTCTGCATGTGAATTCTGCTTCACAATTAAAGAGATAAATAAATAAATACTGATGGTCACTAAGTTCTGCTCTGGCATTCTCCCCTTGGTCACACTGTGGAAAATGGTGAAAAATGGCCATAAGACCCAGGTATTTATTACATTTCTCATTACCTACTATATCATTTATTCAAAGACTTCATCATGGAATGACCAAGAAATATTAACTTTCTACGAAGAATCAGTTTGCTTTTTCGTTTGGATAACGCAACTCATATAAATGTTCGCGTTTATTACAACTGCCAAAAATTTGAGAACCAGTTTGCAGCTCAAATTCAGTAATTATGGACACTATGGCTTACAAAAATTCAAAGCTTTAGAACTTTCAAGGCCCTATAGTTAATATATCACTGCTCCAATTTTATCCCAATCTGGATCTTCCATTCTGAGGCTATTTTCCCCTGATTTCTTAACTTTTCTTACTTTGTTTCACTGGAAGACACAGACCACCTTCAATCCCCAGGAAAAATAATGAGGAACAAACAATCGACTCACCTGCAACATGGTCACGTTCTGCTGCCTACACGAGACGACTCGCAAGTCCGAGACGGGTCCTCTCCTGATGTGCTTCTGGTCTGAGGTCCTGGCTGGGTCTCTCACACTGAGAGCGAAGTCCTGGTTCCAGGAGCTCCTTTCTTATCTCACATGAGCAGGCTTATTTGCAGGGAACCAGGATCTGTGGACTCAGGGACAAATGCACTTTAACTGGAATACTCACACTGCACCTAAAACCTTTTCCTCTCTTGACAGGGACTAGGAATTCCTGATCATCTAAGGCCAGAGTGTGTTTTCTAGATAACCGAAACAGGGCAAGTAGGGTGGCAACAGGCCACAGCATAAAGGAGCAGAAGTCTGCATCTCTGCAGACAGATACAGAAACATCAGAAACAAAGGAACTGTGAGATCATTCCACGCTCACTGTGGACACTGAAGTACAAACCTCTTTAACAGATGCTGTGAAGCACTAGACAATTCTACTTCAGGCAGATAGAATTTTGGAAAACTTACGTGATTTGTATCAAGACGGATCTGAGTTTCACTCAACCTTTTCCCTTTACTGGCTGTGTGTCTGGGCAAAAACAAACTAACTAACTTCATCTCTCTGAGCCTTCTTTTCCTATTAAAATCTTCTATAACCTTCCTAACTTATGCCTGCCAGTTCTAGCAATTTCTGAGGGAAGTGTGTTAAAATCTCCCAAGATGATACAGATTGGTCAATTTTTCCTCGTAATCCTGCTGATGCCTGGATTATATATTTGTGAAATGTACAGAGCTTACATATTTCTGGAGAATTATTCTTTAACCATTAGATAACAACATTCCACATCTCAAATAACACTCCTTTCTTGCCTACTAATCTTCCATTTTTTTACCTGCCAAAACGGTGAAGATAAAGTGGACCTGTGGGTCCAACTGAACAGTCGGATTCTGAGGAATAAACGAGACTACTTCCTCGTGATGACAAGACCTGACACCTGAGTGCCTTCTACACGTCATACAAAATGCCACACACCCTGTAACGTAACCCTTACACATGACCCAGCAGGGCTCTGATCTCTCTGATAATCTGTTTTACAGAAAAACTGAGGCAAAGTGACATAGCTGTGCCCATGACTGCACAGCTATTAAAGAGCAGAACTGGAAGGTTATTTTTTTCTTGCTATGTTCAGGGCATTTGCCACCAAAATCATAACATCATTTGTGTGCATCTATGTACGTACACACACACTGACCACACAGCCTGCAATTAGCTGTCATTTCTATGTACACCTTCAGTCACCTTATTCCCACAGACACATACATCAACAGCCTGCTCACGCCCATATCATACTAAAAAGCAGCACTTAAAAAGCCAAGTTCTGCCCTTTCATGCTTTTCTGTGATTCAAACTTCAGTGCCAACTCAGAAAGACACACTGAGGTTTCTCCCAGTTACACAAGAGATGATTCCTCTATATATCAAAATACGAAAACATATGCATCTTAGGATAGGAGCTGGCACACAGCAGCACTAAAGAAATATTAGCCATAATTATCATTACAAAAGTAAAATCTGACAGCAAAATTTAGAAATGTATACATGCTAAATAAGAAACAACTGTTATCTATGATTATCACCACACCACAGATAACCATTCTTAAGAGATGATGGAAACTACATGGATATATATTTTTTTTTTGAGGAAGATTAGCCCTGAGCTAACTACTGCCAATCTTCCTCTTTTTGCTGAGGAAGACTGGCCCTGAGCTAACATCCGTGCCCACCTTCCTCTACTCTATACGTGGGACACCTACCACAGCACGGCTTTTGCCAAGTGGTGCCATGTCCGCACTCAGGATCCAAACTGGTGAACCCGGGGCCACCGAGAAGTGGAACGTGCGAACTTAACCGCTGCACCACCTAGCCAGCCCCTACATGGATATTTTTAACAAAAATATAAGGATATGGTCACATTTAACAAACGCTTTTGTTTTTTTTCCTAACTATGCAAAGACCATCTTTCCAGGTTAATAAACATAGTTCTATAATATCAACATCTTTCTTATATAAAATGATAAAAGGGTAGAAAATAAAGTCTTCTCATAACAGAAAAAAACATAAAATATGCAGGAATATACTTGACAAGAAATATGAAAGATCCACATGAAACAAACTAAAAATACCAACGTGGGGGTCGGACCCCTGGCCAAGTGGTTAAGTTCTCGCACTCCACTTCGGCGGCCCAGGGTTTCGCCAGTTCAGATCCTGGGCATGGACGTGGCACCGCTCATCAGGCCACAGTGAGGCAGCGTCCCACATGCCACAGCTAGGACCCCAACTAAAATATGCAACTATGTACTGGGGGGATTTGGGGAGAAGAAGGAAAAAAAAAGAAGATGATTGGCAACAGATGTTAGCTCAGGGCCAATCTTACAAAGAAAGCCAATGGGAACTATGAAAATAGACTTCACACATGTACAGTCTGGTCTTGTTCTGGCATAGGAAGACTTCACATAGTAAAGATAATTTAGCCCCAAATGATTCATATCTTCAGTCAACTCCAATTACAATGTCAAAAAGTTTTTAACAAGCAATTCTAAAGTTTACCTAGAAGGAAAAAGTTTCAGAAACAGCTTGGACACTTTTGGAAATACAAAATGAGTATAAACAAATCCACATAATATTAACATATATTATAAAATTATAATAATCAAAAAAGCAGGGGCCGGCTCCGTGGCTGAGTGGTTAAGTTCGCATGTTCCGCTGCAGCGGCCCAGGGTTTGGATCCTGGGTGTGGACATGGCACCGCTCATCAGGCCATGTTGAGGCGGCGTCCCACATCCCACAACTAGAAGGACATGCAACTAAGATATACAGCTGTGTACGAGGGGTTTGGGGAGATAAAGCAGAAAAAAAAAAAGATTAAAAGATTGGCAACAGTTGTTAGCCCAGGTGCCAATCTTTAAAAAAAAGAAAAAAAAGCAGAAAAGAGGGGCCAGCCCTGTGGCACAGTACTTAAGTCCAGCATGCTCCGCTTTAGCAGCCCAGGTTCATAGGTTCAGATCCCAGGCACAGACCTACACCACTCATCAAGCCATGCTGTGGTGGCGTCCCACATACAAAATAGAGAAAGACTGGCACAGATGTTAGCTCAGGGCTAATCTTCCCCACCAAAAAAAAAGCAGAAAAGAGCTACAGATGAATAAAGCATAAAGGTGCAAAAACATAAGAATTTAGCGTGCAATATATGTGGCAATTCAACGCCATGAGTAAAACGGGACTACTTGATAATAAATAGAAGTGGTTAACACCTGAAAGAAAACAGAGCCAGCTGTCTATCTCATACATTACAACAAACTACTTTCAGATGGACTGGAATTTAAAATAATGGAGACCAAGACAATCCCTGAAGAAAACACAGGTGAGTATTTGTACAATTTTGGAAAGACTTTCCCTACATGGGATACAAAGGCAAAAGCCGTATTTGTTTTAAGAAACAGTCAATAAACTTAACCACTAGAAAATCTAAAAACCTCTGTGTGGTTAAAAAAAAATCATCACACATACACACACTACAAATGAGGAAAATATAACTACCACAAATACGTCATTTTCTTTGCATTATTTGCTTTCATTTCAGGTAATAAAAATTCTGGCATTGTGACGAATAAAACTACGTTTATCATTCAAACCATTTCCTTAAGGAGATTGTAAAATCACTATTTCCTTCCTAATTCTGTCAGACGACGCGGTGAACTCGGTTGGGTTTCACAGAGCACTTTTCGAGAGCAGAGACCCCTGTGTGAAACGAGGTCCATTTGCCGCAGCGAGGGCAGAGACGAGAGTTTCGGGGGAACGGGTATCGCGGGGTGTCACAGCCATCCGGGCAATTTTAAAATCTGTCTCACGATGTTTAAATGTGTTACTTAGAACCACGCAGACTCGACCTTTTCCCGCTTTAATTTGCACAAATGTTTCTGAAAGCCGGCCCCGGAGGGAGAGGGCTCCCCTAAACCCCGGGCGTGCGGCCCTGCGCCCCAGCCCTTCCCCGACGGCCCGGCCGCCCCCCGCTCTGCCCCGGCGACACCGCGGCCCTCCCCGCCCTCAGGAGGTCCACTCAGCGTCAAGTCCTGCGGAAATGGAAATGTCGGCGGACAGGCAGAGAATAAGGGATCATCCACACTTACTCTGTGCCAGAGGGTTTACACACCATGCTGTCTCTGACGCACTCAGCACCCACTACAGCGGCAGCACCGAGCACCGAGGTTCAGCAACGTGCCCAACACCGACGACACACCCAGAAAGTCCCACGCAGGGCGCCCCGGAGCCGGTGACCACAGCCCCGCAGGGCCCGGCTTCCGTTCCCAGCACAGGCGCCACACGGTGCCCGCGCGCAGACGGCGGCCCGGCGGACGGAGGATCAGAGCCACACGGTGCCCGCGCGCAGACGGCGGCCCGGCGGACGGAGGATCAGAGCCACACGGTGCCCGCGCGCAGACGGCGGCCCGGCGGACGGAGGATCAGAGCCACACGGTGCCCGCGCGCAGACGGCGGCCCGGCGGACGGAGGATCAGAGCCACACGGTGCCCGCGCGCAGACGGCGGCCCGGCGGACGGAGGATCAGAGCGGGAGCGGGAAGCTCTCAGGGGCCAGGTGACGAAACTCCCCAGGTTAAGCTTCGGCTCCCCACGCGGGACGACGCATTTCAAGGAAGGAGACTCATGACACGCTGTAACGGCTTAAGCACCATATGCAGCATAGTCCCAATTTTCTTTTCTTAAAGGAAATATAAATAAGATGGACCAAAAACACATCTGTTGACTTAAAGAAATGCCCCAAAATGCTGGCAGTGACTCTCTTGTTGACAGGATCACGAATGAGTTCCATTTGGATGTGTTTATCGAGATGCTCCAAACTGACTACAGTAAACACATTTTAAGTTGATAGAAAAACATACAAATATTCTTTAAAATGTTAAAGTCCTTAACTCAGGGAAACAACAGACAAGCAGAGCAGTTTCATCCCAGCACCACACGGCTCAAAGTAAACAATAAGTAATAATTAAAGTAGGTTGTTAATTATACAAAAAAACACAAACCTAGGGAAAAAATACCACTCCTTGCCGCTGCCTCATTTTCAGATAAACCGTGAGGCCCAGGCACCGCGAGCCAGCTGTGCGGGGCGGCGGGGGCGGCTCACCGGCGCGGGCCCGGCCGCCCGTCCCGTCCGGAGCTTCTGGGGCCGGGTTTAGCCAAGAAGCCGCTGGGAGCCGCCGCGAGCAACAGCCGAGCCGGGCGCCGCGCCCGCCGCAGCCTCCCCGCCGCTCCGCCTGGGGCCCCGCGGCCGCTCGCGGCGGCTCCTTCCGCGCAGCCGTGGCGCCCGGGCGCGCGCGGGGCTCCCGGCCGACGACATCCAGCGGCGCCGGGCGGGGCAGCGCCTGCGCTCCGACCTGGAAGGGAGCACCCGCGGTGAGCGCCGCGCCGCCCCGACCCCCGCCCCGGCCGCTGACGCCCACAGCCCCGCAGGACCCCGCGTGCCCCGGGGACCCACACGCCCCCAGCCGCCGGCCGCCAGGAACCCCCAGCCCGCAAAGGCGCCCACACAGACCCCAGGCCTCCGCCGTGGGACGCGCCGCACAGGGAACCACGTGCCCCCACCGCCGCCGGAGCGGGGCGGGGGTCCGCGCGCACACACGGGCACGCGCACACTCGCCTCTCGCGTGGCGGCGAGGGACAAAGAGCAGGGCGCATCCCGAAAGCGTCGGTGGCTGTGTGAGTGCGCTTGCGCGAGAGGAGGGCGCCGCCGAACTACATTTCCCAGGAGGCTCCGCGGCATGTCGGCCTCCCGGTGTCCTAGGAACGCTGGTTGCCTAGAGACGCGAGGATGGCTGCCAGCCCAGGGGCGATTTACAGGTACGCGCCTTTGGGAGAAAGGTAGAGGATTCTGGTTTTTAAAGACTAGGAATCCAAATCCATCAGTACGTTAAAAAAAAAAAAAAAAGACAATTGGCTTAAGAATCCAATTGAGGAAACCACAAAAAAATTTTTAATACGTTATCGAAAGCAGATAGGAATTAATCAACAGCAAAAAGTAAAACTGATCCGGAATTCAACTGCTGCGGGGTAAAGTTGTAAATAAGTCACTATCCTTAAAGAAAAAAAAAAAGAGAGTAGGGTAGGATGAAAAAATTTTCAAACAGAGAATTCTTATGTTTAAATAGTTCCAGAGGAATTGGAAGAAGGAAACTTTCTATTTATTAAGTTGCCATCATAAAGACACCAAAATCGACAAATGTGTGATTTGAAAAGGATGCTCAGACAAAACTTGATTGTGACTACACATGCAAAAATACTGAGAAACTAACAGAGAGAAGCTGGCGATACCTTACAGAAATATACTATAACCAAGTGGATTCTATTCTAGAAATATAAGGATGATCAGGATATCCGTTAATATTACCATATCAATAAGTCTAAGGGAAAAATATAGTCAATAAGATGAAAAGAAAATTTTAAACTTAAAAATACATCCTAGATTTTAAAAAATAATAATAAATTAGAAAACTTTGTATGCTACTTTAACGTGATGAAAATATAGACTTGAACCGGAAAGTTAGTATGCTGCTTAATGGTGGAACATTATGAGGACTTAGGAGCAAGATATAGATACCCAAGCTAAGATTTTAAAACTTGGACTAATATTTGAACTGCAGAACATACAAATAATGTGTTTCATTGATCACTGCAGAAGTATACACATTTCTACACCATTTGGGGGTTTTATTCCATAAATTGTCAGTTATTGCCTGCCTATTTTTCTATTGGGTTATCTTTTTCTACTACATTCATGGAGTTGAATGCAATTGTGTACGAATCCTCAATATGCAATACATGTTTTAATTTTTTTCTGTCTGCTCCTTGTCTTTGAACTTTGTTTATAAAATTGTTGGTCCCTTAGATTTTAGTTTTGACATTATAAAATCTATCTAGCTTTTCCTTTATGGCTTCCTTATGTGTCTTAAGAAATCTTTCTCCATCCTGATATTATACAATATTTCCTTGTATCATCTTCTAATAGTTTAGGCATTTTGCTTCAACATTTAAGTTTTAATCTATCTGGAGTTGTGTGTATGCAGGTAGTGTGAGACATTGATCTAATTTCCTTTTGTTTCCATATGGGAAGCCAATTTCCTAATCTCAAGTATATTAGTTTGCTAGGGCTGCCATAACAAAATGCCACAGACTGGGTAGGGTAAACAATAGAAATTTGTCATAATTCTGGAGACTGGAAGTCCAAGATCAGGGTGTTGGCAGAGTTGGTTTCTTCTGAGGCCTCTCTCCTTGGAATGTAGATGCCGTCTTCTCCTTGTGTCCTCACATGGCCATCCTTCTGTGTATGTCTGTGTCCTCATCTCCTCTTCTTATAAGGACACCAGTCATTTTGAATTGGGGCTATCCATGTGACCTTATTTTACTTTAATTACCTCTTTAAAGTCCCTATCTCCAAATACAGTCACATCCTGAGGTGCTAGAGGTTAGGACTTCCAACATGTGAATTTGGAGGGGGACACAAGTCAGCCACCAAGTATCAAATGGCCCAATGTTTGTAAATTAACTTCTTTTATATCTGAAGTTCCTCTATGTGCAAGGGTCCCTTTCTGGAATCTTTTCTGTTCCATTGACCTATTAGTCTATCGCTGTATGAATACCACATTGCTTTATTATTCTAGCTTAATAAAAACCTCTTGTGGGGCCCGCCAGGTGGCGCAGCAGTTAAGTTTGCACGTTCCCCTTTTGCGGCCCGGGATTCGCCGGTTTGGATCCCAGGTGCGGACACGGCACCACTTGTCAAGCCATGCTGTGGCAGGCGTCCCACATATAAAGTAGAGGAGGATAGGCACAGATCGTTAGCTCAGGGCCAGTCTTCCTCAGCAAAAAGAGGAGGATTGGCAGCAATTAGCTCAGGGCTAATCTTCTTCAAAAAAACCCCTCTTGTATCTAGAAGGGAAACCTCCCCTAATTGTTGTGTTTGTTCATTATTGTCTTGGATAGTTTGAGACCTGTAAACTTTCATGTAAATGTTAGAATCTGTATGTCACATTTCAAGAAAAAATTCTTTTATTGTTTTGATCAGAACCATATTAAATTTATATTTTGTAAGAATCATTTTTAGTATATTGACTACTCCATCAATATTGTATATCTTTCAATTTTTCAGTTCTTTTATGAACTTTGATAGCATTTTATTTTATTCCTAAATTCTGTTTATATAACTTTTTAAAAGATTTATTCCTAGCTAGCTCTCATTTTAAATTCCATATTGTACAGTATAATATGTATTCCTTAGTAGCTTATCATTTTTATTGATATTATGAAGAAGAGGTTTTTTTTCCTAGTATATTTTCTTGCTGACTGTTAATTGTGCTATGGACTGAATGTTTGTGTCCCTCCAAAATTCATATGTTGAAATCCTAACGCCCAGTGTGGCTATATTTGGAAGTGGGGTGTCTAAGGAAATTAAGGTTAAATGAGGTCATCATGTGGAGGCCCTAATCCGGTAGGATCTGTGTCCTTATAAGAAGAGACACCAGGGAACTCAATCACTCCCTCCAGGGGCACACAAGGAAAGGCCGTGTGAGGACATAGCAGTATGGTGGCTATCTACAAGCCAGGAAGAGAGCTCTCGCCAGAAACTGACCATGCTGGCTCTTTGATCTTGGACTTCCAGCCTCCAGAACTGTGGGAAAATAAATTTCTGTTGTTTAAGGCATCCAGTCTGTGGTATTTTGTTACTGCAGCCAGAGCAGACTAAGACAGATGGGGTCTAGGAACAGCATTGATTTGTGTCTAGCAACAGTGCTAAAATCCTTTCCAGATCTTGCCTCTAACAACCACAATTATCCTTCTTTACTTCCAGTCCATGTAACACTTGCTCTTCATTTCTTATCTTACTGCATTGATTAGGGTGTCAGTTCCATGCTTAGTAGTATGAGAACTAGAGGGGTCACCTCAGTAGTTCCTGACTTTAGCTATGATGTTTCTAAAGTCTTACTGGAAGTATGATGTCTGCTGTGGGGGTTGGTAGCTATCCTTTATTACCTTAAAAGGAAATCAGCTTCCATTCTGAGTTCATTAAGGATTTTATCACGAGGAATTGCTTAATTAATTAATTAATTAATATGATGAATATTTTTTAATGAACTCTAATGTTGAATTATCTTGGACATATTATTTACTTATAGGGTTGAACAGTATGAAATTATCCTTTTGCGGGTTGGTCCACTTGCTCTTCTACATAGTAGATCACTTCAACATTTCATGGCTATTTAGATCTCAGTTTCCTGGTTCAGCTAAGCAGTCGTGTCTCTCAGGCAGCTGCAATCAGCTGGCGGCTGGATTTGGAACAGCGGGGTGGGGCTGGGACACGTGGCTGGTGGGGGCATCTCTCGGTATTCCATGTCTCAGGCCTCTTCGTGTGAGCTGTCTGGACTTCGTCACAGCAGGCCAGCCTCAGGGCAGTTGGACAGCTGACCTGGCAGCTGAGTCTTCACTGCTGAGCATTCGTTTGAGCGAGGTGGAAGCTGCAGCTCCTTAGATGACCGTGCCTTGGGAACCACACAGCTTCATTTCTGCTGCATCCCGCCAGCTATGAGCAATTCTCCAGCCCATCTGGATTCAAGGAGCAGGGGGCATAGACCTCCCTTCCCAGTGGGCGGAATGGCACAGTCACAGTGTCACATTGTCGAAGAGGATGCTGCGTAGGAAATATTGTTGCAGCCATCTTTGGGAAACAGCTTACCACAGCCTGCCTCTCTGGCTTTAACAGTTCACATCTGTATGCTATACTCATCTCCTCCAAGACCCCAATGTCTCACCAATCATGGCAGCAGGTTGAAGTCCAGGACCTCATCACCTAAATCAGCTACTGCCACACCAGAGGCTCTTTGGGACTGCTCCCTAGGGTGCAGCTCCTTAGGTGCTACTCCTCTCAGTCTGAAGACCTGCGAACTAAAGGACAAGTTATTGTCATCTTACACACCCAAAATATAATAGTGGGGCAGACATAGGAAATCTGCTCCCATTCAAAACCGGGGACAACAGGAGTCCCCACAAGGCAGCCACGGGCCCATAGAAATTCCTAAGTCCTGCTGGGTCCATGTAGGGTTCACTCCTGCTCACTTGGAGTTCAGAGCTCTTGGCTGCACCCTCTGTGTCTAAGCCTGCTTTCCTTCCTTATGCGTAAAAATGACCCATGTTTGCAAGTGAGTATCCTTCTCAGCCCCCTTCCTGCCCCAAAAAGGCTGTGAGTCCAAAGATCTCTTTTTATTTTGGACAGGTTGATAGGGCTGTTTTAAAAACTTTGTGGCATCTGTGTATGGATTTATACTATCTTTCCGTTTATAATTAGCTTTTGTTTTTTCCACTTTTTGCCGTGAGTCCTCCAATTAACCCATACTTCTACCATAATTTTGTCCAGTATTTTTCTTTCTACTCACTTTCCAATTTCACCATTTTTCTTTATTAGCCACTCATGTTAGCCCCTTTGTTAGCATCTCTGCAACCTCAAGAAATGGAAAATATTCTTGGGAATTGAGGTTGTCATGAAGTTTTCTTCAAAATGATTCTCCCCCCAGGTCTGCAATTGAGTTCTTGGAACTTACCGACTGACTCCATGGCCCACCTCACTGAGGGCTTGTTGATTGACCTCTATTCTTAAAGAGGTAAGCTCCCAATTTTCTGTTCTGAGAGTATTTTGGTAGAGAAGGAGTTTGGTAGTTGTACATATGTGTTGTTGGGGGATACATAGGAAATGAGAAAAAAAAACCTTGTGGGTTTTTATGTATCAATTAGGCAAAAGCCACATCCCCCCGAAATCTCTTGGAGATTAAGACTCTGTCTGCCTTGGGCTCTCTCTGGGCTTTCCGTGAGAGCACAGCCTGAAGACTCTTAGCAGCTCTATTAGGAGAGAGGGTCCACAGAGGTATTCCCCTGAGATCCTTAGGAGGCTTTTTTGGGGGGTCTGAAGGGGTTCATGAGGCACCCCCTTAGATCCTTCTGAAATCTTACCTCAGGACATTATAGTCCCTGAGGAACTTCTTACTTTGAGAACTTTTACTAGCTGAAAAGACTGTTCTGGGCCATTTCACATTTCCTCCAGGGAATGGTTCATTTTTCAGTTCTTCTCTCCCTCTCTCGTTTTATTGTAATTAGTGAGAAGAGGCCAGGTAGCACCTGGACACTGTGCCTAGGAAACTCTTAGCTGGACTATTGGAGGGCATTAGGTACATTTTCTATTTTCCATTTACATTAGGTGACAGTATTGAGCAACTTTCTGCCACCACATAACAAAGTCCCCTTCTCTCCATGTTCCCATAACACTATCCTCATGTTCCTTCAAGCCCTCAACAGCAACTTCCTTGATGACCTTAGGGTCTACTAATACCCTCCCTAAGGGCCCTGCAGGCTTTCACTCATGTTTTCCTCAAGAGACGAGCCAGTGCCAAAGCCAGTGGCACATGTTTTAAGACTTTGTTACAGTAGCACTCCACTTCCAATACCAGATTTCTGTTACAATTACTATTGCTGCCTATAATATCACCCCAAAACTCTATAGTGTATGGAACAAAGATGTTACTGTCTCTCATGGTTTCTGTTGGTCAGGAATTCAGGGAAGGTCTGGCTGGCAGTGCTGGTGCAGGAGCTCTCATGCCATTGCTGTCCGTCAGCTGCTGGAGCTAGAGAGCGTGGCATTGGGGCATATGGGGCGGATGGTCTCTCTTTCTCTGCAGGTAGCCTCAGAGCCTCGCTAGGTGTTTAGATGGACTCTGAGGTTTCCTCCTAGCACCACAGCCCGAGGGGACTGCTCACATGGTAGCCAAAAGCTTCAAGAACAAGTACTCCAGCGAGGAAAGCGGAAGCGGCATTGCCTTTCGCGGTGTGGGAAGCCACGAGGCAGCACTTCCATCATTGTCTTCCGCTACAGGCGAGTCTGCGGCCAACAAGACTCACAATGGGAGGAGTGGCACAGCCACGCTGTAGAAGAGGATGTGAGATGGAAAAGAAAACTTGCCACATGTCAAAAATGGTCCCTTATTGGTAATTTCATATAGTTCAGCCTAATACAGACATGTATGAATGGGTGGAGAAAGAAACCTGGATTCCATTTTATTCAGAAAATTTTCATCTATTAGATTGACCTATAATTATTTTTTCCCCTACTGTCTCCAGATTTGCTTGCGAAGATTATACCAGGATTGTAAAATGAATTTTGGAGTAATCTATCCTTTCAAAATTATTGTAATACTGTTTGTATAACATAGTGATGATCAAGTCCTTCCATGTTTGGTGAAATTTTACTGCTCAATAATCTAGGCTTGCTACATTTCATGAAGGTAAGTTTTTGACTCCAGTTCAATTTCCTTGTTTGTTACTGATTTATTCAGTCTTGCTTTTTCTGCTTGCTCAATTTTGGTAATGTATAAATTGCAAGGAAATTGCAAAATTTTATCTAAATTTTCATATGTAGTGGTACATGGTTATCCGTAGTATTCTCCTATAATTAAAAAAATCTGGGGCTGGCCCGGTGGCACAGTGGTTAAGTTCACACATTCTGCTTCAGCAGCCCGAGGTTCACTGGTTTGGATCCCGGGCACAAACCTACGCACCACTTGTCAAGCCATGCTGTGGCAGGCATCCCACATATAAAGTAGAGGAAGATGAGCACAGATGTTAGCTCAGGGTCAGTCTTCCTCAGCAAAAAGAGGAGGATTGGCAGCAAATGTTAGCTCAGGGCTAATCTTCCTCGAAAAAAATCTAATTATCTGCATTTATGTCCCCCTTTCATCTAACATTAGTAACAAGTACTTTCTCATGAGTGTTCACGAGTCTGTCACGAGAAGACTACAAATAACTTGCCGCGTGTCCACTGCTCCTCCTATCCAACCCCTCGCCTCCTCCGCAGAGACGTTCTCCTGAGTATGTTGATCATCCTCTGGTTTTTTGCTTCATTGTTTTATCACATACACATGTATGCCTAATTAATATGTAATCCCATTTTATTGTGGCCTTTAACAATGGTATTATATTATAGGCAGCCTTCTGAAAATGACTTATCACTCAGTGTTAGGTATCTAGGACCTAGACATGTTGTTGTTTATTCAATTGTAGTTTATTTCATAGATGCATAATATTCCATTGACTCTATATTATAGTTTATTCATTCTCCTTTTACATCTTTATTAGATTTATTTTGTTTTGTTTTTTTTTGCAATAATTACAAATTCACCTGCAGTGTAAAAAGTAATAGAAAGAAATTCCTTATACACTTTGCCCAGTTTACCCCAATGTTTAACATTTTGCAAAACCATAGTATAATATCACAGGCAGAATATTGACATTGATACAATTCACAATATTTATTAAGATTTCCCCAGTTTTACTTACACTCACCTGTGTGTTTGTGTGTGTATTAAGTTCTATTCAATGTTATCTATGTAGAGGTTCATGTATCAACAACCACAGTAAACATACTGAACAGTTCCAACACTACAAGACGACTTATTTTTTTTATATTTTGCACTTTGATACTTTTGAAAATGGATTCATTTTACTAAATCCCAATTTATAAAGTTTTTCTGAGGTGTTTAGATATAGAATTGACTTGGATATATTGACCTGACATCCAATGACCTTGCTAAATTCATTTTTTTTCTCTTTTCCTTTTTTTTTTGGGTGAGGAAGATTGGCCCTGAGCTAACATCTGTTGCCAATCTTCCTCCACTTTGCACGTGGGATGCGACCACAGCATGGCTTGATGAGCAGTGCATAGGTCTGCGCCCAGGACCCAAACCCACAAACCCTGGGCCCCGGAGAGGGAGTGCCCAACCTAACCACTATGCCGCAGGGCCAGCCTCCATTTTTTCTTTTTAACTATTTTATTTAGAAATGATTTCATACTACTGAAAAGTTGAAAAAATAGTACAGAAATACAGAATTTATAGAATAGTAAAGAATTCCTAATATCTTTTACCTACCTTCCCCAAATGTTAACATGGTACCATGTCTGCTTTCTCGATACGAGAACTTATTTTTCTTGAAAGGTAGGAGCATGAGTTGCAGACGTAACTCCTCTGCGCTCCCAGACACTTCAGCAAGTATCTCTACGAGGTCATTCTATTCTGTAAACACAGTCAAGTGATCAAATTGAGGAAATTAACATAAATGCAGGAGAACTGATTCACATTCCATCAGTTGTCCTGTTAACATCCAAGAAACAAACTTTGGGTTCAGTATCCAATATTGTATATCTTTAGCTACCTTTAAACTGAAACACTCTTTCAGTCTTTGTCTTTCGTGACCTCATTTTAAAAAGTGCCATTTCCATGCCGAATGCCCCTCAAGTGTGCTCGTTAGATGTTTCCTCATGAGTTAGATTCAGGTTATGCATTTTTGGCAGGAATACCACAGGAGTGATGTTGTGTCCTTCTCAGAGAATCAGATCAAGAGTCTCATATTTGTTTCTACCAATAAAGGCAACATTAATTTTGATTGCTTAACTGAGGAGGTAAATGCCAGATTTCTCTTTTGTAAAGTTATTATTTTTCCAACTGTATTAATAAGTATCTTGTGGGCAGATGTTTTGACACTAAGGAAGTATTCTCTCATAAAACTTTCACCCACCTAATTTTAGCATTCATAGATGATTCTTGCCTAAAACAAGTATTACTGTGCTGGTACCAACTGGTGATTTTCTGTCATTTCCTGTGGTATTTACTAAGTGATATTCTACTTTAGAGTTTTCCTTTCTTTCCTACTTGTTTATACATTTAAATATTTATCTCAATATGGATACATGGATTCTTATTTTGTTCTTTGGGTTATAACCTGTTGTCATTATTTGGATGCTCAAACTGTCCCAGGTTTGGCCAGCGTCTTCAAGCTGGCTGTGGTGTCCTTTTGACAAGACCCCATCATTAAATTTTTGAGGCTTGTTCTATGGCCTAGCATTTGGTCTATGTGTATAGTATTCCATGTGCACTTGAGAAGAATGTACATTCCACTGTAACTGGTGGGAGTGCTCCATACATGTCTGTCAGGTTCACTTGGTCTACACTGTTGTTCAAGTTGTCTATTTCCTTATTTTTTTTAAGATTTTATTTTTCCTTTTTCTCCCCAAAGCCCCCCGTACATAGTTGTGTATTTTCAGTTGTGGGTCCTTCCAGTTGTGGCATGTGGGTTGCCGCCTCACGGTGCCATGTCCGCACCCAGGATCCGAACCGGTGAAACCCTGGGCCGCGGAAGTGGAGTGCAGGAACTTAACCACTCGGCCATGGGGCTGGCCCCTCCTTATTAATTTTTATAGGTTGAACTGTATCCCCCCAAAAGAGATATGTTGAAGTCCTAACCCCCACTTCAGAATGTGACCTTATTTAGAGGTAGGGTCTTTACAGAGATAATCATGTTCAAAGGAGGTCCTTAGTGTGGGCCTTAAGCCAATGACCAGTATCCTTATAAAAAAGGAGAAATTTGGATGCAAAAATAGACACATATAGGGAAGGAATGATGTGAAAAGACAAAGGGAAAAGATGGCTATCTACAAGCCAAAGAGAGAGGTCCAGAACAGATTCTTCCCTCACAGTTCTCAGAAGGAATCAACCCTGCTGGCACCCTGATCTCAAAGTTGTAGCCTCTAGAACCATGAGACAATAAATTCCTGTCGTTTAAGCCATTCATTTTGTGGTACTTTGTAATGGCAGCCCTAGCAAATGAATAAAGACTTTGGTACTGGAAAATAGGGTGCTGCTGTAGCAAATACCTAAAAATGTGGACGTGGCTTTGGAATTTGTAGAATATAGAAGAGTATTGAGGAGCTTTATAGAAAAAGACCAGATTACCTAGAAGAAAACTGTCGGTGGAAATACGAATGTTAAAAATACTTCTGGTGAGGTGTCAGATAAAAACGAGGAACATATTACTGGAAACTGGAGGAAAGGGGGTCTTTGTAATAAAGTGGCAGACATCTTGGCTGAATTGCATTCTAGTGTTTTGCAGAAAGTAGAACTTAGTAATAAGGAACTGGGAACTTAGCTGAGGGGATTTCTAAGCAAAGTACTGAAGGCATGGCCTGACCTCTCCATTCTGCTAATAGTAAAACGCAAGAGGAGAGAGATAAATTGAAGAATGAGTGTTAAACATAAAGGAAGCAGTTCTTGAAGATTTGGAAGACTCTCAGCCTATTCATATTGCCAAAAATGAAAAAGCATGCTGTGGAGAGAATACCTAGAGTGTGGCCGGACAATGTTTGCTAAAGAGCTGAGGTGTGTGACTTGTGAATCCAACTATCTCAGCAGAAATGCCACCAACTTGGACTGAAGGGGACAGAGAAGGGCTGAAATGAAGGAATGTTGTCGGACTTCTTGGATTCTATAGGCAGGAAATGGGCTGATAGAGCTAGCTAGCTGTGAACATGGGTTGTCCGTAAGAAAAGGGAAGAATGACCCTGATGGTAGGAACACTTCTTTGGTTCCAGAGGGTGAAGCCACCTTTTCAATTCCAGAGGCCTTGTCCACCACTCAGGGATGAGGGGGCAGGGCCACCAGCCCAGTGGGCTCAAAGGACAGAGCATTTAGCCAAAGAGTATTATTCTCAAGCCTTAAAATCTCATGGAATTTGCCCTGCTTGGTTTTGTACTTGCTTGGGACTCCACATCCTTTTTCCTGACGACTTTTCCCTCTGGAATGGGAATATCTATCCTATGCCTGTCTGCTCATTGTATTTTGGAAGCAGGTAATTTGCTGTCTAGCTTCACGGGTTCACAGATGAAAGGAATATTGCCCCAGGCTGAACCATACCCAAGTCTCACCCATAAGCTGACTTACATGATATCTTGGACAGAGTTCATGCTGGAATAGATTGAACTTTTGGGGGATGTGGGCTGAGGTGAATAATTTGCAGGTGGAAAGAACATAAATAGGGGGCGGGGGGGAAGAGGGCAGACCGTGATGGGTTGAATTCTGTCCTTTCAAAAAAGGTACATTGGATTCCTAACCCCCAGCACCTCAGAATGTGAAGTTAATTAGACACAGGGTCTTTACAGAGATAATGAAGTTGACATTAGATCATTAGGGTGAGAACTAGGCCAGTATGACTGGTGCCCTTACAAAAAGAGGCAATCTGGACAGAGAGCTGGTGACAATGAGGCATGGGGTAGAGCTAGAATAAGCTCCCTGCTGTCTCGGAGAAGGGAAGGGGCCCTACCTCAGGAGTCGGCAGGTTTTGTGGGTAATAGTGTCTGCCACAACAATTCAACGCTGCCAGGACAGTGCAAAAGCAGCCACACAACACAGAAATGATGCATCGGGCTGTGTCCCAGTAAAACTTGATTTATGGGCACTGAAATTTGCATTTCAAATAATTTTCTCATTTCATGAAACAGTTTTCATCTTTTTTCAACCATTTAAAAATGTAAAAGTTTCTTAGCTTGCCATCCATACAAATATAGGCAGCAAGCTGTATTTGGTCTGAGGGCTGTAGTTTGCCAACATCTAGTCTATATCAGTAAGTGAAGAGCATACAGTGCATAGTGTATCAGGAGTTTGCCAGGCTGAGTTCTCCGATACCTCTCAGATATCTCTACTTGAATTATTGAGAGATTTTCTAAACCAAAGCATGTTTACATAAGGGATAGTGAGCATTCAAAGTGGACGACTTTTTAATTTGGCAAGCCATGTATGTATTTGATTTCCACCATCTCAACCCTGCAGCTATGAGTGAGCAATTATTTCAGCAATGTTTAATACTCTGCCTTGAGATGAGACCTCAGGGCTTCAGGTCTGTCATTGTTGTGTTTAAGAGCTAATGTGACCAGAAGGAGCCATCTCATTTCCTGTCCCAGATTTCCTCATAAATTTAAAACTCTTCTATGGTAACAATTCTTCAGTGTTCCCAGAATCTGATCATCAGGGGCCACAAGGTTCTTGGTGTACACAGACAATAATACTATTTCATACTATGGGCTAAAAAGTTCCCGTCTTGGAATATAAACAAGAATCTGAGAGCCAGCCCTGATGGCCTAGCAGTTAAAGTTTGGCACACTGCTTCAGCAGCCTGGGTTTGCTTCCCAGACGTGGAACCACACCACTTGTCTGTCAGTAGCCACGTTGTGGCAGCAGCTCACACAGAGAACTAGAAGAGTTTACAACTATACACAACTATGTACTGAGTCTTTGCGGGGGGGGGGGGGGGGGGGTTGGTTGGCAACAGCTGTTAGCTTAGGGCAAATCTTCCCCTGCAAAAACACACAAAAATAAACAAATGAAAGACTCTGAAACATTTCCTCGTCTCAGGAAAAAACATAGACCACATAGATTTTCTCTAACAGTTTGTCACCTACACACTACTCCAGAGCAATAATTATCAATTAAAGCCCTTCAGTTACAAGAAATAGAAACTCATTCTTCTTAACTTCAACAGGAAAAAAAATTTTTATTGAAAAGGTATGAGGAAGCACACAGAAGGCCAGAAAACCAGGTTAAAAAATGGACAGTATCCAGAGTTATTCTGGAAAGTCAACACAGCAGGAACTAATTGCTGGTCTCAGTCGAATTCTGGGACAAGAATACATGAGTTTCCAACTTCCCTTCTGCTTCATGTGAAATGAATTAGAGACTCCAAGTCCTGGAAAAGAGGCTGCCACTACCCAACAACGGGCACGATGCTCACCTGTGGCTAGTGGAGAGCACCCTGAAAGACACTGCCAAAGGACGCACACCAGAGTGGAGGTGCTTCTCCAGGAAGACTAGGGTGCTCCTATCAATCTATGGAGAACAGACCCTGAACTGCTAGGAGACAAACATACATTGCACTTTCTCTTAAGTGGCAGTTCTGCAATAAGTGCTGACCCACTTACATAGATGACTAGATAGATAAACTCACTTGGAGTGAGAACCGTATCCTTTCATTTACTAAAAGCCACATTTTACTTACATTGCTAAGAAATGAAGAGACAATACTGATATTTAGCATTTAATATGGAGAATATTAGGGGATGTTATTCCACAAACTATCAAATATATGTATAACAAGTTATATTAAAAAATAAAATACCAAAATTTTAAAAAATGCTATCCAGTATTACTCAGGAAAGTCATACTAAATATCCCTTAACCTTCAGGATATGTTCCTTGCTGTTTTCCTGACCATTACTTTATTTACATATTAAAATAAAAAGCAACTTTATACTCTACCATGAAAAAGTCTACCATTTGTAACTAAGATTTTCTTCACTCTAGAACAGCTTCAAATCTGGAATGTGACTCTCCACATAACACATTTTCTATGGGAAAATGCTTTCCCGATTTATTAAATTTATAAGGTGTTCTCTGTATGAATTCTCCAAATTAAATCTTCATAGTAATGCTACTACATTTGATAGTCATTGCTCCTCATTCCTTCAATTATTCTCTTGTCTATAAAGATTTGTGTGACTTCCTTCTGAAAGCTTTTGCCCATTCATTCCAAGTGACTGGTCTCTCTCCTCTATGACTTATTTGACATGAGTGTATTCCTAGGACTTCCTGCTTACACATCCTGTCTACGCTATCATCGCAAGTCTCCTGAGGATCAACCTCTGTGAGAATGTTTCTGGCATCTACTTCATTCTCATTTCTCACTGGTGAGTTTTTCGATGTATACGAAGCCCTGAATTCCAACAGAAGGATTTCCCACACTCAGAGCACTTCCACGGCTTCTCTCCCGTGTGAACTCTCTGGTGTTCACTGAGAGATGACTTCTGGGTGAAGGCTTTCCCGCACTCGCTGCATTTGAAAGGTTTCTCTCCGGAATGAGTCTTCTGGTGTATCTGAAGCGACGCCTTCCTGGGATATGCTTTCTCGCACTCACTGCACTCATAGGGCTTCTCTGTCGAGTGGGTTCTCTGATGTATAATTAGCTGTGACTTCCCACAAAAGGCTCTCTCACAGAAGCTACATTCGTAGGGTCTCTCTCCTGTGTGCGTTCTCCTGTGTATCACGAGGTAGGACTTGCTGCTGAAGGCCTTGCCACATTCACTGCACCCATAGGGCTTCTCTCCCGCGTGAGCTCTCAGATGCGCAGTGAGCTGTTCCTTCCTACCAAAGGCTTTCCCGCATTCACTGCATTGGTAAGGATTATTTCCTGTGTGAATTCCCTGATGTACAACAAGTTGTGTCTTCATATTGAAGGCTTTCCCACAATCACTGCACTGATAGGGTTTCTCTCCTGTGTGCATTCTGATATGAACAAGGAGGTACGACTTACTCCTAAAGGCTTTCCCACATTCACTGCATTTATGGGGTTTTACTCCTGTATGAGTTCTCTGGTGTACGATGAATGGTGACTTCAAACTAAAGGCTTTCCCACATTCGCTACATTCGTAGGGTTTCACTCCTGTATGACTTCTCTGGTGTAAAATAAGCTGTGATTTCCAGCTGTAGGCTTTCCCACATTCACTGCAACCATAAGGTTTCCCTCCCGTGTGAACTTCCTGATGGACAATGAGCTGTGACCTGAAAGAGAAGACTTTCCCACATTCGCTACATGAGTAGGGCTTTTCTCCTGTATGAACTCTCTGATGAGCATTAAGGTTTGACTTGGCACTGAAGGCTCTTTCACATTTAGTACATTCATAAGGTCTCTCTCCTGTATGAATTCTGAGATGCACGATGAGCTGTGATTTACAACGAAAAGCTTTCCCACATTCACTACATACACAGTTTTTTTCTATACTATGAGCTCTTTGATGCTTAAGAAAATATGATGCTTCATATCCATGAAACTCATTAGGATTCTTTCTTAGATAGCTTCTGATTGAACCTGAGTTCTGTGTGAAACTTCTTCCATGTGTGTTATACTTATGGAGTCTTGGTCTTGAAGAAACATGGGTTTTGCTCAGATGAAGTTTCCCAAATGCATTACAAGCATGACTTCTCTCAACACGTTCAAGCTCATCCTGATTTTTCTGGTACCATTCTTTCCAACCTTCTAGGGAAAAAAACACGGCATTTTTAAAATCACAGTATGAACCTGATATGGAATTAAACAGCTTTAGAATTGCCACATAATGAGTCTTTTTATTTTGGTAACAGGCCTCTGGCGCTAGCTCAAAAGGAATCCTGGCCAAGTGTACACACGCCACATACCTAAGCACGGGGGAGAGAAGTGACTCCAACTAGACCAAGGCCCATGATGGAGATGGGAAGCGAGTTGGCAGCGATCAAAAATGATTTTTAAAAGAGAGGTTTAAAAAATTTAGCCTGCACTGAGGAGCCAATGCCAATTATTTTATGTCTGAATTTCATCACTGCAGGAGTTTACTCAAAAAGTGAACTCACAGGATAGAGAATAACTAGGGTATACAATGAGATGCTGACAAGACTCAGTGAGCCACAGGAAAGTTACGGATAAGAGCCTTCCAAGCAGGAGGAGGAGCAGGAGCCTGCTTGTCATGGTTAGGAATGAGAAAAACGGCCAGGACAGCTCACACCCACTGAGTGAACAGAGAGAAGGCAGGAGCCAAATGAAGCAAGACCATGGGAAAAGCTCTCTCACCCGAAGGATTTTAACTAGAGAATACCTCGATCCATCTTGTGCTTTTAAAAGATCAGTTTGGCTGTCACGCAACAACTGAACAAGACATGGGCAGAGACCATGAGAAAGCCACCAGAGCAGTCCAGGGTGACAGGACAGTGGTCTGGACTAGACGTCCGGAGCTGAGACAATGCAGAACATGCTTGGAGAGACAACTGAGAAAGTTTCCTAAGGGATTGGATGTGGAGCTGATGGGAGATTTAACAACTCTGAGATTTCAGACTTGACAAACAGGTGGTGCTGCTCTTTGAGATGGAAAACACTGGGAGAGAAACACATTTGGAGAAAAAATGAAGGACTTTGCTTTGGACCTTATTACATTTGAGATTGCAGTTAAATACCTAATGGAGACAGCAAATAGGCAGTGAGACATAAGTTGAGAGCTCGGTCAAAAGTATGAGTCAACCACATAGAAAAGGTATTCAGTGAGGTGATCGATGAGATCTTCTAGGGAACACGTGAAAATTCAAAGGGATGCCAAAAAAGTCCTGGAGCAGACGACATTTAAGGTTGGACAGGAGATGCAGAGAGAAGTGGAAAGCCAACCTGAGGCCCAAACAGTAACATGATGGTGAGAGTGACAGACAGACAGAGGTTAAAGGAATGAGCAGCAGTGCTCGAGGCTGGGGCAGCACTCGTCAGGCACAGCCGTAACCATCCGATCACAGGATTACCACAGCGGGACCTTCTGGAGCTTTCCTACCTCCTCGGGACTTCTTGTTAAACACTGTCTTCCCAATAGCTAAGAAGATGAGAGTTCTCAAATATGGCTCAGAATGTGAGCTATCTGAGTACGAGAGAATACTGACATAGTCTGGGTGACAGTCGAAGAGACAGGAGCTATGAAGATATTTTCAAAGAATAAAATACTAACAGACATAGAAGCAGTAGCAAGAGAGGAAGGAGACAGGATACACAAGGTGATGCCCCAGAGGCCAGGACAGAGAACTGGACGTGCAACAACAGCAGTAATAAAAATGGGAAAACTGAGGAAGAAGAGTGATTTTGGAAGGAGTTCCTTCCCATTTCTGAAACGGAGAATGAAGAGTGGGAAAGCATGGGGGCTGTCCTGCAAGAAGGTAAAACCCAGGACCAGAAGGCAGAAGAAAAAGGGGATGAGGATGTCAAATTTGACGTTACAACATGGGGAGAAAAAAAGCTGAAATTTCAGAATGGAAGAGCCTTTCAGTACTTACAACATGGGAGAGAACAGCTGAATTTGGGAAACAAAGCCCTTAGGACAAATTGAAAGGGAAGAGTAAGAGGAACCAGGAAATGTTAGGCGATAAAATCATTTAATGATACAGATGAGACCAGGCCA
This sequence comes from Equus asinus, assembly GCF_041296235.1. NCBI lineage: Eukaryota > Metazoa > Chordata > Mammalia > Perissodactyla > Equidae > Equus > Equus asinus. The sequence continues at coordinate 68,942,716 of NC_091797.1, forward strand.
GGGTTCAGGATTCTTTTAAGAAAAGTGCCCGAGACTGGACCAGCCCCATTGCCTAGTGGTTATGTTCAGTGTGCTCCACTTTGGCAGCCCAGGTTCCGTTCCAGGGCACGAACCCACACCACTCATTGGCACCCATGTTGAGGTGGCAACTCACATACAAAATAGAGGAAAAGTGGCACAGATGTTAGCTCAGGGTGAATCTTCCTCAGCAAAAAAAAAAAAAAAGTGCCCAAGAAAGTAACAGTGATCAGCATAAGAAGAGAGAAGGAAGCAATGAAATCTCGTAAGATACTCAAGACGAGAGCAGGAAGTAAAGACTGTGGGTAAATTCTGAGGGATCTGCCTGAGGAAGGCAAAAGAGAAAGTAAATGTAAGGGATGCAGAGGCCATGAATCACACCGAGTGAGAGGAAGGAGAAACTCTCTGAAGACCCAGAGCCTGATGCAGTGCACGCCCATGGGAGGGCAGACAGAGGAAGAAGTTGCTACAAGGAAGGAAACTAACCCAGAAAGCAACACCTGAGCAGAGTGCAGAAAAGGGCACACCTGCCTCTCAGAGCCCAGGCCTGGGAAGAGTGACAGCCATTTCCTTATCTGAGCAGCACGAGGGCTCATCCCAAGTTGCCCCAAGGATTCAAGGACGGCTAGGAAAATACTGCCGCAGAGCCAGCCCGCTTACTCCCACACCTCCCTTTCCCAGTTGCTACTCACCCACTGGACAGCTCTGACGGGAAGCTCTGGCATTCACTATCCACGGCTCTTCTCCTTGCTCCAACTTGAAGATTAAATCAGGCTTTGTACCATGATACCCTGTTGATGGAAAATCACAAAGGCTCAGCCAAGCTGCTCGTGAGCAGCATGAGGAGCTGCTCCTCTGCACTTGGGGAAAGATGACAATCAGGAGGTGAGGGCCAAACAGGGACTAATGTTCAAGTCCACAATCATCAAGTCCTTCAGAGGACCCAGGGCAAATCAACAAAATGAAAGTGGACGGCAATTTAAAATTCACCATCTGAGCTACAGAGAGACACTGTCCTTACCCACGGACAGCAGGTTGCGGTAGTTTTCCAGTATCACATCCCTGTACAGGTGCTTCTCTGCAGGATCCAGCAACTGCCATTCTTCCCAGGTGAACTCCATAGATATATCCTTGAACGACAGTAATCCCTGTAATAATACACACCCCATTCAGTCGATGCAAGTACACTAGGCGACGTGGAAAAGATGCAGAGTCACTGAGAGAGGAGAAGCCTTCCTCCACAGACTGTCTCCTGTGCCAGCATCTACTTTGATGAGAGAACTAAAAATAAATACATACATAAATAAATGTTTTAAAAGATTAAAATAAAATAATTGTGCTTCTCTGTGACAGATATTATTTTGGGTCCTGAAGATTTCAAGATGAATAAAACTCACTTCTGCCCTTGAGAACCTTTCAGTCTTGTAGTGGGAAACAAACATTAATATATGCAAATGAAATAAGGTGTTTTGACTCTGATAAAAACATATCCAGGGTATATTCTGCAGAGAGATGGAGAGAACAGTTCTAAATAAAGGTGCCAGACTCATGGGAAGGTCTGACCCTCCAGAAGCGTCTGTCATCTCGCCGGCTGCTCAGCCCATCTTCAGTCTCAGTGGGACAGAGAGACTTACACCATGAAAAAAATATGCCAAACAGGTGAATTCCTAGCCTTCTTTCAAGAAAATAAGGAGCCTATGACTGAGGCCCAGCACAGACTGTGACTCTGGAGCTAGTGTCATGGAGCCACAGCTGATGGGGAGCCACCATGGTGGGCGTGGGATGGTGGCAGTATGCACCCAGAGGAGCCACAGGGGCCCTCACCAGGCAGCTGGTGACAGTTTCGGATATGTGGCCTGTAAGAGTGCTTCTTGACGTCTCTGTGAACCACCCAGTGTAATGAAGAAATTCCTTTCGTGAGACCAAAAAAGTAGTAACAAGCCACAGATCACGGGATCAGTGAACAAGCATTGTTAGGCACCAACCATGTGTCAGGATTGCTCGAAGTGCCGAGAGCCCAGCTATGGACACGGTCTCTGGAATCAGTGGGTTTCTGTTCCTGCAGGGGGAGGTGCCAGCAAACACAGAGCTACCTCACACGCAGGTGGTGATGGGGCTCCAACAACACTCCGCAGGGAAAAGGGACAGAGTCCAGGGCGGCAAGCACAGGCACTGGTTCGGATGGGGGGATCAGGGAGCCCTCTGGTGAGGGGACATTTGGGCAGAAACCCTAGCGATGTGAGAACGAGCTCTGAGATTTCTGTAGTAAGAGCCTTCTAGGTGCTGTGAAAACAACCAGGCATAGGCCTGCAGGGCTCAGAGGACACGGCAAGGACTTGGGGTTTTACTCCAAGTGAGGCCAAGTCACCAGAAGGCCCTGAACAAGAGTGGCACACTCTGACTCACATCTGAGATGATTCTGCATGCTGTGGAGAAGAGGGCTCCTGGTTCCAGGGGAAGAGGAAGGCAGCTGGGGCTGAAGCGAGAGCAACAGGGTAGTAAGCAGTGGCTGCGTTTTGGGCATCGCGTAAAGACAGAGCCAGAAGGCGTCCTGACAGAGATGATGCGGCAGGTAGAAAGAGCGAAGGATGTTGAGAACGACGGCACAGATCCTGGCCAGGCAAGCTGAGGACGCTGCCCTTGAACAAGGTGGGGAAGCCTGAGGGATGAGAAACAGAGGGAACGAGGGGCCGAAGACAGTGAAGCAGGAGCTAGAGAGTGCCAGAAGCGAGTCATTGCAGGAGAAGTGTCCCGACTAAGGAGAGCACCTGTGGGAAGAAGGGGAAGGAGGAGACAATGTCTCTGCAGCCTGGCAGTCCACTGAGCCCACAGTCAGGAGGAACTGACCTGTGTTTAGGGATCTCAGTAAACAAGGAATCTGCTATCTGTTTCCCTCTGGGAAATCCTGAAGACGGGGACCGCTGGAGCGCTCTGCAAAGGCAGGTGAGAAGTGATGCCCAGAAGATTCCCGGACTTGATGCCCCTTGACAGGCTCCTACCCAACAGCACTACCTGCAGGGAGGGGGACCCTGGAGGGAAGAGACAATGAGTCCAATTCTGGGGAGCCTGCAGAGGTAAGTGAGAGAGAGAGTTGCTCACATCATGGAAATAGAGAGTCGAGCTTTGTCACAGGCTCCAAGCAACCTCAAGGGGCCAGGTTCTGAGCACCAGACAACAGGAGCTTCTGTCCTCTAACCACAGTGGTCTTCCCATCAGCACCCAGGAGGAACCCCCCAGGAGGGCAACAAGAAAAGGAAGTGGGAATAAAGAGACAAGCCTCCCCCCTCACCCCTGCAGCTGAGTAGGGAAAGAAGTGGGAGTGGAATTAGAGTGTGGATTGGACTTTCCACTGCCTGAAAGTAATGACAGCCCAATCAGATAGTGACCCGAACATCACGGGCTCTCGCTGAGAGGACCACCAGGGCCAGGGGAGGGAGAATGACAGGACGCGTCTGAGGCTGTGACGGAGAAAAATGAAGCTGTGACTCGTCTGTATCCTAATCAAGTCCGGGCCTTTCATCAAGCTGGCTACCTCACAATGGAGGGAGGCGAAACACAAAGCACGGTGAACCAACACGACTATAAAAGTGCAGCACATGCCACAAGAGTGAATGCAGACCAAGGCGCCTGATTCTGGGGACAGCATGGAAGAGGACAGGTACAGAGCAGAGAGGGGGGGTAAACCGGGAGGCTTATTTTATTTTAAGCCTTTTACTGATTTTTTAAGTTTGATAAGAATAAAAATAAAATACAAAGAAACAATTTAAAAAAATTTTATTGGCCAAGTATGATCAACCACCAAGGGAATTAAAAAAAGAAAACTGACCAAGACAGAGTCTATAACTCTAAGATAGAGAATAGTTTTGAAATTTATAAGAAATTGTGATACACAGGCAGTTCTGCTGTCATGCAACATGTATGCTGCAAAAAATCACCACTACGCAGTCGCATGGGGAAAACCACTGGGCTTACACAAGAATGGGGTTGGGACGTAACCCGTCAGCCACACACAGAGCAAGGCAGGAACCTAAGAAAAACAGCACCAGTTTACACATTTGATGGTTAAGAAATACATAAATACTACCATAAGTTTGCACTTTACCTTGAAAAAGACCTGATGCTGGGGTGTCAGAAGGGCTGCACCTTATTATGAAGTGCTGGAAAGAGGGTGTCTGAAATCAGACAAAAAGCTCACACTGTTCCCTAAGATATCAATCACATCAAAACAAATGCACGTTTTTAAAGCAAACATGACAGCAGAACTGACTGTATTTGAGAATTTGTTCCAATAAACTTGAAAACTTAGAAGTAATGAAAAACTTTCTAGGAAAATAAAAGTAATGAAAATTGGCCTAGAAAGAATTAGGGAAGCCAGATTGACTAGTCAATGATCATAAAATATACCAAAGTAGTATTCAAAGATACACCCTCTCCGGAAACACAATGGTCCCACACTATATTTAAGAGTAAGTCCTATCAACATCCAAGGAACAGAAAATCCCTTCGTATCTAATCAGATGTAGATCCAGGAAGCGATGGGATGCTCATACAGTGCACCAACAAACCTGCATCACCCCACAGACAAAACCAGGCAAGGGCAGCACCCACTGTAGCCTAACCTCCCTTATTATTAACTCTGATAAAAATACTAGTAAACAAATCCTGTACCTATGTACATAGCAAACTATGACAAGAAAGTTTACCCAGGGGCCAGCCCAGTGGCGCAGGGGTTAGTTCACATGTTCCACTTTGGCAGCCCAGGGTTCGCTGGTTCGGATCCCGGGTGCGGACCCACGCACTACTTGTCAAGCCACACTGTGGCAGGCGTCCCACATATAGAGTAGAAGAGAATGGGCACGGATGTTAGCTCAGGGCCAATCTTCCTCAGCAAAAAGAGGATTGGCAGCAGATGTTAGGTCAGGGCCAATCAGGAAGGAAGGAAGTAAAAGAAACTTTATCCAAAAAATTAAAGGACAGTCCAAAATTTAAAAAAACAAAACTCTATCAATATAATAAGTCACGTGAGTACATTAACAGACAACAGCAAAACAATCATCTCAATAGATGAAACAAAGTAATATGATAAAATTCCATATTCTTAAAAAACAGAATTCAGGGGTTGGCCTGTGGCCTAGTGGTTAAGTTCAGTGCACTCCACTTCAGCAGCCTGGGTTCGTGGGTTCGGATCCTGGGCACAGACCTACACCACCCATCAGCCATGCTGTGGTGACATCCCACATACAAAATAGAGGAAGACTGGCAGAGATGTCCATGATAACAGATGGATACACAGATAAAGTATGAGAAATTCACACAGGAGAGTATCATACAACTTGGATAAAGCTCACAAATGATGTTCACTGAAAGAAGCCAGACACATTAGTGTACAACTCCAATTACATGAAGTTAAGAAACAGGCAAAATCTATGGTGTTGGATGTAACAGAAATAAAATAAATAAATAAAGCAGTGACCTTGGGGAACGGGGCTGTAGTGATTTGGGGCACGAGGGAAATTGCTGGGGTGCCAGAACTCTTTATTCTGATTTGGATAGCATTTTTCTCAGCGTACATAAATATTCCAATTAAGATTTATACATTTTACTGTATTTAAGTTAGAACTCAATTAAAAAGAAAAAAGTCAAAATAAGCCACAAACGGATAACTATTAAAAAAAGTCACAGATACACCTACAAATATATTTTTTACACGGAAAAAACAGAAGTAATATGTTATGTAGTATGAAACACATTTATGTAAAAACCTAGACAAATAAACCAAAATACACACACTTTTTAAGGATATAAAAATTGTAGATAAATGTACGGAGAAAGACCTAGAAGAATATACACCAAACTGATTACCTTTGAAGTGAGAAAGGAGATTGGGATGGGATATAAGAGGCTAAATTGTGTTCTAAGAGAACACAGAAAAGTAACAAATATGTCATCAAAAATTAATGAAATAGGAAATATTCAGTAGAGCTGTTCACCATTTCAAGGTCTGTCATAGTGACAAGACAGACAAGCTAAATTTCCATGAATAACGGAATAGCTACATAGGAATATGATGGATTAATCCCGAAGACATTTTTGCAAACTGCAGAACAATTATACACAGTATGATGCCATTCAGATAAAAACAAAACTTTTTAAATGTTGACTTAAGCACACCTGAAATTCCACCCCATCACCTCTAAAATCCATAAATAATTTTAATCAACTGTTTTAAAAAATTTAAAGATATTTGTGTCTGAAAAGAACATAAAATCTCAGCAGATCAAAGGCTGAGGCATATCTGAGAGCAGGAAAGGTAGGGAGCCCGGTGATTAGCAGCTGTGGGGTGCTCACCACCAGGACACAGGGCCATTAGTTTGCAGAGATGAATCCCCATCAGTGGAGAAACAGCTCAACAAAATGTGGCCCACTCACATTGCAGGACATAAAATGGAGCTATTATAAGGAATGCTCCCGACCTCTATGTACAGTATTACCATGAAGAAATCTAAAATAAATTTAAAGGCCAGCTCCAGCGGCCTGGTGGTTAAGTTCGGCACCCTCCACTTTGGTGGCCCAGGTTTGGTTCCAGGGCGCAGACCTACACCACTCGTCAGTGGCCATGCTGCTGCAGTGGCTCACATACGAAAAGAGGAAGACTGGCAACAGATGTTAGCTCAGAACAAATCTTCCTCAGCAAAAAAACAAATAAAAAAATATAAAAATACAAAAAATAAAAAATAAATTTAAGGGGAAACAGCACACTGCACAATTTATCAGAGAGAAAAAACATAAAAATCTTATGTTTCCTGTAGAAAAGGTCTGGATGGGACTCCCTCAGGCTGCTGACCACCTCTGGACAGAAGAGGAAGGAAAAACAGCCAAAGGGGCTCTGGCTATGCTACTTACAGTCACCTTTTCTAAAAGGTGGATGCAATTAAAAATTATCCTATATTAAAGAAGAAAAGCTATAAAGCTATTTTCACACCAAAATACAAACAGACACTGCTTACATGTGCACATGATCACACATGTAAAATGCAGAGAAAAATGGTAGGAAAGTTGCCTAACAAAAAGTGGACTGCAGTTTTTTCTGGGAAGTAGAACGGGAGGGGTGAAGTAACCTTTCATACTGTGAATGTACTCCTGCAGTATTTGTCTCAATAAAAATAGGAGAGAAGGAAAGGAAACGAGGGAGGAAAGGTGAAGCGTGCAGGCAAGAGCTGGCTTTGAAAGCAGGGACTGGAACGATGAAGGGGGAGGGAGGAAAAGGAGGGCCTGTGTGTGTGTGTGTACAGACGTGCACACAGAGAAATTAAGAGGGAGGATGACAGAGCTAATGTGGCGAAAGAGTAACAATTGGGGAATCTAAGTGAAGGGTGTTTTTTTAACGCAATACAGCTTTTTATGCTATTCTTGAAACATCTCTATTGTTTTAAAATTATTTCAAAATAAAATATAAAACAAACCCAGAGGGCTTTCCAGCACGATCCTCCACCTCCCTTAAGGAGCCGACGCAAGCTGGCCCTGGCTGCCGCACGCCCCTCCCCGCTCCAGACACACACCTTCTTTCTACTAGACAAGGCCCCTGCTGGTTCCCGCCCTGAGGTCACTGACTAGCTGCTTCCAAAGCCTGGAATGCTTCCTCTCCCCTGGCCCCATCTTCCTATGACTGTCAAGCTGTCATTCAGACCTGCTTACATGTTGCCTCAAGAGAGGGTTGCCAATCTAAAGCAGCCACCCAGCTACTCTCTTTCACATGCAAAACATTCACACCTTTGTTGTCTGTTTATGATGTTCCTCTGATATGTCTGACTGTCTCCCATACCCTCCGTGGGGTCATGGACCCTGACAATCTTGTTCAACCCTCATGCCCCAGAAAATTACCTGGCATACTAGTCAATAAATGTTTGTTAAGTTAATACATGCACTCAAAAACAAGGAAATAATGTTTACATTTCTTAGGATGTCTTTAGGTCCTAAGAGGCAATAAGAACACCAACTCTGGGCTGGCCGAGTGGTTGGATTCACACCCACCACTTCGGTGGCCTGTGTTTAGCCAGTTCAGATCCTGGGTATGGACATAGCACCGCTCACTGGGCCATGTTGAGGCGGCATCCCACATAGCACAACCAGCAGGACAGCAACTACAATATACAACTATGAACTGGGGGGCTTTGGAAAAGAGAAGGAGGAAAGAAAAAAAAAAAGATTAGCAACAGATGTTACCTCAGGTGCCAATCTTAAAAAAAAAAAAAAAAAAAAAAGAGCACAAACTCTGAAGATGCTCTGCCTAGGTTCGAATCCCAGCTCTGCCACCCCAGTCTCCTTGCATCCCTTACTAGTTTGGACACATGGGCACGCTCCCCAATTTCCTCACAGGGTCCTGAGACTTGAATGGCTTCATGCACACAAGGTGCCAAGCCAAGAGTGGTACCTATTAATACTATTCAATAGTTTTAAAGTCTTCTTTATTTAGGTCCTGTATACTTATATTCACTTATTTTTATCTTTTTTTAATGCTGTTGTAAATGTAGTGCTTCCTCTCATTGCATTTTCCCTATAGTTATTGTTTAAAAACAAAAGCTGATTGATTCTGAAGTTAATTCTATCACTCAGGCCGCCTCAGTGAATTCCCTTCTCCCCTGCATCCCATCTCTTCCTGTCACACTTGACCACCTAAAAAAGGTCTCCACTATTACACACTATTCCTTCACATCCTGCTGTCCACAGTCTCATGCAACCCACTTTACAACACTCCCTTCACCTCTCAGGAAGTGACCATCTGCACCACCCCCAACATTCTCTCTGCTCTGGAAAAATTGCTTAAGACTTTAAATTTCCAAATCCAAGGGATACTTTTTCGTCCCACAAGGTACTTCATGTCATGGCTTTTATGAAGTTTTCTTTTCTCAAACTTGCAGGGGAATAAGCCACTCTCCAAACTTTCTCTCACCTCTCCTGCAACCCAGCCCCTCTTCACTGCAGCCCTCTCCTTGTCACTGCACAGAGTCCTCTACTGGTCCCTTTGGGGCTCTATTTGGTCATACCCTGACCTTCCACTAACATAGGTGCCTTTAATCTGTATGTTTCCAGTTGAGAACTCCCACCTGAGTCCCAGACTCAGCTACAGGCACTGCATATACAACACCTACAAAGCCGCACTCTTTCCTGGTTCCTCTTCTCATAGTGTTCCCAAGACCGGAAATATCACCACCACGTGCAGGTCAGCAATCGCTGTAAGGTCTCCCCTCTCGCTCACTCTATTAATCAGGTGCAGAGTCCACGTGGTCCACTGGCCCTCCTTTCCTCCAAAACTGCTCCTTCCTGCTTTGCACCCTCGACCTCCTCTCCCAGCCTCCTCTCCCTATCCATTCACCGCCAGGCCACAGGTCCTCTAAAACAAGAAGCATATTTATCTTTGCACTGCCAGCACCAGTTCCACCGTCCAGCACACAAAGACACTCAGCAAATGAGCTTTAGACAAACGAATGAAGAAAGAGGAGGTTACTTTCCCTAACGAGGTTCTAAAGGTCTGGATATGAAGACAAGTCAGTACTCGTGTGCAAAAAATCCGAGATGAGAGAGCGTCAGTTCCCTAACAAGGGCCCTCATTTCTCTCGGAGCTCAGAGTCCGCAGCGGCAATAAATCATAAGTGCCGAAGGAGAGGGCCCTGGACACATGCCGGAAGACTGGAAGCTTTCTGGAGATCCAGAGACGGGGAGGGGGCAGGAACACGCGAGTCCAGGCCCTGGATGTCGCCGTCCCTCGGTGCCACCCCAAGCGCCGAGTCCGCTTTGAAAGGGACGCTCCCACTCACCCAGCACGAAGCTGTCCGGGGCCCGGCGGCCATCCCGCGCTGCTCCGTGCAGCCTGCGGAGGAGAGAACCGCACCATGAGGGTCTCCCCGCTGCTCCCACCCGCCACCCGAGAGACCCCGCGCACCAGGAGGGAGGGTCGCGGGCGGCAGGCACCGCCCGTCCGGGGCTGAGTCCTCGCACGGGAGCCGGAGCCATGAGTTTGTACCGTTTCGTAGCCCTGACGCGGGAGGGACCGAGGCCGGGCTGGCTCCGTCCACGCCGCGGACCGACCGTGGGGGGCTCAGCCGGCCAGGATCCTGGTCTGCACTGGACGCTCCGCGCCGTGTTAGCTCCGCGCCTCCGCCCGCTTGGCGGCCACAGAAACTCAGGATGTCGCCGGGCCGCTCCCGTCCACTGACGTCGCGCCGGAAACAGCCCCGCAGGCGCGTACCCTACTACGGCTGCTGCGGCGGCGGCGCACGAGGAAGTACGTCATGCATCGATGCGCCGGACGAGACGGCACGGAAAGAAAACTACATCTCCCAGGAACCTCTCGGAGGGTCCCTGCTTACTGGCCCAGCTTCCAGCAGGAGGCGGATCTGGACGGTCCCGCACCGCCCCGGCTTCCCCGGAGCCCACGCGGTCGGGGCAAGAGCCCGGGGAAGGAGTTGGAGCGTCGGGCGCCCGCAGGTCTTGATGTCAAACGAGCTAGGGTTGAGACCGAAAGGCGTGGCAGCGAAGGACACTTTGTGAGGCTACGAGCTGCGTTTCACAGGGTTATAAAATAGTTTGGAACATCAGTGCACCAAATAATACAGTTACCGACTTCATAAAGGAGAACCTACAGTGAATGAAAAGAGAAATTAATAGAAGCACAGCGATAACAGACATGAATATACTACTCCCAGTCCAAAAAAGATCAAACAATCCTCTCTCATAACTTCAATAAAACTGTAAATTAGGGGCCGGCCCCATGGCCGAGTGGTTAAGTTTGTGCGCTCGGCTTTGGTGGCCCAGAGTTTCACTGGTTCGGATCCTGGGCGCAGACGTGGCACGGCTCATCAGGTCATGCTGAGGCGGTGTCCCACATGCCACAGCTAGAAGGACCCACAACCAAAAATACACAACTGGTGGGGGGGAGGCTTTGGGGAGAAAAAGGAAAAATAAAATCTTAGAAATAAATACCAAGCTATAAATCAATAGCATAAACAGGCCTTTCTGCCTGAAAGGCTTTTTTTAAAAAAGCTTTCTGTTCCACAAATAGTGAATGAAGTAGAGAAATACAGCCAAAACTGTAGATGACACTATATAAGAATTTATAGGAGAAACTTTAAGCAGTGATGACAGGAAATTTCATAATCCCAAGTAATTATAGCAGTAAAAACAGAAGAAAAAAAGTGAATTAAATTCGAAAAAAGCTAGTAGAATAAAGTAAGCCAAAAGAAAGCAAAGGAAAGGAAATATTAAAGATAAAAGCAAACAACTAGACAAAATTAGTAAAAATAGAAAAGACTCAATACTATGAACCCACTCAAAGTAACTGACATATGTAGAACACCATACCTAAAGACTGTTAATTATGCATGGTTTTTATGTGCACATGGAGCAGTCTCCAGAATAGGTCCTATGTTGGACCACAAAATCAGTCACAATAAATTTAAAAGGATTAAAATCATACAAAGTATGTTTTCTGATGAGAGTGAAATTAAATTAGAAATCAACCCTAGAAAAAATGTAGGAAACACCCAGATTTTTGGAAATTAAAAAACACATTTTTTAACTCAAAGAAGAAATCACAGGGAAAATCAGAAAATTCTTTTAACTGATTTAAAATGAAAATGCAATATATCAAAAAAACTGAATCGCTAGAAATCAAAATCCTGAGCTCTTTTCCTTATTCTGCTTACCTCTGATTTCTTTTTGAACCCAGAGCTACTCAGTCACAGTATAGCCTCATAAAATTCCCAAGCAAATTGTGTTTTCAGCAAGTCCGAAACACACATTCTGTGCCCAGTCCTCTGACTGAAGTAAACTCCCTCACCACTTCAGACCTTTCTTAGGCTATCCTCCCATCTAGACTGCCATCTTGTGTCATTTAAATAAATTTAAATGCATAGTTCCCAATCCTACAGTCTTCCCAGATCTTTCCATATTAGACAGGGACATTAGTCTCCTGCTAATCCAACTCTCCTTACGCATAATTATGACTCTTTCGTTATGGTGTAAAGCTGCTATGGGCCTAAAACAATGCAGAACTATTTTTAGGGAAGAGGATCTAGAAAGGTATTGGGTATAAGGGAATGGAAGGAGGTTCTGGAAAAGTGCACGAGAGAAATAGACACCTGTAAGAATGATTAGGGACAATATATAGACAAGTGGAGGCCAATGAGGATGTTTTAATTTGTAAGATATGACAGACTATAATACAAAGATAACCATTCTGTTCATAGAAAATTAGAGGCAGTGCTGGGGACATCTGCATGCATTAAAGGAAGAAGAGTTGCAACAATGAATAAATATATATGATTACCTTTTTGTTTCTGTATTTTTGATTGATTTAGTTTAACATTTTTTTCCTTAAATATTGGCATGGAAATTGATGCTGGAAACACCATATGTAATTAATGCAGTGAATTTGTATTAAGACTCTTTGGAGGCAAATGCCAGAAATATAGCTCAAACTAGCTTAAACTAATAGAGGAAATTTACTGCCTTTTATAACTGAAGAGTTCAAGCCGTAGCCTTCAGCGAGGACTGGACCCAGGGCTTCAGGTAGCACGAGACTACACTCTCCTTTTGTCGACTGTTTCCAGCGGGCCTCATTTTCAGTCACGCTTTCCTCATGACGTAGCAATGGAAAACTCACACTTCTTTCATAACAGTTGTGGCAAATATGTGGAGACTGACTTTTGTAGGGTCAGATGCCCATCCTTGAACCAGAGTCACAATGACTGATTGTCCAGGCCTTGGTCCATTGCACAAAACCAATAAACTCATTGGCTGAAGCTTCACTGAAACCACAGAGACTAAGCATAGGAGAAGGGTTGTTTCCTAAATAAAATTGAGATAAATTATCAGAAGAAAGAGAATGCATGTAGGGAAGGCAAACATAAAATTTCTCAGGCGTAGTTCTAGAATTACTGACTCCCCTGGTACATGAATTAATCCTGTTCAATGGGACGGTCAAAGCACAAGGAAGCGCTGTGACACATTTTCAATGTTAGGTCACATCTCAAAACCTCCAAAGTTCGTTCTTGTCCACTGCAGTGAATTTTGATCTCACTGTATTTGTGAACTGTGGTATGACTTGTAGTTTGAATCATGTAAATTATCTCTGTGGCCTTCATATCACATATCATTCCTTGTTTCCTGTTTGCCTGTCTTTACTTTTTTTCTACTTAAATTCTAAGCTTCCGGTAAGAAAGTGCTCTTATTTATTTTTGTTCCTAACTTTGGAAATAGTGGGTTTTCATTAGATATTTGATTGGTTGGTTAATTTACATGGAATATGCCTAGAAAAATTATTCCTCCGTTTTTGAAATTGTCTTTTTCATAATAGTTTCTTCTCAGTCGGCTTCCTTGATTTTCCATTCTCTTCCTGTGTTTTTGTGGACTGTCTACCATACAAGTCTAGGACATTAATACTAAGGGACTTGGCAAAGCCTGAGACATTTATTTCTTAACAAAGACTTATAAACTAGCTGGGACAAGAAGTATACACATGTAGCAGATTGAATTTTGGCGGAAACAGACTTTGTAATAGAGATTTGTGAGCAGGCGGTTTATTAGGTAATGTTCTCAGTAACGACCGCTATAAAGGAATGAGGGAAGCAGAACTGGACAGAGGGAAAAGTTGAGCAGTGATGCATTTACAATGAAGGCCTCTACTAATTCCACAAGGATCTCTGAAGCTGGCCCTTCAGAGGTGTCCAGAACTGAGGCAAAGGAGTGGGGACTATCTTGACCAGTTGTTGACGGCAAAGAGAAGGCTAATCTTGGTGAGTTAGCTCCCCTCTTCTGAGGGCAATTTCTTGAGAGGCACTCATTTATGCCTCTTAGAAAGCACCACAACTGGCATCTGGAGAAATGAGTGCCTCAATCCCAAAGGAGGTTCTGTGCCATATACCAGAACACCCACTACAACACATAAGGAGGCAAAACCACTTAGATAAGACTTTGTCTAAGAGCGTCTTAAAGGTTTAAAGATTTGAAGAAAAATAAGCCTATTGTTATAAAGCCAGCTTTTAAACAGAACTAGACAAAACTACTGTAAAACATACCTTGGGTAGAGTCAGTACCTATACTTAATATGGAAATGTATTCGACTTGATGAAAAGTAGTATTTATACCAATAATGATTTTCAGAGTTCAATCAGCTATATAGAGTTAGAGTGGCCTGCTTTTTTTTTTCAGCTAGAATCATTTTTCCTTATTTTTCATTATAAAAAGTTGAGCTTGAAATTTCACACAGACTCTAAGTGAAGAGGCCTATATTGTATTTCTTTTTTGAGTCACAATTTTGTATTAAAACCATCTAGGTTTGAATTTTTGATATACCGCTAAATAGCTTTGTGGAACTGGTTTAAATAAAAGTGCTTGGTAAATGTTATCTATAGTGGAAATTGAAAGAAACCTTAAGTAAACTGGAGCCGGGAAGGCCTGCAGGGGGCGCTCTCAGCCCCATCCCACACCGTCAGTGACACCAGCCGGGAAGAGACGCTTGCAGCTCCGACAGGAAGTGAAACCGCTCTGCTGCTGCTTCCTTTCGGAAGGAAGGTCTCTCCCCGCCTGCAACTGCCCAGCCAACGGGAAGCGCCGAAGCTCAGCCCAAGAGAAGGTGTTGCCACCCTGACCTGCTGCTTTTCCCCAGTGGCCTTTCGTTTGGAACAGCCCCTGCCGACTCGCCCTTTTTCTCTAGAAAAGCAGCTCCCTTTCTTTGTTTTCTGGATTTGCCTCTGGTTTGCCATCGCATGGAAAGCTTGAGTTGCAGTTGTTTTGGCTATTCCTGAATACACTCGTTTTGAGTTTTTTCAGTTAACATATTATTACATTTATTGTTTATTTTTTTAAAGATTTTTCTTTTTTTTAAAGATTGGCACCTGAGCTAACATCTATTGCCAATCTTTGCTTTTTTTTCTTTTCTTTCTCCCTGAAGCCCCGCAGTACATAGTTGTACATTCTAGTTGTAGGCCCTTCTAGTTGTGCTATGTGGGACACCACTGCAACAAGGCCCAGTGAGTGGTGCCATGTCCACGCCCAGGATCTGAATTGGCGAAACCCCCGGCCACGGAAGTAGAGCGTGTGAACTTAACCACTCAGCCACAGGGCCAGCCCCTGTTATTCTTGTCATTATGAAGTGTGTATGGTTGCAGGGGAGAGGTCTGGGAAGGCCTTGAAGGTTTTTGGTTAGCACCAGGGATATAAATCAATATTAAGATAAGGATTAAAACAGATACAGAATGTTTTGGAGGTCGGAGGGACTGGAGACCTGTGGGAGAGAGTTCACCACTTAACCACATGACTGGAGATGTACAGTGAAGAATATGATTCCAAATCGACTCTCCAATTCCTTAACTTCATAATATCTTCCTATATTATTACAGATGGTCCCTGACTTACGATGGTTCCACAACGATTTTTTGACTTTATGATGGTGTCAAAGTGACATGCTTTCAGTAGAAACTGTACTTTGAATTTTGGTCTTTTCCCAGGCTAGTGATACGTGGTACGATACCCTCTTGTGATGCTGGGCAGCAGCATTGAGCCACAGCTCCCAGTCAGCCACGTCATCACAAGGGGAAACAATTTACAATCACAAACACTTACAATCATTCTGTACCAATCCAACCATTCTGTTTCTCACTTTCAGTACATTATTCAGTAAATTACATGAGATATGCAACACTTTATTATAAAATAGACTATGTGTTAGATGATTTTGCCCAACTGTAGGCTAATGTAAGAGTTCTGAGCTTGGTGAAGGTAGGGAGGCTAAGCTGTCATTTTTGGTAGATCAGATGCGTTAAATGCATTTTTGACATATTTTCAACTTATGATAGGTATCGGGAAATAACCCCATCATAAGTTGAGGAAGATATGTATTTCCCTTTATCTTATCTAGTGGTTTTCAAAGTTTAGGATTCATTGGAATCACCTAACCAGGTTGTTAAAACATTTGTTCTTTACTCAGAGGACAAGATTTGGACCTTTGTATTTTTTTTTTTTTTAAATGAACGAGGCATGTGTTTTTTTTTGTTTTTGTTTTTGTTTTTTTTTTAAAGATTTTATTTTTTCCTTTTTCTCTCCGGTACATAGTTGTGTATTCTTCGTTGTGGGTTCCTCTAGCTGTGGCATGTGGGATGCTGCCTCAGCGTGGTCTGATGAGCAGTGCCATGTCCGCGCCCAGGATTCGAACCGACGAAACACTGGGCCGCCTGCAGCGGAGCGCGCGAACTTAACCACTCGGCCACGGGGCCAGCCCCTTGGACCTTTGTATTTTTAATAAACTTGTTAGGTGAACATGACGCTTGCCAAAGTGTGAGAATCATTGATTTACCTTCTCTATTCTTTCTCAGTTTCCTAGAAAAAATCTAATTTTCATTGTTATTGTCCAATTTTTGGATTGCAAATCCATAGCTGAGAGCTGCCTGTGCCATTCATGTCCAATCGACATCATCTGAAGTTTAAACACCCCACTTTTAGTATAGAAGTCTTCTTTCTTACAAAATAGGAAATCAAAGCAGGAATTTTTGTTCTTTCATGTTTCAGATTATATCTGAGAATTCTCACTGGAGAGAAACCTTATGAACATCTAAATGTGAAAAATAATTTAGCCACAATACAAATCTAAATCAACATCAGAAAATTCATGCTGGAATCAAACCTTATGAAGATAATTCCCTCATGTATAGCAGAAACGTTACTCAACAACAGATAACTCACTGTAGAAAATCTCTCTGAATGCAATGAATGTGGAAAGGCTTTTAATTGTCACCTCTTAATAAATATCGGATATTTACACTAGATATAAAGCTTCTAACTATTAGTAATAAGGGAAGATTTTAGTTATTTCTCAAGTTAAATATCAGAGAATTCATACTGAAGAAAGACCCTCTGAATCTCATGAGTGTAATAAAGCCCTCAGACACCATTAAGACTTCATACGCACCAGAGACTTCCAAGCCAAGAGCCAACTTTTACCCAAATTAAACCAAGAGAACAGGTCCCATCCCCAATCTGAAGGGTCTGAAGAACCAGCTATGGGGGTATTACTCTGATCTATAATCAAAAATGGAAAGGATACATAAGCTTCCTCCTGGTGACATATCTATAGGCGCTCAAAAACACACGGCGGGCAGCGCCGGCTGCACCCAAAATCTCTGAACCAAGCACCCCAGGCAGCCACACAGCGCCTTTATAACCGGCAACCTCAAAACTGTCAATCTCCGGAGGCGCGCCGCAGAGCCTTTTGGGAGATGTAGTTCCCGAGCGAGCGGGGCTCTGGGAGATGTAGTTCTGGGCGGACGCTTCCGCGGGGGGACCGCACCAACCTCGGTGCTGCAGGCCTCGGGGTAAGGTTGTGCAGGGCGGGGGCGGGGTGGGGAGGCTGCGCGGCGGGGGCGGCCTTTGTGTCCGGCTGGGTCCTGCGGTGACGGCGGCGCGTGCACGAACCGGCTCTGTAGGCCAGTGCGAGGAAGGCCCCGGAGGACGTCCCGCGGCGCATGCGCCGCTTCCGGTCCAGGTCGGGTGGGGCCGTGGGGGCGGTGCTGGCGAGAGGCTTGTGGGGATGAGGGGCTGCGAGGAAGGGGCCCTGGGGGTGGGGGTGGGGGTGGGGGTGGGGGTGGGGGTCTGGCCGTGGGGTTGCTGCGGTGGAGGGGGCTTGGGGGGGAAGTAGGGGGTTGCGGGGGGAGCCTTGGGGTGGGGTCGTGGGGGCGGGAGGCTGTGGGAAGGAGGGCCTGGGGTGGAGGCAGTGGACGGGCCCGCGGGGGTGGGGGCGCGGGAGGCGGCGTAGAGGAGGGAGAGAGCGAGATCGTTAGGGCAGCGTTTAGGGAAGTGGGGGTCTGTAGGGGTGGGTGTGGGGGGCAGTGAGTGTGGGCGTCAGGAGAGAGATTTGGGGGTCAGGCGGGGGCACCCGTGGTGGGGGAGGATGAGGGGAGTGTGAAGGAAAATGTGGAGCTGATTGATTTGGGGACACTGAGGGTCAAGCTATTGGAGTGTCTGTGAAGATCGATAACTTGGGACTTGGGAGGGGACGAGTGGTGAAGCCAGTGGAGGGAATTAATTGATTGATGGGGCCCTCTGGGGTGAATCGTTGGAAGGGGCTTTGGGGGGAGTCTAGACTTGAGGGGTTGGCAGTTCTGGGGGCCAGGCAGCCGGAATTGGGAGTGAGGGAGCCCCTGAGGCTGCTGTCTGGAGTGACGGGAGAGCGGTGGGGGGAGTGTGCCGTTGGGGGTACAGGTTGAGAGTTGGTAGGAATAATTAGGACTTTGGTGATCAATGATGTGGATGCTTTTGGCTCAGCGATTGAGGCCAGTGAGAAAGAATGAACATTTTGGGGGTGTTTAGAGGCCTCAGAATTGTCGGACTGAGGGTTTTGTTGCCTAGAAGGCCTGTTGGTTGTGATAGCGTTGGATTTCACCTGAGCGCTGTGCTCCTGGGAAGCAGCCTGCTGCAAAGAATCCCCTTCCCGATGTGAGTAGATAAGACTCACGCCTGGACCCTGGCTGGCCTGTGACAAGGGCAGACCCCAACCCTCTGAATTCTCATTGTCTCTTCAGTGATTAGCTGAAATGTTCCTCCCCACTGATCAGTCGGAACAAAATGCTTGTTAAGTAGATTTTGGTCAAGCTTCTCTCCTTCCCCAGTTCCCTGAGGTTTGGTCTACCCACCGCTTGAGTGGCATCAGCCCTTCCTGGGAATGTGCGGGCAGAATGTTCTCCGGTTTACTGTCTGGTCTCCACCTTTTCATGGGCTGCCCCACACCTGGTTCTTCTGACCTTGGTTACCCCCTTCTGTAGAAGAAACAAAAAAACTCTTTGTCTTGCAAAGATGCTTAGCACCTCCTCGGGCCACAGTGTTCTCCCCATTGCAGCACAGGCACACCCTGCAATAATAACCCTTTGGAATAAAATATTTCCTTACTAAGACTGCACTTGTTTTCGGGGTGGGGGGGCGGTTTGCTGAGGAGGATTCACCTTGAACTAACATCTGTTGCCAATCATTCTCTGGTTGTATGTGAGCCACCACGACAGCAAGGCCACTGACAAACGAGTGGTGTAGGTCCACTCCCAGGAGTGGAACCCAGCCGCCGAAGTGGAGTGCACCAAACTTAACCACTAGGGCATCAGGGCTGGCCCTGCATTCGTTTTCTATTTGACAGTCCAATGGTAGCTTTTTCGGTGGAGGGGAATGACTGGGGTGACCATGGCTGGTGAGTGGTTTAGGCCTGTGTTGGGGTTCTTGTAACTGAGGCATCGGGGATTGGGGCACTGTATGTCAGTAACAAGGGGTCAGGATACAAATTGATGGGTGGCCTGTTGGGGGTTGTGAGTAGGTGGACACTGGGGGTAGTAATTGGAGTCATTGGAGGGGTTGAGGGTGTCAGAGTTTGTGCAGAGCTGGAGGCCCTGTGTGGTGGTCAGTGAATGGTGGGTCAGCACTGGGTGGGATGTCATGGAGGTGAATGGTGGGGGGCCCTGTGTGATAAAGGATTGGGGATCCCTTGAGGTTAGTGATGGGGGTTAATTGAGGGGGCTGGTGATGATGGGAGATAGCAAGCCTGAGGGGGCTCTGGGAACAGTGATTAGGGCACCTGTTAAGATGAGTGAATGGGTGCCTGTAGGAGGGAGTGATCAGAGAGGTCTGTGGAAGCCCTTTGGGATTCAGTGTTTGGAGCTTCACACGTTTGGTTTCTAGTCAATGAATAGACGCTGTGGAGATTAACAAATGGGGGTTTGGTGGAACCAGTGATGAGGTTTCTTGGTGTCAGAGTTTAGGAACCCGTGGGAATCAGTGATTAGTGATAATCAATCAAGGGGCCTGTAGGGATGACTGTGGCTCGTGCATGGGACTGAGTGAGGGAGAGCATCGTGTGACCGTAAATAAAGGGTCCTGTGGGTGATCAGGGCAGGACTGTGGAGAGACTTTGGGTTTCGTTGACTCGTGTGCTCCTGTAGATTGGTTTTGTCACTTGGGGGCTGCCTCTTGGAGGCTTTGCTAGAGGAATTATTGGGGATCCACAGCATGTGCGATTGAAGGTCCTGGAGGGATGGCCTGTGAAATCAATAATCAGGGTTCTGGGAAGGTGATAGGCATGTAGGGTAAGTGATAATGGGGTTTGTGGGGCTCGGTGGTTTGTTGTCTGGAGTTTGTGCAGGGCTTGTTGTGTTCAGTGATCTAGGG
Source organism: Equus asinus (assembly GCF_041296235.1). Classification (NCBI taxonomy): domain Eukaryota; kingdom Metazoa; phylum Chordata; class Mammalia; order Perissodactyla; family Equidae; genus Equus; species Equus asinus. The sequence continues at coordinate 68,962,930 of NC_091797.1, forward strand.
GCTAGAGACTTCTCAGGTGGTCATTGTGGGTGACTGGGGGCTTTGAGGGTTGGTGCATGGGCTGGGATGGTATATGGATTGGCACAGTGTGGTTTGGTCATTTCAAGGTCCGTGGGGGTTTGTGTGTGCTGAGGCCGTCTTTGGGACCTCTGTTGGTGATTGCGGGACCTATGAGGGTGGTGTTTGCAGGTTTGGGTGGCTGTGAGTGAGTGTTCGTCGTGTGTTAGCTCAGGCAGGACTCTCAAGTAGTGACTTCTGTGACACAGCCACGTTCTTCGGCCACTCTCACCCAGCATGTGCTTTGTTGGTCAGTGATGGCTCCTTGTACTTGAATCTTTCCTTGTTTAGGAGTTCTCAGCAGCCCCATTGGCTGTAAGGTCCTCCGCCTGGCTTGTTGAACCTCATCGCCTGTCTCTCCCTGCACCACCTCCAGCTCCAGCCGGTTGTGGCTGAGGCTCCTTGGCAGGCGTGGTCTTCCTGCAGTTCCACAGCGGGCTCCTTCTCCTCTTCACCTCAGCTAAAAGTCATCTCCAAGAGGGCGCCTCTGGCTGTGCCGAAGGAGCATCTTTCATTCACCCCTTCCTCTGTCACATTTAAAACTTATTCTGAGCGTTCTCACAGTCTGAAGTTATTTTATTTACTTGTTTACCTGTTTGCCATCCTAGAAGGTGTTTCCTGGAGGGCACAGACCCGTGTGCCCAGAACAGGGCCTGTAGTAGTGCTTTCAGCAAATTGCTGCTTTCCGGCCAGTAAATGAGAGTGAGAGTGTGTGTGTGTATGTGTGAACGTCTGTGTGTGTATGTGTGAGTATTTGTGTGTGTATGTATGTGTGTGTTTTGTTTGGGAAAAGTTATGCTCAGAAACTGAAACTCTTTGCCAATAGTTTATCTAACACAGGTTCCCTCTGGGATTTATAATAGTTTCACAAGCCAATAGCATAGAGGATAACGTCTCTCAATAAGCCAATAAAGAAACAACATAGACCAAACCAGCGATAGGTTAGTCACGCTGTTGTTCCAGGCAAGGGGAGATGAAAAATAAAGTCCAAGTGTAGTTCGAGTATGCCTTTTTTTTTTTATACGATTAGGCCCTTGGGAGAGTTGACTTGACCAACGGAGAACTGACATCCAGCTGCCAGCACAAAACGAAAATGAAAAGTCCTTGTTTTTAGGGAACAACAGCGCCAGTGTTGGTGGGCAGGCCAGTCTTCATGGGGACCCTGAGAGGTTTGTCACCACTACCAGCAGGGGGGTCGCCCGCCCCTACCATGGCGGGAGCTAATGCCCCAAGGTCTTCGGAGAGTTGATTTAGGTCAGCAAGGAGAGCCTTGCCCAGACCAAAACTCCTGAATAATCCTAACTCTCAGTATTCATAGTCTAAATGTCCGTTTGTCCTATTGCTTCTCCACATGTTCTTACTCATCACCCCCAGCGGGACCCCTCAGCAACTGGGCTGCTGAGTTCTTATTACAGACAACAGATGAGGTGATGACATCCTGACACAACTTACTTCGTTCTTATATCGAAACAACTTTTTTTTGTCTTTGTCATAAACGAATGGATTAAAACAAATCATAAACGAGTGGATTTGAAATCATATTAAACCAATGCACAGCAGTGTAAGGGCATGGATGTATACGTGCGTCTGTGTGTGAGAGACTTGATGTCAACGTGAGAGCAGAGTGCGGGAGTATGTCAGAATCCTGAAGGTGACTGTTGTGGATGTTAGGACAATCAGCATGTTGCCTTTTCCAGGGGGACAGCTAGAGAAGCTCTGTGCATCAACCCAGAAGGGGTCCAAACTAAATAGAAGCTTCCAGGGCAGGTGGGCCTTGTCTCAGGGACCCCAGGTCTGGAGAGCCATAACCGTGGGCTCTCTTTCACTCAGAGCCCTCTCAGGGCTTCCTGGACTCTGAGACCCCCTTCCATGCCCTGGAGCCTGGAGCAGCTCCCCGGGCATTTCGGAAAGAGGTGCTTTTCCTTTGGATGTTGTTCTCTACTCTCTCAGGACATTTTTTCCTGAGAGATCTGTCCTGAAGCCCTGCACTCCGTAGGGGAACAGAATTTGTCACCCCAAAGTATGTCTCTTTGGCATAAGGATTCTTTTAGCTGGTTATCTTAAGAAACAGCAGACATGGTAGGAGCTCTGAAAACTGAGAAGTTACCCTTTTGTAAGAGATATTTACATTTATAAGGGAAGTCTCCACGTGGAAGGATGTCTCCCTCACTGTACCGGGAAGAGGGGGACAACTCAGTCTCTAGAAACTTGTCAACGGAGAAGGCAGAGACTTAAGTCTGCATTACAACCGTACCGTTGTTTACTGAACACCCTCCCATAACTGACTCCTCCCACCCCCAACATCTTTTGTCTTTAGCTGAAGATGATATTTAAGGTGGTGGTTTGGGCCATTTAGAGGAGTTACTCAGTTTTCTTGGATCTCTCCCATGTATGTGGGAGGTATACATGATATTAAACTTCTGTCAGTTTTTCTCCTGTTATTCTGTCTCATGTCAATTTCCTTCTTAGACCAGTCAGAAGAACCTAGAAGGGTAGAGGAGAAATTTTGCCTCCCCAGGAACTCTTCACATTGGACTAGAAAGTGTCCACTTTCACTCGGGGAATCCGACCTTTTATGTCTGCACCCCTGAGTAGCAGAACCACGTCACTCTTCTCGCTTCCCACTCCTAGGAACCCTTCCTGCCCTGGACGCCCTTGCTCTGCCCTCTACCACTACTTTGGGTCAAAACTCAAAGCCCAGCCTATTTTTCAGACTGACTGTGGTTCTTGACTGCCCCACAAGACCCTCACTTTGGGACTAGTCTCCCCTTGATTCTCTTTTTGACAGAGAGGGAGACGTTTAAGGCCCTCAAGGGGATGATGACAGGAGGTGGTCCATATGGCCAGGTCAACGCTAAGCAGCGTTCAGGTGTTTCCTTCCTGCCTCCTGCTCACCCTCTGCACAATGCGCAGGCTTTGCTGACTATGCAGTGCAGGGCTCCTGAGCGGGTGGCGATCAGAGCAGGCTTGTCTAGTCTGTGTCCAGACTAGACCCAACTCGGGGTGGGTAGTAACTGCCTTGAAGGAGCTGCTATTTTGGCTGCACTCTTGTTAGCTGCCCTGGGGCAAAACCTGGCAGTTGGGTGACACCCTGGCATAACTTTCTCCCCTCATTTGCAGCAGATGAGTGGACACTTCTGTCCATCTTTCTCTGTGTCCATCGACATTGAAGGTGCCTTTCCCGTTGTTTGGTAGAACAGAGCCTCCAAACAGCGCATTCTTGCTCTCAGTCTTCTGCAGGTACCACGTTCTCTCCTTGCTCACTGTTTTCTGGAGCGGTATCCACTGACCTGTCCACCACACTCTGTCTTCCTCGTGGCCTGTCAGTACGTGGAAACTGAGTCGGGAGCACCAGGAGCTTAGGAGGTGCTCAGCAACCGTTCCTGGACCACAGGTGGAGACCACAAGCAATAGACAAATCTCGATTGGTGGGGTTGCTATGAAAGGTGGAATGTGTCCCTCTTGTCCCCAAATTTAATGGCTACTGTGTTTTTTAGACATTTCTTTTCAGGTGCATTCTTATGAAGCAACTAACACCCCTGTGCGACCCTGTGCCCGTGGAGTCCTTGGCTCTGATCTCATATCCGGCTGAATGTAAGTGACCTGATCCATGAGCTGTGAAGAAATTTAAGGTGTATTTGTATCACTTTGCATCAGAACATAGTATTTTTTCTTTTTTATGCTTATCTTAAATCTTGCTCTGTCTCTTCCAATAATTCTGCCTAAGATTGTATCTGCTATACAGTTTGTGATCATTGAAGAAGTTTTTAAAATAGTGGTTGTACTCAGTTATCTGGTTATATGGCCTGTTGGGGAAATAATTAAAACTAAAATCTGCCAACCCAGAAAACCTTTCCACAAAAGTAGAAGAGAAAGAAAAATAGTTTTATTATTTATTAAAAACTAAGCCAGAATGCGATGAGTATCGTAGGCAATCCGCTAAAGAGATTGTAGAGACGGGGAGAAGCCTCACCCTGCTCTACAGCCAGGCAGACACAACCCATTACACACGATCTCAAGACAAATGATCGTGGGTCACACTCAGTTCATGCTGAATTTCCCTGGGGATTGGGGTGGCCATCTGTGGTAGCTAATTGCCTTTATCCAGAGGAAAAATGGACTCCTCCCATCTGTATGATGGAGATAGTTTTACAACTTGAAGCCAGGTGCCAATGTCAGGCTCGTTGGGCTCTGCCCTCCCAGAGGCTGGGAGATGGGAGTGTGTCTTCTGGTGATTTCTGAGAGCTCCCAGGTCCTTAAGAAAGATATTCTTGGGTTGTTAAACTGGACAAGCCTTATTTAGCTTTAGAAAGGATTTATGTACACCTCAACGGGACAAAGAAAGAATTTATAATTACAGGTTTTCTACAGTAAATGCTCTTTGAATAGGGATCAGGGGAGTCGCTCTCCCTTTTCTGCCCGAGGGAGAATTGATGTTTTTCTCGTTTTTAATCTGCATTTGCCTTTCCAGGCCTCTGCGCTCCTACTCCCCCAGAGGTGTTGGCTGCTCTGCACAGCGAATTTGCCTTAGGGAAGGGCTGAGGCGAGGCCTTTGAAGCAAAAGGGAGGGAAGGGGCCCCAGAGCCAACAGTGTGGCCCCTGTAGACTCACTGGGACAGCCCCGTGTCCCACCACCCCTCCCAGGAGCTCCTCAGTCGGGGATCAGAGAGCCTCAGAAAGGAGCAGGCTGAGGAGCAGGTCCCTGGTGCGGAGGGCGTGGGCGATGAGTAGAGCCCGAAGGCAGCCCTTGCCATGTCCGTGATTCCGTAACTCAGCAGGGATTTAGACTTGCCTCGATTTCCCCTTGGGAACCTGTGGCCTGGGCTGTTCCTGCTGATTCTGAGGGAAAGGGAGGCAGTGTTTGTCCCAACCTGAGCTGAGGAGGAAGCACTGTGAGAGTTTCCTCAGGCCTCTCTCCTGCCGGCCGCTCTGCTCACTTTGGTCCTCCTGCAGTAGTCCGCCTCCCGCAGCCTGCGCCCCCGGGGTCTCCTCCCGTCTGTGTGCGTTTCTGTGAGGTCCTCGCATCTGTGCCTGCCTCTTGCTGTGCGGCAGGTTTTGGAGTGGAGAGTCAGCACCCCAGGCTCCTTTACTGTCTTGATCTAAAAGACATTTTCTATTAACCGTCCTGCCTGGAAATGAGTTGCCTTTTGTTATCTAGCACCTGTGCAGGCAATTTCATTTAAGTGACCCCAGGAAATATTACAGGAGGAGTGAGCCAGGACTGTATTTGCAGACTGTGGTGAGGTGTCTGCAGAGCGGTTTGGTGTGCTGATGCTCCCTGGGCGTGTTTGGTTGAACCAGCGAGGCGGTGGCTTCAGTCCAGCATCTACAGATGGGGCCAGTGCTGCAAAGTGCACTGTGTGGAGCAGACCTGGCCCAGATGGTGTCAGGCTCAATGAGACGTGCCAGAAGCTGACATTGTATCCTGTTTTATACCCACCAGCCCTGATTTGAGTCTAGCAAACAACGCGTCTAGTTCCCAGAAGAGAACCAAGATTTAAGTCCCCAAATTAATTATATCATCTAAAATAAAATTCCCACTGCATGTTCAGGCTGTGGCTCTCAGGAACAAGATAACTCACGCCAGATAAGGAAGAAGAGGCTCAGGCCTGGGGGTACATTGTCAGTTTACAGACCTTCGGCCAGAGGCCTTTCTCCGGAGCGTCAGGACACAGCGAAGTCACAGAACAGAGCAGATTTCCCAGGAGCAGCAGAACATGATCGAGTCACAGGTGAGTTACTTGCTTATCCTCCAGCAGTTTTCCTCTGTGCATGTGACGAGGCGTAAGGAGCCTCTACAACCAACAGGAAAGGTCTAAACACATTTACGACATAATCAGAAAATACAAACTTGGGAAAGAAGATGCCAAAAGAAGCACAGAGTGGACTGCAGAATCATGCAAGAGCCTTAAAGTGGAGCCCAGACAGGTAAGGAATGAGGCCCTTCACTACTCGGGTGGAGCTGCAGGCCTCCCCAGCTGTTCCAGAAGCCTTGTCAAAAAGGGAAACAGGAATAGTCACATGGGTCCCTCTGTCAAAAAGCAGACCAGTTACTCAGCCGAAGCAAACATTTCCTAACAGTTGCACATAAAGAAAACATTTTGACAGCTATGTATGTAGATGATATAGTGGGCAAAGTCCTAAATAGCAGCCTTGTAATATGTAAATCCTGCGACAAATGAGCATATTTCCTAGGGCTGTTTCTCACCAAGTTCCTCGGTGTAAGCTCAGGGGGAACTCCGAACACACAGTTAGGGGAGATGGGAACAGTGGGCCTGGACTGATTATTACAAAACCGTCAAATGGCCCCCATAAGCCTCCTCTCAGTTGGAATTTTGGTACATTTTAGGTGGAAATGTATTTGCTTCTGTTGGCAAAAGCGGGACATGAGGGTATCTGCCTTTTGTTCCTATTCCTTCTAGTCCTAAGCTCTGTTTCCTGACTGTCTCAATTCCAGAAACGGACTGCAGTGTCCCTTCACCTTTCAGAGCAATTCTTGTCCACCTAGCTAACCTCCCCTCGCTCTTCTCTCCCTCCGTCCTTTCCTTTCTTTTAAAAATTCTATTGTTTGAACTGACATATGGCAACACTGACTTCCCCTTTTCTGACGTCCAATTCTCTGGCAGCTCAGCTGAGCTGAGAGCGAGCTGAGTGGCCAGGTGTCAGAGCAGCTGATTAAAGCAACAGCCAGAATGAAAGTCACAGTGGAGCCTGAATCACTTACTGCGATGGTGCCTTCAAGAGCACAACCATGTTCCAGTTCCCCAGGGAGCAGTGCACTGGTCCAGGGTCAGGTGGATCAGCACAGATGTGGGGGTCGTTCACTGCCCAGGGAGCAAGAGGAACAGGAGGCTCTGGCATTTCTTTGGTCCCTGGGGTCAGGAGTGGGGGAAGGGCCAGGAGTGGAAGAGTAGTGGGTTCTGAGTCGGAGTGGGGGAAGTGTCTTCAGGGTTCTCCTCTGCCCGCCATTAGGAGGTCTTGGCAGAGGCACCTGAGAAAGCCCTCTGCCGAAGGCCTCGGATAAAGAGACGTGTGGTGCATAAGATCATGACCGGCCAGGGGACCTGAGTCCTCAACTGCAGCTCCTTCAGAGCCTGTGGGCAAGGTGTGCAGGTCTGGTGTGGGGAGAGCAGCTTCCCCATGAGGCCTGCCAGGTGGTCGCACCTGAAGATTCACACAGAGGTTTTTAACCAAGAGCCAGACTCCTCAACTCCACCACTGGATCTTTCCAGACCTGCACGGGAAGCAGGCTACCCCGTCATGGACTCGAACAGGTCAGACTTGAGGAGCTATGACAGGAACCAGCTGGTTAACCTGAGGCAGCAAGGGCCAGTGCCACAAAGAGGCCACTCGAGGCAGGGTGGTCAGGCCTGCCTCAGGACTGAATGTGGTTGTGACAGTTTCCAAGTCAGGAGAAGGGCCCTCAGCCCCTTAGGAGGCTTCTCAGGTTTCTCTATGAATCTTTTTGGCCTGGCACAAGGCATCAATTAGGCACAGCACGCCTCTGGCCAGTAAGTGGAAGCTGGCCTCCAGGCCTTCCAGGGTGAGACAGTGTCACGATGGTTGGGGTACACACCTCAGAAGTGCAGTCCCAGAAGGCACATGCGGTCCTCCTGGAAACAAAGAGTTTACAGAGTAAGGGCACCCAAGCAGACTTTAATCAGAAGGGTTAACAGGGCTGCAGTGTGGCTTTCCATTGTGGCCCTCCTGCCCCGGGGGTTTTAGTCTAGTCTGAGTAATATAGTTTGTTCCTTGGTTTTAGAGGGGCTGCCTGGGCAGTTCCAAACCATTTTGTTTGTCCATGACCTCAGCTTATTAGTTCATACTTTATTAGATGTGGACCACATCTGAAATGTTCCTCCTGGAAAGTTCAGGAGCTGAGGCCATCCTCTGCCGTCCCAGAGTTGGCCCGTCGGGAAGCTGCATTGTCGGCTCAGCAGTCAGTCTAAATCCAGAGCATCCACAGGAGCCTGGAAAGGCAGCAGGGGAGCTGTGTCTTCTGTTTTTTGTTTTTCTCCAGGGGGAGGGGAAAGCTTTCAGGAGCAGGTCTGAAGAACAGAGATCATTAATGTCTCCCTCTCCCCCGTCCTCCTAGGGTGCTGGGTTTTGTTTTTTCTGTTATTATCAGTGTGTCCCATTTGGTAATCAAAACTTTTTTTAAAAAATTACCTGTTTCCATTCATACCTTTTGTCTGGAAAGACTATGCAGGAGGAACAGATATTTTTATGTAACTGAACCAGAAAAGTACATCACGTTTAAGAACTGGTTAGCCAAAACTCCTGAATTTTCAAAAGATTTTAAAATGGTTTCATATGACCTGCCGTTCACTGAGGCTTCAGGAAGATGCTGGGAGATGGAAGGTGTTCACAGTGTCCCCGGGGAGCTGAGCTCAGTGACTGTAAAAGGAGGGCAGGTAATTGAAGACCGGATGTCTTCTCCCTCGGGCCCCAGTGAGAAGGGCCCTTTTGGGTAACTGCTGCCTGGGGCTCCAGGCTGCTCTTCCGAGCTGTGTGATCCAGGCTGGGTTATCTTGACCCCTCCCGTCAGCCGCTGAAGTCTGGCCTTCACTGCCCATTAAAACACTTGCTCAGCTGTGTGGGAAATCTGGGCTTATTCTAGCTGCAGTGAATTCAGGAAAGCTGGACAGGAAACAGGGGTGGTCTTGGAGGGCCTAGACCATGTGGCCCATGCGGGTGGAACCCTAGGGATGGCTATCCCAATCCCAGGAAAGTGTCAGCTGCAGTCAGGGTCCAGCAAAACCCTCGGGACAGGACCGGAGGCCCAGGGAAATCCACCTGTCAAGAACATCCTGGCCTGCTGGCAGGGGAACCTGTCCCTGGCAGTGATTTTAGCCTTGGCCAGTGTCTGGAAGGCCAGACAGCTCTCTGGTGCTGGTTCAGCATCTTCTGATGACAGTGGCAGCACACACGCATAGGCCCAGTCCAGGACAGTGTCTGATCTCCACAGGCCCTCCTCTCAGGGACCCAAGAGGCGACCAGTCTCGTCACTGCCTGCTCCGGGGTGGAGGCGGTTTTAGTCCCCGTGCGTAGCTGACAGGTGCGGTCGGTTATGTTTCCTAGGGGCCTTTGTGGTGAGCATCCACCTGGGTAACAACAAGCTTATTAGGAGCAGAACTTATTTTTATCCAAATGTCTCATCCCCACAGAAGGGCTCGTCTTGTGTGCTGGTCTGAGGCTCGTCCGTGGTGTTAGTTATGGCCCGTGAGGCACAGGTTCACAGTCTCCCACGTGCCCCTCTGTAACGGCCCTGACTATGGCAGTTCCCGTCAGGGCTAGGGGCAAAGGCTCACCCGGGTGTACATAAACCACAGCACGTTCAGTAACGGGGACCAGAATAACAGTCCTGGGGAGCCCCTAGTGCACTGGCTGTGATCCGGGGTGTGGGGAGGGCAGCTTCCCCTGTGAGGCCTCCCGGCACAGCCTTTGTAATTGCCTGTGGTTCGGTCTGAAAATCCTTGTTTTGAGCCAGGAGCTGGACACCTCCTATGAGTTTTAAAATGTGTGCAGATTCACGTAATCAACATCACAGCCAGGACTCGGAACAGTTCCCTCTGCAAACAAGCTCCCTGAGTCTCGCCTTCCCACATCCCTAACCCTGACAGCAGCTGGCATGTTCTCTGTCACTGCAGCTGCCCTCTCCAGAATGTCATATAAAGGAATTATAAGTGTCTATCCTTTCAATGCTGGCTCCTCTCACTCATCCTCGAGGCCGTCCATGTTGTCTGTATCAGTTTGTTGTTTTGTTGCTGAGTGGTTAGCGCAGGGTGGTGTCCCGTGTGGACACCCGTGTCCTTACACATTCACTCTCGAAGGACACCTTGGTTGCTTCCAGTGTTCAGCAGTTGTGTTCCTCTGCGTACAGATTGGAGCACAGCTTCTCAGGTGAGCGTAAGTTTTCCGTACACTTGGATGAATCCCAGGAGTGGGACTGCTGGGTCATCTGGTAGGTCTGTGTTCCACTTTATGAGAAGCTGCCAAATTGGTCCTCCAGAGTCGTGGACCATTTTGCATTCCCACCATCAGTGAATGAGAGTTGCTGTTGCTCTGCATCCTCATTTGTCAGGGTTTTTTAAAATTTTAGCCATTCTTATAGTATGTAATGGTATCTTATTATAGTTTTTAATTTGCGTTTCCCTGATGACAAATGCTGCTGAACATCTTTTCATACGTTCATTTTCCATCTGTACATCTTCTTTAGTGAAATAGGTATTAAGGTCTTTTGCCCGTTTTTTTAATGGTGGTGTTTGTTTTCTTATTATTGAGTTTTAAAAGTTCTTTATTCTGGATGCAAGTGTTTTCTCAGATAAGTCATGTGCAAATATTTTCTTATAGTCTGTGCCTTGTCTTTTCTTTCTCTCAATGTCTTTCACAAAGAAAAAATTTTAATTTTGAAAAAGTCCAATTTATTAATTTTTTTCTTAAATTCACCATGTGTTTGGTTTTATCTGAAAACTCATTGCCAAACCCAAGGTCATCCATATTTTCTGCTAGAAGCCTTATAGTTTTATATTTTACATTTAGGTCTGTGATCCATTTCAAGTTAATTTTTTTTTTAGATTTTATTTTTTTTTCCTTTTTCTCCCCAAAACCCCCCTGGTACATAGTTGTATATTCTTCGTTGTGAGTCCTTCTAGTTGTGGCATGTGGGACGCTGCCTCAGCGTGGTTTGATGAGCAGTGCCATGTCCGTGCCCAGGATTCGAACCAACGAAACACTGGGCCACCTGCAGCGGAGCGCGCGAACTTAACCACTCGGCCACAGGGCCAGCCCCTCAAGTTAATTTTTTTTAAAAAAGATTTTATTTTTCCTTTTTCTCCCCAAAACCCCCCAGTACATAGTTGTATATTTTTAGTTGTGGGTCCTTCATGTTGTGGCATGTGGGACACCGCCTCAGCATAGCTTGATGAGTGGTGCCATGTCCTTGCCCAGGATCCGAACCAGCAAAGCCCTGGGCCGCCGAAGTGGAGCACGCGAACTTAACCACTCGGCCATGGGGCCAGCCCCTCAAGTTAATTTTTGTGTGAGGCATGTGTTGAGGTTTATCTTTTGCTTATGGGTATACAGTCGTTCCAGCGCCATTTGTTGAAAAGACGTCTTTCTCCATGGAATTGCTTTTGTACCTTTGTCAAAATCAACTGAGCGTGTTTGTAGGAGTCTGTTTCTAGGCTCTCTGTTCTGTTCCGTTCACCTGTGCATCTGTCCTTTCACTAATACCACCTTGTCGTACCTGAAATCAGGTGACGTGCATCCTGCAACATGTCGTCTTTCTCCAAGTCATTTTTGCTGTTCCGCCTCCTTGGCCTTTGGCCCCCATACCCTGTATACACTGGTTTCGTGGTCCCTGTAACACCTTCTTGCCACTGGCCTGAGGAGACTGAAAAATATTTAAGAACATGATTTTTCTACTCATCTTTGTATTTCTAGGACCTGTTACAGTGCTGAGAACCTTAATTGCTCAGTGTCGGTGTTCTAGAAGACGTCTACAGGAGCTAGCTATTGTTCCAACCTGGGAGCAAAACCACCCCCGAGGGAGGAGAGTTTTAGATATGTGGATGTGGTTTTGGTTTGACAGTGACTGAGAAGTTACTGTCATTTGGCTGGTGGGGGCCAGGCAGGCTGAGGTCTCACCCTGCTTGGGGAGATCTTGCTCAGCTAAAATTGTTCCCAATACCAGTGGCACTTCCTTTGAGGAACACTGTGCTTGTTTAGAAAAAAACCTATTCCAATTTCTTATTCAGCAGATAGATGGGTGGATAGATGAATGAATTCATAATGGTAAATATTTTAATAACATTTTTGTTTCTCTCTCAAAGTGTAATGCAAGATTAGGATATGATATTAGTTATCCATTGCTGTGTAACAAATTACCCCAAATGTCGGTGGCTGAAAACACAGACATTTATCTCATAGTTTCTGTGGGTTAGGAATCTGCCAACTGCTTACCATGTGGGTCTGGTTCAGGGTCTTTCACGACCCCGTAATGGAGAAGTTGAGAAGGCTGTGGCCACCTCCAGTGCAACAGGGAGATGGTCCCCTTCCACGTTCACTCATGTGGGTGTTGGCAGGCGTCAGTGCCTTGCCACATGGGTTTCTCCCCAGGGCTGCCTCCCAGCACAGCAGCCGGGTTCCCCCAGAGAGAGCGAGAGAGCGTTCCCAAGAGGGAAGTCGCAGTCTTTTTAACCTGCTCTTGTGTGTGACACCCCTCACTTCTGCCCTCTTCTGTTCAGGGGAAGTGAGTCAGTAAGTCCACCCCAATTCAAGAGGGGAGGACTACACAAAAGCCTGAATACCAGGAGTTAGAGATCAGCGGGCCAACTCGGAGGCTGCCCACCACTACAGAGAAGAAAGTCTGTATTCCACAGTGAGAACCACCTCAAATTTACCAGAGATTGTGTTTTTCTAGATATCGTTTGAGGACGTGGCTGTGGACTTCACCTTGGAGGAGTGGCAGCTACTAAACCCTACTCAGAAGAACTTGTACAGAGACGTGATGTTGGAGAACTATAGCAATCTAGCTTTCTTGGGTAAGCATATTCTTTTTTGCTTTTTTGAGGAAGATTAGCCCTGAACTAACATCTGCTGCCAATCCTCCTCTTTTTTGCTGAGGAAGACTGGCCCTGAGCTAACATCTGTGCCCATCTTCCTCTACTTTATATATGAGACGCCTGCCACAGCATGGCTTGCCAAGCAGTGCCATGTCTGCACCCAGGATCCGAACTGGCAAACCCCAGGCCACTGAAGCAAAATGTGTGCACTTAACCGCTGCACCACCGGGCTGGCCCCTCACTTGCTTTATTTTATAGCCCTTGTAGTAAAATAGGCTTCATGTTTAACAGTCCCTTAGCTCAAGCAACTGGGTCCACGTCCTCTGTGTTTTCAATTAACAGGTTATCAAATTATCAAACCTGATGCCGTTTTCCAGCTGGAGCAAGAAGAGCCGTGGATAACAGATGAAGAGATCCTAAACCAGAGCTGTCCAGGTGAGCAACAGTCAGGTGTATGGCCCACAGGGGAAGTTGAACCTCAGGTTTCTAATGATAGGCTGGCACTTTTGAAATGTTATTTATAAAACTGTGTTTATAGTTCCTAAATCGTCAGAGTTGACTCAAGATTGGTGACATGAGCTCTCCATGAATTTTGCTGTACTCTGTATCCTGGTCCCCACGTCAGGGTGAGTCCCCTGTGTGTGGAGTTGATGATGAAATAGACCCCCTCTCACCTCCACGGTGGCACAGGTTGATGGCAGTCCTTTAGGACCTTGCTTTCTTGGATCAGGGGGTTCTTAGCTTCCTCAATCTCTGTTTCCTTGTCTCCCGCCCCCGTCCAACCCACAGAGGCAGGCTTCTTTCCTCCTCTTTAAGAATTCATAAAGTGTTCTTGTTTTGGGTACCACTGATTACTTTTGAGTTTCCTTTAATTTATTTTTTTCCTCCCTCTAATTTGTCAGATTTCTGTTTTAAACCTGTAGAGAGTGGAAGGTGAATCCATGGATAGAGAATAAAAATCGAATACCTTGCAAGTGTGGAGTTCTGCCTCTTCCCTGCCTCTGTGCAGACCAAGGACTTGCATTCAGCTTCCAGTGCATCCTTGTGGTGCATCTGGTGTTCAGCTTCTCTCAGGCTTCTCATGCATCCCCTCAGGTAGTCTGCTGGGTGTACGACTCCCACCACCTGCTGTGTGATATTTTAACTCCATTTATGTTGAAGAACCTCATGGTATGGCAATATCTTATCTACCCAGTTTTATATCATTTAATATATTAATTTGGATATATATCTTAATCTTAATTCTTGATTTGATTTTAATTTAAAATATTTATTTTATTTACTTTTACATTTCAGGAAACAATTTTTTTTACTCTTCATGTGGGTCTGACACGTTTTATGTCTACATACGACTGTGGCATTTAATCTCCAAACTTCTTCCCACAGTCTTTTTCATCTCAGTGGCTAGTATGATCCTCTCCACTCCTGTAGCTCAACACATTAATCCTTTCATTTTCCTCCATATCACCAGCTCCAGTTGGTTCTTCCTCTGAAATTCTGATATATCTGAGAATTAGATGAGGCTTTTTTATCCCCCCAAAAAAATATTATCCTGCAGAAAAAGAATAGGTCCCTTAAATTTGAGATCTTGCCAAATCTTTCATCTTGCAGAGTACTTCCTGGGAATATTGCCCCATAAGAGCTAGTAAAGAGTATCATCATAAAGTGAACAACCTCTAAAAGGTCAGTGTAAAATATCCATAAATGGTCGTATTGTGGAAATCACAGACAAATATACGTATGGGTTAAAAAAAAATCCTAATGTTATGCAAAGAATTCTTGTAGTTTGGAATAATTTCCACTGATAGCATCATATATAGATTGTGAATTCAGTTAAAAGGTCAAAAAATCTGATTAAAAAGTTGGTGCTGAGATCTGGAGAACTTTCCCAAAAGTAGCTCTAATGATGGGGAAGCTACTGATTTCAGTGATTCAGGCAATGATCTTGAATGAGAATGTTTTTTAAATGTAATGATAGTACTGAAAACTAACGTTGCTCATCTTTCAGAGGGCAGGTTGATATCCCACGTTGACCTGCATCCTAGTCAATGCTTCTTCCCTTATAGTGCTCAACAGTGTGTGCTCATCTTTTCCTTTCGTGTATCACTGGTCTCTGTCTTCCTGTGTTGTAAGCCCTCTGATGGGGGCACCTCCCTGTCTTCTCTGACCTTCTGCTAGATCAAGTTCTGGACACATAGTAGATAATCAGTAGATCGTTTTGAATAAGTAAATTGAGCTCTCCAGTATTTGATTGAAAATTGCTCCAGTCTCTTTTGGTTGTGATCACTCTTCCTTGGGTATATTTCATATTTCCATATTTAAAAGTTCATGTTTTTATAAATTTGTAAATTTAAATTCTGTTTTCTGTTAAAATTTTCAATGCCCAATAAGTAGACATTGTATTTGAGAGATTTGTGTGTGTGTGTGTGACTAGGATCCTAGGCTCCATTTCAGAAGTTTTCTTCAATAAGCATAATCATTGAGGGATTCACACAGTATGGGTTCATTTTTTTCCTTTTTAGAAGAAGTCTGGCTAGATGATAATCTCAAAATGTGGCACCAGGATAATCAAGACAAAGGTATGGAGAGAGGCCATGAATATGATGTTTTTGGGAAAATATTTCATTCCAGCATTAACTTTGTTCATTTAGGAATGAGGCCTCATAAATGTGACACAGGTGAAAAAAGTTTGAAACGTCCTTTTGATTTTCTTATTCCAAAAAATAACTGTGGAAGAAAGAAACTTGATGAGCTCAATAAGAAATCGTTAGTCTATATCAAACCTGATAGACCCCACAGTGGAATAAAATACCGTGGTTACAGTAAATGTAGAAAAGCCAGCAGGAAGGAGTCGTGGCTCATTACAAGCCAGATAACGCAGTCAGGAGTCTGTCTATGCATGGAATGTGGCAAAACTTTTAGCAAGAAGTCACAGCTCATTGTGCATCAGAGAACTCACACGGGGGAGAAGCCCTACGGCTGCGGCCAGTGTGGGAAGGCCTTCTCCCAGAAGTCATTGCTCACTATTCACCAAAGGACTCATTCAGGAGAAAAACCGTATGGGTGTGGTGAGTGTCAAAAAGCTTTCAGTAGGAAGTCACTGCTCGTTTTACATCAGAGGACTCACACGGGAGAGAAGCCCTACAGCTGCCGCGAATGTGGGAAGGCCTTCAGCAGGAAGTCCCAGCTTAAAAGACATCAGAGAACTCACACAGTAGAGAAGCCCTACGGCTGCAGTGACTGTGGGAAAGCCTTCTCTCAGAAGCTAAAGCTCATCTCCCATCAGAGAATGCACACGGGAGAGAAACCCTATAAGTGTGGTGATTGTGGGAAAGCCTTCTTTTGGAAGTCGCAGCTTATTACTCATCAGAGGACTCACACGGGGAAGAAACCCTATGCATGTAGTGAGTGTGAAAAAGCCTTCAGCAGGAACTCGCTCCTCATTAGGCATCAGAGGATCCACACAGGAGAGAAGCCCTATGAGTGCAGGGAGTGTGGAGAAGCCTTCATCAGAAAACCACAGCTCATTAAACACCAAATAACTCACACAGGAGAGAGGAACCATCACTGCGGCGATTGCGACGAGGCCTTCTTCAAGAAGTCGGAGCTGATCAGACATCAGAAAACCCATCTGGGAGAGAAACCCTATGGATGTGTTGAGTGTGGGAAAACTTTCTTTGGGAAGTCACAGCTCCTAACACATCAAAGAACTCACACTGGAGAGAAGCCTTATGAATGCAGTGAGTGTGGGAAGGCCTTCACGCAGCGGTCAAGCCTGATGTCCCATCAGAGGACACACACAGGGGAGAAGCCCTATGAGTGCAGTGAGTGTGGGAAAGCCTTCAGCGAGAAGTCAAGCCTCATCCACCATCAGAGAACCCACACTGGAGAAAAACCCTTTGAGTGTGGTGAATGTAGGAAAGCTTTTGCCTGGAAGCCACAACTTCTGAGGCATCAGAGAATTCATACAGGGGAGAAGCCCTATGAATGCAGTGAATGCGGGAAAGCATTTGTTCAGAAAGTGCAGCTCATTAAGCATCAGAGAAATCATACAGGAGAGAAAACCTATGGATGCAGTGATTGTGCCAAAGCTTTCTTTGAGAAGGCACAGCTCATTATACATCAGAGGATTCATACAGGAGAGAGACCCTATGAATGTGGTGAGTGTGGGAAGTCTTTCACTAGGAAGTCCCACCTCATGCGGCATCAGAGAATTCACACAGGAGATAAATACTATGGGTGCACTGAATGTGGGACTACCTTCAGCAGGAAGTCACAGCTCATGACACATCAGAGGACTCATGTCCTGGAGAAGCCACGTGAGTCCAGCGAGCATGGGAAGCCTACTGGCAGCTGTCGCGCCTCCCGGCCCTTCTGAGGACACATGCAGGAGAGAAACCCTGTCACTGCGCTGACTGTTGACAAAACTGTCATTGCAAAGGTAAGTCTCACTAAACAGAATTCAGGAAGGAAAGAGCTTTTAGAACAGTAGACCGTATAGGAAAGCCTTCTCCCAGAAGACGCCATTTATTACACACAGATGGCCCCACACTGTGGAAGTCTTATCAATATTGTGATAGCACAGAACCTTTTAGTCAGAAGTGACAGCTCATTAAACATTTAGAAGACCTAAACAGGAGGAAAACTCTGTTGTTATAAAAAGTGAGTGAAAGATTTCATAGAGGAAGGATGACGACAGTGCACTCAAGAGCACGTGTGCGGAGAAAACACTAAATGCTGTATATTGGAGATTTCACACTGAGGAGTAGGCCCAGTAACTTCAAGAATTTCATAAGCATGATCCTATTGAAATAAGTCTATAAAGAAGTTGTGTTTACTGTATATAAATTATTGTAAAGGTTTTTAAATGGTAGATGTGTTTGAAGTGTGAAGACTTCTGCTTTCTGCTGTGGTGGGTAACTCTCCTACCTTAATCGACTAGAAACTGTACAATTTATGAAATAATGGTTTTTAGACAGATAACAAGCACAGGTTTTACTCCCTGGCAGAAGGTGGACAGGTTGAGGCGGGACCTACGATTGCCCACCTGCTGCCTGGAGCCGTTCCCAGGCTGCACTGCAGGGAAGAGAACAACCGTGATCTGCTGCATTGAATAGACTTGCTGCATTGGCATTTGGGGAGGCCACAGTAGCTAGAATCTGCAGGGAAGTACTGGAGAGGAGGGAGTTTCCAAGAGAGAGGGCTGCAGAAATCTGCAAGGAGTCCTCTTGAGTCTCTCAGCTTAGTACTGATTTGGATGTGTGTGAAGGAAACTTCCTGAGACCAGGAGAAGTAGTGCTGGGGAGCAGCAGGCCCAAAGTTCCTGGAACTCGGAGCAGGCTGGGGACAGTTCATGTTCCCACCAGCCAGAGTGGAAACAGCTTAGCACGTGGGGCATCAGGTAGAATTCCCGGAAGAGTATATTGCCAGTGAGGGTAATTAACTCTGGATTAAAAGCTACTTTGGACCCACTGTGTCTGACATCCAAAAACTTACCTGGCATGCAAAGAAGCAGGAAAATATGACTTGTAACCAGGAGAAAAATCCATCAATAGAAAGAGGCCTAGATGAGATTGAAATGGTTGGAATTAGTGGACAAGGATGTTCACATAGCTATTATAAATAGAAAGTAGAGGAAAACATGAATTTGATGAAACCTGACTGGAAGGTATATTTTAAAAAGCCCGAATGGAACTTCACACAATGAAAAACACAATCTCCGAAAATTAGGAAAAAAAACCCTGCTAGATAGAATTAACAGGTTAGACATAGAAGAAGAAAAAATGTCATTGAACTTGAAGAGTAGGAATAAAAACTACACAAGTGATGTACACAGAGAAAAAAAGACTGGGGAAAAAAAGAGCCAGGAGAATACAGTGGTGTCATCCACGTATAACTGGAGTTCCAGAAGGAGAGGAGAGAGACAAAGGGCAGAAGAAAGAATTTGAATAAATAATGGCTGAAAATTTTCCACATATGCTGAAAAGTATAACTCTACATATTCAAGAAGCTCAGAACCCAAAACAGAAAAAATATAAAGAAAATCATGCCGGTGGACATCATAGTCAAATCGATGAAAACCACGAATAAAGCACCTAGAGAAGAGAACAGACTCAGCACAAGGATGGCGGGAGGCCTCTGGCCGGGACCGTGCAGCCTGGAAGCCAGCCAAGCCACGCCTCTAAATTCCTGAAAGAAAAACAGGACCCCTGCAACCCAGAGTTCCATTACTCATCAAAAACACCTTTCAAAAATGAAAGCCAAAAAGACTTTCTCAGAAAAATAAAATCAAGGATAATTTATCACCTGTAGACCTCCCTTCAGGAAACATTAAAGGAAGTTTTTGGGCAGCAGGAAAATAATACTAAGTGGAATTTGGATCTAAATGAGGAAATGAGGAGTTCTGAAAATGGCGAGTACGTGGGTAAATAGAAAAGGTTTTTTCCTCATTTTAGAATCTTTCAAAAAAGCGATTGACTCCTTCAAGCCTAGGGATGAGAATGTATTTTGGTTATGATCTGTTTAGAAGTAGGGCGTTTGCCATCAGTAGCACTTAAGCATTAATCTTGAAAAAGAGCTGGCTAGACTGCATCATCTGAGTCAGAACCTGTGTCCTCGGGGCTCCGGATGACTTGTCCTCGTAGCAGCTGCACAATTGGATTGTACGTATCGTGGATCTGTGTATGTGCTGACCGTCCTCTGCTTCTCCAGGCCCAATTCCCCCCGTCTCTGCTCCTCGAGGCTGTCCTCCGGGACAGCGTCTTGAGGGTCCTGCGTGGGCTTGAATGTGGGGGGGCTGGGACGAGAGGTGTGTGGCCGGTGGAGAGGTTAGCATGTTGATCACCTCTCCCTTCCTCCTCCGGGCCATGGTGTTGGCAACATCTTGCTCTTGTGTGACTGCAGCTTCCACTGGGCCGCCCTCTTCCATGGCCCTCAATCCCTCGGCTTTCAGTAACGAAATTCTGTCTCCCTGCTCTTCATAGTTAAGAGCGGTAACTGCTTTGGGTGCCTCACCATCCCTGGTTGGTTTCCTTAATTCTGAACACATGTCTTTAAATAGTCCCTTTATTAAATGTTCTTGAGTTAATATTTTGAGTTTACCATTTGTCTTCTGTGCCATGTATTTAAATGATGAGCGTTTAACAAAATTTTGAGCATCAGTTACTGGTATGTGTGCCTCATAGGGCATAGATTGACATCTGTCAAGATTTCCCACAGTATATTAATATTTTCTCTTTGTATTTTAACAATTCAGTAGAAAGTATAACAAAGTTCTTTGTGTTTTTTGTTTCGTTTTGCTGCATGTGTACATGGCTCTGGAGATTGTTACCATCTGCTCCATATGCAGGTGGTCTTGTGGTTATTACTAAACCCGTCTTCAGTAATAGAAACTGAAATATTGATGGAGTCTTATGCTACCTCTGGGTTAGCCAAACAACTGACAAGAAAGCATTGTTATTTATGTTAAATATGTACAGACAAGAAAAAAGATAACCAGTTACTGAGTGAAGAAAAGAATAATGTATCATATCTTCCAGTACTCTCATTTTAAAAATTGTGCTGTGCAATTAAAATATCCTCATTCCATATTCTGCTGTTTTTATTATGTATAGTTCATGTAGTCGGTGACCGACAGACAAGGTTTTCCATTTCAGTTGTCAAAATTACCACAGAGAACCTTTCACAGGCTTCACACCGGTTCCATCACTGACACTAGGCCAAGAAGACAATCTGCTTTTCTAAGATTAAACCAGAGTCGCTTCACTTAGAATCTCAGGAAGCATAATGTTAGGTTGAAATGGACTGCCAAAGAGGCCAGTGTCGACAGCACCATCCCTGTCATTTGTCTAACACTCTTACGAATGTCACCTTTCTCTTCCTCTGTCCCCCAGTCATTCTCTCCTGCTGGCATATGAACCTCTGCTGAAGGAAATAGTTGCCATTGGGCTACACAGCGGTATTTTCTCTTCCAGTTGGATTTGCATTTCAATCTGCATTTTGAAGGAGCTCTTCATGCAGGTTTTCCGTTTTGTATAACCTGGGAGGCAGCATTCACAGTGCCGTCCGTGTTAATAAACTTGAGTACCACTCTGCTCCTGCCGTTAGGGCATTAGCCGGCAAATGCAGTCAGTAGTTTGAGACCTGATCACGATTGGAATACAGCATGTGACAGTTACCTGCAGTGGTTTCTCTGTAATGGTACCATGTGACCTATACAGGAGAGTAAAATGGTTTCCACCATCAGGGTTCACGCTGGTCCCCTTTATTTGCCAGAGTGAAGGGAAAGGCCATTCTCACTCTCATTATCTTAGAAAATTTTATTTATCTCATGATGTCTGTCTGCAACTTTGAAGCAGGCAATGTAGCATCTCATGACAGCTCAAAAGAATGAAATGTGACTAAGCTATTTCCAAAGTACACTTTCCTCCGCACTGCGCAGTGTGCTCCCAGCACCCTCCCGCTCAGTGAACTCACATCCCTTGATAGGTGGTCAATTTGTTTTGAGGCTAAATCTGTAGACTTGGTGATGCTCTCTGATAATTCTATATTTTCTTTGTGGGGTTTTACAACTTGGATCACAATTATTATTTATTGTATCCAGGTAGTCTTGACATCTTGTCATTGAGACTTTGTTTCAGAATGTTAAGATTAAATAAACCAAGGAACACCACATTTATCTAATACGTGAGCACCTAAGTGATCAAAGATGCCGACAGAGAACTGCTATGGACGCAGTCACTGGTAAGACGAAACAAAGAAACAAAGAGGGACATCTGTAACTTGAGATTCTCATTTAAAGCATTCCTCTCATTAAAATTATTTATAAAAAAACGCATCAAGCTCAGATTCACGAAAAGATAAGGAAATGGGTTAATTTTTTTTTTATGGTGAGGAATATTGGCATTGGGCTAACATCTGTTGCCTCTCTTTTTTTTTTTGCAATTCTTTTTTTTTTTTTTTTGAGGAAGATTAGCCCTGAGCTAACTACTGCCAGTCCTCTTCTTTTTGCTGAGGAAGACTGGCCCTGAGCTAACATCCGTGCCCATCTTCCTCTACTTTATATCTGGGACGCCCACCACAGCACAGCTTGATGAGCGCTGTGTACGTCCACGCCTGGGATCCAAAACTGCGAACCCCTGGCCGCCGAAGCAGAGCACACAAACTTAAGCACTATGCCACGGGGCTGGCCCTATGGGTTAGCTTTTTCGTGTTTGTTAGAGAGTGATCCTGTGCAGGGAGCATTAAACCATGGACTGCTCCCACTGCAGCCATCCAAACAGGAGTGTGGGTTTATCCCCAACCGTGGTGGCCACAGGGCAGCTCTGTGGGTCTCAGTGAGGTGCGCACATGTCTCCTACTGTGTATGATGTGTCTGTATAAGAAGAACGTGTCAAGTGATGATGTCTGAGATCTGGGACCAGCTGTGGTTCTCGTATGAGGATAGGGCACCTGGCTGAGGAGAAACGTCAGGCTGCTGTTCTCTACGGAGCGACCTCTGTGAGCTGCTCACGTCTGTCTCCACTGCGTGCTGCTTCTGGAGATCAGGGGCGTGTGGGCAGCTGTTAGCTCAAGCTTTTGCTGACACTTCCCCCTGTGCTCTATTTGACAGGAACATTCCTGTACCCACGTGGTTACTGAGTAAACTGTTGGAGGTAATCTGTGTGCGTGTGATCATTGGCACAGTGAACTCTAGTTTCCATTCCACCTCGATATCCAAACTGAATCTGAACTCTCACCAGTTTCCGCACGTCATGAACGTAAAGAGAAGAGCACCTCTCCGCTCAGCTGCGGCTGGTGGTGCTCCGTCAACACTCTGCCCGGCCCTGCGCTCACCGGCCTGGGGGCTGGGGCTGCGCAGAGGGCCAGGGGCCTGCTTGTTTGCAAACCAAACCGGGACTGCCCTAACGCTCTGAAGCTTCTATGAGCAGGAGTCTCACAGCCTAGCTGTACCAAGCACATAACCTCAAGGAACGCAGTGATGAGGCACAGTGTGCAGGCTGGTCCACGTCTGCCCCGTGCCCTCGGGACAGGAGGGGCTGGGCAGGACCGTAGACATTGAGGTTGGAAACTCCATGAGATTCCACCTAATCCAAATCCCCACTTAACAGAGGGGCAGTGTCCTGCCACAGATCACAGTCGCTGGCGGTGCCAGGCCTGGACTCCACATCTGCGTGTCCAGGACGCTGCCTAGGGGACCAAGTGCCTGGGCGTCCTTCCTCCCACACCGCAGTTCCCGTGCAAGCAGGCCTGCTCTGGTTATGCCTGAATGGGTGTCATGGCACACCTCCGGCCTTGTGGAGAAGCTTTCTCGTGAAAGGAAGGAGAGATCCCTGACGCACTTGTTGACGCAGTGGCTCCTTGGTGCCTGTGCTGGTCGGCTCTCTGCTTAGTGCTTTATGTATTTTTTACTGTCACCTCATTTATCACTCACTAAGCTACTGTCGTAACTCAAGGTCACACCGCTACCAGGTGGCAGAGTGGGTTGGAACCCTTCTGTCTCCCTAGAAACGAACCTCTTTATCATACAACTGCTACCCTGTATTCATCCCTGTTTAAAACAGCTGTTTCTTCAAGTAGCTCCAACCAAAGCCAGAAGGACTGAGGGTCTGGACAGACCGGGAACCCAGAAGGCATACCTTATGTGCAGTGTTAGCCATTTTACTACTGTGTGGTTTTTGACAAATTAAGCTTTTTTGAGCTCCAATTTCCCAATCGGTAAAATTTAAATGGAGTTATGGTAGTCTTACAGTGTCTGTCCAGTCCATTTATCTTGATCATGGCCCCCCTCCTTATGGCAAGTATGACTCTGACCCACTTGGTCGAAGGCGTGTCCTCTCCTTTTGGCCACAGTGACTGCCCAGGTTTTCTGTGTGTGACTCAGGAAGTGTATTTACCCGGATCGTGTAAATGGATGCTGGGGAGAAGTGGCCTCCCTTTGGGTTTGAAAACCAGAAGGTGGAGCTGCTCCTGTTCGTCCTTACTACGTGCAGGGAGAACCGTGTCTTCAGCTAGGATGAGGGATTCCAAACCTTAGAAGGAAGCAGAGGAATGAATGAGTGGGTAGGAAAAAGTCCTGATGATGGCACTTGAGGTACGGATCATTGTCCCTCAGGTTGTCTCCACCGTCAAATTTTCTGTTTGTTTCCTAATTAATTCTTTTCGGCTTTAGTTGCCTTCTGTGTCTTGCAATCAAGAGGGTTTTTTGGGGGTTTTTTTTAGGAAGATTAGCCCTGAGCTAACATCTGCCAATCCTCCTCTTTTTGCTGAGGAAGACTGGCCCTGAGCTAACATCCATGCCCATCTTCCTCTACTTTATATGAGGGACGCCTACCACAGCATGGCTTGCCACGCAGTGCCATGTCTGCACCTGGGATCTGAACCAGCGAACCCCAGGCTGCCGAAGCAGAATGTGTGAACCAGGCCGGCCCCGCAGTCAAGAGTTTTGACTAAAGTAGGAATGACACCTGCCTTAGCTGTTTCCAAGGTTCTTCATGAGACCAAAGTAAAAAATAGTATATAGACCTCTTTTTCTTCATTTTTTTATTGTGCCAACATACATATGACATAAAATTTATCATCTTAACCATTTTTAAGTTAACAGGTCAGTGGTATTAAATACATTCATAATGTTGTGCAGCCATCACCACCATTCATCTCCACAACTCTTCATCTTGTGAAACTGAAGCTCTGTCCACATTGATGGCTAACTCTCCATCTCCCTCCCCTGGCTCCCACCCTTCTATTTTCTGTCTCTGAATTTAACTACACTAAGTACCTCATAGATCCTCTCAATACATGCAGAAAATAGCAGTCTGAAAATTTTAATATTCAATGTCAAAAAATGAAAGGAAAGAAAATTCTTTTCAAACTAGGAGTAGAAGGAAACTCCCTTAATCTGACAAAGTATTTGTACTGAAAGCTGACAATACATGTCATTCTCAGATACCGCCTTTCCAGACAGGAAGGGGTCAGATCTGCCTTTAGCATGCTGCTGTCTAACTCTCTTGAGAAGGATTTCCCACGCAAGTCAGAAAAAGTACAATTCACAATAAAAACTGGTTGATAGGGGGCCGGCCCTGTGGCCAAGTGCTTAAGTTCACGTGCTCTGCTTCAAGGCCCAGGGTTTCACCGGTTCAGATCCTGGGCACCAACGTGGCACCACTCAGCAAACCATGCTGAGGCGGCGTCCCACATGCCACAAGTGGAAGGACTCACAATTAAACATACACAACTATGTACCAGGGGGGTTTGGAGAAAAAAAGAAAAAAAATTAAATCTTAAAAAAAAAAGTGACTGATAAATTTCACTGTATCAAATTCAAATCTTCTGTACAACAAAAAACCACCACAAACAAAATGGAAAGACTAGCAGCCAATCAGAAGGAACTTGGAATAATTACACAGAATTAGTATCTAGAATATATTAAATAAAGACTTCCTGTAAATCTATAAGCAAAAGTCAAATAACCCAATACAAAAATAGGCAAAGCTCTTCACAGAACATGTGGAAAGTGGCCTAACAAGAGCTCTCGTCCATTGCTGGTCATAGTGCACTTTGCAGAGGAATTGGCAATATGTGGTGAAACGGGGGATATTCACATGATACAGCCGGGAGTTTACTTGTGCCCCAAAGAAACACTTCCACGTGAATACAAGGAAATATGTATAAGAATGTTCCCTGAAGCAATGTTTGAATAAGTTGCAAAAATAAAATTTAGTTTGGATCGAGAAAGTAAACGATTGCCAGTCATTGGGCTGGCAGGGCAGACATACATTCAGCCAGCTGCAAAGTTAGCAAGAAACAGTGTTTCTCCCACAGACAAGCTGGAAATGTTCATAAGGAGCCCACTTTGAGTAGCTGCTGCTTTCTTCCTCACTGAGAAAACTTTCTCTCTAAAATCATAAACTTTGCTGTTTGTAAGTGTGTCAGTAAAAATAAAATGTCCCGCTCTTGCCTGGAGGATCTAAATCACTTTGACCCAGAGAAGCAACCTCATTCCCAGCCCAGGGGCAGAGCTTCAGGTAAAGTGTGGTCTGGACACAGCCACCCATTGTCACCTTAACTTTGTAGTCTCCTAGGAAACCAGACATTCCAGGCCCGATGTTGTACCCTTTACACAGAGCCTTGTTTTATTATCAAAACACTGCTTCGGGGCCGCCCTGTGGCCAAGTGGTTGAGTTCGCGTGCTCCACCACGGCGGCCCGGGGTTTCGCTGGTTCGGATCCTCAGTGCGGACATGGCACCACTCATCAGGCCATGCTGAGGCAGCGTCCCACATAGCACAACCAGAAGGACCTACAACTAGAATATACAACTAGGTACTGGGGGGCTTTGACGAGAAGAAGAAGAAAAAAGATTGGCAACAGATGTTAGCTTAGGGCCAATCTTGACCAAAAAAAAAAAAAAGAATTTGCTTGGAAAAAAAAACACTGCTTGAGTTCATTTCACCTTTTGCCTAAATCCTGTAAATATTAATCTCTTCCTTTGTTTCGAGAGATGACCGACATTTTCCCAGGTGTTTAGCTTCTCTCATTGCAATGAGTTCATGAAAGAAGTTTGTTGAATTACAGATTTGTCACTGGTGAGGGACAAGTAGGCTGATTGGGCCAGGACATAGTAAAAACAAACCAAAACTGAAAACTACAAACAAACAAAAAGCACTAAATATCCAACAATCAGATCATAAATTATGGTGTACTCATAAAATGAAACACTATACTGTAGTTAAAAGGCATGAACTGTATGTATAATCATCCATATAGACAATTCTCAAAACCTAATGTTGAGTTTTGAAAAGTGATCAAAACAATGCTACAGCTCACCTATCATTCATGTAAATTAAAACAGAAAACATCTGCTATAGACTGAACATGGTGCCCTCTCAAAATTCATATATCGAAACCTAAGCACCAGTGTGATGGTTCTTGGAGGGGCCTTTGGGAGGTGACCAGGTCCTGAGGATGGAGGCTTGTGAGCGGGATTCCCGCCCTTAGAAAAGAGGGCTGAGAGCTCCCTGCTCCTCCTGCCATGTGAGGACCCAGCATCTACGAACTGGAGCAGGGCCCTCGCCAGACACCGAATCTCCTGGCGCCTTGATCTTGGACTTCCAGCCTCCAGAACTGTGAGAAATCAATTCTGTTGTTTATACGCCACCTAGTCTGTGGTGTTTTGTTATAGCAGCCCGAATGGACTGAGACAACATCATCACATATAGTCTACATGTAGTGTAGCTATAGATACACTGAACGGAAGGGCTGGGGAGGGACGGCTAAAGGGAATGGGACTGATAAGTGGGACAGATGTCTGGGGCTAATAAACAGCTGATTACATAATGTTTCATTTCTTTTATTAAAATATTTAAAAGCAAATATGAACAAATATTTTTAATAATTTGGGGGTGATAGATACTTTTGTGTCTGTACATTATTCTCAGTACTTCTGTGGATTTAAAAATGTTTACAGGGCCGGCCCAGTGGTGCAGCAGTTAGGTGCACACGTTCTGCTTTGGTGGCCCGGGGTTCACCTGTTCGGATCCCGGGTGTGGACATGGCACTGCTTGGCAAGCCATGCTGTGGCAGGCGTCCCACACATAAAGTAGAGGAAGATGGGCATGGATGTTAGCTCAGAGCCACTCTTCCTCAGCAAAAAGAGGAGGATTGACAGCAGATGTTAGCTCAGGGCTAATCTTCCTCAAAAAAAAAAAAATTATGTTAAAAAAATGTTTACAAATTAAATAGAAAAATAGTGACAATAGTGTCTGGTTCCTGATTTTAATAGGAATGCTTGTGATTTAATGGGAATGCTCCATTTATTTATTTTTATCATGTTAAGCTAATATATAATCATTCCAATTTTAAGGGCTTAAAAATCTAGATGGACATTAAAATTTATCAAATGCCTATTTAACCATCTATGGAAGTGATCATATGGTTCCCCCCTTGATATGTTAATATGGTGGATTTATTAATAGTTTTATTTATTTTATTTGCTGAGGAAGATTAGCCCTGAGCTAACAGCTGTGTCAGTCTTCCTCTATTTTATATGTGGGTCGCTGCCACAGCAGGCTGACCAGTGGTGAAGGTCCCCACCTGGATGGACTGCAAATCCAGAAGCCTAAGTGGGAGGTGTGAACTTAACCACTATGCCATCAATGGGCCCCAATAGTTTTCTTAGTTCTGAAGAATTCTTGAATCCCTGGAGTGGACCCCATTTAGTCACGGTGTATTTTAAATAGATACGCCTATTCAATTTGTCAGTATTTTCTCTTATTTCTGCATAAATGTCTATAGGTGTCTGTAGGTGTGGGTTTTGGTTTGGGCTTTGTTGCTGGGGCCTTTGTCAGGTGGACGCGGCTGACCCTGGCTTTGTAACATGAGGACGGAGGCTTTCCTTCTTTCTACATTCACTGCGACAATTTATTGTTAGAATTACCTACTATTTAAAGATTTTTAAAAATTCAGCAGTTAAAATGTTTGACCCTGGTGTTTTTGGGTGGGTATGTCTGAAAACGTTTTCCGTTTTATCAAGTTACTGTTCTGTAAGATTTTCTCTTTTAACTTAACTATGGTTATCTAAATATTCCTTGGAAAGAATTCATTTCACACTGATTTCCAGCATAGTATTGAGCCAGGCAAAGGTGCTCCGCATCTTATTTTTATGTGGTTACGTCCATTTTCTCATTCCCAATTTTGCGAATCTGTGCGCTCTTCACGTTTTCCTTGACTTGGATTTGTAATGATTTAACTACATAAACTTTCAAAGAGCTAGATTTATGTATCAGCTCTAGTCATTTTCATTTTTAACTTCTGCTTTCATGAACTGAATTCCTCCTGCTTCCCAGAGGTGACTTTTGTTTTCTCCCAATTTGCTCAATTTAATGCCTAATTCATTTACTTCTACTCTTTTTTGTTAAGGTAGTGGGGGACTCCGTTTCGCAGTACGGGACCTAAATTTCTTACATCAATAATCACACTGGAGAGGCAGCGTTTTCCCTGCGCTACCTCTCACCACCGTCCGTCTCTGGGCGGCAGGTCAGCTCCGCCGCGGGACTTCCCAGGGCAGGGACGGCAGACGCCCGGCCCGCGGCCGGCCCACCGCGCCAAGACGCGCCCGCGGTTTACGGCGAGGCGCGCCGCAGAGCCCTCTGGGAGATGCAGTCCCCGAGCGAGCGGGACTCTGGGAGATGTAGTTCTGCGCAGACACCTTCGCGGCGGGACCGCGTCAATCTCGGCCTGCGGGCCGCAGGGTAAGGGTGTGCGGGGCGGGGGCAGCCTCCGTGTCCGCCAGGGTCCCGCGGTGTCCCCGGCGCGCCCAAGCCAGTCCGAGGAAGGCCTGCGGGCGGCTGGTGGGGCGGCGTTGGGGTCAGTGGGGTCCGGGGCGGCGGGCAGTGGGGGTGAGAGCGTGGAGACCTTGGCCGAGGACCCCGGGGGTTGGGTGATTCGGCCTTTGCAGGGTCATTGAGTGTCGGACTGCGGATGTTATGAATTGGAGCGGGACAGCTGGGTCGGGCCGAGTGCGGAAAGGGTCTGTGGGGTCGGGATGGGGTGAGGTGCGCAGTTGGGGGCCTGTGGGGATGAATGACTGGGGGAGCTGGGGAGACTGGGGAGTGGCTCTCGGTGACTGCAGGTGGTGAGGGATGCGTGCATGTGGACTTGTTAGGGCCGGTGTTCGGGGTCTGTGGGTCTGTAATCAGGCGTCTGTAGACAGTGATTGGACAGCTCCCGGGATAGATGATGGGGGACGCAGAGCATTGGTGCTTTACAGGTGCCTGAGGGGAGTGAATTACTGGGGCCTAGGGGTCTGAGTTGGTTTAAGGGCGTCGGTGATTTAGAGGTGAGAGGTCTGGACTTCGATGCCTTCAGGGTGTCAGTGGTTGGGGCATCTGGGGAGTGCCTCATGGGGTCAGTGAAGGGCAACTGGAATTTGCTGTTTGGAAGGACCGTGAAGTTTAATCCTTGTGGGGTGAGTGACTGGGGTTTTGTATGGTTTGGGGATTGCCGGGTCTTGTGAGAGTTCTGTGAATGGAGAGACTATGGATTTCATTATTGGAGGGAGGTTTTCTCTCATTAACTTATTATTGTGCCTCAGGGCTGAGTGGCTTTGGAGGACTGTGGGGGTAGGGGATGGGAGAGGGCTGTGTGTATCAGTAATTATAGGCTCATGGAGGAAGTGAGTGCTGGATGTCAGCCTATGTAGTGGCTGGGGAATTGAGAGACCAGTGATTAGGATGCCTGAAGGGTGAGGAATTGAGGACTATTAGGGATAATTGATTGGGGAGCTTTATCAGGCTGAGTGATTGAGGAGGCCTGGGTATCAGGCATTGGAAGAGTAAGTGATTGGGGAACGGTGGGCTGAATGATTTGGTAGCCTGTGGATGGAGGTCACAGATTGTCAGACATTTGGCCGTGAGTAATTGGGGGCTATGGGAATGACTGCTTGGGGACATAGTAGATATGGACAGTTGAGGAGACAGTTTGTGGGGACAATAGGATGAGTCATTAGGAAGCCTGTGGGGTTAATAAGTAGTGGGATCGTGTGAGAGTTAGTGATGGGCACACTGGGTCTGAGTGATGGGGAATTGCAGGGCTTGCTGGGGATGTGACTGGTGGAGTAAGTGATGAAAGCGTCTTTGCAGGTGGTTGATTAGGGGAAGTGATTGGGACATCTTTGAGGATAATAATTGAGTGGCGTCGGGGTCAGCGGTTGGAGACGAGGCACGCCTGGATACCAGGTGTTGGTTGGTCTGGGAGTCAGTGAGCTGACTGTGGAGGGAGCAGCTGGGGAGACCTCTGGGCATGAGTCTTTGAAGGCCTGTGCAGTTCATGTCCAGGGAGACCCATGGGAGTTGATGGTTGGGGGACCCATAGAGATAATGCATGGCGGAGTATGGAGTGAGGAATTAGGAGTTATTTAGAGGTTAGTAATTGAGAACGATTGAGTGGCCTATGATATGGTATAATAACAGGTCTATGGATATATTTTTTGGTCCGAAAATGTATTCACTGTATAGCACACAAGCCGGTTCAAAAATTTAAAAAGACTATAAGATCACACTTTTGTAATAATGTCAGCATGGTTTCTTTTTTTTAAGATTGGCACCTGAGCTAACACCTGTTGCCAATCTTCTTTTTTTTCTTCTTGTTCTTCTCCCCAAAGCCCCCCAGCACACAGTTGCATATTCTAGTTGTAGGTCCTTCTAGTTCTTCTCTGTGGGACGCCACCTTGGCATGGCCTGATGAGCAGTGTGCAGGTCGGCACCCAGGATCCGACCTGGGGAGACCCTGGGCCTCCAAAGCAGAGTGTGCGAACTTAACCACTCGACCATGAGGCTAGCTCCCTGTCAGCATGGTTTCTGCCACCTTACGAGAGAGGTACCTTTGAAGTAATGGGATTATGGATAACAACCGTCTCTTTATTTAGCATATATGTGTTTTCTGATTTCTCTATAATCATATCATATAATAGCGCTAACTAGCATTTACTAAATGTTTATGTGCCGTACACAGTTCTAAACTCTTCACATGTATTAACTAATTTAGAACTCTCGAGAACATTATGAGGTTAAAGTGAACTTTTGTTGTATTTTAAGGAGAAACTGTTGAATTGTTCATTTAATGAACTGATGGATTCACTCTCCTCTTTTACTTGCCTTTATTTGACAGTGAAAGTGATGTCCTCATTTCCTGTTTGCTCTGTGTCTCACAAACACACAGTCTGTCTTCCTCACTCACTTTCAGAGAGGATGATAGAGTAATACCCAATTTTCTGGGTCACCCACCCTTGTCACCAAGAAAATCAGGTAGAGTCTTCAGGCCTTCCGGAGTGCTGTGCTGTGCTGTGGACGCTCGTGTGAGACGAGAGTTCTGGAATTCAGCGGCAGGCCTTTCTCAGACCATCCCACCTGACTCATCCCCTCCATCCCCTCACATGCGCTTCTGGTTTTGGCTTTTGCGCTGTTTCTCTTGTTCCCGTGTGGTGCCAGGCCAGGCCAGAGGCCCTACTGCAATCCAAGCACGGAAAGAAGGGGATGCTGGTCCCTTCAAGTTAAAGAGTTGACGGGGACTCCAGTGGCAAAGGCAGGATTCCCATATACACCTTGAGGCTCCAGAAACCCCTTGTGTTAATCATTCTACTTCCACCTCTTATTTTAAGTCTTTAGTAGGCACTTTCGTCTCCATATCTCCTTTAATCCTTACAAGCATCCCACGTGGTCTGTGGTTCCATCACCACTTGAAAAGAAAACAAAACCAAACCCGCGGCCTCTGTAGAGTGAAGTGCCTTGCTTAGAAGCACGTGGCCAGCAAGAGAAAAAGCTCGGATTGAACTTTCTTTGTTTTATGCCATATCTCGGGTTCTTTCCCTGAAACACAGTTAATCCCCAGCGTGTAATAGTTTATACCAGGCATCTTCAGGAGGTATTTATGGAGGAGCTATTGAGTGAGTCTCACAGATGATCATGGAGTTAACAGGGGCTTTTGGTGTTTTTGCAGAGTGCTTGTGTTAAACACTGCTGTTAATGCCGTGGGGTTCTTTTTGCATACTCCAGTATTTGGGGTACTTGTTAACTCTGTTTAGAGTCGATAGAAAACTCAATTTGGGCTTTAAATGAAGGTGAGTTTTCAGCAAGAGAGAGATTTAGATGCCAAAGAGTCTGCCTCAACCAAAGAGAATCTGCCACTGATTCAACAGATTCCAGTTTCCATGAACTAACTGGCTTGAGATAAAGAGGAGAAGGTCCCGGGACCAGGGATTCACCTTGGCAAAGACAGTTCTGACCAGAGACCTCTAACCTGCGCATTAAGACACTCCAGAAGATTCACAGGATAGAGCAGGGCCATTTCCCACGAGTAGCAGAAAATGACCAGGTCCCAGGTGAGTAATTTACTTATTTATTCCTAAATTGTGATTCCATACCATTCACCCAAGTAAAATGAACAATTTAATGTTTTTTAGTATATTTTGAGGGTTCTGCACCCATTTAATTGTGCAGCTACAATCTAATTTTAGAATATTTTCATCCTCCTAAAAAGAAACCCTGTGCTCATTAGCAGGTACTCCCCATTTGTCCCTCCACTCCCCATGCCCAAGCTCTAGGCAACCGCAAATGTGCTTTTGTTTCCTGTGGATTTGCCCATTCTACCCGTTTCATATAAATGGAATCATACAATATGTGGTCTTTTGTGACTGGTTTCTTTCATGTAGCTTAATTTCAAGTTGGGACGTGTGTCAATACTTTATTCTTTTTTATTGTGGAATAGTACTCCCTTGTATGACTATACCACATTTTATCAGTTCATCAATCGCTAGACGTTTGAGTTATTTCCGTGTTTTGGCTATTCTGGATAATGCTGCTATGAATATTTGTGTATATGTTTTGTTTCCTGTTCTCTTGGGCGTACACCTAGGAATGGAATTGCTGCTTCATGTGGTAACTATATTTAACATTTTGATGAACTGATGACCTGTTTTTCTGAAGTGGCTGTTCGATTTACAGTCCCACCAGCGACGTACAAGGGTTCCAGCGTCTCCGCCTCCTTACCAGCGCTTGTTGTCTGGTTGTAGCCGTGCTAGTGTGTGTGAATGGTACCCATTGTGGGTTTGATTTGTACTGCTCTCTGTATCCTTGATGCTCTGTAATCTCACACCAATGTGTCTGCATGTAAAATTTTTGTTCACAGTCTTGACTGAGTTCAGCTGGAAGGCTCTTGTCTGCCTGCAACTTCTGGGAACTTTCTTCTTTTATTTCACTGACTGTTTCCTCCGCTTTATTCTTCATTTTCTCTAGTTCTGGGATACTTCCTTGATGTATATTTTCTTCTAGATTTATCCTCCAAGTTTAAAAACTTTAATATATTTGACTTCTTTTTCTTTTCATCTTCATTCTTGCAGTTCCTCAGTTTGGTAATTCAGACTACAAATGTCCTCTTCTCCCAGATTCATTCTGCTGTGTGGCCAATGTATTGGTTTTTTTTCCATTCAAGTATTAATATTAACTCTAGTTGTTTCCTTTTAATGGATCAATATAATGGTTGAAGAAAAGAGACGTGGGACTTTTGTGTTGTTTGCATTAAGATATTTGTTTCAGGGGCCGGTCCTATGGCCTGGTGGTTAAGTTTGATAGGCTCCACTTCAGTGGCCTGGGTTCAGTTCCCAGGCGCAGACCTACACCACTCCTTGGCAGCCATGCTGTGGCAGGACCCGCATACAAATTAGAGGAAGATTAGCACAGATGTTAGCTCAGGGTGAATCTTCCTCAGCAAAAAAAAAAAAAAAGGATATTTGTCTCAAAATCAATATACTGATTTTTCTAGGGGTGATAACCTATGTTGGATGTAAAATGCAGGTCTTCTGTTTAGCTTGAAACCATTTTTTAAAAAATTACCAGTAGTATGTTCCAGCCAGCTCATACCTGCTTGCAAGAGCCAGTAGTTAAACACTGAGGAATGTGCAAACCAGTTATTAAACTTGTGTAGCTTGAAATCAGCCATGGTGGGAATATTTACAACACAGATATTAGCAAATGCTACAAATTAGGGCTCTGTTTTTCAAAAAAAAATTGATTTATCAGCACACCACTAATTGTAACTCTGGATCACATTACTTATCTAATCATTCTCAAAAGTCATGCGTGAGTTTAGCTACTTCACGTATCAAATTGATCTGACTGGAGTCTCCTCTTACAGTTAGATGAGCAACATGATACAGATAACCGTTAAAGCAGTGAACTGAACATGTGTTCAGTGCATGTCTTGTATGCAAGGAGCCATGGGTACATGGCTGGGGCGTGTCTGAAATGGACCACCTGAGAGCTCTCTGAAGCTGTTGGTTTTCCTCTTCGCTGCTGTGCCCCAGGACTGTGGTTTCTTTGGTCTATTTTGCTTTCATTATAGTTAAGTCCAAAATATTTTCATTGTAATTTCTTTTTTGACCCCTGTATTATGTAGAAGTGTGTTGCTTAATTTCTAGATACTTGAGGTGAGGACTTTTCTAGATATCTTTTTTTTTTTAATATTGTATTTATTTATTTATTTATTTATTCTCCCCAAAGCCCCCGGTACATAGTTGTATATTCTTAGTTGTGGGTCCTTCTAGTTGTGGCATGTGGGACGCTGCCTCAGCGTGGTTTGATGAGCAGTGCCATGTCCGTGCCCAGGATTCGAACCAACAAAACACTGGGCCGCCTGCAGCGGAGCGCGCGAACTTAACCACTCGACCACGGGGCCAGCCCCCTCTAGATATCTTTTTGTTATTAAGTTCTAATTTTATTCCATTGTGGTCAGAGAACATCTCCTTATGGCATCAGTCCTTTGGGACTTGTCTTATGGTCCAGCATCTCAGGGAATAATCCGTGTGCATCAAAAAGAATGTGTTGCTGGGTGGAATGTTCGATTGATGTCAGTCAGGTTAAATCAGTTGATAGTATGTTCACTTCTTTTATATCTTTACTGATTTTTTCTACTTGCTCAATCAGTCATTGAGAGAGGCATGTGAAAACCTCCAGCTCTAATTATAGGTTTGTCTATTTCGCCTTTTATTAATTCCATTTTTTTTTTGAGGATTTGTTCAAGAGTTTATGTACAATAAATTCCTAGAAGTGGAATTGCTGGGTCAAAGGCCATGCAAGTGTACATTTAATAGAGATGACGAAATTGCTCTCCAAAAAGCTTGTTCGAATTTACATCCTATCGACAGTGTTTTGCTGACTCTTCCCCACAGCCTCACCAGCACTGCGTCTTAGCAATGTTTATCCTTGCCAGTCTGATCGATGAAAAATGGCATCTTTGTTGTTTTAATTTACATTTTTAAATTATTAGTGATCATCTTTTTTCTGTTTTTTTATTGTAATAAAACACATATAACCTAAAATTTACCATGTTAACTATTTTTAAGTGAACAGTTGAGTGATATTAAATACTTTGATAATGTGCAACCGTCATGACCATCTCTCTCCATAACTTTTTTCATCTTGTAAAACTGAAACTCTATACCCGTTTATTTTTGTCAGTTTTTGCTTCATGTATTTTGAACTTTATTATTAAATGTATGCACATTTAGGATTATTATGTTTTCTTGATGAATTGACCCTTTTGTGATTATGACATGTCCTCTTTTATCTCTGGCAATGCTCCTTGTCTTGAAACCTACTTTGTTTAACACTAATATAGCTGTTCTGGTCTCCTTGTGGTAAATGTCTGTGTGATATTATCTTTTCCTTTACTTTACTTTTAATGTATTTGTACCTATTTTTTTTTCCTGCTTTCTCTCCCCAAATCCCCCAGTACATAGTTGTGTATTTTTAGTTGTGGGTCCTTCTAGTTGTGGCATGCGGGAAGCCGCCTCAGCATGGCCTGACAAGTGGTGCCCTGTCTGCGCCCAGGATCCGAACCAGTGAAACCCTGGGCCACCAAAACGGAGCACGTGAACTTAACCACTCGGCCATGAGGCCGGCCCCTATTTGTACCTTTATAATTAAGTGTGTCTCCTGTAAGTAGCCTATAGTTAGGTCTTACTTTTTTCCAGTCTAATAATCTCTGTCTTTTATTTGGAATGTTTCTTTAATCCATTAACATTTTAAGTAAGTATTGGTACGTTTGGGTTCAAGTCTGCCATCTTGCCATTTGTCCCATTTGTCCCTTGTCTCTCTTTCCTTTCATCTTTTGGATTGGTTGCATGGTGATCCCGGTGCTTGGGCATCGGAGGACATGCGCCCGTGAATTTCCATGAGGCTTTCCCCTCCTGCTTTCCACACCCGAGCACTCAGGCACAAAAGTGAAGCCCTTCTGCTGGGCTTCCCCCTCCCTGCTCCCCCCACTGCGGGGGGCCCGCCCTCCTTGGTGAGTCCTTCAGTGTTGGTGGACACATGCTGACATATCTCCATGCAGCTGCCCTTTGAAGGGGATTTTTCCTGAAATAAAATTCTAGGACTTTTTGTTTGTTTGAGCACTTTAGACATCTCATTCCATTATATGTTGCCTTGCATTGTGAAGCGGTGAGAGGTCAGTTCTCACTCTTGATCCCTGGAATGTAATGTGTCTTTTATTCTTTGGCAGATTTAAGATTTTCTCTTTCTCTATGGTTTTCAGCAGTTTGGCTGCTGGGCCGTGCTGTGGTTTTCTTTTTTGTTGAGGAAGATTAGCCCTGAGCTAACATCTGCTGCCAGTCCTCCTCTTTTTGCTGAGGAAGACTGGCCCTGAGCTAATATCCGTGCCCATCTTCCTCTACTTTATATGTGGGATGCCACCACAGCATGACGTGCCAAGCGGTGCCATGTCCACACCTGGGATGCAAACCGGCGAACCCCAGGCCGACAAACCAGAACGTGCGCACTCAACCGCTGCGCCACCGGGCTGGCGCCTGCTGTGGTTTTCTTTACATGTATCCTGCTTGGGATACCCTGAGCTTCTTGGGTCTGTGGGATGGTGTTTTTCATCAAATTTGGAACATTTTCAGCTGTTATTTGCTCAAATTCTTTTTCTGTCCTATTTGCTTTCTTCTGTTGACCCTCCAATTACAAGTGTATAACACTTTTATATAATCCTACAGGTCACAGATACTCTATAAATTTTTTTCCAATTTTTTGTGCTTTGGTTCGTATAGTTTCTATTAACCAATTTTCAAGTTCATGAACCTTTTCCTTTATAATGTCAAATCTGCAAAGTCTGTTCAGTAAGTATTTTATATCAGCTGTTATGTTTCTCAGTCTAGAGTTTCCATTTGGGTCTTTTAAAAAAAATTAATTTCCTTTTCTCTCCTGAAATATTCCATCCCTTCACCCGTAATATCCATGTTTTCTCTAAATTCTTTAATATATTTGTATTTATTTATTTATTTTATTTAAAGATTGGCACCTGAGCCAGCATCTCTTGCCAGTCTTCCTTTTTTTTTTTCCTCCTTCTCCCCAAAGCCCCCCGGAACATAGTTGTATATTCTAGTTGTGGGTCCTTCTAGTTGTGTCATGTGGGACGCCACCTCAGCATGGCCTAATGAGCGGTGCCATGTCCACGCCCAGGATCCGAACTGGGGAAACCTTCTGGTTCATGTTTCAGTCTGGCTGCAGCATTCTCCCTACACTCTCAGGTCTGTCTCACTCATCTGTCTGTGACTGGCCCTTTAATCCCTCCATAGATTTTTTAGTTTTAGTTGATATAGTTCTCACTTATGCTATTTCTGTTTTATTGTTGTTGCTGCTGTTTTTTAAATGTGCTGGCCTTTTAAACATTGCTATGTTTCTTTCTCATGTTTTCACTCCTTTTATTGTGACTTTGAGAGTTTTAACATCCCTGTTTTACATTTATGTCCAATATTCCTTTTTCTCATGTTTTTAGAAGTTAGATTCTACTTTTTATTATTTCTGCTGACTCTTGCTTGTGCTCACATTTAAATTTTAGAGTAAGGTTTCGTGTTTGTCTGTCAGTCTTGTGCAGCCTGGGCTGAGAGTGTCCCTTCATCAATAATTGTTTTGCTTCTACTAAGTAACCCAACAGGGGAATTGCTGGTCAGGGACCACTTTTTTGTTAATTACGTAGCTTGGAAGTTCCAAGATCTTGCAGGTAGGAGACATTGGAACCACATATCTGTGTGAAGAAAGATCCATGATTGTAAATTCTCAGAGTTGGAAAAGCTTTTGCAAATGTGCTGTTAACTTTTGTCCATGTTCTTGTGTGGAGCTGGAATTCACGTGTTTTCACTGCTGTCTAATCCATTTTTTGACTCCATAATGATCTGTTTTTCTTGTCAGTAGATGTTTGAGCTGTTTTAAACATTGATGCTCTATAAAGGCTGATATTTGTCGCCTGGTACACATGTGCAAGAAAATCTCTGAGGCATGGGCACCAAACTTTCTCTGTAAGGACCAGATGGTAAATGCATTAGACTTTTCAGGCTCTGAGTTCGCCGTGGCTCCTCGTCAGCTCTGCTGCTGCAGTGCGAGAGCAGTCCCAGACGGTGCATGAGCAGAGGTGGAGGCTGTCTTTCAATCAACTTTATCTTAAAGAATAAGTGCTAGGCTAGACTTGGCCGTGGTCTGTAGTCTGCAGACCCTGCTCTAAGGTATAAACTTAGGGAATGTAGCTGCTGGGTCATAGGAACTGTGAGTGTTTCACTTTATAAGATGATGCCAAATGGTTTTACAAAGACTGCGTCAATCCACTCTTCCACCAGCAGTGTGCTTGTTTCTGTTTATCCACATCCTTACCAACTCTTGATATTGTCAAGTTTTTAATTTTTGCCAATCTAGTGGGTGTAAATGATAACTCATTGTAGTTTTAATTATTCCACTCATGCTCTTCCATTCTAGCTTTGTATAAATTGGACTTGCTATCCAAGATTGAAAGCTCTCTCAGGAAACGATGTGTTTTATTCGTCTAAACTGACACCTACAGTGGTACCTAACACATTTGTTGATCAGTACACATATTCTGGATCATTTTATCTTATTTAAAGCACATAAAATAAAATAATAGGAATTTTAACAGATTTTTGTTTCTCAAGTAAAGTGTAATGCAAGACTAGGTATATGATAGAGCGCCTATATAAGGAATCCTGATAAGAATGGTCAGAATAAATGTATCAGTTAGGAATGCTTTCATTTACAAGTAACAGAAAACCTAAATAATAATAGTTTAATAATAAGGCCATTTAATTGTCTCCTATAAGATACCTGGCACAGCACTTCACTGGTGTCATAAAAGATTAAGGATATTTCTAGTGTCGACCTCTATTGTACTTGTACACAAGTTGGTTTTCTGTATACACGTATTGCCTCGCAGCGCAAGATGGCTGCTGCAGCTCCAAGTATACCGTCTGTATTACAACAGGAAGCATGGTAGATGGGGGCAGAGGGCACTATCAGTATCTGTCTCTTGTATCAGAAAAGCAAAAGCTTCCCCAAAATTCCCTTCTCACACTTCTTCCCTCCCATTGCCAGAACAGAATCATGTGGCTAAATCTAGATGTAAGAGACAGAAGCACAAAGGGAAATAGGACTGTCAAGACTCGCTTAGAACCGTTATGACTTGTTACTTCGAACTGGTCACATTTTCACCCCTAATATAAGTGGGGTTTGCAAGAAAGGAGGAGGAAATGGCTACTTCGAAGGCAACCAGCTCCTGCTACAGTGTTTGTTTACATCTTTTGCTCCAGTAAGTATTTCTTCCTATTTAATACGCACCTGCTCTTTTAGGGATCCTTGTCATTTGAGGATGTGGCTGTGGTCTTCACCTGGGAGGAGTGGCAGCTGCTGGACTCTGCTCAGAAGAGTGTGGACAGAAGTGTGGTGTTGGAGAACTGGAGCAGCCTTGTGTCGCTGGGTAAGGACACGCTCCTGTGTGGACTCAGACTCTGTCCCGCCAATTGTCTTTTCCTATTCACTTTCTAAAAACTGAGGCCTTCAAGTGTTTAAAGATTTAGGGCTTTAGTTTAAGAATTCAAAATTTCTTAGTCCTTTTTTGTCTTCAGAGTTTTGCATACTCACACCCCATACGAAAGGCCTCATTGTGAAGCCTCTGAAACATTCATTTATTCTTTAGAAGGCTGAAGCCCAAGAAACTGGGCTCAAGTCCTCTGATTTACCATGTACAGGGTTTCAAGTTATCAAACCAGATGTGATCTTCAAATTGGAGGAAGAGCAGCAATGGATAATAGATGAAGATATCACAGGTCAGAGATTTTCAGGTGAGTGATTGGTAACCTGTCATATGTGAGACTGGAATTTAAATGCCAGTTTGCAGTGGACAGTGAAGATAGTGAAGGGTGGGTACCTTTGAAATGTTCTTTAGAGAATCTTGAAGTCCTCAGCCTTTGGAAGTGACTCAGGACCATTGATGTGAGTTTCTCGGATACCCAAATATCATATCATATATATCACATATCCGTATTAGGATAATCTGTCCTTCTTTGCTTTGATTTTAGAGTGAGAGATGTTCCTCTTATCTGTACTGAGGAGCTTAGCGTTGTCGTTCTCATGTAGGATCTTGTACATTCATGTTCCCTCTCCACACCCCAAACTCTCACCTGCCAATAGATTCCTTTTCTTTTCTCATGTATATGGATTCATTGTGACTTTTTCCTCTCACTTTTCTAATTCCCTCCTATTTCCTTTCCCTTCTATTGTTGAACCCCTCAGATTACTACTGGATGTCCTCGGTTATTTTTCCTGGATTTCTTTGATGATAGTTTACCCCTTCTATGCCTGTAACCAAAGGAATAGCTTTGGTGTCATCGTTCCCTACCGTCTAGTGCAACTTTTTGTTGCCTTATCTCAGAGTTGATTGTACCTTTGCCTAGAAAGAATTATTATATCTTGGCCTCTAACAGCCTATTTAGTCAAAGATTTTTTTCCTTTTCCTTGCCTATTATTGGTTTTCTACCTCAGTTTCCATGAGAGCACTTTACTTAATTTTAGTTCCCAAACAAAAGCATATAGTTGTGCGTGAGTATTTCTGCATTTCTAGCTCATAAGTTCTAGTTCATCGGGTTCACAGTTATTGAAGGGTTCACAAAATATGTTTATTGTTCTACTCTTTAGAATACTGGAAAGTGGATGATTACAAAGCTTGGCACCAAGAAATCCAAGACAGGCTTAAAAGTTTGGAACAAGCCCACGAAGGTCGTGCAAGTGGAAAAATAGTTCAGTCAGGCATGAACCTTTCACTTTTAAAGCAAAAAGCCAGTAAGTGTGTCCCAAATGGAAAACATTTGAAATATTCATTAGATTTATTTACTCAGAATGGAAATTGTGGAAGAAAGAAGTCTTGTAAGTTAAATGGATATGAAAAATCATTTCTCTATAAAAAACATGAAAAAACTTGCATTGGATTAAAATACTATGAATGTAATGAATGTGGAAAAGTCATCAGCAGGAAGTCACGATTCGTTGTACATCAGAGAACACGTACAGGAGAGAAACCCTTTAAATGCAGTGAACGTGGCAAAGGCTTTTCCCAGAAGTCACACCTTGTTACACATCACACAGTTCACACAGGAGAAAAGCTTTATGGATGTGAATGTGGGAAGGCTTTCTCTCGAAAGTCACATCTCATTACACATAAGAGAACTCATACAGGAGAGAAACCCTATGAATGCAGTGACTGTAACAAAGTCTTCTCTCAGACATCACAGCTCATTATTCATCAGCGAAGTCATACAGGAGAGAAACCGTATGGCTGTGGTGAATGTGGGAGAGCCTTTAGTGGGAAGTCACAGCTTATTACTCATAAGAGAACCCACATAGATGAAAAACCCAATAAGTGCAGTGAATGTGGGAAAGCCTTCAGAGAGAAATCAAGTCTCAATAAGCATCAGAGGATTCATGCAGGAGAGAAACCATATGGATGCAGTGAATGTGGGAAAGCTTTCAGTGGAAAGCCACTCCTCATTAGACATCAGAAAACTCATTCAGGAGAAAAACCCTATGGATGTAATGACTGTACAAAAGCATTTATTTGGAAGTCACAGCTCATTATACATCAGAGAACTCACACAGGAGAGAAGCCCCATGGCTGCAGCGAATGTGGGAAGGCCTTCTCCCAGAAGTCATACCTCATGATACATCAGAGAACTCACACAGAACAGAAACCCTAGAAATACAGGGAATGTGAGAAACTTAAGAAAATAATCACACTTCTTTCTGTACCCTAAAACTCATTTATAGAAATTCTGTGAATGTCATGAGTACAGTCTTTGGATGGAAGTTATACTTCCTTAAACGTCAGAGTGCCAGCTGGGAGAGTGAGCCTGTGCACAGTGAATGTGGCAGAGACAGGAGAGCAGAGAGCTGCTCATTGTAAATCAGGCTATTCATACTGAGGAGAAAAATCATGACTTAAAAGAATATGGAAAAATATTTCCATAGAAATAATGTTCAAAGGAAATTCAGTTTACAACTGTGATACTGCATCTTTAAAGAAAAGATTATATATTCAATTCTAACTCATAAGTGTGTGAAGCTTTAAAGATATTTATATATTTGTCTATATATGTATGTTCGATAGTCATGACAGCAGAACAAGAAGCATATTCTTTCAGAGGTATATGGGGCTTATATTCCTGATTATGGCTACATAATATGAAATTTATATATTTTCAGAGCATATGTGAAATGAATATAACCATGAACATGCTATGTGTCATGTACATAGCATGGCATCTGTCAAGAGTTCTACACAGAATATCATTTACCTTGTCCTACAACAATAGAAGGTAAACTAGGTCAAGTTATTGACTTATTATTTAAAAAATAGTCTAAATTGTATTACCAGATACTTTCTTGGCACAGGTAAATGAGTTTGAGAACTTCTACCATGCTCTGTCTTCAATAACAGGAGCTGGGATTTTTTAAATAAAATCTCCAGCTTCCTCTGAGTCACCAGTTTATATACAGAATTGCTGTTCATATTAGATACGTAAAAGGCAAGAATGCAAGTTAACATGGCTGACTGAGCAAAAGAGAAGCTCTGATTTGTATTGCTCATCAATCTAAATATGTGAAAAATGGAGGCAGTAAAAACAAAAGGCCCACAAAGCATATCCTTCTGTTTTTCCAGTGGGATTTCTGTGCAAGTTCAGTTGTACATTGATCAAATATAATATGGCCAAGAAACTATCTGTATTTTATGTTACTATGATAAGACATCATGTTATCTGTTCTCTGCCAATCTTTTAATGTTTTCCTTAAGTCCTTTGCAGATAATTAGAAAAAGAAACCCACTTTATTTTTAAAGGGCCATGTAATTCTTTAAGGTTACATGCAGAGACTTTGCTAGGAGAATTAGGATTTTTGACAGGTTGATTCAGAGATCTCATACAGATGAGGCTTTAGAAATTGAGTTATTTTATTTGTAAAAGATCTTTGTTTAATTATTTAATTACAAGAAACCTTGCAATGTGCAAGATGTTATCTTGCTTTTCAATGCACCAACTTTTATTTAAGTTAAAATTATTAATAATGTGCCTTGAAAATGCCAAAAACCTTTTTGATGGTTGGTGA
This sequence comes from Equus asinus, assembly GCF_041296235.1. NCBI lineage: Eukaryota > Metazoa > Chordata > Mammalia > Perissodactyla > Equidae > Equus > Equus asinus. The sequence goes on from NC_091797.1 coordinate 69,006,538, forward strand.
AATTTAGAGATTTGCACTATTCCCTAAACGTGTGATTTTTCTCGTATTGCCAACACAAAAATTTGTCTTTGTTGAAACTGTCTATTATGCAAGTTGTGCCTACCTCTGTTTAGAATTCTTAGTAATTCCTCTCCTTGGTATCGCTTGACAATGGCCAAATCCTTTCTTGAATGATTGTAACATTCAGAATTACAGAAAACCAACTGTTTTCATTAGAGAAAGGAATACTCTTTAGATTGTATATCCAAGAGCAGACATTAAGTGCATATGGGGTTGTATTCAAAGTTAAAGTTAGGATCTAGGTTGGCAAAGTATCGCTGTAGGGTATGGTTTGACCCCAGATTTCTTACGCTGCCTGTATGAGGAGGTCTCCATTACTCTGAAGTGTCATGAGAACATTGGTGGCTGGTTTACCAGTCAGGGCCCAACCTTGAAAATAACAACTACTCTAAGTAAAACAGAAGGACTTTACAACAGGAAGTTGATGACACAGGTGATGGGAGAAGTGAGAAGCCAGAGAGGGTGGTGAGATGGACAAATGAGTAATTATTCGTTCACAGTTTTTGCTCTCCATCCCTACAAGCTTGGATTCCTCTGGGTTAGAGGTCTTAATTCTCAAGGAAAGAAGGCTTCTACCAAATGGCACAAAAATAGTTCTGTGACACTGGAAGTTAAAAGTTTTCAGCTTCTTGTGCAAGTGAATCAACAGTCAGAAGAGGAGGTTACTATTACTGCTGAAGTTTTTAATCCGTGGAGTTTAGGCATTGCTGCTGCACAGCTGGGGCCAGGTGGACCATATATGGAACCAACAGATTCGCTGCTGAGCCTTTTACTGTTTCCGTGTAAGATAGTAAGTTTCAGTGGGAATCTAAAGCCCCTCAGTGAGGATAGGATTACTAGGAATTCAGATTCTTCAGTAATGAAGATTTGGGTTTCCTCACCAGGTAAAGAACCTTGACTTGCTGATAGCTGGCTAATGGCAAGCATAACATGGAACAGGTGGCAGAAGAAAGTTATATAAAAAAAAATCAACCAGGAGCCAGCACAGTCGTGTAGTGGTTAAGTTCACGTGCTCCGCTTTGGTGGCCTGGGATTCACAGGTTCAGATCCCAGGTGTGGACTTACACACCACTCATCGTGCCATGCTGTGGCAGCATCCCACATGTAAAACAGAGGAAGATTGGCACAGATGTTAGCTCAGAGCCAATCTTCCTCACCAAAAAAAATCATAATAATAACCAGAGTTGTATGATAAGTACAGAGATGAATGTACCTGCTATGCATATTTTTCTTATGTTTCAACACATTTTTCCTATGTTTTGTTTTGATATGGAGCATTGGTGACATTTTGTTTTATAATTTAGTTCATAGATCATGAGATCAAGAAAAGTTATGTTGTGTCTAGACATCCTAGACTTGAGATGTGAACAGTAACTTATAGAACTTTGTATTCCTCTTGCTGGGGGAGAGAGTGAGTGTCATTGTGTGATTTGTTGATTCACAATAGGCAGAAGTGTCACATGTGTATCACAGAAGTGTGAGAAGAAAGGATGCTGAATAACAAAATGGTGGGCTGTGCTGATCCTGGGCCTGCTTGGTCCTCAGATCCATCCCCTGTCCTCCCCCAGCCTGCTCTGCTCTCAGGCAGGGCAAGTCTGCCTCATGGGATGTGTTCCAGTCTCCTGTGTCAGGTGCTTCTAGAAGAGTTTGGTTAGTGGAAGGTATTAATGGGAGATTGGAGGGTGTGAGATTAGTAAAAACTAGGGTATTTCTTCCCGTCTGTGCCCCAGGCATTCTCTCCAGCAAAGGCCGTGTCCCCTCTTTAGCCCCAGCTCCTCCTAAATGGCCTACCATGGTTACAGCACCGCTGGATGACCCTGGCCTCTGGGCTCCGGTAATACCTCCACCTCCTCTGACCCCTCCAGCCTAGTCTTGGTAATGAATTCTTGCTTCTGTTGAATTCCTGATGTCTTGCCACCCTCATTGGCTTCCCATCTCTCTTATTGTTACCAAGAGTTCAGTCTCTGAACTGGGTCCCAATCCAAATAACGAGAACAGAGTTTTAGGTGAATAGGAAAATCAGCTTTTTTTTTCTTTACCAGGTAAAGGGAGCTGACAACAAGCTGGTGCCTTAGGAGCTGCTGGCTCTCTTTTAAGAAGTGGGTGAGAATTTTAAAGATTTGCAAGGAATGTGGCTTCTTGTAGGGAGGGGGAGCCTGTGGCCCTGCCGGTTCTGCACTTTCCTGCATTTGGCCTTGGGAGGCTGTTTGCAGGGAGGCGGTGGTGAGAGAAGGGAATCTGCAGAGGGATGTCCTTTGCTGTCTGCCTCCATGGTGGATGGTGGATTCCGGTGCCAGGAAGCCAAGGAGCTGGGGCCTGGGAAGCTTCAGCTTCTTGATCTTCTCTGAACATCAGTTTCTTTGTCCTAAACTTCAAGGACCTGTGATGAGCCACAACTTTAGTGGGAGCCCAGCATGAGGCCATGTGGGCTTTAACATTGTGTAACTTCTATTTGGTTGTGAAGCTCAGGGAATCAAGGTTAAAGAAACAGATAGTTACATGTGAGTGTAGCTAAAGCAGCAGGGGAAGGGGTGAGTGCTTTTGGTTTTAACCTGGTATATGCTGGGCTCAGTGTAGGGGAACCACCAATAGCAGGGCTGGTGTTAATTAGGAGCCTGTAACACTATCCCTGTGTAACCAACTTCTCATCTTGAATTCCCTCTGTTTTACTTAGACTAGTTCTTATTTTCAAGATTGGACCCTGTGCGTTACAGCTGTGGGAGAAACAGTAGATAGTGGTTGCAGGTTCAGAGCCAGCACCTCAACCTTGCAGAGTATATGAGTTCCTAGCAAAATTATTCATAACAGCCAAATCCTGGAAACAATTCAAAACAGCTTTTGGGTGGATAAAGGAAATGTGGTATACCCATACAGTAAAATACTTTTCAGCAATAAAAAGTTATGACATAGTTGCAGCAAGAAAGGAACCAGACACAAAAGACTAGATATTCTGTTTGTGTGAAAATATCCAGAAAAGGCAAATCAAAAGAGATGCAGATATGTGATTGCCTTAGGCTGGGGGTCAACTGCAAATGGGAATGGGGGTACTTGTAGGGGTGATAAAACTGGATTATGGTGATGGTGCATAACTCTACCTATTTACTGAAAGCCTTTGAATTGGACACTTATAATGGGTGAATTACACCTCAATAAAGGTGTTTAAAAATGGGTAGAGCTAAAGGTAAAAGTAGAAAAATGCACAATCGTAATTGGAGATTTTTTTACTTCCTTCTTACTAATAGAACAAGTGCACGCAAAAAATCTAGAAGGATATAAAGTATTTGGGAAATTTTATGAACGAACCTGACCTTTTGACATTTACAGACCTCTGCACATAAAACCTGCAGAATGTACATTTTTTTCAAGGAACATTGGACATGGAACATTGACTAATATAGACCATATGTGAAGCCATAAATCAGGTCTCCATAGATAAAAATCGTAGGATATATTCCATAGTAACAATAGAATTAAAATAAATATAATAGTAAGCCATCTAGAAAATGCCCATATAGTTGAAAATTAGGCAATACACTCCTAAGTAACACATAAAATAAGGAAGAAATCAAAGGAGAACTTAAAAACATAGTTTGAATTAAATGATAGGGAAAACAACACACCAGACTTAAAGAGTTGCGGCTGAAGCTGTGCATTAAAGGAAATTACAGCTTTAACCTGTCAGAAAAGAAGAAAAGTCTAATATCAGTGATTTAAGCCTCAGCCTTCCAGAGATTGAAAAAGAGCAAAGTAAATCCAAAGTAGAAGGTGGGAAACAATAAAGACAAAACAGGAAATCAGTAACCTAGAAAACAAAAAATTGAGAAAATTAACAAAAATGTAATTGATTCTTTGAAAATATAGAATGGATAAACCCCAGCTAGACCAATGAAGAGAACAGAAGAGTCAAATTACTCCTGGGAGGGACAAAAGAAGAGTTGTCATTACAGATCCTGTAGATGTTAAAAGAAAAATAGGAGAATTTACAAACAGATTTTTTCCTAATGTATTTTACAACTTAGATGAAATGGACACTTAGATGAAACTGACACAAGGTAAAATATATGGCTCTATATCTATTGCATGTATTAAATTCACCTCAGCACAAAAGAAAATTCACTGATGGGAATTCTATGAAATAATTTATTAAAACAATATGAATCCTACACAAACGAAGAGGAGTAAGAAATACTTCCCAACTCATTTCGTAAGGCCAGCATAGCCCTCATACCAAAACCTGCCAAAGATACTATAAGAAAAGTAAAATTACAGACCAATTCATGAATACGGATGCAAAAATCCTGAACAAAATATTAGCATATCATAATTAACAAATAATAGCAACATAGGAAAGTGATACTACATCATGACCAAGTGGCATTTAACCCAGGAGTGCAAATTTTAATGAATATTTGAGAACCAATTGATGTAATTCACAACATTAACTAAAGAAAAATCATCTCAGTATATGCAAAAAAATTTTTGACAAAACTCAAATGGGAACATTTTGAGGGATTTGGAAATAGTTTGTCTCTTGGGGTGTTGGAGACAGGTCTATATTTATCATAACTCATTAAACCACACAATTAAAATACATGCATTTTGTTGTATGTAAATTATGCCTCAATGATAAACCCTCAACTCAGCCCCCACACAGCTCAATCTCTGATCGAAGTGCACAGAACCTATATTACTTTCCTGAATTGGGAAAGGGGTAATCCTCTTTGATCTAAGAGAGTATCATCTGGAGAGCCTTTACATTTCTTATTTATAGAATATTTAATATAAAATTTAAAATGGCTAAATATGCCAAAACTCAAGAAAATGTTACTGATAATCAAAGGAAAAAAACAGTCAATAGAAACAGACCCACACAGGCCGGTACCATGGCCAAGTGGTTAAGTTTGCATACTCCACTGCAGTGGCCCAGGGTTTCACCGGTTTGGATCCTGGGTGCAGATGTGACACCACTCATCAAGCCACGCTGAGGCGGCATCCCACATGCCACAACTAGAAGGAGCTACAATTAGAATATACAACTATCTACTGGGGGATTTGGGGGAGAAGAAATAAAAAGAGAAGATTAGCACCAGGTGTTAACTTGGGTGCCAATCTTTAAAAAAAAAAGAGAAAGAAGCAGATCCACACTTGCTTCAGAAATTGGAACTGGCAGAAAAGGACCTTGAGATAACTATCATTAATAAGTAGAAGGAGACAGGAAGAGGTAGACATAGTGAATGAAAAGATGTAGAATTGTAATAAACTGAATGTGTAGAAAAAGGGATATTCTAAAACTAAAAATATGATGTCTGAGATTATGAGCTCATTGAGTGGGATTGACAGCAGAGAAGATATAGCAGAAGACAGGATTAATGAATTTAAAGTCAGTTCGATTGAAATATCTGTTAAAAAAGTAAAGTCAGGAGTGGGAGAAAATATTTGCAAATTACTTATCTAAGAAAGATCTTTTATCCAGAATATACAAAGAACTCTCAAAACTCAAAATAAGGACACAACTCAATTTTTTAAGTGGGCAAAATACTTGAAAACTTCCAAGAAAATATGTGGATTTTAAATAAGCACATGAAAATATGATCAACATCATTAATTATTAGGGAAACTACTATTACAGTGAGATGTCACTACACATCTTTTAGGCTCACAACGGACAAACAACTGAATATTAAATGCTGGTGAGGATGTGGAGCCACTGGAACAGTGGGAATGCAAGATAATACAGTCTGGAAAGCAACTTGGCAGTTCCTTATAAAGTTAAGTATACATTTACCATATTGCCGATTTTTGCCCAAAAGAAAGGAAAACTTATTTTCACATAAAAAGCTGTATTGAGATGTTTATAGCCATTTTTGTATATTCACCAAAAACTGGATTCAAACCAAATGTCCAACTGGTGAATGGATAAACATACTGTAACCAACAGAATAGGTAAATGTCCTGTGCCACGTATCATGGAACACTGCTCAGCAATAGAAAGGAGCAGCCCACCAGTATATGCACAGCATGGCTGGGTCGTACGCATTGTGCTAAGTGAGAGAAGCTGTGCTCAAAATGCTCCATTTATGTGACATCCTGGAAACGGCTTTAATTACAGAGAGGGAGATCAGTGATAGCCAGGGGTTGGAGGTGAGGAAGGAAAGTGGCTTCGAAGGGGCAGCAGGAGAGGGTTTGGGGAGAATTTTGGGGGGATGAGGGAAGCGTTTGTATCTTGATTGTGGTGACAATCACATGACTATGCATTTGTCAATACTCGTAGCACTTCACGTCAACTGGAGTGAATTTGCTATATGCATATTTAAGATAAATAAAAGTAAACTTTTAAAAATCTGCCTGGTCATTTTTATAGTCTCCTGTTGCTTATTTATCTTTGTGATTTCCTAATTGATTTATTTAAATCATCATTTTATAGCCTGTATCTGATCATTCTAATGTCTGATATCTTTTGGGCCTAAATCAGTTGCTTTTCATTGGATGACCTTTTCCCTCATAATGGCTTGTTTCCTTGTGGGTTTGGTGATCTTGGTGAACCATTATTTGTTTACTTTAATCTGTAGGCATCTTGGGTGAATCAATTGGAGGACGTTTTCCTCCAGAGACAATTTTTGTTGATTCTGCTGAAGTCTGGGGGGCTGCCCCCCTGAGAGCCCTCTGGCCCGTCTCCACATCCTGGCCGGATGTGTGGTCTGGGGTTCAGCTCCTCTACCTCAGCAGTGTCTCCAGGCCCAGGTTCTGTTCTCAAACCTGCTGTCATTTCTATGTAGGGAAAGTGCCTTTTCCACCTGCTCGCGCTTTACCCAGCTCCACAGTGTCAGAGGAGCCTCCTGCCAACCACAAGACTCATTTCCCATAAGCCACTGTCATGAACATGATTTTTATTTGTCCAAAATTTTCTAAAGTTTTTCTGTAAAAATAACAACTACGTGATAACTGTGAGAAAAGCCTGGAGGTTTTTTAAAGCAGTAAATTGAGGAAAAAGCTCCTGAGAGCCACTTATACTTGTTATAAAGATGCAAGAATGGATAGTGTGAGCATCGCTAGGAAATACATGCAGATACATCAGACTAAACAGCTTCTGCACAGCAAAGGAAGCCATCAACAAAACGAAAAGATAACCCACTGACTGGGAGAAAATATTTGCAAATCATATATCCAACAAGGGGCTAATTTCCAAAATATGTGAAGAATTCGTACAACTCAACAACAAAAAAAATGAACAACCCGATCAAAAAATGGGCAGAGGATATGAACAGACATTTTTCCAAAGACGGTATACAGATGGCTGTCAGGCACATGAAAAGATGTTCAGCATCACTAATTATCAGGAAAATCCAAATCAAAATGCAAATACAATGAAATATCACCTCATACCCATCAGAATGGCTGTAATTAACAAGGCAGGAAATAAATATTGGAGATGGTGGGGAGAAAAGGGAACCCTCATACACTGCTGGTGGGAATGCAAACAGGTGCAGCCACTGTGGAAAACAGTATGGAGATTCCTCAAAAAACTAAAAATAGAAATACCATATGATCCAACTGTCCCACTACTGAGTATTTATCCAAAGAACTTGAAATCAACAATACAAAGAGACTTATGCAGCCCTATGTTCATTGCAGCATTATTCACAGTAGCCAAGACATGGAAGCAACTCAAGTGCCCATCAACTAATGATTGGATAAAGAAGATGGTATATATACACAATGGAATACTACTCAGCCATAAAAAGACAAAATTGTGCCATTTTCGACAACATGGATGGATTTTGAGGGAATTATTCTAAGTGGAATAAGACAGAGAAAGACAAATACCATATGATTTCACTCACATTTGGAAGATAAACAAACACATAGATAAGGAGAACAGATTAGTGGTTACCAGAGGAGTAGGGGGCAGGGGAGGGTGAAAGGGGTAAAGGGGCACATGTGTCTGGTGATGGATAAAAACTGGACTATTGGTGGTGAACACGATGCAGTCTATACAGAAACTGAAATATAATGTACATCTGAAACTTACACAGTGTTATAAGCCAATATGACCTCAATAATATTTTAAAAGATACATGCAGATAAAACATTTATATGATTTTTTCTTATGCTGAAGGTGGGGAATGAATAAATTTGTGGATCAGTGACATTAGTCCAAATTGTTAACCATTAGGAAATTATTTGAGTACTTTCTCACATATGACAACAAACTGATTCCAAAAGGATTTGAATTTTAATATATATATAATCTTATAAAGCCAGTCACAAAAAATATAGATGAATATTTTTACAATCTTGAGTGGAAAGGCCTAAGAATGACACAAAAGGCAAAAATTCTAAATGAAATACTATCAGATTTTACTGTAAACACTTCTGATTTCTGAATTACAAGTTAAAAGGCAAATGATTAGTTATAAAATATGTTTCTCATGCATATATGACAGGGTTAATACTATATGTGTGTATATGCGTATGTGTCTTATAAATCAATACAAAGTGAATTGCCCAATAAAAATGGTCTGAAGATTGACTCAGCTAATAAGAGGACCTGTTTGTCCTTCTTTTCTTCCTACACTTTGGAATTAGTGTCTGGCACTCAAGGAGCCATCCTGAACTATAAGTTGACCATGAGATGAAAGCCGCTAACTAGGGTGGTGGAAATGTAGGGGAATGTCTAATGATTTCATGGGGCCGGCACACCAGCCTGCCTATGGACTTCTTTTCATGAGAAAGAAATTTCCATATTGTTTAGATCACCTTTTTCCCCCTGGTATATACTACCAAGCCTAAACCAATGGATAAAATATAGTAAGATTTCTAATGAAAAAAATGGCGGTTGCCTTCTTCATCTTTCTCTCTCCTGTGTCTATTGCTCTGTAGTGTATGTGCGTGTGTGTGTGTGTGTATCCTCCTTTCCAGAGGAGTATAAATTAGTACAACCAGTTTGGAAAATTATTTGGCAATATTTAGTGAAATGTAACATATGCTTTTCCAAAGAGACAGCAATCGTACTCCCAGCAGAAATGCATACATGTGCTGACCAAAATACTTAGACAAAAATGTTCATGGCAACACTGTTAGTGGTAGCCAAAACTTGCAATGACTCAGATATCCACCAGCAGTAAAATGGAGGAATAAATAGATGAGAATTCACAGCTGCAAATACAACTATGTGCACAAGACGGATGAATCTAATAAACGTAACGCTGAGGAAAGAGACCGTACCCAAAAGAGGACACATGTATAATTCCACTCATAACAAGTTTGAAAACAGGCCAAACTAGTCCGCTCAGGATAGTGATTACTGTTAGGAGAGGAGCTTGAGTCTGGAATGGGGTCAAGGGGTGGTGGCGGTGCTGGTTACATGGATGTGTTCAGTGTAGGCGTCCATGCTCTGTACCCAATGTGCACTTTTCTGCACGTGTACTTCAGTAAAAGTTCTTCAAATAATGAGTGAAATAAAGGCATCTTCAGACAAAATGATCAAAATAGGTCATTACCTCAAAGCCCCAATAAAGGACAACAAAAGCTTGTAGTTCATGAAGCAATTAATTGAATCCAAAAGAAAGAGTATGCCACCCCAAAATATGCCTCTATGGGGTATTGATTATTTTAGGTTGATTATATTTAAGAAATAGAAGACTCAGGAAGCTTTTCTTTTACCTCCCCCTTAACTGCGTAAAAGAATTTAGATAAATGCCTGTAGTAGGAACAGCTATCGCCAGAGATACCTACACAGAATATGGGCTGAGTGTAGTGCGGGAGACTGCGCAGGGCCTGGAGAGCAGAGTCCTCTCCGTGAACCATTGTCTCTGCAAAGCATGCAAACATTTGTTTACCAAACATTTGCTTTTCCATCTCCATGGGCATTGCCTTCCTCCCCTTTGAAGTCCCAAACACCACCCCCAACATCCTCTTCTGTCTTTAGCTGAAGATGGTATTTAAGGAGATGACTTCAGCCATTTGGGGGAGTAACTTGGTTTTCCTGGGTCTCTTCCATGAATCCATGTTGTTAAACTTTGTTTTCTCCTGTTAGCCTGTCTCAAGTCGATTTAATTCGTAGACCAGCCAGAAGAACCTAGAAGGGTACAGGAATAGTTCTTCCTCCCAAACACAGGCAAAGGCAGTGTCTTCTGCTCAGCATCTTGCGCCTGCCCTCACCTCCCCACAGCTCCCGTGGAGACTCCGGCCGATGAAGGGTCAGCACAAAGTGTGGAGGCAGATGAGGCAGGGGAAGCATTTCCACCTTGGCTCACTGGTCTCAGGCGTCTGGCCCCAGCTCTGGCTTTGCAGGCTCTGCATGTGCCCCTCAGCCGCAGCACTCCGCTCGGAACCTGTGCTTACTTCCACTCACCTGCCCATCGCTCCCCCTGGTCGCCCCTGCTTTTTGGGTTGGATGCCATGGGGCAGAGGAAACTCGCTGTCTCATGAGCAAGGATGCAAAGTTTGAGGAATATCCATGATTTTCCTGGTTGGGCCTTTCTGGGTGCATTTTCCTGTAACATTATAAGAGGTGTTTCCCCACTACAATTATATTCCATTGTGATGACAAATTTTTCAGGTAACCTCAACATTACTTATAGTATTTGAAGGGAAAAATATGTTCTAGGTGGCAAGAAACTTTTACTGTACATGGTGCTTAAATATGGTTCTGCCTGAATGATGTTATCCTGTAATTAAGGATGTCTTCTGGGGATGACTGGGGTTTCGCCCTCTCCAGAAGATGTTAGCTGACACATCTGCTGTTGCTGTGCATTTTATGTAGCAGACCCACAAGCTTTAGTCTGGAAAGGATCCACCCACTTTGGGTAGGTTTTTTTTTTTTTTAGGAAGATTAGCCCTGAGGTAACATCTGCCAATCCTCCTCTTTTTGCTGAGGAAGACTGGCCCTGAGTTAACATCTATGCCCATCTTCCTTCACTTTATATGTGGGACACCTACCACAGCATGGCTTGATAAGCGGTGCCATGTCCGCACCCGGGATCCGAACCAGCAAACTCCAGGCCGCCAAAGCAGAACCCACGAACTTAACCGCTGCACCACCAGGCCGGCCCCTGGGTAGGTTTTGATGCCCACTGTAATTTTTAATTTTGAACTCTGAATCCTTTTTTACACATTTGTGTATATCAATGAAGCAAATAAACATGCTGTATAAGTCAATAAGAGTTTCTTTGATGAAGCAAGTAAATTTAAGACAAAAGCTCCTTTATTTTCCTGGATTATATCCTCACCAGAGAAGTAAAAGTACTGAGTAATCATTACTGACCTCCGTATACTTTCTGTGAGATAACGTCAGAACACTTGAAGGTGGTAGCCAAGTCCTGGTGACAGCACTGAAAGTGTGTGTGGTCTGTTGGAACTGAGGAGATTAGAATGTCAAGAATTAGGCTTTGGTAAGAGTTTTATTACTGAACCAGGTTCGTTTTGGCTGCTGCACAATTAAACCCATCGCCAAGATGAGGAGTTTGCAGAGAGAAAGGGTTTAATCACAAGGCAGTAAAGCCAGGAGGCAGGAGGCTTAATCTCAGATCTGTCTCCCAGAAATGGGGACTCAGGGGTATTTATGGGGTGGGGACAAGGTGATCTAAAGTGTGGAGGTGTAACGTTCGTCTCTGAACCCGGTGCCAATGCAAATAATAAGGACAGAGTCTTGGGTAAAAAGGAAAAACAACTTTACTTTCTTGCCAGGCAGAGGGAGAAAAGCAATGGCTACTGCCTTAAGAATTGCTAGCTCCTGGTTAAGAAATGGGTGAAGGGTTTTAAAGGTTTGCAAGGAATGTGGGCAGGGCAAAGCCTGTGGCCTTGCTGGCCTGCATTTTCCCACCAGCCTTCGGCTGCTTGCAGGGAGCAGGGAGAGGATGGATTCCGCAGGTGGCTGGCCTTGGCTGCCTGTCTGCCTGGTGGGTGGTGGATTCTGGTGCCAGGAAGCTAAGGAGTTGGGCTCTGGGAAGCTTCAGTTTCCTAATATTCTCTGGACATCAGCTTCTCTGTGATAAACTTCAAGGACCTGTGATTAGCCAAAACGTTCGTGTGAGTGCAAGGCCATCTGGGCCTTAACAATTTGTAACTTCTACTCACTTGTAAAGCTCAGGGAGTCAAAGGTTAAAGAAACAGATATTTACATGTGAGCATAACTAAAACAGCAGGGGAAGGGGTGAGTGCTTTGGGGCTCAGTGTAGGGGAACCGATATCAGAGCCGGTGTTAATCAAGAGCCGGTAACAGAGACAGATGATTGGAGGTGAGGAGAGATGAGGTAATTGATGATTTGCGCAAGCGTAGTCAGACTGCATACCTCTTCATGGGACCCATGTTCACAAATGGGGCATTAGCATGATCTGAGGGTGGAGTTTTTACCCTCTTTACATCAAAAGGTCACTTTTCAAGCATTTGCGTGGGCTGGTTGATAGGTTGGTGGTTTCAACCGGCCTGAACTGGACAAAGGGTCCTAATTCCTGAAAAACAGCTCAAACCCCCATTACCATGATGACCCAGGTGCCAGGGAGATGTTATCTGTAGGAACCTAGTGGGAGTCAGATAGCATATTGCCCAAGCTCCTGACGGGGTTCAAGGCAGGCAACCCCAAGACGTGCCATCCTGGCATGCAGATTATTTCCAGCTGAAGACGATAAAGGCTAAGAAAGAACATTTGACCTTCCCCCAAACTGCCTAAAAGAATTTAACATAGAAGGCCTGTTCCAGGAAGGAGCTAATGCCACAAGATAACGTGCTATACTATAAGGTAAAGTATGTGGAATAGAAAGGCACCAAGAAGCCCATTTTTCGCCCAGCAAAAACTTGTTTAACAAACATTTGTGGGGCCAGCCAGGTGGCACAGTGGTTAAGTTCACATGCTCCACTTCAGCAGCCAAGGGTCCATGGGTTCAGATCCTGGGCATGGACCCACACCACTCACCAGCCGTGCTGTGGCGGCAACTCACATATAAAGTAGAGGAAGATTGGCACAGATGTCTGCTCAGGGCCAATCTTCCTCACCAAAAAAACCCAAACATTTTCATTTTCATGTATATTGTCTTCCTCCCCTCTGAAATCCCAAACCACTACCCCCAACATCCTCCTTTGTCTTTAGCTGAAGATGGTATTTAAGGTGGCAGCTTCTGCCATTCTGGCGAGTTACTCAGCTTCCCTGGGTTTCTCCCATGTATACATGTTATTAAACTCTGTTTGATTTTCTCCCGCTAACCTGCCTTTTGAATTATTTGACCAGCCGTAAGAAGGTTAGGGAAAAGGGTGGGCCAGGGTGGGGTGGGGGTGTGGAATTCTCCCTCTTCCCCTACACAGCACAGTCAACAACGGGCAGGTGAACAACTAAAAGCTATAATCAGTAATTGCAGAAAAACTGTAGTCACTACTGTTACTGGCACATTGGCTTCTTATTGTCCCCCAGGATGGAAATCAAGAGAGACAACAAACAGAAGTAGAAAAGTAAAAGTTGATTAGCTTGTGCACAACACAGGGACAAGGGAGCCAGTGTGGAAAGGAGAGGAGCAGGTGACCGGCTCGTTAGGGAGCAGGGTTGTGGGGCTTTTGTTAGGCAAGGGCTGGGGAGGAGGGCCTTGTCACAGCATGGAGAGGTGGCGCTGTGCCTGCACCTGCACTGTCACATAGCATGCTAGTACATGTGACGGATGTATCATTAGCATGCTAGCTCCCCACCCCTGGGTGGATGTTTACTATGCTGATGGGGCTAGGGTCACCTTCAGGGGACTCCTGGGTACTAGGGCGCATGCGTGAGCGGGGGAAAGCCCTGAACTGTGGAATGTGGATCTTGGTGGCGTCTATCTGATTCTCCTAGCTTGCTGATCGGTTAGCGGCCTTATCTTGTTAGGCTGGGGGCCTTACAGATGGCCCTGTCTCATAGGCTGGTTCCTGTCTCACTAGCTACCTAATCGTCAATGGCCAGCTGTTTACTCGTTTCAGGTTCACTACTGACTGTTGCCAGAGTTGCCTCTGAGCTTCTTTTATACATTGGGGGAATTTTGTACATTGGGTAAGTTTAGCCCTACAATTTTTCATGCTGTCAACAACAGTTAAGAGTGGGAGTCTAAGAATCTGTACTTTCTTCAGAAAAATTATCTGAAATTTCAGGTGTTAATACCACAATGGATTATTATTTTTAAGAGCCTAGAAAATATTTTTTTACCCCACAACAGTAGGTAATTTTCACATCACATGGCACTGTGCTTGGAGAAATGTGGAACAGAGATGACTGGTGAAATTTCTAGCTAAGTTGAGCAGCCTGACCTTCTTAAGGGAGAAGGGAGAATTTTGCTTTTTTTCTTCCTTTCTTTCTTTTTTGTATCAGCTTCCTGGGGCACAGAGCTGGGCTGAGGCTAGTCTCATAGTCACATTGTGGTTCTCGTCACTGTTTTACGGAGAAACAGGTTAAATAACCGGTCTCAGTTTACCCATGTAGGAAGTGGGAGAACTGGGATTTGAGAAGAGAGAATTTTCAGAGTGAACTTTGGATTTTTTCCTCCATCATTAAGAAAAACCATTGATTTGAGCTTTTTGACCTGAGAGGTTTCCCCTTGTCATCCGGTATCTACCTCGTTCTCTTGTAAGCAGGAAAGAGGTGGTTGACACAAAATATTTATGCTTTCAAGGATTTTGTTCATTCTTCATTTGTTTTGTTTTGTTTTTTTAAAGATTGGCCCTGAGTTAACATCTGTGGCCAATCTTATTTTTTTTTCGTTTTTCTTTTTCTTCTCCCCAAAACCCCCCAGTACATAGTTGTATATTCTAGTTATAGGTCCTTCTGGTTGTGCTATGTGGGACGCTGCCTCAGCATGGCCTGATGAACGGTGCTAGGTCTGCGTCCAGGATCCCCACCAGCGAAACCCTGGACCACCAAAGTGGAGCAGGCGAGCTTAACCGCTTGCCACAGGGCTGGCCCCATTTTTCATTTCTTTTTTTGTTTTTGTTTTTTTGAGGAAGATTAGCCCTGAGCTAACATCTGCTGCCAATCCTCCTCTTTTTTGCTGAGGAAGACTGGCCCTGAGCTAACATCCATGCTCATCTTCCTCTACTTTATATGTGGGACACCTGCCACAGCATGACTTTAATACAGGTCAAGCCTGTCCCAGGGAGAGGCCCAAGCTGTCCTGCCCTACATACTGATCTGTATCATCCTCTGGGAAGTATAGGATGTCCTGACCTGATTCGACCTGGTTAAACCTGATTTGTATCCAAAGTTATAGGACCACCTGCGAACCAGACCCCACCTGTACTGATACCATTTTAACAACTTTTTTACATGATCTTTCCTTTGTCCTGTAAAGAAATCACTCACATACCTATGTCTTGTAAATTTAGCCCTACCCTCAACCCATGTTTGAGGGCAGCTCTACACCACCCATGGGTCCTGTCCCAATGTTTGCAGCTCTTCACCACGCACAGGTCCTGTCCCTGTGCTGCAGCTCTTCACTGCCCGCAACTCCTGCCCCTATGCTTCCGTGGGTCCTGTCCCCATGCTACTCCATGCTATTCTCTGAATAAAGGAGCACTACCACCAGACCTTGAGAGTCCAAGAAATCTTTCTTTCAACTCCTCAGCTCACTGAGCCCGCATCAGCTGGGTGAGCGGTGCGTATGTCCTGCACCCAGGATCTGAACTGGTAAACCCCAGGCCACTGAAGTGGAATGTGCGAACTTAACTGCTGCGCCACTGGGCTGGCCCCCCCATTCCTCATTTCATTATGCACCTGAATTTTCTTCTAGGCCCCCAGTGGAGCAACTCTTTTTATCTGAATATTGTGGCTAGCTATAGAATATGTTTTGTTGATACTTTTTCTTTTTCTTTGTGTATTGCATAGGGTTTCCGTTGAAATACTGAAACACATGTTTTTTTTTCCTACATGCAGATGTTGGAAGAAGAAAAATCTACAGAGAACTTAAAATGTGTTATTTCAATGAATGCCTCAAAAATTTCTGAGGTGAAGCTGCCTACATTTGTTGCAGGATTTTCATTATATACCTTAGCTTTGTTAAAGAGTAAATATTTCATACCTCAGAAGTTTAAAATGATAGATGTCTACTTGCAATGGTGTAACCTTTTTTTTCCTTTTTTTGGAAATTAGTTAATTAATGGGAATGTTTTGCTTTCGGTTCCAATTGCCCTTAATGAAGCTCAAGTTACTGGAGCAACGATGAGGCCAGCAGAACCTCAGATGTAGAAGGAAGATGCTTAGCTTGAGATCAAGAAGAAACATGGAACAACTGTTATTGTCGGAGAGTTTGCAGTTCTTTTAGGAGTCAATGACAAGGGAAAAGCCCACTGCAGGCAGCGAAGGGGGAGCATCCTGCCCCAGAGTAAACGCAAGGTGGGAGGGGGGACTTGCCTTGGTGCAAAAAGGCAGAGACTCCCTTTTCTTTCAGAGTATTTACTTTAGAAAATTTGTAATTGTAAATTCTTTGTCTCTTTGAAATGTATGTAAGTCTTTTTTAAAAGCTAAATAAGCCTCTTGCCAGCTTTAGGACTCAGGAACGTGTTTCTCAAGGACCTGGGAACGTTACATCACTGAAATGGGATCACGGGGAAGAGTCCCTGACAATGCTCTCACCTCCCAGGTCTCTGTGGCAGCGAGGAGCCTGACACTGGGAGCTGCAAGTCTGGGGAATGTGGGAGAGAAATTAGGAGGCAGAGCAGACAGAAGCGCCCACCTAAATGACCCCCTCCCAACTGGATGCCGTGTGCTCCTAATGGTTTTATCCCTAGCATCAAGAAAAGGACCTGGCTTGTAGTCTTGTATCCTGTGTACCAGATAAGAGTTGAGGTCACTGTCCTCAGATTAGATAGGAACTGTTTACTTCTCTTCCCACTTGAACTTGGGTATGGTTTTTAAGGGCTATTCAATGCCTGCATCCTTCATTGTTTGTGCCTGCCACTTCCCCGAGCCGGCCTGGTGGGAGATGCTGGGACATGTGTGATGAGGACCCCTGAGGGGGCCCACAGGGCTGCTCCCCATCTCAGCATGGGGCTGGGGCCCCTCTGCTGAACCCCGACTCGGGAGTGATGCTTCCTCACCGTCACCCACACAGGCTCCTTTGACACCACAGTGTTTGGTTGTTCCTGGCTTCTTGCCACAGGTTGGGAGATCTGGGATCCGGAGGGGCTGCTCCTGATAATTGCTCCTCTTAGAACAGACTGAATGCTGAAGGTCTTGGGGTCTACAAGGGAAGTCCAACTTACTTCACTTGCTTTGTTTTCTCACCTGGACACAGGTGTCAGGTGGAAAGCCCAGGGCATGAAGGAGTTTCAGGAGACTGGTTGATGGAAGGTGCTTAGGGGACATGTGGAAATTTACACTTGGGAAACCTGAACTGTGCTGGTCCTCACGGCCTCACATGCCCCACATTTGTTCCTTTTCCCTGTTAATTTCCTACTGGCTTATTTAATTCAAAGCTGTAAACTGCTCCTGTGCCTTATCCTCAGTCCCTCTCCCCTAATCCTGGTCTCTGTCTCCCTGGCTTAGGGAGGTGGGGCAGGGTCTTGATCAGGACCTGAAACCGGCTCAACTCAAGGTTGGCATAAGAGAAGCCATATTGCAGAAAAGACACCATGTCGTAGCTTTGAATGACCTCTGACTGACTAACCCGGCTGGATTTGCACCCTCCAGGAGATCCACCTGCTCTAGAATTTATGACCCCTGCTAGTGCATATACCTCCCAGCTGCGATAAGACGATAACTTCATTCTTTTGAGTTCCTTAGGAATGTGATGACCCCCAAACAGAGAGTCTATGCTGATAGCCGTCATCAATGACAACTGAAAGATCTAGTGTGGCAACTCCCAGTCTGTAGCACCACAGGGTCAATGTTCCTACCCCCACCCCTATAACCCACTGGCCTGTATAACTGCTTTAAGATTCTGTGCCCCCTTAAGATGGTTCTTTTGGATGTTAGTCAGCCATCTTCCCTCTTGCTAGTAAGCTGTAATAAAATGCCTTTTCTCTGCCGCCATCTTGCCTCTTGACAATTGGCTTTTGTCTTGCTGAGAGTAGATCATGCCCTTTTGTGCAGTAACAGACCTACATCTCAAAGAATTGAGCGTCACAAAGAGGGTGCCATCATTTGATTATATTTGCCTTTGGATAATGGCCAGATCCTTTGAGTTCTTCTCAGTGTGTGTCTGGTGAGCAAGCCTCTTTTAAGGTCATCTAGTGTGGCACTGACCTTGCTTTCATTGACTCCTATAGTGTGCTCTCTCAGGATTCCTAAATTAAATATTCAGTTACATACACTGAGCTATTATTTGAATGACTTGTGAGTAGAGTTTTAAGAGTAACAGTATATAAATGTGGTATATATATATAATATATATATATACAATGGAATATTATTCAGTCATAAAAAGGAATGAAATCTTGCTATTTGTGAAAATATGGATGGAACTTGAGGACATTATGCTAAGTGAAATAAGTCAGATAGAGAAAGACAAATACTGCATGATCTCACTTATATGTGAAATCTAAAAAAGTTGAACTCATAGAACCAGAGAGTAGAGTAGTGGTTGCCAGGGACTGGGAGATGGAAGAAAAGAGGAGATGTTGTTCAAAGGGTACAAATTTTCAATTATAAAATGAATAAATTCTGGGGATCTAATGTACAGCATGGTGACGACAGCTAATAATACTGTATTGCATACTTGAAATCTGCTAAGAGAGTAGATCTTAAGTGTTCTCACCACACACAAAAATGGTAAAAATGTGAAGTGATGGATATGTTAATTAACTTGACTGTGGTAATCATTTCACAATGTACAGTCATGTATTACATAACAACAGGGATGCGTACTTAGAAATGTGTCCTTGGGTGATTTCGTTGTTGTGTGAACATCATAGAGTGCACTTACACAAACCTAGATGATATAGCCTACTACACACCAAGGCTGTGTGGTACTAATCTTATGGGACCACCATTGCATATGTGTTCCATTGATGACCAAAACGTTATTATGCAGCGCGTGACTGTATATGTATATTAAATCATCGTTTTGTATCCTAAAAAAAGAATATGTCCTAATAGTTTAAAATTCAAACAATACAGAAAAGTATTGGTCAGACAACAAAAAAACTTCCCAACATCCTGCACAAAGGGGGCACCACAGATGATATTCTGTAGATACTCATTTAATCTGATTGCATTTCATATGATATATTACCCATGTTGTATTTATCATAAACTATTTAATTTTCTTCTTAAAATTTTTTGCTTACATCTCTGTGCACCTTTTCCCTTTTCATCCTTGGTAGTCACTTTTAGCAGCCTGATCTTATTCTGCCACATCAGTTTCTGGCCTTATACAATAAAACATAAATAAATATACACATATAATTTTTTCATTTTTTATTCTAAGATGGTGCATAGATATATATATATATATATTGTGTGTGTTGATTCTCTAACCTGAGAACTCATGAAAATCCTGCAGTGATCTTTTTATTTTTTTAAGATTGGCTCTGAGGTAACATTGTTGCCAATCTTCCTCTTTTTTTTCCACCTCCTCAAAGCCCCAGTACGTAGTTGTATATCCTAGTTGTAGGTCATTCTAGTTCTTCTATGTGGGACGCTGCCACAGCATGAGTTGACCAGGGGTGTGTAGGTCCACGGCCAGGATCCAAACTGGTGAACCCTGAGCCACCCAAGTGGAGCGTGTGAGCTTAACCCCTACGCCACCGGGGTGGCCCCTTGCCAAGTCATCTTGTTTAGCTCTCTCATCCTTTTTAATAGAACAATAATATTCTGAGAACTGAATGAATCACATTCCCATATTCTCAGAAACTTGTAGATTTTCCAGTTTTTGCTACTACAAGCAGCTGCTATAAAAATGAGTAATTTCCTTCATATACCTGTACCTGATAGTGCTCTTATTTCTAGGAGGTGCATTTCCAGTTGTGGAATATGTTTGTCAAAAGGAATTCAAGCAACAATTAGAAGGACACACAGCTAAAATATACAACTACGTACTGAAGGGATTTGGGGAAAAAAAGCAGAAAAAAAAGAAAGAAGATTGGCAACAGTTGTTAGCTGAGGTGCCACTCTTTAAAAAAAAAAAGGAATTTGAGTAGAAGTATTCAGATTATTTTCCACAGGTCTGTGTAATTCACATTGTCATTTAAATGTGTGCAATGACCTTTCCTCCCAATTCTTGTCATTATTAGATATTATCTCCCTTGTTGATTTTTCTCATTCTATTAAACAGGAAATGATATTTAAATGCTATTTCAATTATTTTACTGTACATTTACTGATGAAATTAGGTGCTTCCTCTCTTCCCAGGATTGTCTCACATCCTTTATTTTTGCATCACAAAGAGAGAATTTTTAGAACCTCAAGGGAGAGACACCAGCCAAATGATTTTTCCTGAACTTTTATTCCCTATACAATGCAGTGTGACACAGTGGCTGGAAGTCCAAATTCAAGGTGTCAGCAGGGCCACGCTCCTTCCAAAAGCACTTCCACGTTCCTTGAAGTGTTATTCACAGTAGCCAAGACATGGAAGTGTCCATGGACAGATGAATGGATAAAGAAAATGTGGTATATACATACAATGAATGTTATTCAGCCTTTAAAAAGAAAGAAATTCTGCCACTGGTGACAACACATTCAAGATTACACCAGGTTGGTTGCAAAAAACCCCACAAAATATACTTTATACGCACTGTTATATGCATTAGATGTACCACTGCATGAAGTCATACGATTGAGATAAAATGGACTCCTCTATAAGAAGCATACAGTATGGAGGTGTCATGAGCATAGGATGGTCAAATTTCATTTCTCATGTAGTAAACACTTGAACTAAATCAAAACACCATTAACAAGGTCCCAATCAATGAATGCTATTATTGGTTATAACAATGGATTTATTAAGGTCATCTAGTAATTACTATGGCCCACACAGACCTGTCTCAGCGCCTTCATATCCCCCCAGGTCCAGGGGAAGAAGGATGTTTGATGGAGTGTTCCCTGCGGGTACTCACCTGGCTGATTGGAAGTCTCCCCTGCGGAACAGAACTCACGCCCCAGCAGCAGACAGACTTCCCTCCCGAGGGGCTCTCCCAGTTCAGTCTTCAATACACACAGCTTGTTCAAGTCATCTATTTCTCCCTGTGTGAGTTTTGGTAGATTTTGTCTTTCAAGGAATTGGTCTATTTCATCTGGGTCACCAAATTTGTAGGTATAGAGTTGTTCATGATATACTTTTATTATCCTTGTGGTATCCATGGGATCAATAGTGATGGCTCCTCTTTCTTTTCTGATATCAGCAATTTCCACCCTCTCTTTTTTTTTCTTAGATAGCCTGTTTAGAGATTTATCTGGTTTTTTTTTGTCTTTTCAAAGCACGAGTTGTTGGTTCCATTGATTTTCTCAATTGTTTTCCTGTTTTCAATTTCACTGATTTCTGCTCTAATGTTTATTATTTCTTTCCTTCTGCTTTCTTTGTGTTTAATGTGCTTTTCATTTTCTAGTTACCTAAGGTGAAATCTTAGATTAGTGATTTTAGGTCTTTCTTCTTTTCTAATATATTCATTCAATGCTATAATTTCCCTCTAAGCACTGCTTTCGCTGCATCTCACATATTTGATAAGTTGTGTTTTCAATTTCATTTAGTTTGAAATATTTTAAAATTTCTCTTGAGAGAGTTCTTCTTTGACCATCGTGTTATTTAGAAGTGTGTTGTTTAGTTTCCAAGTGTTTGGGAATTTTCCAGCTATCTGTTGATTTCTAGTTTAATTCCAATGTGGTCTGAGAGCATACTCTGTATCATTTTCTTTAAAAAATGTGTTCAGGGGCTGGCTCTGTGGCTGAGTGGTTAAGTTTGCACACTCCACTTCAGTGGCCCAGGTTCTCACCAGTTTGGATCCTGGGCACGGACATGGCACAGCTCATTATGCCATGTAGAGGTGGTGTCCCACATGACACAACTAGAAGGACCCACAACTAAAATATGTAACTATGTACTGGGGGGATTTGGGGAGAAAAAGCAAAAAAAAAAAGAGAAGATTGGCAACAGTTGTTAGCTCAGGTGCTAATCTTAAAAAAAAATGTGTTTGAGTGTGTTTTGTTCATAATGTGGTCTGTCTTGGTGAATGTTCTACATAAGCTGGAGAAGAATGTGTTTTCTGCTCTTTTTGGATGAAGTGGTTTATAAATGTCTATTATATCCAGCTGCTTGGTGGTGCTATTAAGCTCAACCATGTCCTTACTAGATCTGTCAGTTACAATACAGAGTGTTGAAATCTCCAAATATAATAGAGGATTAGTCAATTTCTCCTTGAAGTTCTCTCCATTTTTCCCTCACCTGTTTGATGCTGTGTTGTTGGTGCATATTCGTTAAGGAGTCTTATGCCTTCTTGGAGGATCTTCCTTTTATCATCATGCAGTGCTTCTCATTATCCCTGATAATTTTCCTTGCTCTGAAGTCTGCTTTGTCTGAAATTAATACAGCTGCTCCCAGTTTCTTTTGATTAGTGTTAGCATAGTATAGCTTTCTCCATTCATTTAGTTTTACTGTATCTATGTGTTTATATTAAAAGAGGGTTTCTTGTGGACAACATATAGTTAGGTCTGGTTTTTTGCTTTTTTTACCTGCATGGAGAGTCTGTCTTATAATCGGTATATGTAGACCATTGACATTCAGAGTGATTATTGATAGAGTTAGATTAATATTGACCATATTTGTTCCTGCTTTCTATTCATTGATTTTGTTGTTTCTTTTTAAAAATCTTATTCTCTTTTTCTACCTTTTTTTGGTTTTAATAGAGCGTTTTATATGATTGTATTTTCTCTCCTTTCTTAGCATGTCAATTATACTTTTTTTTTTTTTTAACTTTCTGCAGTGGGTGCATAGAGTTTGCAAAATACATTTACAACTAACCCATTTT
This sequence comes from Equus asinus, assembly GCF_041296235.1. Classification (NCBI taxonomy): domain Eukaryota; kingdom Metazoa; phylum Chordata; class Mammalia; order Perissodactyla; family Equidae; genus Equus; species Equus asinus. Next base: position 69,029,504 of record NC_091797.1, read on the forward strand.
CTTTCTTTCTTTTGTTTTTTTTTTTTTTGAGGAGGATTAGCCCTGAGCCAACATCTGCTGCTAATCCTCCTCTTTTTGCTGAGGAAGACTGGCCCTGAGCTAACATTCATGCCCATCTTCCTCTACTTTATATGTGGGATGCCTACCACAGCACGGCTTGCACCCCAGGCCGCCAAAACAGAATGTGCGCACTTAACCGCTGCGCCACCGGGCAGGCCTCCCTAAGTTCATTGTCAAATAACACTATACTGCTTCATGGGTGACACAAGAATCTCAGAGTATATCCCCAGTTCCTTCTCCCCGGCCCTTCTAACAGCTATAATTGCTGATGACATTGTTCCTATTATTTTGAACAAACTGTTATCTCTTAGATCAATTAAGGGTAGAAGAATAAAAGTTTTTGTTTTACCTTCATCTTTTGCTTCTCTGACACTCTTTCTCTCTTTATGTAGATCTGAGATTGTGACCTTTATAATTTTCCTTCTCTCTGAAGAGCTTCTTTCAACATTTCTTGCAAGGCAGGCCAACAAAGTCAATTTTTGTTTTTCTGAAAAGGTCTTTATTTCTCCTCCACTTTTGAAGGATAATCTTGCAGGATACAGAATTCTAGTTTGGTGGGTGTTTTCTTTCAACACTTTAAATATTACATTCTACTCTCTTCTTCTTTGTATGGTTTCAGAGGAGAAATCGAATGGAATTCTTATCCTTAATCCTCAAAAAGTAAGGTGTTTTTTCCTGTGACTTCTTTCAGGATTATCTCTTGTCTTTGAGCTTCTGTGTAGATGATATACCTTGGTGTAGGTTTTTGTGGTTCTTATCCTGCTTGGTATTGAGATTCCTGCATCTGTGATTTGGTGTCATTATTTTGGGAAATTCTCAGGCATTATTATTTCAAATATTTCTTCTCTCCTTCCTTTCTGTCTTTCTCCTCCTGTTGGTATTCATTTTACATGTGTGTTACACGTTTTGTAATTGTACCTCAGTTCTTTGATATTCTGTGTAATTTTAAAAAAATTTCTCTTTGCAGGTCAGTTTAGAAGTTTCTGTGGGCACATCCTCCAGCTCACTGGTCCTCTCCTTGGCGTGTCCAGTCTATTGATGAGCCTATCAAAAGCATTCTTCATTTCTGTTAATGTTTTTTACCTCTAGAATTTCATTTTGATTTTTTCTTGGAATTTCCATTTCTCTGTCCATATTACCCATTTGTTATTACATGTTGTCCACTTTTTCCATTAGAGCCCTTAACATATTAATCATAGTTATTTTAAATTCTTGATAATTCCCAAATCTCTGCCATATCTGAGTCTGATTCTGATGCTTGCTCTGTCTCTTCCAACTGTGTTTTTGTCTTGTAGTACTCTTTGTAGTTGTTTTTATTTTTCCCCTAAGGAAGATTTACCCTGAGCTAACATCCACTGCCAATCCTCCTCTTTTTTGCATGTGAGCTGCTGCCACAGCATGGCCACTGACAGATGAGTCGTGTAGATCTGCCCGTGGGAACTGAACCCAGGTGATTGAAGTGGAGTGTGCTGAACTTAACCACTAGGCAACCAGGGCTGGCCTTCCTTGTAGTTTTTTTATTGAAAGTGCAACATGATGTATTAGGTAAAAGGAATTGAGGTAAATAGGCCTTTAGAGTGAGATTTTATGTGTATCTGGCCAAGAGTCACACTGCTCATTGTTTGCCGTAGGTGCAGGTGATAGAGGCTAAGATTTCCTCTCTGGTGTCCTTGTCTTTGTCCCCCGTTGTCTTGGGTTTCCCTGGAGACCCCTTCTTGAGTAAAGTCTGAGCTGTGCAGTTCTTTCAGCCACCGCCCCTTTTTACACAGGGCTCTACTGGTGTGTCCTTAGTGTGGGGGGCTGGGGAAGCATTCTACAGACTTAGGGTTAGGTCTCAGCATACACTGAGCTTGTGTCCCTGGGCTGTGACCTTCACAGGTGCTTCTCAGGTTGTTTGGTTCTTTGCTGCCCCACCTTGGGTGAGACAGGAAGGCGGAGGAGGCTGGAGTTGGGTTCATCTCTCCCCAGCATCACGCTCCCACAAAAGCCAGTAGGTTAGGTTCTGGTAGGGAGTTTCCCTGGAGGGCAGAATGCTCCAGGTGTTTTCAGAATGGTTACTTTTCCCCACTCCCTGCCAGAAGTACAGGGTGATTTGTCTTTGATCTACACCCTAAAAACCTAGCCTTGTTGCTGGTGGTGAAACTCAACAAATTGTAGGAAGTCCTCTAATGCTGGGCCCCCCTGAAGTTTTTAGCTTTCAAGTTTGTCCACATGGAGCCTCCAGCAATTTACCAATCCAGTTTACATTTTAATGTCCTGGTACTGGCTCCAGCAGTGGCTTCTGCTCCAGTAAGCTGTGATTCCCTCTATTTGCCTGTTTCTACAATTTGGGGGGCTGGTATTTGCCCTGTGACCTCAGTTATCTGATGAATCTAAGAAGAGTTGTTGATTTCCAGTTTCTTCAGCTTTTTTCTCGTTGTGAGGCTGGGAGTGATACTTCCAAGCTACTTACATGTTGGACTGGAATCTGGAAGTCAGATTTGGTTTGGTTTTTCTAGGCTGTGGGTGGGCATGACAAATTTGGCAGCAGGCCAGATTGTCAGCTGCAGCTGTTGAATCAGCGTGCAGTGCTGGACAGAGGGGGGCAAAGAGTGTGTTAGCTGTCCCATTTACCTCACCCTGCTCTGAATTGCCACAATTGTTGCTTACTCTTCACTGCTACAGAATCAGTATGTCTTATCTCAGGAGTTTTACCTTCATCTTTTCAACAATTAATCCAAATTCACACCCAGACTTTTCATCTGGAAGTTGTGGATTGTGACAAAAGTGTTTTTACAAAAATTTCAGAGACTCACGATATCTCCCACTTTGGTCTGTGTGGGCCACTGTAGGGGAAATCAGCAAGCAGTATACTTAACCAAGTGATTATCAGTCTTGTGATTCAAGACTGTGTCACCCCAACAAGAAAATTCAGGTGAATGAACCAGAATTGACTTTATTTCCATCCCTTAGGATTCTTTTTGGACAGCCATCTGGACAGCCACCTGGAGGAGATTACAATCAGGCTGGTCTGTTGTTGCTCGTGGGTGAAACACGGAAGCATCATGCCCAGGAATGGTCAGAGTGGAAACCTAAAGTGTTAAAATATGTCTATATAATCTCACATATCTTCCTACCACTCTTTCTTGAACATTGTCCAGGAAACATACAAGAGATGATCCCTATTTGGGGACAACAGAGTTTACTAACTGTGTGGTAGGCAGAATAGTGACCTCCAAATATGTCCACTTCCTATTCTCTGGAACCTATGAATATGTTGCTTTATATGGCAAAAGTGATTTTTCATATGTTACTAAATTATGAATCTTTAGATAGAAAAATTACCCTGGATTATCCAGGTGGGCAAAATTTAATTACAAGGGTCTTTATAAGTGAAAGATGTAGGCACAAGAGTTGGAAACAGAGATATAGCATGGTGAGAAAGACTGAACCCGCCACTGCTGCCTTTGCAGAAAGAGGAAGAAGCCATGAGCTAAACAATGCTGGAAAAGACAAGGAAGCAGGTTCTCCCCTAGAATCTTCAGAAGGAACGCATTCTGCCAACACATGAATTTTAGCCCAGTGAGAATCATTTTGAACTTCTGACCTCCAGAACTATTCGATAACAAGTTTGTGTTAAGCCACTAACTTTGTGGCAATTAGTTACAGCAGTAATGGGAAATTAATACAGTAACCAAACAACCCAACTCAGGTGAGTAGAACGGGAAACGATGAGGGATCTTGGCAGATCCCTGGAATACCCTGACTATAAGTCATTATTAAATGGACTTGGTAACAAAAGATGCACCCCTGTGAGATGGCAGATGGTCCAGACAGTCGAAAATGTGAAAGAGTTTAGTTTAATTTCAAGGGCCAAATCAATGTGTGCAGAGTTGGCTGATCAGATGAAATAACAATACTCTATCCTGAAAAAGTGTCAAGAGTGGTGAGGCATCACTGGTAGCCCTGAGAAGGCATCAAAGGGCTGATATAGTCAGTTTTCCAGCAGCAGGGAGGTCAATGCCCCGAGAAATGTGTCATCCATTAATACGAAACCAATGAGCCAACTTTTGGCAGGAGTCACAAGTCTCCTCCAATGGAACAAGGTATAAGGTTTGCCATCTGGCAAGGTACTTGCTAGCTTCTATGTCAGGGACATAGAATCCTTTACTTTTGCCAGTTTGTGACAGAGGATACAGTGGAATTTCCAGTGTGATGATTGTTGCAGGTGGCAGTTGGTGATCTGGGAGGGGTAGGCTTGATAGCTTAGTTCTATTTGCTTTCGTCAAAGAACCACGGCATCTATATGACTGACCTGGACAGTCTGACAGGCAGCCACAAATTGTTTTTATATTCTGTAGCCCCAAAGAGTAATGTCTTTAATCTGTCAGAGTATTTTTCAAAGTGACAGAACAGACAGCTAGACCACTGGCAACAATTCAAGGGTCAAAAAATCAAGGTATTGGCCAGAGCTGTGAGAATGGCCATCAGTTCTGTCCAGAGTAGAGCGACTATGTCTGTTTTTATGTCTGCACAGTTGGAGAACCACTGCAACCGGTTGGACACCAAAACCAAACCGTGAGTGAATCAAGCCCAGACTTTAGGGGAATGTAGGTGAATCAAGGGCCCTGTTGAGCCAGTGAATTTGCTTCAGGTGATGGGGAGGGACAGAGAGGATAAGGTTTCAACCAGGGAGTAGTTGCCAATTCTTCATGTAAATCTGAGATGTTGCTGGGGCTGAACCAGCTGTGTTCTTGAATATACTATTTCCATCTGACCAAAAAGGCCTGATTAGCCAGGCACATATCGTCTCCAACACCCAGAGTCCAACTAGGTGCTATGACTTGGTTTTTTTCCCTCTAAACCAAACTTCTTCAGAGGAATCTTAAATTCTGGTCTTTCCTATGTCCTGAATCTGAGACGGCCAGGAGAGACGCACTTTACCAAGGCTAAGTTGCCAGGCGTCTTAGGCCTGAGCTCGCTCACTGTCCAGGTGGTACAGAAGCCTCCCACCCAAGAAGCCTGGGGCTGCTCCTTTGGGTCAGCTTCAGTGAACGGTGTGCCTCGTGCGGACTGAGACAGGCCCTGGTTCAGAGAGCAAGCACAGAGACCTCAGTCCCCCACAAAATAATACTGAGTAACAGTCAGGGATAGAAGGTTCACATTTTTTTTTATTTAGAGAAAAACACAGTAGTAAGTGAAGAAGGTAAAAATAACAAATGGTGTAAAATTTAAACTACACAAGGAGAATATAGTGAAAGACGTCTCCCTCCCTCCCTTGACTTCTAGACTCTCTTCCTAAGGCACCCACTGGCAGGTCCTATCTTTTCAGGAAAGTTTGAATATGCTTGTTCTTTTTACACCACGGGCGTCCACTTCCCATTTTCAGAAGCCCCTTCCGGAGCCCTGCCAGCGCCGACGCCTGCCCGCCCTCTGACCGCAGCCGCCGCGGGCTGGCCGCCCGTGTCCAGCCACGTTCGCCTCCACGCCGGCAGGGACCACCCGGGGCCTCCCTCTCCGGAGCGCAGCGGGAATGCCGCTGGGTTCCAGCCGAGTCGAAGGAGGCGTGCGTTCCACGTGGAGGCACGGCACACGCCCGGAGGTGTCCGCCTCGCGCTCCGGCCGCCGACGGCCGGGCTGTCCTCACTCGCCAGAGCTCTGCAGGGCCTCCTCAAACTTTCCGATCTTCGCCCCCCGACCTGTGGAAATCCGAATGTTTCGATGTGCATTTTATCTCGTCTATGTAAAGCAGACCTTCGCTTCGCAAAACGAAGCGCCATCTGCACTTGCAACGCGGCTTTGAGCATTTGTCTCGGTGCCCAACCTCCCAATTACTCGGTCCCCTTTGCCCCGACTTAACGTGGCGCCGCCAGCAGCTACTTCCGAGATCCGCTAAGACGAAGTCTCCCGACCAGCACCAAAGATGGCGTCTAGACCGCATCCTCCCCTCTGCGCACGCTCCGCTAGCCCCCACATTCCCCTCTCCATGGTCGTTCCCGGTTCCGCTCTAGCCGCCGCGCTCGGTGGGCGCCACCGCCAGCCAATCGCAGGGCGCGGACGCCGCTGGCCCCGCCCCGCGGATCAGCTGAGGGATCCGCAATGTCTGTTGACAGCGGCGACGCAGCCGGTTCCGGGTTCGGCGCGGGGCGGGGGGTAAGCGGACGGCGCGGGCTGCGGGCCGGCGGGCGGGACCCGGGAGGCCTGAGGCGTGCGGCCCGGCCCGCGGCGGCGTGGCGTGGGCGCCGAGGCCGGAGGGCCGCGGGGCGGGGGGAGGCGGGCCCAGCGTCTCCCTCTGCGGTCCCGAGTCTCACAGATGTTTCCGGGTTTCGTCAGATGTGAATCTGATGGAGCGGCCGGCGGAGGGCGAGCAGCCGCCGCAGCAGCAGCCGTGGGGAAGGCTCCTCCGCCTGGGCGCCGAGGAGGGCGAGCCGCACGTCCTCCTGAGGAAACGCGAGTGGACCATCGGGCGGAGGAGAGGTGCGGGGCGGGACTGGGCCGAGGGCTGGGGGCGGGGATCGGGGGACGTGGGGTGGGGCACGTGGGACAGGGGCTGGAGGACGGAGATCGGGGACCGGGGGCGGAGGACGTGGGACAGGGGCTGAGGGGCGGGGACCTGGGCCCTGGGGACGGGGGCTGGGCGAGACAGGGCCCACCAGGCTGTGGGAGGCCCCTGGGCAGGGCGCGCTGTGCTATCCAGTTTTTCCAGTGGAGTGGGCTGTCCTGTAAGAGCTGCCATTTATTCACTTATGGGTTTGCCCGGTCAGTTCTGAGTGCTTCGTGCAAATTATTTAATCCTCATTACAACTTTCTGCAGTAGGTGCATTTTTTCCCCAGAATGCAATCTTTTTAAGTTCATTACTACATAGAGCATCTTTTTTGATCTTGATGGAATGAAATTAGAAATCAGTTACAAGGAACACTGGAAAATTCACAGATATGTGGAAATTAAGTAACACACTTAAACAACCAATAGGTCAAAGAAGACGTCACAAGGGAAATTAGAAAATACCTTCAGATAAATGAAAATATAATGTACCCAAACTTATGGGATGCAGCTAAAGCAGTGCTCGGATGGAAATTTATAGCTGTAGATGGCTACATTAAAAACATCTCAAGTCTCAGCTCTTAGAGTAGAGCTGCTCAAATGTTTGTTGATTTAGTGAATCTGGGAAACTAAAGACTGGAACAAAGTCACACAGCTAGTGAGAAACGTGCCCTCACTCTCACACTTACTGCTCTAAATTCCTGAACAGCCATCTGGTACTTTGGCCTCGCTTGGAGCCTTCCTGCAGGGAGAAAAGTGCACTGGTCAGGCCAAGAAAAATATTGTTTGTCTGAAAATTAATTATCTCTCTGACGTTATACTTTAAAGAAGAAAGAATTCGAAAGATTCCTGTTTAAAAGTAAATGTTTTTTGGTTCTATTTTACCCCTTATCATGTACCTGCACCTGTTTTTGTCTGGGGAGGGTTTTTTTGGCAGTCTTAAATCCCCATATCAAGTTAAAAAAAATCTTTCTTTACAAATTTGAAAATATATCTGCATATCATTAGAAACTCTTGAAAAATGCATTAATTGTCTTTCATTGATGTAATAGGAAGTTTGGTGAAGAGCAGAAGCCCTGGAGACAAACTGCCTGTGTTTCCAACCTGGCACCACCACGTAACTTGCTTTGGGCTAACAACTTACCTTTCTGTGTCTTTCTACCTACTTTATAGAATCACTGAGGATTAAATGAGATTGTACATGTGAAGTGCTTAGAAGGAGCCTGGCTTAGAGTTAGCACTTAATGTTAGCCATTGTTGCTATAACACAACATTGTAATAACATCATTTTACGCATTGATACAAGGAGCAAAACTGTGTTGTTGAGTTAGTCTATTTCTTAATAGAAGTGCTTCCAGTGAATGTATTAACCTTTCCAGCAAAATGTAAAGGTTGCTTTATTAGTCTGCTCAGGCTGCCATAACAAAATACCACAGACCAGGAAGCTTAAACAACAGAAATTTATTTCTCACAATTTTGGAGTCTGGGAAGTCCAAGATCAAGGTGCCAGTGGATTTGTTTCCTGGTGAGAGCCTCTTCCTGGATTGCAGCCGGCTGCCTTCTTGCTGTGTCTACTGTGGGGAGAGAGAGCCTTGGTGTCTCCTCCTCTTGTAATGGCACCAGCCCTGTCAGATTAAGGCCCCATCTTAATGATCTCATTTACCCTTTGTCACCTCGTCAGAGGCCATATCTCTATATCCAGTGACATTGGGGGTTGGGGCTCCAACATAGAAATTTTGGTGGCACACAAACATTCTGTAAGAGTTGTAGAACTTGATTATATTTATTTTAAAATGATTACACTCTTGCTATATACAGGGTATTATTTTGAGGAAAAAAGAGAGCTGAACTGATATGTGGGAAGGGAAATGAGGGCTTCGCCTTCCCAAAGAGGTCCCCACTCTAGGGGAGTGGCAGAAATGTGTACTAAGCATGTGAGAGATTGAACCAACTGAATGACAAGCAGGGCAAATGCCAAGAATAGAGCTTTAGCACAAAGTATCTCTAATCCAAATTAGTTCCAGTGTGAAGAAGCCTGTTGAAAACCCACTCCAGTGACACAGTGACTAGTCTTGGGTTTGGGGCTGCAAGGAGACTATCCTGGTGGTTATGCTCAGTGTACTGGGATGATGTTGAGCACAAATGAAATTCGCCTTAGATAAACGTAACAAAGTACTTCTCATAATTTAAAGTGTTTGTGCAAATAAGATTTCTAATACTTAAGGTCCGTGGAAGTATAGTTCACATATAGTAAAATTCACACACACACCCTTTTTTGGTGTGTAAGGAAGACTGGCCCTGAGCTAACATCTGTGCCAATCTTCCTCTACTTTGTATGTGGGATGCCGCCACAGCATGGCTTGATAAGTGGTGTGTAGGTCCACACCTGGGATCCGAACCTGCAAAACCTGGGCTGCTGGAGCGTGGTGCGTGAACTTAACCACCACTGTGCCACCAGGCCAACCCCTAAAATTCTCCTCTTTTAGGTGTTCAGTGAGTTTTGAGAAATGAAACCACCACTACAGTCAAGATGTAGAACATTTCATCACTCCAGAAAGTTCACTGCTGGCCCTTTGGAGTCAGTCCCCTTGCCTCACCCCTAGCTCCTGGCATCCACCAATCTGATCTCTATCCCTATAGTTCTGCCTTTTCCAGAATGTCATCTAAGTGGACTCACAGTATTCCACCAGGCTTTTGTGTCTGGCTTCCTTCCCTTGGCGTAATGCTTTTGAGGTTCATCCTTGCTGTTGTGTGTATCAGTAGTGGTCTATTGTTTGGATGTGTCACAGTTTGTTAATTGACGACCAGTTGATGGACACTTATATTGCTTCCCACTGTGGGTTATTAAAAATAAAGCTACTGTAAATCTTAGCAGATATAGTATAAACCTATTGTATATTGTATATGGGATATTAAAAAGCTCCTGAAAGCTTTATTTTTTTTATAAGGAGAGAGCAAAGTATTTGAGAATTTGTCCCTTGCATTTAAGGCAGATGGAGTGATTGTATTCAGCTGTAGGCGCATCCCCCTTCTGTTTTAAATTTTATTAAACATAAGTATGCCTATGATAATTTGCTCAGTCATATTTTCTATGACTCTCTGTCATTGCTTCAATTTTGTGATGATTTATGAAACCTTAGATTACACAGAGAAGAAATTAAGGATTGAGTTAAGATACTGAAGGATTATTTAATTAAGCCCCTTAGTTTTTTTAAAGTTCTGTAATATTTACCAGGCTAGCTGCATATGTGTGCATATTGTAAAATTGTCACCAAGAAGCTCTTGATGTGTAGCTGTAGGTGTTGATGGGGTATCCTCTAGGTAATGAGAGTCAGGAAGGTTCAAGACGCAGTCCCTATCCCTTTGTTTTGGATTAACACTTAAATGCTTTTTAAAAAATTTCTTTGTACCTTATTTGATTAAGTGTTGTCTCCTTGTGTGTGTGCAGTGTGGGTCCTGGTTTCCAGTCATGTGCTTTGGTTAAGCAAGGGGCCGGGTTGTGCATGTTCCTCACGGTCGTAACCAGCCTGTCCCCTGTCTGTTTAAGGTTGTGACCTTTCGTTCCCCGGCAATAAGCTGGTCTCTGGAGATCACTGTAAAATTACAGTGGATGAAAAATCTGGTCAGGTATCACTGGAGGATACCAGGTAAGCTCTTTCTGAAGTTCTTTTCTGCTTTCTCGTGTTGCTTCAGGAAGCTGACTTGAAGCTGGTAACTGTGGGGAAGAAGCGAGGGCTCGTTTTCTGTGCCACCGTGGTTTGCTGGGCTCTCGAGGTGTGAGGAAATGGATTCTCTGGTTTCCAGGATGGGAAGCTCAGTGATGCTTCGGTGTCTGTGACACTTCCTGAATGTATTTAGATTTAAGCAAAAATATCTCAGAAATACGACTTAAAAGGCAGTAATAAACTTTTGGTTCATTCATATCTATTCAAGTTAGACTTATTTCCCCTGATCAAAAAAATCTTTCTTTTTTTCCTTAGTTCTTGTACAACATAAGTAATACACAAAAGTGAAAAGCTTTCCAAAATCCCACTCACCCATTAAAAATACATACATGTTTATTTTGTATTAGTGAGGTTATGCTATTTATATTGTCGTTTCTGCTTTTGTCACTCATGTTTATGGAGTGCTTGACATGTCAGTACGTCTAGATCTCTCGTGTCTTTTTCGTTATTGTTATATAGCAACTTATTTGTCAGCTCCCTTACTGATGGAAATTTATTGTTTTGGCTTTTTCTTGTTATAAATGACACTGCAGTGACTCTCCTCCAAGGCTCTTTGCATTTATGTCTGATCATTTTCTTGGAATATGTTTGTGGGAAGGAGTGCTGGGTCCAAATGTGCCTGCGTTAAACCTGGTACAGGTGGCAGGTGCCCTTCCCGCAGTACGTTGAGAGTGTGCCTTTCCCACCAAATGATTTTTTTATTTCTGTAGAGGTCGGGCGCTCTTGGAAGACTAGGAATTAGGTTTTATTAGGAAGAACAGATGCTCCTCCCCCTCTTCTAGTAGATGGCAGATGGAGTTCTTTATTTCTCAGCGCAATGGACAGTAACTGCTGGTTCTAGAGCCATCCTCCTGTGTCAGGTCCTGGCTTTCCCCACACTGCCTCTACAGCGGTATTAGCTTCCTGTGGCTGTTGTAACAAACTACCACAAATTTAGTGGCTTAAAACAATACAAATCTATGATCTTATGGTTCTGGAGGTCCCAAATCCAACCCAGGTTTCATTGGCCTAAATTCAAGGTGTTGGCAGGGTGAGCTCCTTCTGGGGGCTCTGGGAGAGAATCCCTTCCATGCCTTTTCCCGCTGCTGGAGGCTGCTGCATGCCTTGGCTGAGGTGGCTGGAGGGAAGGGGCTGTTCCAGACAGAAGGAGCTGCAGGTGCAGAGGCCCAGGGGCATGAGCAGGCCCTGCGTGGTCAGAGTGAGTGGTGATTGCAAAGCTGGGCCGTAGACTCGAGCAGGAAGGCCCCAGTGTCCACGCTAGGGAGTCTGGACTTCAACCTGGGAGAGTGAGAAGTTATCAGAGGGGTTTAAGCAGAAGGGTGAAATCAGACTTTTGGTTTGAAAGAGGGTGAGGATGGCTTGTGAGGGGAAGCCAGGCAGTATGGTGGCAGCCCTGTGTCTTTTGTAAGTGCAGTTTTACTGGGATGTGGCCACGGCCCTGCAGTTCGTAGTCTGGCTGCTTTCATGCGACAGTGGCAGAGCTGAGTAGTTGGGCCAGAGCTTGTGTGACTGCCCAGCCTGAGCTGTTTACTGTCTGGCCCTTTACAGAAAATGAAAGCGGTGACATGTGCTCAGACATAGAAGTGAAGCCTCTTCAGCACAGAGGCCTCAGGAGAGAATCCGTAGGGTTCAGGCAGGGGTGGTTTGAGTGCCTGATACTGCGTCAGTTTGCCCACTTGCCGAGTTGTGCTTTTGTCCTGCCCGCTGTCCCCTTGCCCAGGCTGTGCTCACCCACCTCTGAAGTTGTGTCGGGTGTCCACTCAGGAGGCCCTCCCCAGGGAAGTACTTCCCAGCCCTGCTGACTCAGGCTTCTGTCTATCCCGCGACACCCTGCGCCTGTCCCACCCGCAGTGGGTCCCTGACTGACGGGAGCGACCTTCCAACTGCAGGGACCATGCCATCTTCCCATCAGAAGCCCAGCATTTGTTTGCTTCTGCTGGAGCCATCTCATAGGCATGATCAGTGTGTGAGGAGTAAACTGACCCACGTCTGACTGCGGGAGGGAGGGCTAGAGCAGTGCGCAGAGCTGAGTGCAGGAGCAGGAGAGAAGCTGGCAATCAGAGCGTGGCACTTAGCAGTGCCGCGACCCCAGGAGGCGGAGGGCGGAGAGTGTGGCGTCGGAGCATGGAGGTGTTCAACACTTGATGAGACTGTCAGGCTGTCAGTAAGGGCCACAGGCAGGCTGTTCTCAAGAGAATTGTATGGCAGCACTTGTGTGTGTGCCTCATTAAGTAGTGACGTCATTCCTGTGAGTGTTTATCATTTTCAAAGTGGTGGTATTGAACTGCTTCACTAGCGGTGTTAGAAAAAGACATTTTTAACTCCAAGTTATTTTAAGTAGGATAAATTGCATTTTTGTTGTCTTTCCAGCACAAACGGAACGGTAATTAACAAGCTGAAGGTTGTTAAGAAGCAGATTTGCCCTTTACAGACCGGGGATGTCATCTACTTGGTGTACAGGAAGAATGAGCCAGAACACAGTAAGAAAGAGGGAAACCTGCTGGGGTGGACATGTGGGTGGTGTATGGTGGGGAAGTCCTGCCACAGCCGGCTGGCCTCGTGGAAGGAGAGTGCCTGTAGGAAGGTCAGTGTTAGCTACGTTCCTTTATTGTTGGCAGAGCTTCTGGGTGTGAGTGTTGTCTGCTGAGGAATGGGAGCATTGGCTTTGCAGTCAGAAATGACACGTGGTCAGGAGCCGTGCTCTTGGAATGGCAGCCAAGGGGCCGTGAATGAGGATGGTTTGGTGACATAGAGGAGTCTGTGTTGTGGGGATAAGACCTATTCTAGGCTCTGAAGGCATTGACATTCCGCTTTTGGAGACGTTAAGGAGACTGCAGAGGTTAGACTGGCTTCCGTTAGGGCTGTTGCAGCTGTGAGTGTCTGTTTGTGGAAGAAGGAGAGTTAGGGGAGTCTTTTGAAGGCCACCCCCGAAACAGGAAGAAGGCACCAATATTCCTGAGGTTGTCGCAGGCACAGTCAAAGCCAGCCCCTGGCCACACGGACGGGCCTTATGTCTGCTCATTCTGGTCGTTCGAAAGGATGAGCAAGGCAGAGATTCATCACCCAGCTGTCGCTTCACCTTCCCTCAGTCTGCCTCCTGGTTCCAGACGTTTTCTCCTGAGGCTTAATTATTTTAATGTTGGTTAAGTCGTCTGGATCACTGGTTTTAAAATCCCTTAAACTGGTGAATGTTACTAGCTGGTAAGTCAAAATAGTCAACAGGGACAGAGTGACTGCGAAGTAACTGGAGGCAACAGAAGAAAAAAATGAGTTCTCGCTGGTACGTGGGCTGACCCTGCACTGAGGTGGTCAATTTCCTTTTAGATGTGGCATACCTCTACGAATCTTTGCATGAGAAGCAAAGCATGACACAGGACTGCTTTGGTAAGTGAGATCGTAGCCAAGCAGTGGGTGCGTGTGAAGGGCTGTCGATTGTTTGAGGCACCTCTTGATCTGCTGGGGTGCCCTCCCGGGAGCAGCGGTGCTCCACCTGAGCCTTCAGTGCGCTCCTCCTACTCCTTTTGTGCTTACAGAAGCTAATAAAGAAAACGTGTTCCACGTCACCAAAGATACCTCAGGGGCCGGGCGAGGTGACGAGCCCCAGGTCCTGCCATCGTCGCCCACCACTCAGGTGTGCTTTGAGGAACCACAGCCATCAACGTCAATGTCGGCCCTCTTCCCCACGGCCTCTACCTCTTCCACAGAGCCCACCTCTGCAGGGCGAGTGCCTCCCTCCAGCTCTGGTGAGATGGGGATCTTGGGTGGGAGCTGCGTTCACTAATCCTGAGCCGTGTTGTCGCAGAAATGGATAAGCCACTAAGGAATTCAGAGGTGGCGTCGGGCTCTCAGTGGTAGTAAATATTGTCTTCATGTTCCATCCCCAAGAGAAATGCTGAAGGTGAGGGCCCATAGTTCTGTGGTATTTTTTACAGTTTTATTGGGATGTGATTCACATACCATAAAAATCACCCAAAGTACACTTCAGTTGGTTTTGCTGTCTTCACAGTGTTGTGCAGCTATCACCACTATCTAATTCCAGAACATTTTCATCATCCCGAAAGGAGACCCTGTACCCACCAGCAGTCACTCCTCATCCTCCCCTGGCAGCCAGTAATCTGCGTCCTGTCCCTCTGGCTGTGCCTGTTCTGGACACTGCGTATAAATGGAATCACACACTATGTGGCCTCTTATATCTGGCTGCTTTTACTCGGCACCATGTTTTCAAGACTCACCCAGAGGAGCATATGATTTAACCAGTTTTACATATACTGGTCCTTACAGCATGAATTCTTTACTTTCCTCTCTGGTCACTAGAAGAAGTTCAGACCATCTCGGTACAGCGTGACGCGAATGTTTCCTTGTAGGGTTAGAATGTAGAATAGATGTATACATATATTTCCTAAATTGGATCACACTCTATGTATTAATTGTTTTAGTTTACTCTCTTAGCTATTTTCCTTCTGGATTATCTTTAGAATTAACTTTTCAAGTTTAAAAAGTGTTGAGATTTTGATTTGGGGAGAACGGACATTTTTACAATACCCAGGAAAATGGTATTTTTCCCTATTTATTGAGCTCTTTGATGTTCTTCAGTGAAGTTTTATAGCCTTCTTCAGCTAGTTTTGGGATAATTCTTATTTATCCCTAGAATGCTTGCTCTCTCATTTTTACATTGTGGAGCACTCTACAGATTTTTTTTTGGCTGAGGAAGATTTACCCTGAGCTAAAATCTGTTGCCAATCTTCCTCTTTTTGCTGGAGGAAGATTTGCCCTGAGCTAACATCTGTGCCAGTCTTCCGCTATTTCATGTGTGTGTCACTGCCATAGCATGGCCACCAATGAGTGGTGTAGGTCTGCACCCAGAATCTGAACCCAGGCTGCCGAAGCAGAGTCTGCTGAACTTAACCACTAGGCCACGGGGCTGGCCCGTCTACAGACTTTTTATGGAGAGAAGACCCTCTTAAATCTCAGTGAGGGTGTGATTGGATGTGAGTAACAGAAAACCTGGCTCCCAGACACAGTCTGGAGATACACAGCTTAGCCCTGGCTCATCAGCTCAGGATGTCACCAGACACTTTCTGTCCATCGCATGTTGCCTCTTTGTCCTCTTACTTTTCATCTTGTGGTTGCAAGATGGCTGCCAGGGCTCTAGCCATCACAACCACATTCAAAAGCAGGACAGGGGAGCCTCTGTGAAAAGGGCTTTTGTTTCAAGTGGCTCTGTCGACTGCTCAGCAGCAGCAAAGAACTCTCTCCCAGAAGATTTCTGGAGAAATCCATCCCATTGGCCAATCTGGCTGCTCTGCTGCAGAATAGTCCTTAGTTTTACATCTGTTCTGGTGGGACGTGGGGAAGGAGAGGCAGGAAACGCAGGACTCAGTATGCCTCCTTGAGTGAAGGTCTTCTCCCACATCGTTTGAACCTGTATCGATTTTTTGTGAATTTGGCTTTTTACTTGCCAATACTGTTCCTCTTTTTTGAGGCATGCAGCTCCACTTCCTGTTTGTTATCCTCCTTATGGCTTTGTAGCACCCCCCACCTTCTTTGTTCAGAGGCCCCTGTGCCCACCTGTGCCTAAATCCTCAGCAGCAACACGCTCCAAGAAGCATACTTCACTCTTTTCCCAGATCTGTGACACCCCTGCTGTCTGAGGAACACCATTGTGGTGTGTGGTTGTGACTTTTCAGGGCTTCTTAGATGCTCATTAGCCATGCTTAGTAGCAAGAAAGGCTGTGGACAGTGAGTGCCTTGTGAGTCTCACCCAGCACCTCAGAGAGAAGAGGGGCTATGTAGACCAAACCAGTGACAAAAAGAGGCCCACTGGCCTGTCTCCTGGTAACTCCTAAACTGTAATCCCAGTTTCTCAGAGGCCTTTTGATTTTCCTCTGTTTTAGCATCATTACCTCAAAGTCTTGAGTGAAAGAAAAGGCAATCACACTCTCAAGATGAAAACATGCCAGAAATGGAAAAACTACATGGATGGCTGAAGTTCTACAGGTTCTAGAGGCCCACACACCGTTCACAGCATTGTCCGGGATCCTTCAATTGCAGAGGCACACACAGCTGGGGTGGGTGCTGCTCCACTGCTGGTTCCGCTCACCTGAAGTCTCCCCCCACGTAATGGCAGCCCCGAGAGAAGTGTTCAGCATACCTGAGTGTGGCCCCAGAGCGTGTCACATACAAGCTCAGATAAGATGGAAGGTTATGGGCATTTGGGATTGAGTACAAATCTCCAACCAGACCAAATGTGCCTTGTCTCTGGTCCTAAGCTGAGCGTTTTGTGGTTATTGTAACTCTTCAGAAGTGAAGCACAAAACAGCTCTGGCCTATAAAGAAAACCTATTTTAGCAGTAGAGTTTTTTCTATTCTCTTTTTATGTATAGCACAATGTAAGTGTGAATGGTCAGGTTTTGATAATTTTTTTTTTGATAATTTTTTGATGATGTTCTAATTTCTTTAAAAGGGCAGTGCTTTGGGGCTGGCCTGGTGGCACAGCGGTTAAGTTTGCACATTCCACTTCGGCAGCCCAGGGTTCACCGGTTCAGATCCCAGGTGTGGACATGGCACCGTTTGGCACGCCGTGCTGTGGTAGGCGTCCTACATATAAAGTAGAGGAAGATGGACATGGATGTTAGCTCAGGGCCAGTCTTCCTCAGAAAAAAGAGGAGGATTGGCAGCAGTTAGCTCAGGGCTAATCTTCCTCAAAAAAAAAAAAGGGCAGTGCTTTGACTCCACAAGCAAAGGCAACAAAACTGAAAATAAACAAATGGGACTACATCAAGCTTAAAGGCTTCTGCACTGCAAAGAAAACCATCAATAACATGAAAAGGCAGCCTGTGGAATGGGAGATAATATTTGCAAATCGTGTATCTGATAAAAGGTTGATATCCAAACTTTATGAAGAACTCATACAACTGAATAGCAAAAAACACAGTTTGATTAAAGAATGGGCAGAAGAGCTGAATAGACCTTTTTCCAAAGAAGACATACAGATGGCCTACGAGTACATGAAAAGATGATCAATGCAAAGATGCCACTAATCATCAGGGAAATGCAAATCAAAACCACAGTGAGGTACCACCTCACACCTGCTAGATGACTATTGTCAAAAAGTCAAAAGGTAAGAAATGCTGGTGAGGATGTGGAGAAAAGGGAACCTTTGTGTGCCCTTGCTGGCAATGTAAATTGGGGCAACCACTATGGAACATAGTATGGAGGATCTTCAAAAAGTTAAAAATAGAACTGCCATGTGATTTAGCAATCCCACTTCTTGACATATATCCAAAGGAAGTGAAATCACTGTCTTGAAAGAAATCTGCACTCCCATGTTCACTGCAACATTGTTCACAATAGTCAAGATATGGAGACAACGTAAGTGTCCATGGATGAATGAATGGGTGAAGAAAATGTGTGTGTATATTATATATATGTTGTATAGTATGTATATGTATTATATACACGCATATACCTACACACACGATGGAATATTCTGCCGTAAAAGGGCAATGCATTCGTATATTACTTGTGTAATTTAAAAGAATAAAAGCATGATCAGAAAAAAATACTGCTGTAGGCAAATTGTTCAAATGGAAAGGTTAGCTCCAATTATGACAACTTGGGGAAATGTTTCTATCTGAGTGCCTAAGTGTATGCATACTAACAAAACAACCATAGTTAATACTTACTAATACTTACCTGCTAAATGTGAGGTAGGGCACCAAGGGCTTTTGATAAGTGTGAAGTTACTTCTCACCACGTGCTGTCAGGGAGGTACCATCATCATAATCTTCTTCTGGAGTGAGAAGCCCTCCTGAGCGCAGAAGGCCCTCGAGACCACAGCGGGAGTGAAAACCAGCACCAAGAACCTGCCCAGGAAGCTGCCTGTTTTCCTCCCTTAGTGTCCGAGTTCATTTGTCCCCAAACAATTCTCACTTTTTTTTTTCAGCTGCTGTAGGCCAGTTTCTAGCTTTTTCAAAATAGTAACACCATATGAATATTATAGACTAGATATGTATTATACTGTCATATTATAAACTAGGTCTTTGCTAAGATAAAAGTTATTGGAAAGTTTCCATAGCTTTGTGCCCAGTTCATTTCAGTGTGACTTGAGTTTCTTGCTTATGTAGATCAGTACTTTCCCTGCGAGTCACTCTCTCCCTTCCTTCCCTTTATCACACTGTCTGGAAAACAGTTCGCAGTCATCATTGCCATCTCCTCTCTGGTCTTCATCTCCTTGCAGTCTGCAGCCTGCTGCATCCCTCTTCTGGAAGCTCTCGACTTCACTTGTACCTCTGTGTTAACACTGTCTAGAGCATAGTGTGTGTGACGTGATTACCAGCATGTGGACTGGCCCCATGTTAGACTGTGCAAGGGCTGATCCCCATCACAAACATCTCTGCATTTTTTTCACTGTGAAGATGCTACCTGCCCCCAGCTCTACCGAGCACAACGTTGGGCACAAATGCATTTAAGAAATGTGAGTTGAGTAAACAAGTATTTTTAGTAAGCATTTATTTTCAAAATAAGGCATTGTGGATTACCTGCACCTGGTTTGAATCAGTGGTGCGTTACCCCAAACGCTCTCTCCTTCCAAGGCAGATAAATCAGAACCTCTCTTGTTTGTCCCTTCCCTTTCTCAGGCTCCAGAGATGCAGATGTCTCCCCAAAAGGGTGTGGTCCCTCCAAGGCAAGTGATGAGATCTCCAGCCTCCCTTCAGCTTTCCCAGACAGAGAGGGAGCATCCTTTTCTCTGTTGGAACCCCAGGATCAGGAAGATTTGGAACCCATTAAGAAGAGAATGAAAGGAGGTCAGAGTCTCGTGTTTCTGTGTATCCTTCACCCTCTTGTGAGTGCCTTGGGGCCCCAATGGGACTGTCTGGTCCATCCCCAATGGGGCCTCATCTTCTGCAAAAGCATGAGGACGTTGTCTCAGGCTGACATCTTTGGTACTTCAACATTTTCCAAATGGAAATCTGGGCCTCTTCTTTCCTGTTTGCATCATTGGGATCAAATTGTCTACTATCAGGATAAACTCCTAGTCTGGAAACAATGCCACTCTATCCTGATAAGACAACCAATTTTTCTTTTTTGCTGAGGAAGGTTAGCCCTGACCTAACATCTACTGCCAGTCTTTCTCCACTTTATATGTGTGTTGCCGCCACAGCATGGCCGCCGACAAGTGGTATAGGTCTGCGCCCAGGATCAGAACCTGCAAACCCTGGCCGCCAAAGCAGAATGCACCATACTTAACCAGTGCACCACAGGGCCAGCCCCTGACAACTAGTTTTTAACACTAAGTTATCTTTAAGTGATAGTTTGAACTTTCACATTAAAGGTGATTTAGAGAAAAACCTACACTTTAAAAGCTAAAGTTAAAAGATTGTAAAAAATATTTGGGAATGTTGTGGTAGGACAGTAGCTGGTTGACAGGCCTGCGAGCAGCTCTCAGATTGGAGCGGTGTGACAGGATGGCTCCAGGAGGGGCCTGGGGGACAAAAATGAGATTATCTGATGTGTTGAGTGGGAAATTGAATTATCAGCTTGGGGAGGGTGTGGGAAGACTCATCAACAGGTACAGAAAAAGGTAAGCAAGTATAAAATTGAAGCCATTTTTAACTCCAGCAAAAATGAAAAATTGTGTAAGAAAGAAAACTTAGCTCTAGTGTTCTATTTGTCTCGGCAGTGAATACTTAAGCATGATAAACAGCAGTACCATATCCTGAGCCAGCAGTCGTGTTACAGCAGTACTAGGAAGGGGGCCTGGGGGCAAAATCCTTCTCCACCATAATAGAGGCTGGGAGATGATGTCGGTCAACCTAGGTGCAGCGTTAGAGGTCAGGGCACGGCAGTGCATGCAGGAGAAACTGGAAAGGTGTGAGAGTGGCTCCCTGAGAGGGAGCTTGGAGGTGGGGAGAGGCTGTGACAGACAACTGCTGCTTCCGTTTTCTTTTAAATATTTGACTTTTTAAATTGTGTGCAAATATTTCTTTAATTAAAGATAAAAATCTGTCATCAACAACACATGAGCATTGTAGGAAAATTAAAACACATTAGCAGAAGAAAAGAAGCAAGTTGTTAAAGCTCCTGGTGAGTCTGTGGCCTGTGCCTTCCTGCGTGTCCATGAATCGAGAATCATGTTGTTTGTTTAAACGAAAGTGACATTATACACAGATACTCTTTGACAGCTGGCCTTTGTCTCTTAACCATGTGTCCTAAATGTCCTTTGTGTCGTTAACTATTCTAAAACAGAATTTAAGCATATTGGAATATGAGGCTGATTTTGGGCCTTAAAAATGCCGTTTAAAATGCGAGCACCAGTGAGAACTTTTGTCTTCTGCCCACAGGTTCAGATGTTCGTAAAACAAAAGACCAAGCGTCTGTTTCCTCCCTGGTCATGACGGTCAGAACGTGTCCCTTTCTCTTGCAGACGGGAAGCCCAACCTGGAGCTGCAGATGTTGGTCGCGGACCAGAGTAGAGACACCCACACAGCCCTCGAGGATGTCAGCACTGTGGCCGTGAAGCCGGACAAGATGGAGGAGACGCTCACGTGCATCATCTGCCAGGACCTGCTGCACGACTGTGTGAGGTAGTGCACCATGGCCGCAGGACCTCGTCCAGGGAGGGCTGTGGGCTCTGGAGCAGAGGCCATGGGTGAAGCAAATTCTGAGTCATGTTTGGGGTTGAGTCTGCTGAGGTTACCATTGTCATTTGACTTGGGTGGCCAACTAGCCAGAAACCTAGCCCCGGGACCAAGGCTGATGTGGGGGTGGCTGTGGTAGACATGGGTCACGTCTAACCTGTGTGGCCTGAGCCACCTCAGGCATGGATCAGGTGAACTAACCGAGCAGAGGAAGTGTGACAGTCAGTGTACAGCAAGTGTCCCAGAGTGAAGAGCCTAGGAGTGCCTGGGGAGAGCCCTCCGTGCTTGTCTGTGGGAACTTAAGAGTTAGTGCCTGTCCGAATTTTAGCGGAGATTCAGATCTTTCCTACACTCAGTGTCTCTGTGCCTCGTATTCCTAAGTCACAGTCTCCTCTCCTATCCCTCCTGGAATACGGATTGCCTCGTGCCTCTGGCTTCTTTAAATTAACAAGGACTGAGTTAAAGCAGTTTAGGTGGAATGCGGTGTTTTTGTGCGGGGACCATTTCTCAGGTGGGTTGTGAAAGGCAGGTGGCGTCTCCCATCTGTTAGCTGAGGACACACATGCTGCCTGCAGTGGGCGCCGCACGAGGAGCACGGGCTTGAGGTTCCGCTGAGTCAAGAGGGCTTGTTGGGCAGGGAGTTCGATCTCTTTTCTGTTTTGTAACCAACCCTCAGCCTGAGCAAGGCCACATCCTCCTCTGGGGAAAGAAGCAGCGTGACCTGGAGTCCCTGCTTCTCACCTCTAGGCAGGCCATGCCCCTTGTGCCCCGGCATGCTGCAACCGGTGGCCCGATCCTCTACCCTCGAGTGCCCCAGGGGGTGTCTGACACCTGTCCTTGTGCCCTCAGCCTGCAGCCCTGCATGCACACCTTCTGCGCGGCCTGCTACTCTGGCTGGATGGAGCGCTCTGCCCTGTGTCCCACCTGCCGCTGTCCGGTTGAGCGGATCTGTAAAAACCACATTCTCAACAACCTGGTGGAGGCATACCTTCTCCAGCACCCAGGCAAGTGGGGCAGCCTGCCCAGCTCCAGGAGCCCGAGGCGTCTCTCCCCAGGAGCCCCCAGCCAGCAGAGCTGTGTTCTTTGAATTGCAGACAAGAGTCGCAGTGAGGAAGATGTGCGGAGCATGGCTGCCAGGAACAAGATCACTCAAGACATGCTGCAGCCCAAAGTCAGGAGGTCTTTCTCTGATGAGGAGGGGAGTTCAGAGGACCTGCTGGAGCTGTCGGATGTGGACAGTGAATCCTCGGATGTTAGGTGAGCCTGCACCTGGCTCCGAGTGGAGTCAGGAGCTGGGCAGGCAGCATGGTGTCTGAGTCTGGGTTCTGCACTGAGCAGCCCACCTGCCTCCCAGCTGGTGGTCTGGACTCACTTCTGACGTGTGATGTTGGGTAGTGACGTCACCTGCCTTGAGTGTGGCAAGAGTGGGGCAGGTGCTGAGGACAGCCACTGACCAGGTGACTGAAGATATTTGCTGCCCTGCCTCCTCCAATACCCTTGTTTTCCCCAGATATACATGGAACATTTATTCTTTTTTTTTGCTGCTTATCTGCACTTTTCTCCCAGTTTTATTGAGATATAATTGAAATATAGCACTGTGTAGGTTTTAGGTGGACACCATAATGGGTTGACTTACATCTGTTAAGAAATGATGACCACATAGCTGATACCCTTTTATTTGCGGACTCTTCATCCAGCTCCCTGACTCACGGGCTATGACAAATGTCATGATTATGATTTAATATGTTCTTGTCCCACATGAGCACCCTTACTCTCTGTAGCTTATCTAGTGGCCATCAGGTTCTGCCATTTAAGTTGCAATGTTTATCATTTGTCAGGATGTCATTACAGAAAAGCCACCGTCACCTGGCTGAGAGGATGTGATCCTAGGAGACCTTGGTTCATCTGCTGTGGAACGCTGATGTTTCCTGACTCAGAAATCAAGGATTTTGAGTCGAGGCCATGATATTTAAACAGACAAAGAAACAAAACCTTGTTTCTTTTCACAAAATTTAGCAAGTAATGGTCAAGCAAAAAGAACAGAAACCAAGGGGCCAGCCCAGTGGCATAGTAGTTGGGTTCACATTCTCTGCTTTGGTGGCCTAGGACTTGTGGGCTTGGACCCCAGGTGTGGACCTACACACCGCTCATCAAGCCATGCTGTGGTGGTGTCCCATATAAAATAGGGGAACATTGGCACAGATATTAGCTCAGGGACAATCTTCCTCACCAAAAAAAACGAAGAAGGAAACTGAAAATCATGTGAACACCTTATTTTATATCAATCTGGCCATTCATATACATAGTCATACATACTTTTTTTAAACAAGGTAGAATGTAATATAAATATTTTTATGAAGATGGGATTATACCGTACATAAGATTTTGTACTATTTCCGATAATTTTAATTGAGAAGCAGGGCTGCAGTGCATGGCCTTCGTTTATAGTTTCGTGCACGTGGCCAGTTATTTCGTGGAGATGAGTAGATGCCGGTGGAAGCCTCAGGTCGAAGTCTGACTGGAGAATGCCTTGCTGGACTTCTGACACTTGTGTCATCAAATGCGCATCAAAAAGGCGCTCACTGGCTCTCTGAGGGGTGCGTGGAGGGATTTCTGTCATTCCTGCTGACATGGTGTAGCAGGAGAGGAAGGTGGCCTCGTGCCCATTTACAGAATGTTTTTCTTACAAATGAGGCCGAACGTCTTTTCACTGTTTTTGCTTTTTCTAGTCAGGTCTTCCCTACTCTTCCCTCCCTGGGTCCTGCTGTTGGTGGCAGGCCCAGGAAGGTGTTCCCTGGCTGAGATGAGGGGAGGCGTCTGTGTTCGTCCTCCCTGTGGGCTCTTTTTTACCGTCTGCAGACTGTGATAGCTCAGCTGAAGTGCCTAAAGCTCGGCGTGGTGCAGGGCTTCTGCCGCCGGCTGGCAGGCTCACTGAGGACAGCAGCATTCAACTGTGCTCACTGTGCTCTGACTCTAACAAAGGGAAGGATGTGCAGACACTCTGTCGGTGCCCAGGGTGACAAGTACTGAGTGCACTGGGCAGGCTGAGTGCACCTCTGGACATGGTTCGTAGCTCCCCCAGCATCGAACCTGTGAGAGTGCATCCTGCCCCATGTGGGGACTGAGTGCACAGCCGCAGGAGATGCTGTGCCGCAGTGAGGGCAGGCAGGAGATGTCTCAGTACCCCAGCATAGCTGAAGAGAGTGAGGGCTCTGGAAAGCACAGGGGAGGGGAGCCGGGAGGTGGCAGAGAGCAGAGCCCTCAGCTGCTGTTGCGGAGGGAGCGCTGACGGGGTGCCAGGCGGGGACGCTCTGTCCTTCCCTCTGCACACACTGCGTGGCAGCAGATGGTGCAGAGCTGAGGCGTGAGGAGGGGCCAGTGGGCCTGGGGGTCTGGGTCTGCTCTTGTAAGGGCTGGGGCATGGTCGCCACCACCCACACCCACAAGAGCGGCTGTCACGCCACTCCTGCACACTCCAGGTCTGCCTCTTCTTTCCCTGCAGCCAGCCATACGTTGTGTGCAGACAGTGCCCCGAGTACCGAAGGCAAGCGGGGCAGCCCCTTCCCTGCCCAGGACCCGGCAGCGAGCCAGGGGCACCCCAGGCCCCGGGGGACGCACCGTCAACATCTGCCAGTGTCACAACAGGTGAGACAGCCGCGCCTTCCGTGCTGTTGCTCTGCTGTCGCCATTTGGGATGCTGGCTGGCATTTCTGCTGGCCTCTCTCTGGCTTCCCCCTGCTCTCCTGTCCTGCCTCAAGTAATCCCACTACCTCTTGTAGCTCGTTGCTTCTCATAATCTGTTTTGGGCTCTTAAGCCAGATAATTAGCTTGTTCACTTGTGGGCCTCCGCTCCTGGACACCCCTAGGGATTCAGTCTTGATTCTGTCACTTGGCCCCCCCAGCCCTCTGCTTCAGGGCATTTGGCAAACACCACTGGTGATGCCAAATCACTGGTGATGGCATCACCAGTGGTGCTTGCCGAAGCAAATGACCAGCACACATGGGCTGCTCGAATGAGAGACTGGCCACTTTCCAGCAGCAGGTTGTGGTGTTAACAGAGCCTCCCTGAGCTCTGTCACTGCCTGTTTCCAATGGGTGAGTCCTCAGGTGCCATCAAGAAAGGGAAAGTGGGCATGTGCAATCTGTGCTTTCAGCCTTGGCCATTCTGTGGTTAGTGGCCCCACAAGGGCCCAGTCTCTTAGCCACTGTTGGCCTGAGCCTGTCACAAGGCCACCGACCCAGGATTGTGACCCAGAGCCACATTCTTAACCATCTGCCATGACAGTGTGCCGTGGTTTTCTCGGTGGCTTCCTGTAGGCCCAGTGGATGGGGACAGGCAGTGCAGTGCTTGGCCAGCTCCTGGCTCTGCCACTCACAGGTGGGCTCTATTACTTGCAGAGTGCAGACTAAAGTCCCTTTGAGATGGGGCCTGTAGCCAGTGTGCATGCAGAGATAGAGCCTCCTGGTGGTGGACGAGTGTCTTGGGGCTGGACCACCTGGACGTGGCTCCCGGGGCGGGGTCCACCAGTCTTGCCCTCCAGGTCTGTCACTTACTTATTTGGAGGATGCAGAGATTAAATATAGAACTTGCTTTATTGTTTTATGGTATGTGCTTTATGGCCTGCCCTTCCCTTATAGGAAATGGTAGAAAACCTTTAAGGAATCTTTGAAATCTTGATACAACCACTATACCAAAAGATATCTTTGGCTATTTTTCGGTCTATTTAAACTCCTTAGTTTAGGGGCTAGCCCCATGGCCAAGTGGTTAAGTTCGCACACTCTACTTTGGTGGCCCAGGGTTTTGCCGGTTTGGATCCTGAGCATGGACCTGGCACTGCTCATCAAGCCATGCTGAGGCGGCGTCCCACATGCCACAACATGAAGGACCCACAACTAAAAATATGCGACTATGTACCAGGGGGCTTTGGGGAGAAAAAGGAAAAAAATGAAATCTTAAAAAAAAAAGCAACTCCTTAGTTTAAATGGTAGACTGTCATTTGGCCATTTAGGAGAATAGGACTGAGTTCTCTCTGGGTTTTCTCGTAGGTCTGTCTCTCCTCATGTATACTTTGTGGGTGTCCTCTAGATATGGGCCTAACCTGCTCTCTTTCTGCCTGTGTCCTGACTTGCACCTCCGGGACATCCTGTCTGTTCCGCAGCCCAGGATTACGTGTGCACCCTGCAGGGAAGCCACGCCATATGTACCTGCTGCTTCCAGCCCATGCCCGACCGAAGGGCGGAGCGCGAGCAGGACCCCCGCATCGCCCCCCAGCAGTGTGAGTAAGGGTGTGGGTGCACGCTGCCTTCCTGAGCAACCTCCGCACCACAGAGCCTCGCCCGTGTCCCTCCAGGCTCGGGTTCCACAGTGCTGTCCACTTTTGTCTATGGTTTGAAGTGCGGATGCAGTTCTGTTTTTTCATCTGCATAATAATTTTCCCCACGTGACTGTATTGAGTAATCCATCTTATCCATCTTTTTCCACCAATTGGTAACGCTGCCCCCATCACACACCGAGTTTCCATAATGGGTGGTTCTCCTTCAGGAGTCCACTTCTGACATCTGTCCCCATATCAGGGCCACAGTAGTTCTCTGTGTCGCTTTTAAATCTAGTAGGTGGACTACGATGGTGTAGTTTACAGTTCCTGGATTAGTGCTGAGAGCGAGCCTGTCGTTTACTTCATGGTTATTTGAATTTCTTTTTTAATTCTACTTTTATTTATTTATTTATTTATTTAGGTGAGGAAGATTGGCCCTGAGCTAACATCTGTTGCCAATCTTCCTCACCAAAAAGAGGAACATCTGTGTCAGCTAACATCTGTGCCAATCTTTCTCTGTTTTGTATGTGGGACGCTGCTGCAGTGTGGCTTGATGAGTGGTGTGTAGGTCCATGCCTGGGATCCAAACCCACAAACCCTGGGCTACCCAAGCGGAGTGTGAGAACTTAACCTCTGTGCTACTGGGCTGGCCCCTGTTATTTGAATTTCTTCCTCCCTGAGATGCCCGCCTGGTGGCTGTGCTCTGTTTCCACAGGTGCTGTCTGCCTGCAGCCCTTCTGCCACCTGTACTGGGGCTGCGCCCGGACCGGCTGCCTTGGCTGCCTGGCACCATTCTGTGGTAATGTCGGCTCTTCAGCTGAGTCACTTTGGCTTTTGCGAATTTCCTTGGTGCACCTGAGGGCGGTGACAGGGTGGTGTGGTCTTCCGTGTGCCCGAGGAAGGGGAGACCACCGTTGGTCACCACAAATTAATTAGCTTTTCGTGACATTTTGCGTAGGTTTTGCCATTTAGAAGCGTCAGTCCATGTTAGCTCAAAACCAAGCAATAACAGAACAGTTAGGGGGACACTGACTTCACAGTCAGGAGGGTTATGCACAAGGAACACCACCACTGAAAACACACAGTCTGGCTCAGTGTTCAGACTCCATGACAACAGACCAGGCGCTAAGGAGACTTGGAGAGCTGTCTGTTTCAGGAGGCAGTGGAACAGAAGTCATTTTACTTGTTCTCTCTTTAAAGTAGTATTTTGTCATGGAACTTTTTATTCTTTCTGAACTCTATAATGAAGGAAATTTAGTTAACTGTTGGGTGAACCATGCTTTTGTCAAGTGTCTATAAAACAGATAATGTTCCTTCCTCCATCCTGACAGAACTCAACCTGGGCGACAGGTGTCTGGACGGGGTGCTGAGCAACAACAACTATGAGTCGGACATCCTGAAGGTACCAGGCTTTGCATGCAGATGTGTGTTAGACGAAGGCCAAGAAGAGGCCTCCTCAGAACTCGTCAGTTCCGTGAATGATTCTTTTTGCATTTTCTGGCTAGTGCTGCCACTGAGTTTCTGCACCCCGTTGATGTATGTCTGTTTTCCTCATACTCCAAAAAATCAGTACTTGCTTTATGCCCATCACATCATGAATCCACAGGAACTGCTTCCCATGGCTCCGACTCCTGCCCTGCCCCACGCAGAGGTTTTCTGGGGTCAGGGCAGGGGACAGGCTGGCTCTTGGGTGGAACCAGGGCCTCTCTCTGACTCTTCCTTTCTGACCGTTTTCCTTCCCATGTTCAGGAAACTAGCCTGGCTCCTAGAATGTCAGTGTGTAATGTGCATGTCAGTCTCTTGCTGAGAAGCTTCCTTACCCCCGTTTACATCCAGCATCACACACAGGACTGAGGGCCTCTTCACCTGCGTGGCATGCTCCTCAGCACTACCACACTCTGGCTAGGTGTCCAAGGGGCACTTGTTGTAGGTTTGCACAAAAGGAGCCAGGCATCTCCCTGTGTCTGAAGGGCAGAGCACAGATCTAGACCCTCAGCTCCCTTGTCACGTGGTCATGGGCCTGTTGCTGCACTGTGGCCACTCCGGCCAAGGCTGGATATCTCACCACTCCTGTGCAGGAATGTCTTTGCAGAATTTTAGAGAGAGTGGTAACTCCTACGCTCAAGGTTCTAAAGCTGGCCTGCCTTTTGAGGCTCCAAAGAAGCATCTCAGACAGGAATCCTTGTGCACCAGTTTGTGAATGTGCTACCACATCAGTCCCGGGCATCCTGGGCCTCTTCCAAGCGTCCTGGTCCTTGGGCTGTCCCGGGTGTCCTCAGCCATGGTCTTGGAAGGAGGCCCCCATAGCTGCACGTGGTACACGGCCTTGCCGCCCTCTGCAAATGCCTGCCACATTTAGGCTGGTTATGCTTTGGCTTCACCCAACCTCAAGGGCCTTTTCTGGAATGTTCACCCTCTTGTCATTTGAGTATTTCTTTCTCCGAGATAGTATTTCTTCTGTCACCCTTGTTTCCCTATCGCAGAATTACCTGGCAACCAGGGGTTTGACGTGGAAGAACGTGCTAGCTGAAAGCCTCGTGGCCCTGCAGAGGGGACTCTTCTTACTGTCTGGTGAGCTGCGTCGTGGTTGCTCCCCCTCTGGGGTGATGTGCACTTCCGGGGTGCCTTTGCTCCTATAATACAGGAACACCTGCCAGGCCACACCTTGGTAGTACTGCTGTCTGCTTTCCCACATTCACAACTTTAGCTTCTGTCTACCCTGGCAGAGACAGACAGAAAGGTCCTCATACTTTCAGAATTTTTTTGAAAGTTGGGTTTGAGCCCACATGATGCATTCTAGGATCTTTTCTCCACGAGGGAGGAGAGGGCACTCTGGAGAGACCTTGGCTCCACCGCTGCTCAGCGCCGAGATCTGGGGGCTAGCTGTTCCCACACCCTTAGGGTCCTCATTGGCCTGTTGCTCTGTGTCGGTGACTTGGTGAAGGCTCACGTCCTCTCCCAGGGACACCCAGTGCGTTGTGAAATGTGATTCTTGTCACTGATGGAAGCTGCAGAAAAGCCAGCAAGTGACTTTTTCTCAAAGACATAAATTATTACAAAAGACTTGAGAGGTTTCCTGGGAATACTTACAATCTTCTAAGGTGTTTCTGTCTCATGGACACATTCTAGTGAGTATCTCGGATGCTGGGGCAGCTCTGTGGGGTTGCCTAAATCTATCAGCTGGGTCTTAACTCTTTTTGCTTTTTTCGTTTATTTGTTTGAGGAAGATTAGCCCTGAGCTAACATCTGCCACCAACCCTCCTCTTCTTGCTGAGGAAGACTGGCCCTGAGCTAACATCCGTGCCTATCTTCCTTCACTTTATATGTGGGACGCCTGCGACAGCTTGGCTTGATGAGTGGTGCATAGGTCCGCACCCAGGATCCAAACTGGTGAACCTTGGGCTGCTGAAGCGAAACGTGCACACTTAACTGCTGCACCACTGGGCCAGCCCCTCTTTTTGCTTTTTAATGGCTCATTCTTTTTATAAGAATGACATGACTCACAAAGAAAATGTGAGTGGTACAGGGAAGTATGAAGGATAAAGTAAAAGTCATCGGAAATCCCACCACCTAAAGATGTACCCAGTGATTATGTTTTTGTGATGACCCTTCTGAGTACATACGCTCATGCGTGTACACAATTTTCATAAGTGAAATCCTACCGTATGTGCTGTTTTATAACCTACTGTTGACTCAACAGTATATCTGGGACCCTTTCTGTGTCAATAAAGGTCTATACCTTGATTTTTTTTTTTTGAAGATTTTGTTTTTTTCCTTTTTCTCCCCAAAGCCCGCCAATACATAGTTGTATATTCTTCGTTGTGGGTCCTTCTAGTTGTGGCATGTGGGATGCTGCCTCAGCGTGGTTTGATGAGCAGTGCCATGTCCGCACCCAGGATTCGAACCAACGAAACACTGGGCCGCCTGCAGCGGAGCACACAAACTTTACCACTCGGCCATGGGGCCAGCCCCCTCTATACCTTGATTTTAATTGTTGTTCAGTACACTAATGTAGTTTATTCCTCCAGTTCATTAGTTAAGGGTCTTTAAGTCCCTTCCAGCTTTTCACTATATGAGACAACACTGTAGCTGCTGAGCTTGCAGTACTGGAGATTTGAAGAGTTGTCTCCTTAGGGTGAATAAATAGGTTTATTGGAGAGTGGTACACACAGCTGAGACTTTGTCATGTGAACTGTCCTCCCTAAGGATGTGCCTCGGGGCGTGAGGGCCGGCCCCCTGAGCCCAGCAGCCCTGCGTTTGCCTTTCAGGCCTTGTCTGTATGAAACAGGGAGACAGTGCTAAAGCATTGTTTTATCTGCCCATGTTTGATTATTAACAAAATTGAAGATGTTGTCTTATGGGTCATTTGCTTATGTGTGACCTTGGCCCATGTTTATATTAGACCATTTGGATTTGGGAGGATGGATTTGGTGGTGTGTTTGTTAATTAAGGGTACAACACTTGTCATTTGTGTTGCAGATACATTTTGCACCACTTCATCAGTAGTTCACCTTTGCTGTGTGTGTTTCCGTTGTGATGCTTAAGCTGTAGGCAGTTAATTTTACAGATCCTTTCCTATGTGCCGTTTGGTTTTCGTGACATGCTTAGAAATAGCTGAAGAGAAGAGTAATACTCATCTTTCTTAGTACTTTTTTGGATTTTTAAAAATATTTGAATTTTTTCTCCAAGTGGAGTTATTTTGTTGTAAGGAAATAAATTGAGATCTCAATTGGTTTTCTTCTTGTTTTTCAAGCCTCTAGTGCATTGTCTCTCACCCATTTATGAATCAGTATGTTAGTTTCCCACTAGTTTGCAAGGCCATGTGTGTTCTGCTGTTCTGGAAGTGTGGCGCTGCCTGATGGCTGGCCGCACCCGTGGGTGTCCCTTCCAGACTACAGGGTCACCGGGAACACCGTGCTGTGCTACTGCTGCGGACTGCGAAGCTTCCGCGAGCTGACCTACCAGTATCGGCAGAACATTCCTCCATCTGAGTTGCCAGGTAAGCAGCACCCCCCCTGCCCCCAACTGTGTTCTGTTGGGATTGGCTCCTGCTCTCCTTCATGTTGGATGGATACTTGACGTGGGCCTTTGCTCTGCGTCCTTAGTTGATGTCTGCGTCAGCGAGGAGGAAACTGGGCAGAGAGGCTGCGTGAGGGCTGCGCTTATTTCCGGACCATGGTCTGTCTGATGTTAGCTCAACTTTGGGCCCATCTGCCGTAACGTGGGTTCCGTCCTCTACCTGCTGTCAGCTCAGGCTCTGGGCCTGTCTGCTGTGACATGAGTTTCTAAAACAAGATGCTCAAAAACATCCTATAGACTACTGGAGTAGTCTTACTCCGAAATTCGTTTTTATTTAAACATTTCTTTCCTTTCCTAAAATCTTGGAGCAGTCCAAGGAAACTAGATATAAAGCATGACAAAATGCTGTGCGTTTCAGCTGCTGTTTCTCTTCGGGTCTCTACTTAAATTCACTTAGCTGAGTGTGTAAGTGTGAAATGTATTATTACACATATGTAATTTTTTCTCTTCCTAGTGGCTGTAACGTCCCGTCCTGATTGCTACTGGGGCCGCAACTGCCGTACCCAGGTGAAGGCCCACCATGCAATGTGAGTCAGACACGTGCTCTGCTGGGCTGGGCACAGGAGTGTCAGCACGGGTCCTCATGCTAGATGGGGAGCTGAAACAGTCCTGCAGGAATCAATCCCTCCTTTTATTTATTTATTTATTTTTGAGGAAGATTAGCCCTGTGCTAACATCTGCTGCCAATCCTCCTCTTTTTGCTGAGAAAGACTGGCCCTGAGCTAACATTCATGCCCATCTTCCTCTACTTTATATGTGGGACACCTACCACAGTATGGCTTGCCAAGTGGTGCCATGTCCACACCTGGGATCTGAACCCGTGAACCCCGGGCCACCGAAGCCAAACGTGCGCACTTAACTGCTGCACCACCAGGCTGGCCCCAATCCCTACTTTTCCTAACAGTGTCGACGCAAATAATCCATAACCAGTCTATACATCAAAATTGGCATGAGTTTATTATGAGCCAGACATGAGGACCGTATAGCCTGGGAGAATCCTTCCAAAAAGGAACGAAGCACTCCAAAGAAGTGGGGTGTATGGAGTGGTTATGTACTGTCCAAGAGCACGTGTCACACATGATTGAAACGATTCTTTTATAATAGTCACAAGATTGCCCTGTTGGCACAGCCGTTGATGGACACAGCAGGTAGTAGGTCTGCTGTCTCGGTGGGCACAGCAGCGTGGCAGGTCTGTTGTCTCGAGCTGGGTGGTCACAGGTGAGCACAGCAATCAGTTCCTAGCCTAGAGAGAGATGCTTATCCTTAAGGAAATGCCAGTGTGGGGGAAGTTCAACTTTATCTTAAGGGCATTTGTTCTTGCCTTTGGGAGACAGCAAAGGCTTAAAGCAGATATACAATGTGTGCTCAACACCCTTTTGGGAAAAAAAATAAAGTTAGGCCAAATCAGCTTTACACCAAATGGCTTCCTCATATACTCCAATATATCCTATTGCTTGCCATTTTTATCAACAGGAAAGTGATTTTTTTTTGTTTAAGTGTTTTCACCAAGTTGATATCTCAGTTTTTAGGAATGTCCATGAACTGTTCAATGATCTGCTTAAAAACATATTAATTTAGTGGTTGTGCATCTGTAAAGTCACGTAGTGTATAGAATAGCATTATCATTTAGAAATTCTGCTCTTTTTCTGTTACCTTGCTTCATGAGATGTTTGCATGCCAACGTTCACCTGCGTCTTCCACCTCCAGGTCTCCAGAGTACAGCCTGTCATTCCCAGCTGACACATTTGACATTTAGCACTTTCCAAATCAGTGACTGTGGTCAATGAGAACGTCCTTCCGGAGCCATGGGCCCCGTGCACATGTCGCTGTGCACATGTGTTTGTCTGTGTTTGGTGCTACGAGTGGGTGTCTGTGATGGCTCTGAGTGGGTCACTCTCACCAGGTGTTTCCCACGGAGTCTTTAATAAAAGGCCTCTTCCTGGTGACAGCCATGGGTCGTCTGCTGGAGTAAGCTCACCTCCGCTTTTAAACCGTAGGAGAAGTGATCATATCAGTCAGTGTCGTGTGTTGATGCTGTTTGAAGCAACTGTAATCCCCGTCATGTGTCGTCTAATTAAAGTAACTGACAGAGTGCCCTTAGTGCAGGAGACACAGTGAGGACTGGAGAGGCAGCTCCTTCCAAGGCATGGCTCTGCTTCCTGTTTGAGCTGCACAGTGCGTGGGAGAGGCCATTCATTGTGAGAAAGGAGACTTCACTGCTGACCCACCAGCCTCTGTCAATAAAAACTCGGGCAGGGGCAGCAGAGGCGTGCCGTCTCCCATGGGGGTGCCCTGCTCTTCATGGACAGGAAGGTGACAGTACTGTCACCCAGTGGGCACGCCCGTCAGCCTCGCGGGTGGTTCGTGGCACCGTGAGGTGCTGGGGAGGTGCAGCTTCAAGTCTTCTCTAGAAAATTACCTAAGATGTTGGACTTTTACTTTAAATTTAAAAAGGAAAGAGGAAGGCTGCCTTTGGGGGTTAGTTTCTTTGATGGTATTAAAAATAGGCCTCTGCAGCCCCTATGTGCGCGCATAGTTGATTGTCCGTGTAGTTCTTTCAGTATGCAATTTCAGAATTGGTTTATTTGAAGGCTTCTCTGATGCCCCATTGTATAATGTGACTCTTTTCTCCCTGCAGGAAATTCAATCACATCTGTGAACAGACCAGGTTCAAGAACTGAGCATCCAGGGAGGCATCGAGATGGCTTGGCAGCATCGGAGGTCACTGATGGCATGTTTCAGAAAATACCGAATATAAACTAAAATGTTTATATTTCACAGTCCCCCTCAGGGGACACTGGGGGTCTCTGTGTCCTACCCTCTGGTGTGACTTTCTTTTGTGGAGTGAGACCCTCTCAGTGAGACCCCCCGCAGCCTGGGCGGCACAACTTCCTCTGAGCCCTGGGCCACTCAGGGCGCTTCGGCTGGAAGAGCAGCCCTCAGCCGTCCCTTCCTGTCAAGATGGCGACATGCAGGTGTGCTCTTTGTACCTTCCCCACAGCTGTGGTTACAGCGGATGTCTCTCTTCAAGAAAAGCTTCCTGGGAGAAGGAAAGTTTGTCAGAAGCATTCTGCCGTTTAAGGAAAGGGAGCAGCAGTTTACAGCCCACGGGCCGTACGGAGTGCCCTGCCACAGGACAGCCACAGCGTCTCATAGTTTTTTATTTTAATAGGTTTGGTGCTTATCTTCTAATAAGATTTAAATATCACAAACTGTAGCACAAATAACGTAATTTATAATTTTCAAATTGACTAAAATTGGGGATCGTATGGTTTTTGAAAGAATGTATGTTTGCGTTTGTTAAAAAAAAATCATCAGATGTCCAGAACTGCTAACGCTAGACCTCCGACGTTAAGAGTGTGGCCCCTCCCGGCAGGCATAGGTGGGTCGCCACCGTCTTGAGCCTGCGGAGGAGCAAAGCGCTGGTGCTTGCTGCAGGCCGCTGAGCGGTGCCCGTGTTCTCCGTTCCCTCTGGGCCTGTGCAGCCGTGGGCCATGCGCAGGCCAGCCCTGGCGGCACCGCCTGCCCACAGCGCCCCTTCCCATGCAGACGGCCAGGGGCCTTGCTTCTGCTAGTCCTTGCCTTTTCCTCCTGCGTGGGGTTTGCCGTGTCATCTGGAATAATACTTGAAATTTTATTCTTTGTAAAAAGGAAAAAAGTTTTTTATCTTCTGTTGAAATTACCTGTTAAGCTTGTTTGCAAAATTGTAACTTTTGCTTCTCCTCAGGAATACAATTTTCCACTGTTGACTTGCTCTTGATCAGACTCTGAGAAGCAGCGCTGTTTGTGGAAGAAGCCCCCTTCCGCGTCCTAATAAACAAGCTGTGTCTGTCTCTCTCCCCGAATGTGTGTGTGTTTGTGTGAGGGCTGCAGTGTGCCCCTTCCCATCACCGTGCGACAGGCTGCAGATGGCGCTAGTTACTTACTGCCACCAGAGGCCACTTGGCAGGGCCGCCACACTGAATGAGTGGGCCCTGCAGGCAGGCATGCCTCGGGGTCGGGGCCCAGGTCTGAGCCCTGGGGACAGGCCTGGGGTCTCAGGTCCGCCCACACCAAGGGAGCCACAGCCTCTTGGTCGAGTCGAAGCCTTGGCTCTGTGTCTAAGCCCCAGGCTCAGCTTGTGCAGAGTGAGGCCTGCCCTCCGCTCCTCATCACCCCTTTCACTCCCTCCTCCTCCCCCTCCTGAAAAGTAAGAACCAAGTCTTGGCCCCTTAGAGGATAGACCCGCCTTTTTTTGCCTAGGTTTAAACAGAACGTGCGCCTCTCCTCAGGCTGTGCTGGGTCTGTCCCTGCAGGGAAGGGCACATGGCTCATCAGACTCAGGGTCCATGGTGTGGAGCTGACTCTGCTAGAGCTTGGGGACCCCATTTCTAATGAGCACATGGGGTCAGCACAGAGCTGGTTGGCTCTAACCCACGCTGAGGAGCCTTGAGACTAGGGCGGTTGATCTCCAGGCTTGATGACGACAAGCTGTTCCACAGAGCTGAATGAGTGTGCTCTCACGCAATGCTTTTATGACTTTCTGTACTTCCTGCTCCTCAGCACCCTCCCACCCCACCCCACAGCCAGCCCACAGTTGGGTTGGAGCCCTGATGTGTGTCTCTCCTGGTGGCACAGGCTCCCTTGGGGTGTGTGGCTGGCTTGTGCAGAGGGAGACACCCACCTACTTATCTCCGGCTTCTTGGGACAAGCCCCAGAGCAGGCCCAGCTGGGTCTCCACTGCTTGGTTCCTGCCCCCCATGTCCTTCCACAGCCTTGCTCAGCCCGTCCCCAGGCCCTCATCCCTCTTGGGCTCCTGGTGCCCCATGACAGAACAGGGGCCATCCCTACCCACACTTCCCATTTGCCATGTACCCTCCAAAGGGCTGCACACTAGGCCTTCCTGGCATGTGGGTCCGAGCTCTGAGGTGCACGGTTGATGCCATGGAAGCCTCACTGGGCCAGCATCTGTCAGAGCTGCAACCTGGCACCCAGCAAGTCATCTTGAATGCTGCGGAGATAGCAGGATCAGGTTGCAGGCCCAGAGCCGAGAGCAGCAGGGGGCATCGTGGATTTTGCCATCAGGAAGTACCCAAACTGGGAGAGGAGGTGGAGTCTGAGGCGGGCCTCTACCAGCTGGGGCCCTGCAGCTAGACAGGCCCTCACGCAGCACAGAGGCCCCGAGTAGCTGGGTTCTGAATCAGGTGGGCTCGTCACTGCAGTGGACATCAGCAGCCCGCACTAGCAAACTAACCTCTTCTCTGGAGGAAAAAAGCAAAAAGGGGGAATTAATCGAAAAGCCCAGGGCAGACCTGACCAAGTGTGACTGGACCAAGAGGGCTGGATGCTGTCCTGGGACCCCCCTCTCCCTCTGTTTGTAATGGCTGCTCCCCAGACCTCAGCTTCCGTCAGGCAGAAGCGGTTAGCAGGCAGAAGTGGTTAGCTGGCAGCCTCCCCACTGGTTCCAAGGGAAGTTCATCTCAGACCCCATCACTGATGGGCCAGACCTGAGCCTCTCACTGCATCCCTGGGCACTAGCACCCCCAGGGAGGTGGGGCACGGCAGGGGCAACCCAGGAAGAGGAAGAGGAAGGGGCAATGTCTCCATGAAGAAAGCAGACTGGCTCTGGGTCAGCAGGGCCGGGGCTTACACCCGGCAGGCCAGAGAGCCCGCCCAGGCCTGACCCAAATGGGGACTGTGCAGGTGGTGGTCTGGAGGGAGCACCAGCCAGGTCAGGTACTCCCCTTGGAAACGCCAGGCCGCCTGTAGGTGGGGATGTGGAGGAAGCCAGACACTTTCGGGGTGGGATTCGGAGCTCCCTGCAGAGTTAACTCCAAAGTCCTGGGTGCCCTTGGAGTGTGGCCCCATCTGGCCTCTGTCACTCTCGTCTCCTCACTCCCACTGCTTCTCAGCCTCTCTCAGCCTGTGTCCTCTTCTATGAGACAGAAGCAATACAGTTTTTACCGCAGGTGGTGTTGAGAAGTGAAGGGCTCAGACTAGCCTGGCACGGAGGCAACTCTCAGCCTGCGTCTCAATTACCCTATCTCCTGGCAGAATCTTCCGGCATGTCCTTGGGCATGCCACATGCTGTTCGTGTCTTTGTTCCGAGTGTGCCCCTTGCTTCAAATGTCCTCTTTTCTATCCTGTCTCTTGTGATGTCAGCAAAAGTGAATGGAGCAGTGCTAGGCCATGCATCTTCCTTCCTGCTCTCCGTTGCTGTCTCAGCTGCACAGAGAAGTGGGAGGGAGGCCAGTCCACAAAGCTGCCAGCTGAAGGAGGCCAGTGCACCACAAGTCCTGGTGACCTGCAGAAGAGCCACCTGCCAGCTCCCAGGAGATAATTGTTAGGGTCTCAGGAATGTCATGAGCTGATGACCTAAACACAGCCATTTAAAAAGTCATATACAGTTGGATTTCATAACTCATATTAAAAACAAAGGTAATAAGCCCTCAGGACTCCTTCCTTCCTAATGAACTGACTCCATGTGACCATCACCTGTGCTCTCGTGGGCACTTGCGTCTGTGCATCTGTCTGGTGTAGGTTCTCTACGATGGTGCACAGCCCTTCCCACCCACCCATTTGTGGACCTTACGTTGGGAGCTTGAAACCGGCCCTGCTGGGAGTGTTCACACCACAGAAATGGGTAAATGCTACAGATCAGGGTCATTTTGTTTTTGTCTTTTCTGGCGAGAAGGTTGTTAAACACCAGTACACCACTGCACTCAACCAATATAATCATGAGAAATAAGAGAGTTGTTTGAAGCCACTACGTTTGGGGTGGCTTGTTACATAGCAACCAATGACAATATCATGGCCTCTGAAGGCCCAGCATGGGGTCGCCCCTGCCCTCCCCCAGGAAACCTCCCCTTCTACCCACCCCACCTGCAGAGTCTTCCACTGTGTTTCTGCCTCTGGGCCCTGGCGTGTGCCGGTTCCTCCTTACTGCTCCTCCTACAGAGCACCAGATGGTGACACCGGATCATCACTCAGGGTCAGCTCAGATGTGCTCCTCAGAGGGGACCCCTGGCCACTCCACCACATGGGTCCCCACCCAGCCACTCTAGTGTCAACCTGTTTGGTTTTCTTCCTGATGCCTGTCATTTTTGGAAAGTAAACATTTACTTACTGTTTTTCTCCCCCTTCAAAACTCCAGAGCAGGGACTTCCTCTCTTGCTCATTGTTGTATACTCGGCCAGAACGCCTGATGTGGCCAGCATATGATGATCGCGGATGGTCAAGTGAGCAGATCCAGTGAAGGCCAGCTTAGACGCCACTGAGTGGGAGTCCTCCCCGAGGCACAGGTGGCGGCTCTTTCCTTTGCCTCTGCTAAACCTAATGCGTGCTCTCATTTTTGTTTGACGTTTTTGTCTCCTTCTAAAGACAGTGAGCCTGGACTGTGTCTTAGAGCAGCAGACTGGCAGTAGTCCACGTCTCTCGAACGAGTGTGGGAATGAAATGTTGGAAGTCAATCAGACCAGGAGTTATGGCCATCTGCCATGTGTGCGAGCGTGGGCTTGTGAGCAGTGTTCCTCTCGGTAGTAGTTCTGTGTGTTTTCCTTGGCGCCATAAGAAACGCCACAGCCAGGGGGTTAAACAGCAGACAATTATCCCTCACAGTCTGGAGGCTGGTTCCCCTGAGGCCTCTCTCCTTGGCGTGTAGACGCCGTCTCCTCCCTGTGTCCTCATGTGGTCGTCCCTCTGTGCGTGTCTGTGTCCTGATCTCCCCTTATTAGGACACCAGTCACTGGATTGGGCCCACCCATATGGCCTCATTTTGCCTTAATCACCTCTTGAAGGCCCTGTGTCCACATACAGTTACATCCTAAGGTCCTGGGGGTTAGAGCATTCAACATTTAGGGGACACAATTCAGCCCATAACACTTATCATCAAACGTGCAACTCCACAGGGTTTTATAAAAATCACATGGTTTTTCTTGGCAAAACCTACATACTATTAACACCTTATGGAAAGTTGAACAATGCTCTCTGCCACCAAAGACGCCCACGTCCTAATCCCTGGGACCTGTGAATATGTCACTTTATCTAGTAAAAGGGACCTTGCTGACTACATTAAGGGCCTTGAGATGAGGAGATCATGCTGCATTATCCTGTGGGTCCTCAATGTAATTGCAAGTTCCTGATAAAGCAGGCAAGAAAGTCAGAGGTGGGAGATGCAGTGACAGAGCAGAGGTTGGAGTGAGGCTCTGGAAGATGGAGGAAGGGGCCAGTAGCCCAGAGATGCCCTAGAAACTGGAAAAGGCAAAGGAAACAAACACTCCCCAGAGCCTCCGGAAGGAACACGGCCCTGAGACACCCTGATTTTGGATGTCTGACCTCCAGAACTGTGAGAGAATGAATTCATGTGTTTTAAGCCACTAAGTTTCTGGTGATTTGTTACACGGCTGCAGGAAGCTAATACGCCACCCCCCCCACCCCCCCCGCAACACGCTTCTCCTTTGGTTTTCAGTGTTCAGGAGGGGTCCAGTGTTTTCTGAGGCTTTGCAGTAAGAGGTAGAGAATTCTATGCTCACCTGAGCTCCCGTGGGCACCTTAGCTTGTTGATGGGATGTGGCTGAGTATGTACCCTGGGCTGGGGTCACTCTGATGAATGAGACAGCCCTCCTGCTCCAGCAACACCTGCTCCCCAGTGATGCTCCTCCACCCTGTGGCTTTTGGATCTATGTAGGAGATGCCTATCCCTTGAACTGCAAATACTCATCTCTAGGTGCCGGCCTGCAGACTCCACTTGGCAAAAAGAACTCTGTTTCCCGCACAGAGCCCTGCCCTGTCCCTCCATGCCTATCCTCGCAGTCTCCCCCATCTCAGAAAATGGCTCAGCCCCCATCTGTGGCTTGGATCCCCAAGGAGTTGTCCTCAGTCTCTCTTTTCCTCAGTGCCACCCGCCCCCAATAAGCAAGTCCACTGAGCACTACTTCCAGAACTCGGCCTCAGCCCTCCCGCTGTGCTCCATCCCTTAGCCTCAGGCCCATGGCCAGCAGAGCCCAAGGCTCAAGCTGCCCCACAACTCACATCTGGAAGGCACCTGAGTGATCTCTTCAAACACATCAGACGGCTTCCCAGCGCTCTGACGGACCGTAGCGGCTTGCCCCCTCAGCCTCGTTGCAGACCCTCTGGACGTGCACGTCCCTCTCCTTGTAAAGCTCTTCTCTCAGAGCTTCACATGCCTCCTCGCCATGTGAGTTCAGCTAAAGGATGACTTCGTCGAGAAACCTTTGAATACATGGTTTCCCTTGCTGTTCCCGATCCTGCAACCCTGATCCCACAGTTCCCTCCATGACTCCTTTTCTTACTTTATTCATGTGTCTGCTCACACTCATGGCAGAGGGCCACCCCATACCATCCGTCTGAAATAGCTGCATGCCTCCTCACCCCTCCTTACCCGGTCCTTCTCTTCACTCATCACTTCCTGTCTTGCCTGTCTGTGTTTGTCGTCTAGTTCTCTGACAGAGTGTAACCTCACGACAGCAGGGATTGTGTACAGTATCTAAAATACCACTTTGTATACAGTTGCCCACAATGAATACTTACTGAATGAATGACGACCCCATGAAACTGGCAGCCCTCTGACTCCAACACACGTAAGTCATTGCTCTGAATGTCTGGTATTTCCCACACAAACGAAGCTAGACTGGAGTGGGGGATCTCGTCTCTCCTCTTCCTCCATCTAACCCCCTACACACAGAACATTGCCCAGGCCATTCGAGGCACTGGATTGTGTCCGTCAACAAATTAATGGATAACAAAATGTGGTATATCCAGACAGTGGACTATTATTCAGCCATAAAAAGGAACTGCATTCTGATACATGCTAAGACATGGATGAATCTCAAAACATTATGCTAAGTAAATAAGAAGGCAATCACAAAAGGCCACATATTGTGTGATCCTATTCGTACAAAATGTCCGTAATAGATTAATCCATAGAGATAGAGAATAGATTAGTGGTTGGTAGGAGCTGAGAGAAGGGGGAATGGGCAGTGACTGTATGCATATAGACAAGAGGGATCATTTGGGGTTATGAAATGTTCAAAACTGAATTGTAGTAAATTCAGTTTTATTTACTAAACATAGTAAATCCAGTTTTTTTACTAAAATGTAGTAAATGTAACTGTAAATTTACTTTAAAAATCATTGAATTGTACACATGAAATGGGTAAATTATATTGTATGTAAATAATACCTTATAAAACTGTTAAAAATTTTACTTAGAGTAGTGTTTTTCTTCTGCATGGATATGCCATCAATTTAATATATAATTAGGCTCATTTGCTTCTGTTTGTATTTAGATTTAGTGTTTGTCACACTTTTCTTGCTAATTTAATTATTCCCCAGTTTCCCCCATTAGTTGTATCTTACATAGCTGCAGTACAATATCAAAACCAGGAAACTCACATTGGTCT
The DNA here is from genome assembly GCF_041296235.1 of Equus asinus. Taxonomy (NCBI): domain Eukaryota; kingdom Metazoa; phylum Chordata; class Mammalia; order Perissodactyla; family Equidae; genus Equus; species Equus asinus. Next base: position 69,071,246 of record NC_091797.1, read on the forward strand.
GAAGTGTGTGCACAGTTCCATGTCATTTTAGCCCATGTACAGATTCACGGAACCACCACTGCAATCAAGATGCAGAACTGCCCATCACCACAAAGACCTGCTTCGTCCTGTCCTGTTTCAGTCATAGCCACCCCCATCATTCATAACCCTTGGCAACCATTAATTTTTTCCCATATCTATAATTTTGTTATTTCAGGAATGTTACATACGTGGCATCATATCAGCATAATCATAACAGTATAGTCTTTTTGATATTTTTCCCCCTCAGCCTAATGCCCTTGAGATTCATCCAAGTTGTTGTGCATATCAATATTTCTTCTCATCGCTTAGGAGAATTCCGCGGTGTGGATGTACCGTGGTTTGTATAACCATTCATCCACCGTAGGATTGGTTAAATTTTGGTTGTTTCCAGTTTTGAACTATTACAAATAAAGCTACTGTGAACAATAGTGTACAGGCCTTTGTCTGGACATAAGTTTCATTTCTCTGAGTTAAATGTCCAGCAGTGCAGTTGCTGGGTAATATAATTAAGCATATGTTTAATTTTTAAAGAAATTGCCAAACTATATTCCAGAGTGGCTGCACCATTTTACATTCCCACCAGCAAAGTATGAGAGCTTTAGTTTCTCCACATCATTGCCAGCATTTGGTATTGCCACTATTTTATTTTAGCTTCCCTGATGGTCTTAATTTGCATCTCTGTAATGGCCAGTGATGTTGAACACATTTCACAAGCTTATTTGCCATCCGTATATCCTGTTCAATGAAACATCTCTTCACATATTTGCTTATCTTCTAATTGTATTTTTTTTTTGGAGGAAGATTAGCCCTGAGCCAACATCTGCTGCTAATCCTCCTCTTTTTGCTGAGGAAGACTGGCCCTGAGCTAACATCCATGCCCATCTTCCTCTAGTTTATATGTGGGATGCCTACCACAGTATGGCTTGACAAGTGATGCCATGTGCACAGCTGGGATCTGAACTGGCGAACCCCAAGCCGCTGAAGTGGAACATGTGAACTTAACCACTGCACCACCGGGCAGGCCCCCTAATCATATTTTTCTTTTCTTTTCTTCTTTATTTTTTTTTTGAGGAAGATCAGCCCTGAGCTAACATCTGCCTATCCTCCTCTTTTTGCTGAGGAAGACTGGCCCTGAGCTAGCATCCGTGCCCATCTTCCTCCGCTTTATATGTAGGACGCCTGCCACAGCATGGCTTGCCAAGCAGTGCCATGTCCACACCTGGGATCCGAACTGGCAAACCCCAGGCCACCAAAGTGGAACATAAATGCTTAACCGCTGTGCCACCCGCCGGCCCAGTATTTTTTTACTGTTAGTTTTGAGAGTTCTTAATATATTCTAGGTACTAGTCCATCAAATTTGTGGTTTGCAAATTTTTCTCAGTCCGTAGTTTGTCTTTTTATTCTTTTAATGGAGTCTTTCTCAAAACAAACGTTTTTAATTTTGATAAAATCCAATCTATCTCTTTCTTTTGTGGATTGTGCTTTTCATGTCATGTCTAAGAACTCTTCGCCAAGTCCTCAGACCTTAAAATTTTCTATTTTTCTTGTAAAAGTTTTATTGATTCATATATTTTGACATGTAAATCCATAATTATTTTGAGTTAAATTTTGCACTTGCAGATGACACGATGGTCTACATAGAAAATTCCAAGGAATTTACAACAAAAAAGTTCCTAGAACTAATAAGTGAATTCATCAAGGTCTCAGGATACAAGCACAACACACAGAATTTCATCACATTTCCATATATTAGCAATGAATATGTGGAAACCAACATTTAAGACAGAATACCACTTACAATCACTCCAAACACAATGAAATACTTAGGCGCAAACTTCACAAAACATGTACAGGATCTGCATGCTTAAAATTACAAAATGCTGATGAAAGAAATCAAAGAAGATCTAAATAAAAGGAGAGACATACATGTTCATGTTCCACATAGTAAAAATGTCAGTTCTCCGCAAATCCATCTATAGTTTTAATGCAATTCCTATCAGAATCCCAGGAAGGATTTTTGTAGACATAGACAAGTTTATTCTAAAAGTTATATGGTAGGACGTGGGCCCCCAAGTAGCTAGAACAATCCTGAAAAAGAAGAAAGTGATAGGAATCCACTACTCCATATTAGGGCTTGCTGTAACGCAAAGATGAAACCATGAAAAGATGGAAAGATGAATAACGATGGGCGGGATAAAAGGTTCGGGGTTCAGGGTGCTGAGGGGCGGTGGGGAGGACCCAGCGCGCCCCCACCTCCTTGCCACATGACCCCGCCCCCGCGTTTACTAGCCACGCCCCAAACGGGGCCGGGGCGGGGCCAGAGTGGTCACGCCCATAATCTGAGGCGATGGGCGGGGTGGGGCAGGGACCGGCGCGCCGGCCACGCCACTTCCGCCGGAAGCTCAATTGTCCGGCTTCCTGTCGGAGTTGGTCCTGCAAGTCTTGCGAGCTACGTTTCTACCGGGAAAAGAGGCGCAGACTCACTTTCTGAAATCTGCGTCGGGCTAGTTGCGAGTGGGGTCACCCTGGCCCTCGTCCAGAGCAGCCCTGCCCGAGGACGGCTCCCGGCGGGCAGAGGAGGACGTTCTTTTTCCGGAACGGAGGCGGCGCGCGCTGGTGGTGTCCGGGGGGCTCGAGGCGGCGCTGCACCGCGTCCCGCCCCTCGCACGGCCACGTCTCCGCCGGAGCAGTCGGGCTGGCCTGTCGCGGCCTCCGCAGCGCCGGTGAGGGTCGGGGGGCGGCGGGGAGTCGGGGACGCGGGGGCCGGGTGCTGGTGCCGCTGCTCGCGGGGGGCCCGGGCCGGCTCCATGAACGCCTTCCCCTCGGGCCCGCGCAGCGCCTCTCCCGTCACGCGCGCTCGGCCTCCTCGGAGTCCTGTCAGGACGGCAGCCGTCGTGGAGCCGGGGTCCGAGGGTCGGGTGGCGGTTCCTCTCCCTCTCTCGGCGCGTCTCGGTCTGGGTGCCCGGGGTGCCCGAGCGGCGCGGGCACACTTGCCCAGGGAACGGACCTGCGGCTTGGCCTTGGTGGAGCCCACGTCCGCTGTGTCAGTCGTGCGATGGGCGCATCGCCCTGGGTCCTGGGTGCAGGGGAAGTCGCGCCGTGTCCCCCGTCGCTGCGCGCGCTGCGTCGGAGATGCCGACTGATACAGAGGCGCTTGCCGAGCGTGTCGAGTGGTGCGCGGGGGTCTGGAGGGAGGTGACGTTGGGGCCGGGGCCTCGGACAAGAGGCTGGCCGTGCCGAATTGGGGGTAGGAGGGCTTCGGGCAGAAAGAGCAGCGAGTGTGAGGACCCTGAGGGAGGACCCGAGTCGGTGTTCCTGGGCAGAGGAGTGTCACAAGGGTGTGACGAGGACCAGGGTGCAGTGTGGGCGGGGCCGCGCGGAGTAAGAGGCTCGGATTTTGTTGTCAGTGTGATTGAAAACCGCTGGGTCCGCGTGAGCCATTCGCAGGTGACTCATGGACTTTAAAAAATTTTAAATTATCCCTTTAATTGCAAACATAACCCTTTACTGGAATGATGGCTTTCAGTTACAGTGTACCTTGAATAGCAAGAAAAGAAAAGAAAAAGCGTCTGACATTACTCACATTCAAAAGTAGCTCTTTTTTGGGCCAGTTCCCTTAAGCAGCAGTATACCTTCTTAAGTGAGAATATCTTTAGTTGGCTTTTCCCTATTAATTTTGACAAGCAATTGAAAGGAAAATTACACTAATAGTAATAACTACCATTTATTGAGGGCCTAGGACAGACCCTGTGCCTTGTTGCATTCAGTACTGGCAAAGATTTTGTGTCTTTTCTCATCTTGCTAATGAGGAAACTGGCTGATTGTGGTTTAGAAGTCTGCCCAGGATCTCCTGCTGAGGGTAGAGGCGTCGGGACTGGGAGCCGGGATTCCTGCCCCCGGGGCCACCCTTTACCTGGCGCTGCTGTACAGTGACACGGGGTTTCTCAGGGCTTTCACTTTGTGTGTCTCTGGTCACTTTTGGTTACTGGTGTGGCCTCAACTAGGTATTATCTTCTTAAGGGAAGCCTGTTTTATCTTTGGCCATACTCTGTTGTTTCTAATTGCCCATAGGAACAACTTAAGGTGGGGGGATGGAGCTGTTGATGTGTCTATACCGAATTCGTGTAATCTGCTGTATGGGGGAAGCTGGGAGTCGCACAGGTGCCTGACGGTGGTTCTCTGCATGAAGTCCCTTGATGTCAGACAGGGGTGAGCCCAGAGGTGTGAACTCTCTGTGAAGTTCGCAGTCATGGCTTTGTCCGGTCTCTTCCCTCCAGGAAACACAGTGGAATGCAGGTGGTCAGAATGGTACTATGATAAGACTGACCTCTTTATTTATTATTATTTTTTTAAATCACAAAATGCAGTGCTACTAATAACAGCTTCCTGGTGATGTGCTTCTGCTGTCTGACCCTCCTCCTCGTTTGTTTTTGTCAGCAGTCTGAGGTAATGAGGCCCTGAACAACTGAGTTATACTAAGTAAAATTCATGTGAGACTGAGGATAGACAGGGAATGCCGGCTTAGTACCCACAGAAGTGCCACTCTGCCAGAGGCCGCTTTGGGCAGTCAGTGAATTCTGTGTCTTGTCTGGCTTCGGGAGGAGCTGCATGTGAACAGGAGCCACTTTCATGACCAGTCACAGTCACGGGTTCTCTATTCTGGAGAGCTGTACCGTGCATCTCTGGAGGGGGTAGGACTACTTGGGAATTAGAAGGTTTCTTGTTTAGCAACAAATCCAAAAGGAATTGAGTGAATGTAGTCTGTGATGGCATTGGGCTCAGATGGGCTGATGCATTTGTCTCCGTGTTTGATGTGCCTTCATCAGTGGGCCTCAGACGGCTCGGCCTTTGTTCCTCTTTCTGGACAGCGTCAGCCATTGTCACCATGTGCCACTCCTCTGTGGTGGCACATTCTCTTCTGTGGCTCCTTGGCTGCCCCTCTGCCCCCACTTCTCTAGTTGGCATGTCTGTCTTTAGTAGATAAGTCCACCCCTGCTGGCTGTCCTGCTCCTCCTTCTCATACCAGTGACATTGCTTATCTGGGCTGTGGCCATTACAAGCTGCTCTCTCAGTTTTTAATTCTCAGGGGCTTTCTTTGCCTCCACTGAATCTGTAGCTCCCAAGTATTTTTAGTAGAAATAGAATTTTTCTGTATTTGAAAAGGCAGTGTTGATGCTCAAGGATGCAAATACTGTATCATTTTGTTTGGGAACACTGTCTTGGTCACTAAGAAGTGAAAGCCAAGGAATTAAGTCAGTAGCCTGCGTTGAGCACTGCTCTGAGTGGGGGATGTTGGAAGTGGTAGGGGCAGTCTTGGGGTAGTGGTTTCTGCTTCCAAGGATCATACAACGTGATGGAGGAGATGGACAGACACACATTGCAGTGTGGTGTGCATGCAGAGGGTAATGTGATGGCAGAAGGCAGTGGGCCAAGTGCTTTACCTGAGGCCCAGGAGAGACTTCAGAGCAGCACCTAATGGTAGATGTGGAAGGATCCATGGGAATTTGCCTGCTGGTCAAGGGGAGAAGGGCGTCCACAGCAGAGGGACCAGCTTCTGCCTGAAAATTATTCGTCTATCATTGTTACCCTTCCGGGCATCGTGGACAATACAGTGGTGATTTAGACATCTTCACCCCTGCTCCCCACAAGGCAGAAATAAAGACATTTCAAAGCAAAATGCAAATGTTTTCTTTTGTCGAGGAACTTGTTAGGATGACCAGCACGTACAGTAGGCTGTGTGCAGTGACAGTTTGATTCCGCATTCCGCCATGTTTGTTCCTACACATCTATCTGTTGTCATGTGTCCTTGAAGTGGCAAGCCGGTGATGGAGGGGCAGCCTGGCCATTCTTTGGCTGAAGTGCCTCACCTTGCTTTATGGGCTGCTTTTTTACAGCCTTCTCTTCTGGCCTGGCAGGCTTACCCCAGCTGCTTCTTAGGGAGTGGAGTGTCTGGGATTGTAGTAGAGGGGCAGGCTTGCTAGGAGTTTTGGTGGTTTTCCATGGAGCTGGGGCCTGTGGGATGTGCAAGGAGGTGTGGAGCCTCCAAGGGCCCGTTTGTCTACCCCTGCACCTGGAAAGTCTCTCCAGGGATGAAGGAGGTTACTGGTTGTTGCAGAGATGAAACAAGATTGAGAACTTGCACACAGGATCAAGTTTTGGCCAGCCTCAGTAACTCCCTCCATTTCTCTGACTCAGATGTCCTTTCAGTCTTCAAATACTTCTATGAAGCAGGCACCATGAGCCAGACTGGCACCCAGTGCTTTTTTTTTTTTTGAGAAAGATTAGCCCTGAGCTAACTGCTGCCAATCCTCCTCTTTTTGCTGAGGAAGACTGGCCCTGAGCTAATATCTGTGCCCATCTTCCTCTACTTTGTATGTGGGATGCCTACCACAGCATGGTGTGCCAAGCAGTGCCCATGTCCGCACCTGGGATCCGAACCGGAGAACCCTGGGCCGCCAGAAACAGAACGTGCGCACTTAACTGCTGTGCCACTGCGCCAGCCCCGCACCCAGTGCTTTTTGGTTAGCTACACTGGATAGTAATTATCCACGTTTTCACATATTTCAATCAACAGTCTTTTGTAGTACAGACCTTTACTGCTAGTTTTACACTTCTTAGTAGACCTAACCTTTTTATATTCTTCACAGTACTTTTGTTAACACATAGTGTGTTTGGCCTGTAGGGTGCCAGACGGCAGAGAAGAACATGTGGATTGTTAGAGTTGTGAGCTAAACATTCCTGGGTTTGCACAGAAGGACACTCCCGTCACTTGTCACTGGCTGCATAGGTAGACCAGGTTATGCCAGCCACCAGTGGGTGCCTGTTGACGGTGAAAGGGTGAGAGAGGATTATCAGAGTAAATGCTTCTGGAAAAACAAGTGCACCTATGTCCTACTGCTGTTGAGTCAGTGTCAGCCCCTCCTTGTGAGGGCCACTGCTTAGGGTCTTACATGAAATGTCTGTGGGTTTTGTAAGCTGGAGAGGAAGGTCATGTACATTTTTGTCCTGAAACATGTGAAACACAGAACAGTATGTAGGATAATATGAAACTTATTTTAAGTAAAGTAAATGCCAGCATTTCTGCAGAATGAATGATGGCTTGCACCTTATCTGTTGATGAGGAAGCAAATTGATAACATCCTCAGTACACTTTAGAAGGGATAACTAACTGCCAAACTTTGGGCAAAGCTTTCCTCCCTTAAACTTAGAACCCAGGATGATCTAAAACATAGTTAATCCTGCTAGAAATGAAAGATGGGACCAGTCACCTCTGTGAGATGTTTTCTCTGCCCCTGGTCCAAAGTGGCTGCCTTTCCATGCATCCTCGTCCCCGTGCTTCCCCCATACAGTGCACAGTCACCATGTCTCACACAGTGCTGCTTTTGTTTTGCCCCCTAGATCCAAGCTGTGGCCTTGGGCACCGTCACACCAGGTCTCCTGGGAGGGGAGCTTGCCCTGTGAGCACTTGGGCCTGCGTGTCCAGTACAGACTCTGCTGGCCACATATGCTGTTTACACTCAAATTAGTTAAGTAAAAACTCAGTTCCTCAGTCTCCCAAGCCCCACCCCTGGGTCAGTGGCCACCTGTGATGGTTACGGAGCCAATCATGGAGCTTCTGTGCCTGCAGCTCGGTCTTTAGCCGGCACTGATACAGACACGAGTGCCTTCAGGAATGGGCCCAGGTGTGGCTGATCAGCTTTTTATACTCAGAACCTAGGATCTTGTAGGTGATTAGGATTATTTGTTGAATCAGTAAATATGTATTTGTTTACTATATGATGCAATTTAGGAACCAAATGTTAATCTTGGGATTGTTACTTTCAGTCTGACAAATGAAGATTGATAAAACCTTTCTCTTTCCCCTCCTGTCAGGTATCATGATTTTACTTGGTTTGATTTCAAGCCACTTTTGAGACTTTAAATCTTCTCCTGAGAATGGAAAACCTAGTGCAGTCCTTCCCAGAAGCTCTTGGCTGTTGCTAATGGCAGAAACCAAGCTTGCTAGCAGTTCACTTGCAGCCCCTAAGTGTCAGCGCAGCCTGTGTCGTCCTGACCATGGATGGTGCGTCTGCTGTGCAGGATGGCCTCTTGGAGGATGGATCCAGCACTGGTGCCTCAGCTCATGCTGAGGCCCTCCCAAAGTCCCCAGGCTCGCTGGCGCCGCCTGACCAACATGACGAAGCACAGCGTAAGTTGCCAGTTACTCTGTGTGCTGCTGACATTTTGCCTTTAAACAGGAGGACATGGGCCAGCTTGCATTTTGGAGGAAGACTGTGGTGTTTAAGATCATAATGAACTTTTCGTTCATTCAAAGTGTGTTTTTAGTACACAGACAAGTGTTTTTTCCTAGCTGATGCCAACTTTAAATCAAGCATCATGTGTGTTCAGTAGAAGAGGAGCTGTCCCACTCTCTGCTCCAGCAGGATGGAGCAGCAGTGTTTGCTCTTAAGCCTTCTGTGGGTCTTCACTGATACGTTATTGTTCTCTGCCTAACAGTCTACCTTTTGGGTTGATTGGTTGCCAGAATTTTATTAACTGGGATCCGGAAATGGTCCAGTTGTGATTTAAGGATTATCAGATTACATTTGCACATTAGTTGATGGGTTATTTGTGCATCAGAAGTAGAGGGTGAATCGTTCACTCAGTTCTCATACCTCTTCCTTGTTAGGAGGGTCAGTGCAGTGTCTGCTTGAAAATCGAAGCATATATACGAACTGATTTACTGGCAGAAATTACATTCTAATTCTTGTAAAACGATGTTCAGGCATCTAAAACGGTTTTGCTGATTTCTGTCCTTAAATGCCAGGTGAGCCCAGTAAGAGTCCCAGACCAAGGATTCTACAGTGGGACAGACAGGGAGCCAGTGCTTAGACCTGCCACTATGCCCTCCAGCGAGATCCTTAGTTTATCTCAGCCTCACTCTCTTCATGTCTAAAATGGAAGATTAATGGCACCTACATCTTAGGGTAGTTGTGAGGCTAAAAGAAATGGCACACGTAAAAGGCACGCACTCAGGAACCGTCCAGGAAGTGGTAGTGGCCGTTTTTGTTATTGTCCTGACACCATTGTCATCATTGTTATTTGTTTATCCATAATTACGTATATGTTTGGAAACAATTCTTCTTCTTACTTTTAGGTTTTTTTAAAGTGCAATATGATGCTCGAAAATATACTTTTTTATGTAAATGGAAAGGTGTAGAGACTCTCCCCAGATGTATAAACCCATCAGAAAGTGGTATTGACCTGATTAATTTGTATCTGAACTGCAGCATCCCCCCCTCAACCAGCAGGGGAGCTGAAGGGGTCGTTTGTGTAAGTGCAGACACTTGTGTCAGGGCTGTGGTCGGGTCTCCTCGCTCTGCTTAGTGTCTGTGGCGCCCTGTTTGTATTCTGGTTTTCTTTCCAGGGAAGTGTGAGAGAGGGTAGCTGTATTAGTTGGGACTCACATATCAAGTGATGGAAACACATTTTGAATTTGCTTGGGCAAAAGGGGAATTTCCTGGGTGCATACCAGGTACATCATGGGATCCCAGTGACGCTGATTCCTGTGAGAGACTGGGCACTGCTGCTCTTGGGAAACCCCCGCACGCCTCCTCCCTCCCTCCACATCTGTCTTGTTTCTTCGACTGTGGACTGACTGGCCCAGCAGGGTGAGGGAGCAGGGAAAAGACTAAAAATTATTTAATTGTAAGAAGTCTTTCTTCCTTCTTTCTTTTTGATAAGGAAATAGGTTTTAGTTATTGTATAAACAAGTCTATGTATAGTAATGTCAGTGGGTGAAACTGAGCTTGATGCATGAGTGCATAGTCATCATTGGTTAAACTTGGGTTTTATCTAATAAGTGTTCATCGAGCGGAAGCACAGACTCGGGGTTCTGTACTCAACTTTGCCATAGTTGTTCTGATCAGCAAATCTGCAAATCTAACCTCTTTGCCTTATATTTCTCATTTTGGAGGATAAACTTATGCTTTGAAATCACTTTGGAATCATCCCTTCATAAATGTGAGTCTGTGACTCTGATTAGCACTGGCTGCTGTTACCAATGCGTGTTAGGAACGTTGTCCACTATGTATTAAGCATTTGTTTTCTTTTGATATTTTTAAAAAGACTTTGATAAGATTTCTCGTTGATCTTATTTAAATGAAAAGGAAATATTACTAGTTAAATTCTACGACCATAGTGTGGGAGTGCAGGTATTCCACAGATAAGGATGACTTGTCCCACGTCACCTGCCCACAGGAGAAGAACCAGGACCTGCTCTCCTCTTAGAGTGAACAGATTTATAGGATGGGGAGATGGTTCATGCTCACGATTCTCTTTTGTCCTATTTTAGTTGTGTGTCTGAAAAACAACATGATCTAGTTGTTAAAACTGTGATGGCCCAGCATGCCCTCTTTTCCAGGTGCCATTGTCGAGGTCAGCAGAGCTTCAGATGAAGGAGAGAGCCTGGATGTACCTAGCAAGGGGGACGTCTGTCAGAACGGGCCACCGCAACAGTTCCCAGACCCTCTGTCATCTCCCGGTCCCACCACAAGCCCACTGGGTCCTGATGCCTCTCCAGGTGTGGCTGGTTTCCATGACAACCTAAGGAAGTCTCAGGGGACTAGTGCTGAGGGCAATGTTAGAAAAGAAGCCTTGCAGTCTCTCAGACTCAGTCTTCCTATGCAAGAAACGCAACTGTGTAAGCATCTGTTCCCTCTGGGCTTTTCCTTGCTCTCTCCCAACCCTCCTCCTGTGTCCCTTGTCACTCACCACCCTTCAGAGGTACATGCCCTGACTGGCTCGCTGCTTGTCTCCCTGCCATTCAGTGTTTTATCACGGTGGTGGGTTGTGCATTTAACAAACAGCTCCATTTTAGAGAGAAAATCTACTTCTTCATGGTCCGATATTGACAGTGGTGCTCAAGGTCCAGATTTAAAGGGCCTGTATGTGCATGTCTCTTGTCACCCTGGATGGTGAGCAGGCAGTCAGTGGGAAGTTAGTCTTGACAGTTAAACTTTGAAGGCTTTCTCTTATGAATAATATTGATGTTTATTTTGTGCTGCTCCCTGGGGACTCAGGGGTGAACAAGTTGCAGACTGGCAGCTTGTGAGCCCTGGAACCCTCTAGGCCTTTCTCTAACACTTGTGTTTTCATACAGAGACATACATGATTTTACATAAGGGGATCACCTCACCCATGCTGTTTTTATCCCTCCATCCCCCTTCGGTACCTCCTCCCCACCCATCCGGGTCAGCCGCATTCTCACATGATTCTTTACAGGCCTCTCTAAACAGCTAGGTTTTTGGTCATTGTTTTTTAAAATGGGATTATATTGATCACATTATTACATGTTTTTCTCACTGGTGCAGCTCCAAATTCCTTCTTTGAAGGCTGGTCAGGAGCCCCAAGCGTGGCTGGCCAAGTCTCTGCAGCCATTGCGTTGGCCACGATGCTGGTGCTGCAGTGAGCACCTCACTGAGTGTTAGTGAGCACCTGTCTGCAGCACCAGAGCCTTATCTCTGTGGGCTTCATTCCAGATGCAGAACTTTTGGTCAGAAGCAACGGGCATGTTTATTTCCATCACGTTGGCCAGATTGCCCCCCTAACAACCCGTGAGAGGACACTGTCTCCCACCCCTACAGCACAGACATCCTTCCTTTTCTGTTTTTACCATTCTGGTGGGTGTGGGAGGTGCTTCCTTGTTACTTTAATTTGCTGCCTACCCTCCCCTGGTTACCAGAGTGTTTGAGCCTCTCGTGATCTCAAGATCATGAGATGCTCATTTGGCTGTTCTTTTCTGTGAATTGTCTGTTCATATGTTTGGCCCATGTTTCTTTTGGACTATTTAACTTTTTCTTCACAGGCATTATTTTGTTAGAGCTGCAGTGCATTTTAAACATTTCTGTAAACTAACTGTCAACATTTAAGTCAAGAGATGTCATATAAGAGTCTGGATTCCTGATCTGAGGGATTCGTGAGCTTAGCCCCAGGTGCCCACACGGCAGCAGCCTCAGCTGCCAGCAGCCGTCCTGGTGGGTGTTTTCCCATCACCTGGCCCTGCCCATCCTGATGGGTGTTCACCCATCACCCAGCCCTGGGGCTGTGTCTCTGGTGTTGACTTTGCTGATTTGGGTTCCCTGCCTGAGGCCATAGGCCACTGGGTTTCTGCTGTCTGGGTTTCTTAGCCTTGTGAAAAGAACTAGAGGCCTTTTCCATGATAGACACAAATTAGTGAAGACATTGATGAATTCCCGGTGAAATTCTTGGCAGCTGTTTGGGTTTTAGGGATTATTTAAAACAACAGCTGCTTATTTCCTCAGAAACCACATCTGAAGTTGGTGCCATCTATAAAGTGGTTAAATTATGACATTTGTCTCTTCTCATCAGCGTATTAGCTGACCCACCTCAGCCCTCAGCAGGGTTCCGTACACACATTTGCTGTAGGTGAAAGGACCCTTTCACTCACTGTTCAGCCCTTTTATTACCCAAAATAGAAGATTTGGGTTTTAGATATTTCAAAATCTGTTATAAGCCAAAAATTTTCCTTTCCCCTCCTGTTCTTGAGTGAGGCCTCTGGACTGGAATCGCCTCTATCAGGAAACGGGTAACAGCCCCAGGCCCTGGGGGGATGACTGCTCAGCCTTTACTCTGTGATCCTGAGGGGGTAACTGTGAGCAGCTTTTTCCTTAATAAATAATGTCTGAGTACTCTTGTGATTTTGCACACCTTACTATAACATGACTCTTTATTGCAGGAGTTCAAATATAATTTGTGGATCAAATTATGTCCCTCATTGCAACTGCATAAAGAAAGCCTGTTTGGTATCGTCTGACTGTATGATAGGCATGTTCTTGTTCCCCATCACTGGGTGTAATTCCATCAAGACTGCCCTTCACGTGTTCCTCTGTAACATCAGAGAGCAGAGTAGAGCTTGGCGAGAGCCAAGGACCCTGAGCCTCAGAGCGGTCAACACTGGCACTGACTTAAAATTCAGTTCTTTTGTTACTAAAAGGCACAAGTTGCCCATGTCCTGTTTTACCAGCTGGATGCCCTAGGGAGCGATGCACTTGTGGCTGAGCACAGACCCTGTGCTTGGCCAGTGTGTCTTCTACCAGATGGGTCCTGTCTGTGGCCAGTGTCTGAGGCTCAAAGTTTTCTTTCCATCTGGAAATAGTCTTTTCAAACTAGACAGCCGTGTGTTGTTTAGAAGCTGAATCATATTAGTAATTATACAGAAAACAGCCAAGCTGCTATTCTGATTGGTCCTCTGTGCCCAGAGCTTTATGTGTTTCTAAATGGCCATTTCCCCATTGCAGGCTCAACAGAGTCTTCACTGCCCCTCGAGAAGGAGGAGCAGGTCCGACTTCAGGCTCGGAAACGACTGGAAGAACAGCTCAAACAGTACAGGGTGAAGCGCCAGCAGGAAAGAGTGAGTCTCCCTCTCTGCACAAGCTAATGGAAAACTTCATGTGTGAAAGCAATAATTAGTCAGATGTGATTCTAGGATCTGCTGTTTAATTCTCTGCTTCTCTGGAAAGATCATTTCTCTTGTGTAGTTCCCACCCTTTGGGAGATTCCAGCAGGGCTCTGGTTCCTGCCCCTTCTGGTCCTTCCCTTGGAACAAGCATGTTTTCTCCTAAATCTGCCGTTGGAAAAGCGGAGACAACAAGTACTTGGGTATTGTTGCTCCCTGTACTTGAGCAGCCAGTCCTAGGTTTCACTTGTTACTGTGTGAGTGATACGGTTTCCACTGAAATTTGCCACATCCGTATGATAGGCTAACGTCAGTTTTACTCAGGTGTAAAGCTTTTTAGGATGCTAGTGAAAGCAGTCTCTTTAATCCCATCGAGTGACTCTAAATAAGGAGGGGTATCAATATTCATTTCACACTTCCTCCAGCTTTTCTGTGGATTTGAAAAATTTCAAGTTAAAAGAATTTAAAATTAAAATAACGTTTAAAAATGCTTTCAGTGAATGATTTAGTAGTGATGAGTCCCTGTCAGGGTTGGCCGTTTGTTTTTCCAAGAGGGAACCATGGCTTTGTGGATGTCTCTGCTTCGAAGCTGGTGTAAACAGACTGGAGGAGCCAGCACAGGCTCTGAACCGACAGAGGCTCCTGCCTGGTCACGGGCTTCCAGGGACCTACTTAGTGGCCCACGACAAGTTATAATGATAGTAATTATTATTTGCCAGGCACTGTGTTAAATTCCCCATGGACTTTATATAATACAAATGTTAACAACAATCACGTGAAACAAGTGACATTTTGGAAGAGGAGACTGAGGCTCGGATGGGTAAGGATCTTGCTGGAGGTCAGTCGGTGGTAAAGTGGCAGAGGGATATGCAGACTAGACAGCGTCTGTGTGCCAGGGCCTGTCCACGCTCTGCCTCTCAGAGGCCTGCATGGCGAGTCCCAGGCTTTGCCTGGGTGGTCCAACATTAGGCAGTCAGTGTGTCAAGAGTTCAATGTAAAATTACAAATGTGAAATCATTTCCTCATCTTAAAAAATTATATATATGTATAAATATAAAAAACTGGTAGTTTAAATGGAAGGATCCTTTCTTAGTCCTTGGTGAGATAACCTCTCTCAAACTGACGGAAATGCCATGTTCATCACAAACTGGTCTGACTGACTTTACAGTCCCCTCACCCTCAGCCGTCCCCACTGAGGGAGGCAGGCAGCAAGGTGCCAGGTAAGTGAGCCATCACCTGTGCCCTCCCCTAGAGACCTTCAGGGCAGGGCCACTGAGGCAGAGTGCAGCTGGGAGGTGCCGCCCTGCTCCCCACGACCTAGTGAGGAATGTTCTTCACTGAAGCTCAGAGCTGAAGTGACCACCAGAGTCAGAGGTGCCACCAGCCGAGCTGGGGTTTGAACCTGCCTATCTGAGCACAGAGCTCTGCTGCGCTTGTGAATGGAGTGCACAATGCTCGTCACCAGTCAGCACTGTCTGTCAGTTTTAGAATAACACAGGATTGCCTAGTGAGGTTTTCTGTAAGTCCAGGTTAGTTTAAGATGGGAGAATCTGTCGACAGAACTCGTTATAGTAGTAGGTCCACGTGAAATGACTTAGGATCATCTCAGCAGGTGCTGAAAAGGTATTTGATAAAAATTCAGAACTCTTGATTCAAAAAATGCAAAACGGGCTGGCCTGGTGATGTAGTGCTTAAGTTCCTGTGGTCTGCTTTGGCAACCTGGGGTTTGTGGGTTTGCTTCCCTGGCACAGACCTACACACTGCTCACCAAGCCGTGCTGTGGCAGCATCCCACAAACAAAATAGAGGAAGATTGGCAACGGATGTTAGTTCAGGGCCAATCTTCCTCACCAAAAACAAAACAAAAAAGCCACACAAAACAAGCAAAAACTGCTAAACTAGGAGTAGGAGGTTACTTCTTTAGGACTATTTCCTTAATGTGAGGAATGTTGTTCAGACCTCATATTTAAATGGCATAGATGATGTGTAAAAGTCCTCTCTTATTTATAGTCTGATAGATACTTTGAGAGCATCTTCATGTGTATACCTTCGCACACAGATGATGCTTGGTTTTATGTAGTAGGACACCCTCTCTCACTAACCGTGTCCTGAGTGCCTCTCCATGGGCACAGTGGAGACCTGCTTTCTGTGTACGTAATAGCATTTCATTAACCAACCCATAGTGATTAATATTTAGGTGGTTTCTAATTTTTTAAATTGCAAACAATGCTTCAGTGAAGGTTTTGTGTCTTGGGATGCTTTTGTAGGTAAATCTTTTTCTTTTCTTTTTTTTTTTTTTTTTGAGAAAGATTAACCCTGAGCTAACTACTGCCAAACCTCCTCTTTTTGCTGAGGAAGACTGGCCCTGAGCTAAGATCCATGCCCATCTTCCCCTACTTTATACGGGACACCTACCACAGCATGGCTTGCCAAGCGATGCCATGTCTGCACGCAGGATCCAAACCGGCAAACCCCGGGCCACTGAGAAGCGGAAAGTGTGAACTTAACCACTGCACCACCCGGTCGGCCCTTGTGGGTAAATCTTTAACTGTCAAGTTATTGGGTAAAAAGTTTTATATATTTGTTATTTGATATTTATTGCCCTCTGAATAGGCTGGACCAGTTTACACTCCAGTTAGGAGCCTATAAGAATGCCAGCTTTCTCATCTTTGACAGCTTTAGAAATAACAAAAATTGAATTTTTGTCCTCAATAGGCAAAAAAAATAGTATCTCCTAACAGTGAACGTCTTTTTCATGTAGTGGCTGGCTGTGTGTCTTTGTCAGTCTCTGTCCATTTTTCTATTGGTTATCTTTTTGCTATGTAGGAGCCACATCCAAGGAAATCATCCCTTTTTAGTATTTATTGCAAATAATTTTTTCCCGGTTTGCTACGTCTTTTGACTTCCGGTATAATTTTTTTGCTGCACATCAGTTTTAAATATTTACAGTTAAATTTTTCAATCTTTGCTGTTACTTCTTTTGGGATTTATGTCATATTTCAAAAGGATATCCCCGTTTGAAGACTATAAAAAAATTCACTAATGTTTGCTTCTTATACTAAGGAAATAAAGACATAATAATATAAGATGGTATAAAAAGTATTAAAAAGTTGGGGTTTTTTTTGCTCTTTAATCCGTTTGACATGTTTTGGATGAAAGCAAGAGGTGGGAATTAGCCTTTTTTGGATAGCTGGTCAGTTACCGTGAATTGCTTGTTCCAAAGCTACCGTATTGTGGTTCTTCTGGGATGTCTACAAACCACACCTATACTTGGGCTGACTTCTGGGCTGCGTTTTGTGTCATTGGCCTGTCTGCTGCCTTCCTAGCTCTCAGTGAGTCTAGTGGTAGCTTTAAAGTGATGTTAACGTTGGTGGTCCAGTCTACCCACAGCCCCACACCCTTGCTCTTCTAGCTACAGGCATACCTTACTTTATTGCATTTTTTAGAAGACCATTCACCAGCAAAAATGATTACTACTTGCTGAAGACTCAGAAGATGGTGATGGCATTTTTTAGCAATAAAGTATTATTTAAATTAAGGTATGTGCATTGTTTTCTTAGACATAATGCTATCGCATGCTTAATAGACTACAGTATAGTATGGGAAACCAAAAAATTCATGTGACTCGCTTTATTGTGATATTTGCTTTATTGTGGTGGTCTGGAACTGAACCCACAATATGTCCAAGGTATGCCTGTATTCTTGCTTATTTGTTCTTCCAGTTGCATCCTAGTATCATTTTGAGATGTTTCTCATCCTCCCCTTTGTCCCCGTGCCCTGCTGGGATTGCATTGACTTTGTAGAATAACATAAGATTGACTATTTCTCTGTGAGAGTCATGTTGAAATAGCAGCAAGGAGCACTGTCTTCCTTCGTGCCCAACCTCATTCAGGGCCAGTTGAGAATTTCTAGCTAACATGATAATAGAAGAAGAAGTAAGAGACATAAATGTTGAAAAAGAGGAGAATATTATTGTTTGCAAGTGTTGGAAACACCCTGAAAAACTCTAGAGAACCAACTGAAAAAATTACTATTATAAATTTATAAAAATATTATAAAGTTATTAAAATAATTAGGTTCCGAAAATTGTCAGTTTAAAAATGCGAATTTGAAAAATCGTGTTATCCTAACATGACCAGTTATGTAACAGGAAAAGATAATATTTATAATAACAACAAAATGATAAAATATCTAAGAAATTAAAATGGCAGTAAAAATGGCTTAGAATCTAGGTGAACACTACATAACTTCCTTTGGTGAGGGACATGCAAGCAGATATGAATAAATGGAGGAAAGCAGCTCATTGTCCCCTAGGTAATTATAAATTTAAGGTAGTTCTAATTCAACAGGACTTTTTTTTTTAACTTGAAGAAAATTTTCAAGTTTATCTAAAAGAATAAACATGGGAGAACAGCCAGGAAAATTTTGTAAAGGAGGTATGATGAGGAACGGCTTGCTCTGATAGATATTTGACAGTGTTATCAGGTCACAGTTGTTAAAGGCCTGTGCCTGGGCTGGTCACTGGGATGTGACGTGGAGGCAGTGAGACTGCAGAGGGTAGACGGCCTGGGTGGAGCCGGGGTGGGGAGAGATGTCGTGGAAGGGTGCTCTCTTTATCCACAGAGGGAAGATAATTGGTGCAGCCTTTCTGAATTGGCAGTTTTTGAAGGCTCCTTGTCAATTATAAACACAATTTTTGTGCTTTTGTTTTCTTCTCAGTCCAGTCAACCTGCAACTAAAATGAGACTTTTTAGCACACTTGATCCTGAACTTATGTTGAACCCAGAAACCTTACCAAGGGCCAGTGCTGTGGCTATGACAAAAGAATATTCCTTCCTGCGCACCAGTGTCCCTCGGGGGCCAAAGGTGGGCAGCTTAGGGCTCCTGGCACATCCTAAGGAGAAAAAAAGTTCAAAATCAGGCAAAATTCGGTCTCTGGCTGATTACAGAACTGAAGACTCAGATACTGGGAATTCTGGTGGAAATGTTCCGGCTGTGGACTCTGCCAGGGGTTCCCTGAAGCAGAACCGAAGCAGTGCTACATCAGTGGTGTCTGAGATCAGGCTGTGTCCTGAGGCAGACGACCGCCTGGAGAACACTTCTCTGCCAGGAGACAATGCATCTGAGGCTGATGGGAACGAGAGTGACAGTTCCTCCTATAGCAGCGTCTCCACCCGTGGGACACTCGGCCTTCTGGCGAACACTGTGGGTACACGAGAAGCCTCCTATGTGGTCAACGGCCAGGAGATTGCCGCTGGTGCCCTGGGCCATTTTCCCTCCATCACAGATGTCCTCCAGGCTGCAGCAGCTGAACACCAAGACCAGGGGCAGGAGGTCAACGGGGAGATGCGGAGCCGGACAGACAGCATCTGTAGCAGGTGGGTGATGTCTACAGACCCTGCTCTGTCGCTGGAGCTGGCGATACACTGTTTTTCTCCCTTAATTCCATCCTTAGTCTTTAGCATTTTATTTGTACACAACTCTCTTGCTTTGTAAGAAATGGAATTAGATCTAATCAGTAATTGTCTGTAATATTAAGGTATCCTGTCTTCCAGTATTTATATAGACCTGTCTCTCAATCCGTACAGATACTTAACCTGAGCTGACATTTCAGTAAGGATGTTCCAGCCCCATCGTGGCTGAAAATGCCCACTGGGTGGGGGTGTTTATTAGCATTCATAGGAGCTTTAGTTCTCTACTTTAATCTTTTTATTTAGTTTTTAGAATGTTGGGGAGAGTAGCAGGAGTGTGTGGAATTTGGAGAACATGGACAGGTTTCGGGGGATGATGATTCCTCATATTCCCACTGCCTCATCCTTTGTGCCTTTGTCCTCCAGCGTGTCCGTGGAAAGCTCTGTTGCTGAAACTCATGATGAAATGTTGCAGGTTCTTAAAGAAAAAATGAGACTTGAAGGGCAGTTGGAAGCTTTATCATTGGAGGCTAGTCAGGTAAGGGATGTTTGGTGGATGTATTAATGTGCTGTGTCTTTGAAAAGAATGTGCAATTCCTGTTCTTTGGGTACAAAGTTTTAGATGTCTTTGAGAATATCGTCATCATTGTCACCATCAGCCAAGTTTTCTGTATCCTCACATTTTTCTACTTGATTTGTCAGCCTCAGAAAGAGGTGTGTGTTTCCTGCTCTTAACTGTGCATGGCTCACTTTCTCCGTGTGTCACCAAAGGGATCTGCCTGGAATATTTCCTAGCTCTGTTGGTAGATACCTAACAATCCATAATACTTAAATTCTTTTGGTGGATTTCACCTTTTTCTCGCATGGTAAAATTGTCATCTTTGCCCCTTTAATACTTTTTGCTGTGGGTTCTGCTTTTTCTGATGGGAATTTTGCTTTATCTGGTTAGTATATGCCTGAAAGATAATTTTCAAGCCCTGAATTTTCAGCTTTATGTCAACACAGTTGGTCAGTTCAGTTGAATTGGACTGTGTACATTTGGCATGGAGAGCCGGAGACGTGCACACAGTCACAGAGAGGTGTGATGTTGCAGCAGGAGAGGGTTTCTTTCAGGAGCGCACACTCAGATTGGGGCGGGGGCGGTGGGGGTGGTGGCAGGAAACTACTCGCACCGAGAATAGCTCACTCAGCTAAATGCATTTCTCATATTTGTTGTGGCTTTTTTGTTCGATGTGGTCCTGGGACACAGACCCACCACTTTGTGTACATAAAACTGTTGATTGAAGAGGTGATTGCAGGGGCCAGCCTGGTGGCGCAGTGGTTAAGTGTGCACCTTCAGCTTCAGCAGCCCGGGGTTCGCCAGTTCAGATCCCGGATGTGGACATGGCACCACTTGGCAAGCCATGCTGTGGCAGCCGTCCCACATATAAAGTAGAGGAAGATGGGCACGGATGTTAGCTCAGCAAAAAGAGGAGGATTGGCAGATGTTAGCTCAGGGCCAATCTTCAAAAAAAAAAAAAGAAGAAGAGGTGATTGCAGAGGTTTCAAGGTTAATTTTGGTTGTACCTGATTATCACTTTCCATCCCACTTTAGAAGGTCACCTCATCCAGTGTGTTTTCATTTCATGTGCACTTTCACCCCATAAGAATCCTAGAACCTTAGCTTTTACCTGACTTTACCTCCTTATCCTCCGGGGATGCTGATCTGCTCTTCACTTGTGTACAAACCAAGATCTTGGTGGGCTGTTATGGGTATGATACTTTCTGGCATCTCTGTATAAGATACTAATTACACTTATTGTGAAATTTCATTGCATTTGCTCAGTTAACTCTGTTTCTTGGGCATTTGTTCTTCTATTTGTTGAATTTGTTGTTTGTCCTCATGATTTTGGTTTTCTCCTAATGTGTGTAGATGTGCCTCTGTCTGCTCATCTTTGTATTTTGGAATTTCCTTGCATACCCCTGACAGACTGACTGTAGGATGGGTGTGAAAAGCTGACTGGTGGACAGGCACGTGCCCTTTGCTCCTCTTTTTGTGGACGTTCTCTGCTGCCCTGGGGCTTCTTGAGGCCCCACCTTTCCTCTCACTGCTGCTTTATCCTGCAGGCAGTGGTCCCTGTGGTCCTGCCACCCAGCCCTGGACGGTGCCTCTGGCTGCTCTGTGCCCAGCAGCCCTGGAGGAGCCTCAGAGTCCCTCCGGGGTAGCAGCAGCCTCTCCCTGCAGAGATGTTCTGCCACTTCTGTTTCCTAGATCTGTCTCGGACTGCTCTCCATCTTTGAGGGGTCCCTTACCACTCTTGCATGTGCATACTTGTGTGCTTTTTTGTTTTTTTAACAACTATGCTTTCCAACATCCTCGTGGGTGAATGGGTGCCTGCACAGCTCTCCACAATTGTTGCCCTGCTCAGGTGTTGGCTTGCGGAAAACAGATTCTAGTTCCCCCTCCTGCCTCTTGGGCCCGTTTGGCGAATCTGCCTTCTTTTGGGATAACCATTGTGTAAGAGTGACTGAGTAGTCTGGAAAATGTGGTGCTTTTCTGTAAAGTTCACCTTCGGACACCTTTCTTTGTCTCCTGGTTTGTTTTGGCAGCCCTCTTAATACACAGGATGGAAGTGACTTATTTTTCTGAAAGTCAGTGTGGCTGTTTGGGGATCTTTTCAGGCACTTAAAGAAAAGGCAGAGCTGCAGGCGCAGCTGGCTGCCCTGAACACAAAGCTCCAGGCGCAGGTGGAGCACAGCCACAGCAGCCAGCAGAAGCAGGACTCGCTCAGTTCGGAGGTGGACACCTTGAAGCAGTCCTGCTGGGACCTAGAGCAAGCAATGACCGACTTGCAGAACATGCTGGAAGCCAAGAATGCCAGCCTGGCGTCCTCCAATAGCGATCTGCAGGTGGCAGAGGAGCAGTACCAAAGACTCATGGCCAAAGTAGAAGAGATGCAGAGAAGCATCCTCAGTAAGGACAACACAGGTGAGTGGCTCCTGGTGGTCTGTGTTTCTGTGCCTTAGTCCTGTGGAAGTGCCCAGGGAGTTGGGGCCCTGTGGTGGAGTTCCTCTTACCTGCTCTGGGGACTGACTTTTGTCATATTGATGTGCTGGGGGTTGTAGGATTGTGTTCCTTCTTATTTATATGTGAGGTGTCTACTTTTTCTGAAGTAGGTGTTGTCTTTGGTTGAGCTCATGGACTCCTGTACATTTTTGCATGCACATCAAGGGGAGCAGCTTAGGTCTTAGAAATGGACTTGCGGGGATGGCCCCATGGCCAAGTGGTTAGGTTCACGCACTCCACCTTGGCGGCCCAGGGTTTCGCTGGTTCGGATCCTGGGCGCGGACATGGCACCTCATCAGGCTATGCTGAGGTGGCGTCCCACATGCCACAACTAGAAGGACCCATAACTAAAATATTCAAGTATGTGCTGGGGGACTTGGGGTGAGAAAGCAGAAAAAAAAAAAAGAGAAATGGACTTGGGACCTTAATAGTCAGTAGTTCATTCCCATTCATCCTGCCTTCAAATCCAGTGTTGTTCAGGGGGCTACAGCTGCCTGCTTATTCCACTGAATTTCACGTTTTATTTAAAATATTTAAAAGCAACTTTTAGGTTGTTGATTAGGAAACCTTTATTTTTCCTACCCTGAGTTCAGCTTTTTGGTCTAGCTGGATCCCTGTGGGAATCACCTATGGAATGATGGACAAATGGAATAATGGAGTCAAGGAGACCTTGGTGGCAGGCCATGTATGGAAAACCTGTGTGGTCCTCTCCTCATGTGCTGTCTCCTCATCCTGGGGGTGTGTGCTCTATCCTCCGAGTTGATGCTCCATGCCCAGCCAGGTGCCAAAAAGACTAGTCTGCCTGCTCACATTTCAGGTCGGCTGCCAGGAGGAGGAAAGACAAGGAAGCAGGGATGGGGAGACTGAAGATCAGAGCCCGAGGGACGATCAGTTGGCCCAGATCTCAGATCCTCCAGTGCAGGCTGGACAGATGAGGTTCTTCTGGCAGAGCTCTGGGCCCTCTGAGTGACGACAGTGGCTAGTGGGGCTGCTGTGAAGGATCACATCTGCCAGGGTGGTGTCTTGGCCGGAGGCTTGTGAGACTGGGTTTCAGATCTGATGACATAAAAGAAAAAGTGACAAACTGCTGTCACAGAGGTTTTATCCTGATATTAGAAAAAAGAAAGTGCCAGCTGAGAAACAAAATAGATGGTTTTTACTCTTTGAAAATTTTATGATGCCCAGTCTCTTAAGAAAATTATAAAACCCAAAAAGTTGTGAACACCAAGGTAATTTTGTAACTCTGGTTGCAAGGCCTGACCTGACCAGAGCTCATCTGACCTACACTCACGCAAAGCCTCAGGCTGATTTCACAGCGCAGTGCAAACCTCCACATGCTGAGCTGAAGATATCTCTGCCCTGTGTTGGATTAGGGGTGCTGAGTGGTAGAATTGGGGTACAGGCAGTGGATTTGGGGTATGAAGTGATGGCTTCTATTGCCTTTCTAAAATCTCACCACTCTGAACTCTGAAACACATCTGGCCCCAAGAATTTCAGATAAGGGGTTGAGGATCCTCTTAAAGTACCATGTTTGTTGTTTTTCTTTTCTTTCTTTTTTGAAACTCTCTTTAAAATGGTAAATGTTTTCTTCAATATTGAGTATAATTTTAATTTTAAAATATTTGACTAGTTTTGTTTGTACTGTGATTTGGGTTGTCTGTGACTTTCTGTCTCCTCCTTTCTCCCACTCTGCTCTCATCAATGTGAAGAGTTGACCATATCAGAGTGGGTTTTAGTGTGGAATTAGCAACACAATACCATTCCTCAGTTTATTGATGGCTCACAGACGTCATCGGGCTGTTCAGGGACTAGAGCCACAGCACCCGTAGTGATTTTGCAAACACACAGTCGATCCTCAGTATTTGCAGATCCCCTAATTCACTTACTCGCTTTAATTTTTTTTTTTGAGGAAGATCAGCCCTGAGCTAACTGCTGCCAATCCTCCTCTTTTTTGCTGAGGAAGACTGGCCCTGAGCTAACATCCGTGCCCATCTTCCTCCAGTTTATACATGGGATGCCCACCACAGCATGGCTTGCCAAGTGGTGCCATGTCCACACCCGGGATCCGAACCAGCAAACCCTGGGCCGCCAAAGCGTAACGTGCGCACTTAACCACTGCGCCGCCAGGCTGGCCCCTACTCACTTAAATTTATCTGTAACCCCAAAGTCAGTGCTCACACCACTTTCACGGTCATTGCAGACAGGTGCAGGCTGGTAAAGATGGGAGTCACGGGACGTAATTGCTCCCAGCTTAGATGAACAGCGTGACACTCAGCCTTCTTGTTTCAGCTCTCCTACTGCAGATAGTCTCTGATGGTCTGTTTACTGCCATATTTTTTGCATCTTCTTGCTATTTTGGGGTGGTTTTGCTATTTAAAGTCAGCCCCCAACACTGTCTGGTGTTCTTAAGTGCAAGAAGGCTATGATGTATTTTATGGAGAGAACATGTATGTTAGATGAGCTCCATTCAGGCCAGACATATGGTGCTCATGGCTGGGAGTTCAGTGTTAATGAATCCACAGTGTAGAGTGAGTGTCTTTAAACGGAAACACGTAAAACAAGGTGGAGTCCTCATGAGTTGACCAGAACCTGACCCTGTATTTCCCCCAGGAGCCATGGTTCCATGTCCTCGATTGCAGTGTTCACATGACTTTATGGAACAGCACGACTATGATTAACAAGAACTGGCTGGGTTTCTTGCTCTCTGCAGAGAGACTGACTTTGGTTTGAATGTCTGTGCAGAGCTGCAGGCTCTCCATTTGCAGCAGGTAGTCTGAGCTGCTGTGCTTGCTTGCTTTCAGTGCATGACCTGCGACAACAGATGACAGCCTTGCAGAGCCAGCTACAACAAGTGCAGCTGGAGCGCACAACACTGACCAGCAAGCTGAAGGCATCCCAGGCAGAAATTGCGTCTCTGCAGAATGTCCGGCAGTGGTACCAACAGCAGCTTGCCCTGGCCCAGGAGGCCCGGGTCAGACTGCAGGGCGAGATGGCCCACATCCAGGTACGTATGGCCCCTGACATGGCCTGGCAGGTCATACCTCATGTCTCATGTGGAACAATTGGATTTTTCCTAAATTAAAAAGACTTTTTTTTTTGGATTTCACAGATATATTTTTAAAAAATCTACTAACCGCTCAATTAGCCATCCTGTACAGTAACTGCCTTCCATAACCTTCTGACACAGGGAGTCTCACAGTTTCTGCGTGAGCATTTTTAGTTCTAAAGTCCTCCTCTCTGGAACTTCTTGTGTTCTGACCAGTGAGTCTCATCCCCTCTGGAGGATTCCTTTCAGGTTTGAACCTAGCTCTCAAATCCATGTCTGTCTGGGCCTGAGGACTCTCGTACCCAGCTCCCCTGCCCTGGTCACTGCCCTCCTGTGACGTGGGTTCTAATGTGCACAGAGCACGGCACATGTTACCTTCCTGGTCAGAGCCTCTCCTTTCTCCAGCTGCTTGATCCCGAGGTCTTTCCAGCATGAACACTCTCTTTGTTTCCATTTTGTTAGGGTGAAGGCATGTCACCTCTGGTTCTGCAAGGTGGGAGAGTGTGTTGTTCCAGGTGTGCAGAGGAACTTGGGAGTGCTGTGCTTCGTTGTGAGGCCGCTCCCTCTGGGCTTAGTGTGCTCTGGCGGTTCTGGAGGCACTCGGGACAGTAGGCAAGTTGCTGAAAGGCACTTTGCCCGTACTCGTTAGATTGATCTGAGGGTGCTGGTTAGGGCCTGATCAGCTGAGTCTTCTTTTTGAATTTACCTGTGGGCTTTGTTCTCTCCTTTCTTTTTTTTTTTTGTATAGAGAAAATTGTAGATTAATTGAAACTGTTTTTCAAGTAGGGGATGTAAAATGCTAATTCCACCAAATGCTCCCTTTTTTAAAATCTAAAGTCTAGAAATAGACAAAATAGAAGTGTTCCTAAATTTATATTACATATTTTTTAAGCTAAAGAACCATGCAGACAAGTATTTGTTCTACTTAGAACATACTTAGAAATAAATCATTGAGCAAGTTAATGCAATTTTGAAGCTACAGTGCATTTCTTTGAGGCATAAAATATTTAAAGAGGCCAGATTTTTTTTCTTTTTTTAAAGATTTTATTTTGTTCCTTTTTCTCCCTAAAGTCCCCCAGTACATAGTTGTATATTCTTTGTTGTGGGTCCTTCTAGTTGTGGCATGTGGGACGCTGCCTCAGTGTGGTTTGATGAGCAGTGCCATGTCCGCACCCAGGATTCGAACCAGTGAAACACTGGCCCACCTGCAGCGGAGTGCGCGAACTTAACCACTCAGCCACGGGGCCAGCCCCAAAGAGGCCAGATTTTTATGTCTTAACATAAATCAGAAATGGAATTCGGAAGACAAAAATAAGAGGAAGAGTCCCAGGGAGTGGTAGTTTGAGTATTGTGACTGCTTTTTTCACAGACCTTTGGCACCCGGGTTCAGCATTCCTTGAGTAGGGTGTTTGATAGATTTTCTCCCTCTTTTCCCGGAAACATAGAAGTGTTCCCAGGAACATTCAGGAGGGAGGAGCATGCAGGGTAGTAGTTATTCTTTCATTGCCTTGAAACACAATCCCAGCAGATGGCGTCTCCCTTGCTCTGGGCAGCTACCATTTAGACCCTGAAACTCACAACTTCTATCCACTTCTGGCATCTTTCAAGTCTAGGAGTGTTCAGGTTGGATCTGAAAGGGATGTGCTCAAAGGTCCAGTCCCAGAGCCATGGGCTCCCGGGCTTCTTTTTACTGACTCCTCCTCTGGGGGCCTGCGTGTTGGAGTGGTGTAAACTTGGGCTCCTTTTTCTTGAGGAGACGGTCAGTCAGAGGGGGCTGACTATCTGTGATGGCTTTGGTCAGACCCCGGGCTGCATTGCCAATGCTGCTTCCTGGGAATGGCCACGATCAGCTGTCAAGTGTCCAGGACAGTCAGACACTGGCAGGGCAGGGCCTGGAATGTGTCTGGGCATAGTTGGTCTGTTCGTTTAATGGGCAGATTCCAGCCCTGGCTGTCCCTGTTGTCCAGGTCAGACCTCTCACCTTGGGACTCGCAGATGCTCCTTCAATGGGAATTTCCATGTAGGTCTTGCCACAAACTGCTCAGTCTTGGGGGTGATGACCACTGACTTCTGAACTGCCAGTTCACCCCTCCTAGGTACACACAACCAAGACGGCCTGAATGTCAAGGTGGCTGGCAGGAGGGTGGGCAGGGAGGCCCAGCGTGGTAGGGTCCTGGGGACCTGTCCTCCCGGGGCTGTTGCTGGGCAGAGACCCTCACCCTGGTGGCCTCAGGGTCTGGCCAGTCTGCACTTGGGCTTGAAATCTAGCAACTTTCTACCCTGTAGTCTTTCTCTTTGAAGGTTGGACAGATGACCCAGGCGGGCCTCCTGGAGCACCTGAAACTTGAGAATGTGTCCCTGTCCCACCAGCTGACGGAAACCCAGCACAGGTCCATCAAGGAGAAGGAGCGCATTGCTGTCCAGCTCCAGGGCATTGAGGTGAGGGCCGTGCCCCTTTTGGGGCTGTTGCGTCCTCATGTTTTTTGGGGAGGTTTGGGCCTTTTTTTGACACTGGTCAAGGTTGAGAAACTATGCAAATACGTATACATGAACATTAACATTCTACTTAGACATACGTATGTATGTCTTTAAAATATTATTTTGAACAACTTGCAGTGATTTAAGGTTTTGGGATTCTGTTCCTCACCTTCACTGTAAGCTCATCTCTCTGAATTGTCAGTGGTAACCTGGAGCTCTTCTCCTCTGAGCTGCCATGGGCCTGGGTTGCAGTGCTCGTCCAGGCGGTTGGGGTGGTGCGGGCCAGAGAGCAGGTAGGAGGAAGGAGTTTAGTATCTTGTACATCTGAGAGCATTTGAGAGCCTAGTGGTAATAAGCATTTTCTCTTTTTCTTTTTTTTAAGATTTTATTTTTTTCCTTTTTCTCCCAAAAGTCCCCCAGTACATAGTTGCATGTTTTTAGTTGTGGGTCCTTCTAGTTGTGGCATGTGGGATGCTGCCTCAGCATGGCCCAACGAACGGTGCCATGTCCACACCCAGGATCCCAACTGGGAAACCCTGGGCCCCCGAATCAGAGCGCGCGAACTTAATCACTTGGCCATGGAGCTGGTCCCCAGCATTTTCTTGAGCACTCAACCTGCGTTACTATTTAATCCTCCAACAACCGTATGAAGTAGTTATGATTTTGGCCAGCTGCTTCCACAGAGTATTTCCAAGGTAGTGGGGAGCAGTAGCTCTGACCTGTTCTCTTTTATAATTGTGAGACCCCAGATGATTTCTTAACCTCTCAGAGCCTTGTTCCCTGTTTTGTAAAATGAGGATAATAAAACCTACTTAGTAGACTTGTTGGGAAAAGTAAAGATAAAAAAGATATACGCCCTCAGGGGTGTACACCATGGCAATTTTGTGCTGAGAACGTTGCTGACCTTCCACCGTCCTTTGGAAGGTCAGCATCCTGTGACTCGTGTGGTCTCCCATCTCTCTGCTTCGTGCGTCTTTGTCCTCATGAATGACATGGATGATGGAATAGAATCATGTTATGTCAAGTATATACTTCAAGGGCTCAATGTCAAAGACCTAAAAAGACTTCTAAAGTTATAAACTAACATTTTTTCCCTAAGAAACACCTAGCTGTTGGGTCTTAGCTACATGGTCAAATGTAAGGAAAACCATATTTGTCCCAGGGCTCTAGGTCTCTGGTTTTACCAAGTGGTACCAAGAGAGAATCCTGTGAAAGAGAATGTTCATTTATCACACCCCACAAGTAGGGTCACGCTACAACCTGTCTTCACGTAAGCGGCAACCATGGAGATTTCATCCGTCACTTTATCCCAGTTCTTAAAACTGGGTTGTCTCCTGTCTTCTTCCTTCGGCCAGACCCGAGGGTCAGCAGACAGAACCGTGGACAGTGGAGTAGGTGGAGGTGGCCTGTCTTTTGGGCAGCAGATCACCAACCTTTTGCCCCCTGTTGCCCCTGGCCCTCCATTTGCAGGTTGTGGAGAGGAAGCTGATATGGATGAGTGCCTCTCACTGGAGTGACGGGTTTCTCTGCTTAGTCTGCTGTAGCTGTCAGATTATCCTGCTTTTTAAAAAATACTCTGTCTTCTCGGCCCAGGCTGACATGTTGGACCAGGAAGCTGCGTTTGTGCAGATTCAAGAGGCAAAAACGATGGTGGAGGAGGATCTGCAGAGGAGGCTGGAAGAGTTCGAAGATGAGAAGGAGCAGCTGCAGAAGATGGCGGCCTCGGCAGCTACCCTAGAGCAGCAGTTAGAGCAGGCAAGCACCTGCTGTGGCCTTGTATAGATGCCCCAGTGCCGCACGTGGCTGTCCTTGAGTGGCTGGGCTCGTATAGACACCCCAGTGCCACACGTGGCTGTCCTCGCATGGCTGTCCATTGGTCTGTCCGTCAGGATCATCTTAATGTCACCTCATCAGACTCAGCTGCTATTGTAGACCTACTAGGGGTTTGCTTCTATTGGCATTCTTCTGCACCAGAACTTGACATACAAAAGACTGCCTCTAGAACATCCATCCAAATTATTTAAAATATAAACAGGGAAAAAATATAAACTCTTAATTCAAGAGCAGTCATATTGAATCTAGTTCCTTTCTTTCCAGGTGAAGTTGATTTTGCATCAGCGCGACCAGCAGCTTGAGGCCTTGCAGCAGGAGCACCTGGACCTGCTGAAGCAGTTCACCTCGACACAGGAGACCTTGCACACCAGGGAGCAGTCCCTGGGTGACCTGCAGACGCACTATGACGAGCTGCAGGCCAGGCTGGAGGAATTGCAGGGGGAGGCTGCTTCCAGGGACGACACGATTCGCTTTCTACAAAACGAGAAGATTGTCTTGGAGGTGGCTTTGCAAACGGCCAAGAGCACCAGGGAGGAATTTGATAGAGGAGCAAAACGCTTGGAGGAAGGTACCGAGGAAACGTCGGAAATTTTAGAGCAATTGAGACAAGAATTAGCCGTTAAGACCAGCCAGGTAATGCAGTTTGCTCTCATTTTGTTATGAATCGAAATTATCCATATAAGAATTAATGCAGATTGTTTGTTCCTTTTGTTGAGCACCTTGTTTTATAAATGTGGAAGAATACTTCCAGGCCAGGGCCCAGGGCTCGTTTGGGGAAGGGACACGCACCAGCTGGTGGTGTGCTTCTGGTCCTGTGTTCGGAGCTAGGTGTATAGATGCCGGGAACAAGGAAACCGAGTTGTGTTTGAGGCTTTGAAAGTAATCTACCAAGAAACAAGTTTCTATCCAAAGATGACTTGGAGCTCAGACTTGGGAAAAGCTTCATGGACTTTTGGCTTTTCCTTCCTGTGCTCCTGACTGTGGTGGGACCCACTGGTCACATTGGCAGGACAGTTGTAGTATGTGAGTGGTGCGGACAGGGAGATGGCCTGAGGGTCCGGATGTGTGTGGACATGACCTTGCACATCACGGTTGGGAGCTCTTGTGCTAACACTGTGACGTGACTTGACATAGGTGAATGTTTAAAAATACAGACAGAAGAAGAAAGCTACAGGGTGTTCAGGAAGTAGAGTTAGTGTCAAGGAATAATTTTGTCTGCAAATCCCATTTCATAAGCATTGAGTACAAGAGGAAATCAATAACATGTTGTCTTTGGAAGGTAAAATTAAAGGAGGCTGCGTTTTCTCTGTAAAGATTGTCCATGGTAAGTTACTTTCTCGGGTAGATGCACTGAGGCTGGTCATTGATGCAGTAGGGGAGGTAGTTCAGAGGAATTGTGGGAATTCTTTCCTATTAGTTCAGTAAGTGGGACATCACATGACACTTGGAAGACTCTGACAGATATTTGGTGGTACTAGGCATTATTTATCATATTTGAATTTTGCCTATATTGTTATTAACGAAGTCACTGGTGCTACACTTTGGATTAAGATTATTATCCTAAAAACAGAGCAGGGTCTAGTGGTGGTGCCATTTCAGTCTCACTGGAAAGCTGTCTTTCCAACCCTGGAGGCTGTTTTCCTGACTCAGGGACCGAGGGTCAACCTAACCCTGGGAAGTAGAACTGAGCCATCAGCTTAACATCTGTACACGTGTGTCCTTCATAGGCACAGGGCACTCCTGGAGCCATCAGTGAAATGTCTGCAAACACGTCTTTTATAGGTGGAGCAGCTACAGCAAGAGACTACCACTCTGAAAAAACAGACGCAGAAAATAAAGGAACAGTTTCTTCAACAAAAGGTAAAAGTGTGGTGTTGGTTTTCTTTATGTAAAACAAGTGTGTGAAAAAAATCCTGTATGGTTTAATCACTTCACTGGAACAAAAGTAAGAGGAAGGTAACATCTAGATTCTTTCCATTTTTAAAGGCACTTCACAGAGATTAAAATATGCACCTCATCCCTCCCTATTTTAATATCTCTAAAGTCAGGATGCACTTTCATAGTGGGGTTGATATCTGTGATTGCGAGGATCATGCTCTATTGTCATGTCAGAGAGAGTGTGCATCACTGGCACGTAGGCCGAATTTTCTGTTGTTTTTTCTTTTTTGATGCTTTTTAGTGAGGAAGATTCACCCTGAGCTAACATCTCTTGCCAATCTTCCTCTTTTTTTTTTCTCCCCAAAGCCCCAGTACATAGTTATATATCCTAGTTGTAGGACATTCTGGTTCCTCTGTGTGAAATGCTGCCGCAGCATGGCTTGATGAGCAGTGTGTAGGTCCACATCCAGGATCCAAACCAGCGAACCCTGGGCTGCCGAAGTGGAACGTGCGAACTTAACCACTCAGCCACTGGCCGGCCCCTGAGTTTTATGTTT
Source organism: Equus asinus (assembly GCF_041296235.1). Taxonomy (NCBI): domain Eukaryota; kingdom Metazoa; phylum Chordata; class Mammalia; order Perissodactyla; family Equidae; genus Equus; species Equus asinus. The sequence goes on from NC_091797.1 coordinate 69,102,971, forward strand.
AACATGTCTTTGAAGAAATTGCAGCATAATCCATCATTGAAATAAGCCATGGTGTATGCACAAGGGCGTGATGTACATTTTCTGTTAGTGAAGCTTTCATCTGCTGTTGGAGGAATGAGTGTCAGGTGGCGCCAAATGCCAAGGGTCTAAGGAGGGACAACCCCCTGAGGGAACGTTGTAAGTGGTGTTGAATTTTATTAGTGAGATACAAGCAAGGGCAGTAACTGTTAGATGCCAGGCAGTGAAACTGAAGGGAGAGGAATTGTCAGATTCCTTGGAGACGATGCAATAGTTCAGGCACCCAGCAGCTGGCGTGACTGCTCCTTGCATCACCCAGGCTTGTTCAGGTGCATAATGTTGTATCTCAGTTGATGGTGTCTGGGTTTTGGTGAAATATATTATCTCTAGCCCCCAAAAAGTTATGCCCTGGATAAGTAGTGAGCATTTTTGTTTAAGCCATTTGACCCTTTGAAAGACCTCACCCCGCTCTGGCTGAAGCGTCTGTCTTGTCGGGCAGGTGATGGTGGAGGCCTACCGGCGGGATGCTACCTCCAAAGACCAGCTCATCAGCGAGCTGAAGGCCACGAAGAAGAGGCTGGACTCGGAGGTGAAGGAGCTGAGGCAAGAGTTAATTAAACTTCAAGGGGAAAAAAAGTCCGTGGAGATGGAACATTCACGCTTGCAGAAGGAAGTGTCCCAGGTCCATCAGCAGATGGCGGATCTCGAAGGGCATCTCCACTCCGTGCAGAGGGAGCGGGACGAGATGGAGACGCACTTACAGGTTTGGGAATGTGTTAGATTTGTGAAGGTACAGCCAAATGTGCCTGGGGGCTTACTGTGGGTGGGGGCATGGGGAGAGGATTTGAGCAGACAGCCTAGAACAAGGCCCTCCTGGAGCTCATGTCCAAGTGGAGTAGACAGGTGAGTCCGGGCAGGATACACCTGTGAGGTGGGCACAGTTGTTAGAGGGACGGGTTCTGGGAGCTGGCATTTGAGTTCAGAGTTCAGCCACCATGCAGAAAGCCAGGGAGTCTCCTGAGTCTGAGGGGACCACACGAAGTCCCAGACAGGTGACCTGGTGCATGAGGAAGGCCCTGGGCCAGCCGTGGTTGCACTGCAGCAGCTGGTTCAGGCTCTGGGCTTTAAGTGCAGTGGGAGCCAGCAACGGGCTGGGAGCCAGCGACAGGACTTGATGTGCACGTGTGAAGGTCCCCATGGTTGAGGGCGGGCGAGTGTGAAGGTGGGAGCCTGTGAGAGACATAACCCAGCAGCTTTCCCCTTAGCTGGTCCTTCCCAGTTATTCCCTCCAAAGCTCCGGTCACAGACAGCTCAGGACACTTTTGACCTCTATAAAGTGATCATTTATAAAAAGGGCAAACCTCTCTGTCAGGATTTTCTTCAAAGCCCATGTCCTCAAGGGTGGTCCTGAAGTGGCGTGTTTACCCACCAGGAAGCTGTCCGAGAATCAGCTGCAGAGGGAGGGCTTTTGTTCCTCATGTTGTCTTTTTCCTCCCTTCTTTTGAAGTCTTTGCAGTTTGATAAAGAGCAGATGATTGCTCTTACAGAGGCCAATGAGGTGCTCAAGAAACAAATAGAAGAGCTGCAGCAAGAAGCCACAAAGTGAGTGGGCCGTGTGATATGTGCTGGCTGGGGGCACAGGCGCAGGGGGCAGTGAGCTCTGCTGGGGGTGTGGCACCCACCGGGGGCCAGGGAGACTCCTGAGGACACTGTTCATTGAACCCTTGCCAAGGAGAAGCAGCTCAGGGTCTGCTTATGGGAGACCTAGGGTATCCTGCTGGAAGATTGATTCCTTAGTGATTTGGCGGAGATACATGGATGTGTTAGTGTCCTCCCCTTTTGTGTGTTTTTGTGTGATTTTTCGTGTTGTGCGCTTGTTGCAGTATCCATCCCCCTCCTGCTCCTGACAGACCAGCGTTTGCATTCGTCCTTCCCACCCCACACGCACACACAGAGGGGGGCCCTGGGGCCTTTTCATCCCCATGTGCATCCCGCCCTGCTTTGCTTTATCACCTGGTGATTTACTCGGGAACCTGTTGGTTGCATTTATTGCTGCTGTTCGAGAACACTGGAAGCGTTTCTATTTGGTAGGAGAGGACTGTTCCTTCCCTCACGACATCATTTAAACAGCTCCAAGGGGGGAGCAGGGTGACTTAACACGGACCTGTCCTGGGGAATTGGGTTCTGGGCAGTGCGGTCGCTGGAGAGAGGGGAGCTGGGGGCAGATAAGGATGGACTTCCAAGGCGCACTTCACCTTTCCTTGGTGTTCTGTGCTAGAAAGCTGGGGCTATTGCCTTGGAGGTGAGTTCAGACTTCCTTCTCTGTCTCCTCTGTCGTGCACTAGGGCCATCACCGAACAGAAACAGAAGATGAAGCGGCTAGGCTCGGACCTGACCAGTGCTCAGAAGGAGATGAAGAGCAAACACAAGGCTTACGAGAACGCCGTGGGCATCCTCAGCCGCCGCCTACAGGAGGCCCTCACGGCCAAGGAGTCCGCAGAGGCAGAGCTGAGCCAGCTGAGAGCCCAGGCAGCCGTCAGTGGCAGTGACCTCACTCTGCACGTGGGTAACCCATCTGTTCCTGGCCAGTCAAGGAGACTCAGTGTAGGGACGTGACATTTACAGACATTTCCTATTTGAAACTGTCATGGAAGAGTCTAGAAAAGAGAAGCAAAAGTAGCAAGTGGGCAGCTTTTCTTTAATACCCTGCATGGTATCAATGTGCCTAGGGACTCCACAATGCACATACGTTCTCACTTCAATCTCTGCAAACCTGTGATGTGTGTGATGTCACCTCTTTTTCCTTGGCTCAGGCACCTGGGTCCTCGCCATGAGGAAGCAAGGCAGGGTCCGCAGGTGGTCTCCTTGCTCGCTCCTGTCCTTCTCTGCCCCTTCAGTGTATGGGGAGGAATTTCTGTGAGCCGATGAAGTACTGTGAGCAGCGTGAGAGGGGCCTGAGAGGGTTCAGGGCATTTGGAGAGCCCAGAAAAGCTTTTTGGAGGAGGCGACATTTGAACTGGTCTTGAATAAGCAGGAGGCATTGGAGTGGACAGGGGGCATCTCAGCAGAGGAGTGCTTCTGTGCAAGGCATGCAGCGAGATGCTGTGTGGTGCGTCTGCATAGCTGGGGAGGGCGAAGGGGCTGGGTGGGGAGTTTGGACTTGATCTTGCATGTTACAGAGAACAGACTGCATGTGACAGAGAGAGATGCTCACTCTCCTGTCGGTAGGACACTGATGGGCAGTGGTTGAAGGACGGCTGAGGCCAGGAGAGGCTGTGACAGGGAGACCAGCTGGACTCTCCTGCAGCAGCTGAGCAGTGACGAGAACTAAACAAAGGCAGCAAAATAGGAAACAGGAGGGGCGGATGGGGAGGCGTCTCTGAGGTGGCAGCAACCAGTGGCACTGGGTGGTCACCTAGAGGGAAAGCTGTATGTGTGAGCGCAGGGTGGGCCAGGAGCTGCGGAGTGGGCAGGTGGCCCCCAGCATCCAGGTTGAGGGTGTATTGCAGGTGGCTCTGCTGACAGACACCGTGGCATCATTCTGGAAGAATCAGGGAAGGAGGTCATAGCAGGATAGAATTGGCTGTAAGATGCTCAAGTTCGGAAGGAAGAGGGACCCTGGACATGGGGGAGGGAGCGCTCTTCCTCTGTTGGCATCCCGAGGCAAAAATCCGTTTGCTTTTGGATTATTGTTAGGATAAACAGGAGTGGATGGCATCCATGAGAAGGGTGGAGGACGGGGAAGCAGGGCAGGAGCTCTTAGCTTGTCAGGGGGTTTGTGTTCATGTGATAAACCCTCTCAGACTTGCTCAGAGCCGCCCAGTGTCACTCTGTCCCTAGGAAATGAGTGTCCTGGTCTCCCCACATCCCTGCCAGCTTTGGATCTAACCACTGTTTCCTTTCACTTTGCCAGTAGGTGTGAAATTCTTCCTGAGTAAATTAATTTGCATTTCATTTGTTAACTCTCCAGTTTGAGTCATTTTACTTACGTTTGGCAGTTCTCTTTCTTCTTACATGAAGTTTGTTTCTATGTCTTCTCCATTTAAGAATTTACGAGTAGGAAGAGATTATTTCATAGCATGGTGTTTTCTTACCAAAGTGAATAAATTAAATACTCCTTCTCACCTGCTGACTTGATAAAATGTTGAGAGGGGAGAATTTATTCAAATGTAGTTTCTCTTCTACTTTAGAGTATTTCTGTTTGTGTTCTTAATTCTTTGGCTTACACGGTCCCAGTGGTAGGCTGTAAATGCCTTGTAGGATCTGTCATCCCCCTCCTTGTTGCGCGACCTGTGGCAACTGAGCAGCACAGCCCAAGAGCCAAAACCCTGGTTCAGTCTGCACTTCACTACTTGTAAGGTGGGGACCTTTGGCAGTTTACTCACCTTTTTGATCCTCAGTAAAATGAGGCCAAAATGAGGTAAATTACAGAACCTCCTCCTTAGGATGGCTAAGTGAAGAGATACTTCACTTCACAAAAGTGCCTGCACCATAGCAGTAGCAAGCATGTGTATCCATGTACATGCATGTTCACACATGTGTTGCACACCTGTGCGTGTATGTGTGCACATATGCATGTGCATGCAGACACGTGTAGTGTTACCTGGTGGGCCTTACTTGTCACAGATAGTAATTTATAGCTCTCATCTGTAAGTCAAAATTTTTTTGTATTTTCAAAGCATTTAACTGAAAAAGTTATTTTGTTTGTGAGTCCTTACTATGTGCATGCTCTAGTTGGTTAGTTAAGTCCATTAAAGGGAAGGGAAGTGCTGTCAGGAGCACGTCACCTGTCGAGTGTGGTCAGCAGCCTCGTATAGGTACGATGCAGGGCTACGCAGGGAGGGAGGTCAGCACCTGTCACGCAGCCGTGTGGAAACCCATGACCAAATCCACCTTCCTGTCCTGGCTGTTAGGAGAGAATCCAGGCCCTGGAGGTGGAGCTGCAGACAGTCGGCCACAGCAAGATGATGCTGGAGAAGGAGCTCCAGGAGGTCATCGCCATGACCAGCCAAGAGTTGGAGGAGTACCGGGAGAAGGTGCTGGAACTGGAGGACGAGGTAGGCTGAGCTCCATTGTCGCACAGTGAGTGGACAAGCCATGCTGCCCCAGGTGCAGCTCTGGTGCAGAGAGAAAGGGGCCCTGGAGAGTCAGAACCAGCCTGCATGCTCGGCATCACCACCCTGCATTTCCATGCACAGTCTGACTGCTTCTCTGGATCTCTGACCAGCCCACATGCGTGGTGACACCAACTCTGGCAAGGACGATTGTGCTCACTGCCTCTCCAGTGTGGTGGTTGTCAGAGTTCTTAGTGGCAGTCCTACTCCTGGTTAGAATGCAAGAAACGCAGCTCAGACTGGCATAAACTTTTAAAAGAACTCCACAGAACTCTCAGACCCAGAGACAGTTGTGGCTTCACGTTATGTGCCACGCAGCAGATGTCACCAAGGGCTCTCCACAGGGTCCTGAGGTCCCAAGATGTTCTGTCAGGAACTGCAGGGCCACGTGCATTGTTCACCATCTCTGTGTCACACTCAGTTCCATGCCCACCTGGGCTCTGACCTTGAATGTGCTCCAGAAGCATGTGGTCCCCAGGAGAAAGCTGGGCCCTTGGCTGTGGGGGTGAGGGAAGGAACTGACTGTGGCCGCTGCAGGCCTCCCAGCCATGAAGTGAGGGTGTGCTGCATCCGGTGTGGTTTGCGGGTTGTTTGTCGTTGTGTTTTAGTTAAGCAGTTTTGTTTCTGGTGTGTGATAGCTCCATTACCCAGAACACATAATTGCATAACTTCACAGTGACTTTGATTTGTTTCAGCTTCAAGAATCCAGAGGCTTTAGGAGGAAGATAAAGCGCCTTGAGGAGTCGAATAAGAAGTTGGCTCTTGAATTAGAGCATGAAAGAGGGAAGCTTACAGGCCTCGGACAGTCTAACGCAGCTTTGCGGGAACACAACAGCATCTTAGAAACAGCGCTGGCCAAGAGGGAAGCAGACCTAGTTCAGTTGAATCTTCAGGTATTGAAACTCATTTACCAGAAGCAGGAGGAGACTTGCTGTAGGCTAGGTAGCACTCTGAATGTCAGCCTGTATTGTCTGTATTTCATCGTGACAGTCACCTGCAAGGAAGTGTTACACCCTCACCTTAGAGCTGTGGAAACAGAGGCTCAGAGAGTCTGGGGAAGTCCCAAGCCCCATCTCCCAGCCCTCAGGTGGGCAGTAGAGCTGGGGAGATTCTAACTCCCCCATAACTAAGTTGTGGAAGTACTGTGCTCAGTCCATTAGTCTCCCTGTGGGTGGGTGACTCCCAGTGCTGCAGACGGGACCATTTCCCAGCTTAAGGCAATAGCACTGTACCTAAGGGACACTTACCTGAGGGCCTCGTGTGATTCAGAACTGGGGTTTGAACCCTGGCAGGGCTCTCGCTTCAGACCCTATTCTCAGCTCCTCAGGCTCTGCAGCCTCTCTGGGGACTGAGGAGAAGGCTAGGCGTTCAGGGAACTCTTCAAATGGTCAGCGGCCAAATGCCCTCTGCCTTGAATTATCCACCCGTTAGAGAGCTTACCCGCCATTCTCATACCTGCTGCCTCACCACCCTGCATTGCCTGTCTCACCACGGAGGCATTTGCATTTAGAAACCCTAATTTATATGAATCTTTTGGGTTCCTGGCCATATACTTGTGTACGATCATGTGATCATGCTCCTGCTATCTCAGATTTCTTATAACAATATTCTCCAGCAATGGAATTCTCCCTACTTTCCTGAATTGTACACTACTTGGTATCGTAATGTGATGTGTGCCACTGTCTTGCTAGATTCCCCGCATAGTGCTGATCAGAGTGGCCCGTGCTTTCTCCTGTGGCTCTGCAGGATTTTGAAGTTTGATGTCCTTCCTTGCTTATCTCTCCTGCAATGTGCTGTAGGTGCAGGCAGTTTTGCAGCGCAAAGAGGAGGAGGACCGCCAGATGAAGCAGCTTGTCCAAGCCTTACAAGCCGCGTTAGACAAAGAAAAGGTGAAAGTGCACAACCTCAAGGAACAGGTCTGTGACCAACTTCCAACTGGTTTTAAATTGTAACTTCATAGACCCTTTGGAATGCAATTTTTCAATATCTAAAAACTGAATATGGGTACCCTCGACACGTCAGTTCCCTTCCGGGAGATTACTGTTTGAATACGTTTGCTAACGTGTCCAAGAACAAAGGTGTCATCACAGTGTTGGTGACAGTGAGAGCCTAGAGAGAGCCCTGATGTTCATAAGTAGAAGGGTGGGCTTAGATTAAACTGAGACGTGGGTGTGTGTGTCTAAGACATGTGCATGGAGCTCCATAGATACGTGTTTTGCCAGAGAAAGATATCTCGCATGTAGTGTTGACTTAGAAAAGCAAACTGCAGGGCCGGCCCTGTGGCACAGCGGTTCAGTACGTACGTTCCACTTTGGTGGCCCAGAGTTCGCCGGTTTGTATCCTGGGTGCAGACATGGCACCGCTCATCAAGCCATGCTGTGGTAGGTGTCCCACATATAAAGCAGAGAAAGATGGACACGGATGTTAGCTCATGGTCTGTCTTCCTCAGCAAAAAGAGGAGGATTGGCAGGAGATGTTAGCTCAGGGCTAATCGTCCTCAAAAAAAAAAAAAGAAAAAAGCAAACTGCAGAACAATTATGACCCCATTTGTGTTAAAAAGCCACCAGGAGAGATGGTTGTATAGGCCCTTTGCCGTTTTCTGCATAGGGAGCAGTTTTCTTCATGGGCTCCTCCTCTTGCCATCCAGCAGAGAGGCCTGCCCTGCCCCCACTGCAAGCTAGAGTAGACCTCAACCTCTGCATGTGCCCATCACCAGCCCTGTCTGCTGCTGCTGGAGGCCTTTTTCCTGGTTAGAATGTAAGCCTCCTGGGATGAGGGCTTTGGCTTATTTACCCTCATGTCCCCATTGCCTGAACTGAGCACATGCTCAGAACATGTTTGCCGTGTGCACGTGTGTGCAAGAGTGAGCGTGACCTGGGTTATATCATGTCCTTTAGAAATTTCTTCATGATGATATAATAGAGATAGAAAAATTGATCTTTATTTTTTGGATGAGACAGTATGATATTCTTTTAAAAGACTACTAGTTTTAGGATACGATAAGAATTTTTTTTTTTTTTAGAGATTTTATTTTTTTCTTTTTTCTCCCCAAAGCCCCCCAGTACATAGTTGTATATTCTTCGTTGTGGGTCCTTCTAGTTGCGGCATGTGGGACGCTGCCTCAGCGTGGTTTAATGAGCAGTGCCATGTCCAAGCCCAGGATTCGAACCAACGAAACACTGGGCCGCCTGCAGCAGAGCGCGCGAACTTAACCACTTGGCCACGGGGCCAGCCCCTGATAAGAATATTTTAATGTGAATAATTATTGGCTTGTTCTTGGCTCACATCTGCCTCATCTGCAGTCAGTGTTGAATCCTCGCGAGGAGCAGCTGTGGGTCTGACAGCTCTGAGCTCTGCTTCTCTGTTCCCTGCCTTAGCTTTTGCTCTGTGCTCAGGTATCACTTACTAATTTTATTCTCACCCTAAAGAAGTCATAGCTAGGAAACTCATAACTAAAAGTGCTACGGGAAGATGATGTATATATGACTTGATGTTTCTTTTTTAAAGGCACTAATTGTGAACGATGCTTATTTATTTCTCTAAATACAGTTAGTCTGGTTGTCCTGGTTGTAAAAATAGTACATGGTAGTAAAAAAAAAAAGTGAAAGAAGATTGAAGTACAGGTTATTTTGAATCTCTACCCAGTGACAATCACTGTTAGTATCTTCTATTGGAGTTTTTTTTTAAACTTGTTTATAAGAGTTCTTTCTATATTCCTCTGTCACTTATTTTCATTAAAACTTTTTTAAATGAAGTGCTTGCTAGTGGGATTAAACTAGAAAACTAAATTGTTGGAAAAGAAAATGGAAAATTTTGTTTTTGAGAATTTGCTTGTCTCCTTGGAAACCTTGAGAGAAACTATTGTCATCTAGGAAAAGTCTAGGTATATCATAAATGGGTAATAATCAATAACTTAATTACAGTTAGATGGTATGATGGAAAAGTAGATTTCTCCCAAAATACATGAGCTATAAATAAATTTAATAAGAAATAAGCAAGGGCCAGCTCAGTGGCGTAGTGGTTAAGTTCGTGTTTTGCTTTGGTGGCCCAGGGTTTGTGGTTTGGATCCCAGGCTCTGACCTACACAGCACTCATCAAGGCACGCTGTGGCAGTGTCCCACCTACAAAATAGAGGAAGATGGGCACAGATACTAGCTCAGGGCCAATCTTCCTCACCACCACCCCCCCCCCCCCAAAAAAGAGAGAAATATGTAGATATACTTGAATAAGACTATAAAAACTGTTTACACCAAGAAAACCTTGAGCATGTTTGTTCATTCAACAGGAGGTAGCAGCTGTATTCCCTTGCAAGCATGTGTTAGGTACTTTGACTCTTCGTGGGGAACTTGAAAAGCTTTGGAAGAGAAACCTGCAAGAGCGCTGGGACATGAGTGGGGCTGGGCGGGCTCCCTGGTGCGAATGCCACACTCGGCACTCTGCGTTGGTCTTGCCCTTTTTCTGATGGTGCTGGTCCCTTCCCTCTAGGTTGCTGCTGCCAAGGCAGAAGCAGGGCATAACCGCCGCCATTTTAAGGCCGCCACCTTAGAGCTGAGCGAGGTGAAAAAGGAGCTGCAGGCCAAGGAACACCTGGTGCAGAAGCTGCAGGCAGAGGCCGATGGTCTGCAGTGAGTGTCCGGGCAGGCAGAGGGTCAGCTTTGTTCTGGGGTGGGCGGGAGCGCCACCACCAGATGTCCTCATGAGGATTCTTCTCCGCCGTCTGTAACCAGGACATTCACGTTAAAGTCACGTATGTTTTAGCAAGTCGCTGAGTACTCTGGAGGCACATCTAAGAAGGAGAATATATCTGATTCCTGTCTCAAGAAGCCTGTAGCTTAACTTGAAAATTTCCTTCCTGACACTGCTGTCCCTACTCTGCACCTTGCTTATCCTAGTTGACAACAGAGAGAGCCCCAGTGTGAGGAACACTTTCCCCAAGGGCTGTCCCCCCCACCGAGGCTCACTGTAGGCTCCGCTTAGGGCAGCCTCCACTTACTCACGTGCAGGGATGCATGTTAGGCACTGCACATGCACTGATCCCTGTGGCCCTTTCCCTCCCACCGAGATCTGTAAAATGAGCTAACAAAGCATCCCTCTCAGGGGGTTTTGTGAAGGTTAGTCAAGACAGTGCATCGCAAAGCTCCTAAAACAGTCTCTGCCCGAGGCAAGCAGTATGTGAGTTTTTGTCATCGTGAGCCTTAGCCAGGATGGATAGCATTCAACTGACAAGCTTCTCAGAGTGGGAGGGTAGGTTAGAAGAAGGCTGTAATTTCGTTCTTCCTTGTTTTTATGCTAGGATTCAGGAGGGGAAACATTCCCAGGAAATAGCACAGTTCCAGGTGGAGCTGGCAGAAGCCCGGACCCAGCTTCAGCTCCTGCAGAAGCAGCTGGATGAGCAGCTGAGCAAGCAGCCTGTAGGAAACCAAGAGGTGACCAGCCCGGGCAGCTTTACACCTGCAGTTAACAGGACTTACAGAGCTAGACTCTGCTGGTTGACAGATTCAATTCCTTCATTCCCTGTCTACTTGGAAAGGGATATTTATTTTTTCTAAGTATGATATTAAACGATACACAGAGATCTAGTTAGAGCAATTTTATAGTGCAAGAAAGCTACTTTAAAATTCTTTTGGTCATGTGGCTTTTTCCCTCTAGATGGAAAATCTCAAATGGGAGGTGGATCAGAAAGAGAGAGAAATCCAATCCTTGAAGCAGCAGCTGGACTTGACTGAACAGCAGAATAAAAAAGAAGTGGATGGAATACAGCAGCTGTTACAGGTATCTGTTGTAGAAAGGCCATGGGGCAGAAATCAGAGGCAGCATTTCATAAGGTAGTTGATAATCCTAACATGAGTCCACCTACTGTGCCAGGCAGCATGCTAAGTATGTAGCAGGAGTTCTCAATAAATTGAATGCTCCCACCAAACCATTCTGTAGACGTTATCCCATTTCAGAAAGAAGACCAGGTCACCTAGCTGAAGGAGGCTGACCGGAGACCATGCCCTGGGCTGAGCTGTGTGAAATATGTCAGGAATAGGATCTCATTAAGTCCAATAAATGAGAGTACATGTGAAAAGTTCACCAACCTATGATAAACTTCTCTGTGAAGAAATATATGTGTAGTCTTGACTATTTGAGGAAAGGATCAGGAACATCTCTCTTGCTAAGATTCCTCTTTGTAAGTGGATGGCTTGAGTAACAATTAGAATTGATTTATGTTGTTTCTTAGTAATGGTTAGGCTTATTCTAGTAGCTGACCTCGAAATTTAAACAGATGACTCTTGGAGTTCATTGTAGAACGTGGACATAAGAATACTACTGGTTCCTCAGCAGAGGCTCTGAAATTTGGATGAGAACATTGAGGACATGAATATAACTGGATGTTTCACAGGCTAGCCTGCTGGAGAGGAAGTTGTGCTGAGATGGGACATCATGTGCTTCATCACATAAAAATCAGAGTTCTATTTTTAGCCTCTTAGAATTGTGACGTACAAACTAAGATGTTAGCAGTGTGTTTAAGATCTTTTTGCTTTTAAAAATCTATGACTTCACTTTAGAATATCAAATCTGAGTTGGAGATGGTGCGGGAAGATCTGTCCATGACCCAGAAAGATAAATTCATGCTTCAAGCTAAAGTGTCTGAACTGAAGAACAACATGAAGACTCTACTCCAGCAAAACCAGCAGCTCAAGCTAGACCTGCGACGCGGTACAGCAAAGACGGTATCAGGCTCCCCACCCCTTTCAGGTCAATTTGTTTGGGCAAGAGGTTGGTGGATTTTCTAGTCATTCAGACATAAACTTATATTTAACCATCATTGAGCAACTATTGAGTGAAAATAAATGATGGTGGAGTATTCTGCTCAGACAGTAGGTCAAATGATGTTATTTTGGTGTCTTTTCCAACAGAATGTTTGCTTTTTATGAATTCAGATGCCATTTTATTATAATATGCTTTATAAACCAAATGAGGGGATTCTTTGCATGTGTTAACAAGAGCACCCAGCCCACTAGGCGAGCCCAGCAGGCACACAGCAGCTGTCAGAATGGACTTGGGGGCCCAGGGACCCCTGAAGCTGCCATCACGAGCTCTGCTCAGACTCTGCCTACCTGGCATTTGTTTCTCTACTCAGTCTATACAAATATATTCCAGGTCCAATGAAGTTGCTCAGACTCAGAGGTTTATTTAGCATCATTTCCCTGTCCCTGGAAAAAGTTTGAAGTCCTAGACAGGGGAGTCTTATGGAGTTGGAAAATTGACTTAATTTCTTAGGGTAACTCAGAGTTAAGGACATGGTCTTTCTTGGAAGCCCCACATGGGAGTTCTCCTTTGGGATTCAGCTCTGTCCTCCTCAGGAGTGGACTGCATTGTTTGTGCTCTGTTACATGCCTTAGGAAGATGGCCTTTTATTCAGCCGGCATTTCCTCAACTCCCATGCCTGCCAGCTCTGCTGGTACAGGATGAGGGGGACGTGCCTTCCTGGAAGACATGTGTGGAGCTGGGGAGGCAATTCTGAAAGTTCTTGTGATGTCACAGACCAAGTAGGGGAGGGGGCAGTGGTATCAGCCTCAAGTGAGAGCTAACTGTGCTTTTAAAATCAGAGAAAGGAACTGAAAGGCGAGGCCAGCTCTTCCAGCCCAGTGACGCCAGTTAAGATTCCCGACTGCCCCGTTCCAGCCTCGCTGCTCGAGGAGCTGCTAAGGCCCCCACCTGCCGTGAGCAAGGAGCCCCTCAAGAACCTCAACAGCTGTCTCCAGCAACTGAAGTATGATCTGTGTTCTGTTCTCCGTTTCGCTTAGTCTTTAAAAATAAATTGCATGTTTAACTTGGAAGAATCTTCCTTGTTGCCAGCATTGAATGCTCAGCAAAGGCTGTTAAGTGTGTTAAGTGGGGCCACTCAGCCTCTCCATCCATATTGTAAGGTGAGAATTGCCTAGAGCTAAATTACCCTGAGAAGGCCTTAAGTCACCAGGACCTGAGCCCTTAGAAACACCAAAACAAGGGGCCAGCCTGGTTGTTCCACTTCAGCGGCCCGGGGTTCGCTGGTTTGGATCCCGGGTACAGACATGGCACCACTTGGCAAGCCTTACTGTGGCAGGCATCCCACATATAAAGTAGAGGAAGATGGGCAGATGTTAGCTCAGGGCCAGTCTTCCTCAGCAAAAAGAGGAGGATTGGCGGCAGATGTTAGCTCAGGGCTAATCTTCCTCAAAAAAAAAAGAAACACCAAAACTGGACATCTGGCACCTGCCAGCGTGAGGCCAATGTTTGGAGGGTGTGGCCACATGGTGACATCTTTTTTGACCCTGTGAGTGGAAGCCATGTGTGACCCTTGACTCTATCTTTCCCACATTTTCCCTGATCAGAAGCCTGTGTGTGCGGAGGCTTGCAGCCTGTTGGCCTCTGCACGGTACAGAGAAAAATGCCCAATAGTCCCTTAAGTTCTGTGACTACATCAGTGTTGCTGGTCCAAGTAGAGAAGTTCTGTTGCTCCCTGAAGGCACCACAGATGCATGAGCAAACTGCTGTCCAGTTCAAGCTTGTTAGGATTGGTGTCCGTGATGGCCACTGCGTCTTGGAGAAGCAGCGGTGTCTTTCCTGATTCTCCTCTGACTGGTGTTTCTTCCTTTGCCTCCCCTGTCTCCCCAGGCAGGAGATGGACAGCCTGCAGCGCCAGATGGAGGCTCATACCGTCACTGTGCATGAGTCGCTGTCCTCGTGGACTCAGGGGGACCCTGCTGCTGGCCCCGCTCTCCCCGAGGATCATGCCAACCCCAGGGGAGACACAGAGCGACACAGCCAGAGGGGGACCTCCAGAGAAGGGCTTGGAGCAGCGACTGCCGAGCATCCCCACCCCGAGTGTTTGTAACTACCCGGAGGAATATTCTCTTATCAATATTATTTATTTGACCATGTCCTCTATGTTTTTCTAAGAGGTGAAATTTAAGTTTTGTGTTTGCCTTTACAAGGAGTAAAATAACAGAACAAGAGGCAAAGATTAGAGAAATCGTCATTTCCAGATCACAACTAGCTTTTCCCACAAAATGACCAAATCTTAAAAACTTAGTTCAGATCTCAGTGAGAAATTTTTGAATGTGTCTGAAGGGTTATTTGCAGAAGGAGAATCTTAGAAGTGACAGTAGACGCTGCTCTCTGAGGGTAACGCCAACCAGCTCATCCCTGGTGGAAACACGGCCGGGTCTGGTTTCTCACATTCTTCTTTGGTTCAGTGAGAGCTTTACCTCCCTGCAGAAAGGAAACTTTATTTGCACCTTTGGTTTCTATTTTATTTTATTTTCAATAGCCATCCCACCATAGGATGTGTATATAAATACAGAAAATCATAATCTAATCTTTAAAAAGTATATGCTCGCATTATTTAAGAATGACTCGAATTGTCTTTTGATTGATTGCCTTTTGAAAATCTGCTGTCAGGAAATAATGTACATGTAGGATTTAGGGATATCAGTCAGAAATTATATTTTAAGAAATATAATTATCTTATTTACTCTGCCTTCTAAAACCAAATATTCTTAGAGAGGGTTTTTTGTTGTTTTTGTTTCACTTTATTTTTGAGGGCCTTTTCCTTGTCACAAGCGCACGATGCCCACCCATCTGACCCCTGGCCCCGCGCAGCCTCACTCACCTTTGCTGACCCCTGGGCATTCCTGGCAGCCACCAGGATGCCCACATGGACGCTGAGGTCACCACACACTGACCTGTGAGGTGTGGGGAGAGGCCACAGGAGAGGAGAGAACGGTGAGGAGGAAGAGGAGAGGGTGGAGCTCTCTGCAGGGCTCCAACCCAGGTGACAAGGCTCCTCCAGGCCTCGCACTCTGTACCCCACATGAAAATGTCCACCAGGGCCTGTGTGGTCATCAAGAGAAAAGCTGGACTCTGTGGTGACTTCAGATGGCTTAGAAGGTCCTTTAAACCCTTGTCTAGAGAGCAGTGAGGTTTCTAGAAGGGACAAGTCAGCAGTCTGGGGAAAGGTGACTGAGCTGTCCCCTGCTCTCCATAGTAGAATGCCTTATTTGAAATCAGGCACCCTAAGTATGTGAGATTTACTTGCATACGTTTTTCCACCTGAAATACTTAAACACTGCAGAAACTGACTGTGAGACTTGAGGTTTCTAAGTTTGTCCTCCTATTTTGCTAAGAAAATCTAAAATAGTATTTATTATTATAAGTTAGAGAAGAGAGAGAATGGGTCCACATGGCCTCCTGTGCAGATCTGCTGGTCTGAAGATGAAGTTTTGAAGTGTGACTGATCAGGCCAGATATGCTCATGTTGATATATTACTTGTGTCTCTTTTGTGGAGAAAACAGTATGGTATTTTTAAGCTGTTTGTGTTTTCTTATAATATGCTGTTAGAGGGTTAATTGGTAAGGTTAAAGTAGCATTAACCTCAAAGATGTTTAGTGTTTAAAAAAAATTCCCTAGCAAGTTTTGGAACTTCTAAAATACATGTATCATTTGTACAGGGTTAATATTAGTACTTGAAAACTTCATTATAATTACATCCTACTTTTCATCTTACCTTGGAAATCGGTTTTGACAAAATTGTTTTTGTACCATTAGAAAAGAAAAATGGTAATTTACGTTCTTATTTACTTTGGCTGCGTTATCCTGGTTTAATTTTAAAACCAAGAAATAACACTTAGTCTCATCCTGTAGCTGCTTTCTCTCTCCTTGCTTCCAGAAGGTCTTCCAGTGAATGCCGTTCACTGTGTATAATTGTTCTTAGGAAGGGATAAGCTAATTTTGAATGTTTCCATCACGTGAAAGCCAATCTCTGTTCCTCACCCCTTTTTCCGTACTTTAGTTACCCTCCGTGTGCATGTGTGTGTGTGTGTGCATGTGTGTGCACGCTTTCAGCAGCCACACCTCCTCTGGCTTTCTGTCGTCATCCTGTACCCACTTTGTCAGTCCCCATCTTTCAGTTCCACAAGTGCCCAGCCTGTCTGTGGTCTGAGCTCTCTGGCTGTCCCCTGGCCCACTGTGCTCCTGGGGCTTTCACGTATGGCCCGCTGTTGCCCATCTGGGGCCTTGTGTTCAAGCTGACATCGCCTTTGGGCTTCCTTAACAAGTCACCCGAAAGAGGAAGCTGGATTTCTAAATTGCCTGCTTTTGATTTGTTGAGGGTTTTTTTTTTTTTTCCTATCTCCAAGGGATTTTACTGGCACTTCTACCTCTCAGAGCTAGATTCTTCAGTGAATAATGTTTGAAATATTCTTCTATTGGCAGAAGTGAGAATTAGGAATTTACTCATGGAAAACAGTCAAGTGTGGAGTATTTATAAAACCAGGCTGGCCACTGCATTTCATTGGTGTATATTATCCCTCTTGTACGATGAACACTGTGCATCATGTCTTCACTGCAGAGAATGTTGGCTCGGACGCTTTGTGGTATCGTTACTTGTTTTTCTCATGTTCCAAAAAAACCTTACTGCAGTGTGGTTATCATTGATTTTTCCACGGTACACGTCAGATAGATGCCACGGATCTTAAAGATTTATACACCTTTGTTCTACTATTTGGAAGGTCTAACAGGGAGTGTTTTTGATAGGATATGAAATGGCTCTTACTGGCCTGGGGTCCAGGTAACGGGACTGCGCCTGCCAGGAAGACAGCCTGCGGTACTCTGTATTAGGAAGATTCTCATTCACCTCTTTCTCAGTTTAAAGACTTTTTGGTATAGGGATATCACAAAAGCCATCAGCCTGCAAAGTCACCATGACATATATTCCTACTTCCGTGAGTATTTTTTTAAACAAAAATTCAGTGTCGTGTGTAAAGATTTCTAGTAGTGAAAGGGACCAGTGTATCTGAAAGAGAAATGTCCTTGAGCCTTCCTCAAGGATCCCTTTGACATGAATAATGCTGCGATGTGTGAGACATTCTGAGCCTTATTCAAGCAAGTTGATTGAATCCACATTTCAGGCAAATCTCATTGTATGGTGGTCTCAGGTTATAAGAGGATCCTTGAGGGTAATGTTTTAGAGAGTCTAGAAAACTCGGTGGTTTTAAGTTATTCATTTCTATTAAAAATTTCCTCATAAAAGGGAGTCCTCAGGTTGGGGCTGTTCAAGGGAAAGGTGTCGCCATGCAAAACAAATTGTAACTTTAAAAAGCATGTTGATTTTTTATAAATTTAAGCGTGCTTGGGAATTCCTTAAATTTTGTGCAATAAACTATTTTTTGTTAAAGATTTTCATATTTCATTGGGGGCTTCATTTTAATATTTATATTGTCATATTTTGGAGCAACTTTTATCTCATGTTGTTACAAACTCTGTTCAAATACATGTCTTAAAAGAGAATTTTACTGTTCTGCCAAAGTTTTAGACAGGCTGTGAAATCTAACTTGTTGTGGTTGCTTTGGACCACAGCAGAACAGTAGCATCTCTCCCTGTCTCTTCCCTGTTAGTCACACTTCACTTGTTACCATATGCAAGTAAGTATAAAGGAGGGAAGTGTGTATGGGAACCACAGGGGACGTCCCTCTGAGCAAACTGAGAAAAGGCTGGCAGCTGCTCCTGAGGCTGTAGACGTGCACCCACGTGCTCCCTGTCCTTGGCACCGCTGTCTAGCCACAGGCCTCTACTCATCGTCATTCGTTGACGGCAAATGGACCGTGACTCTAAGTCTCTATTTTGTGGCTCCCCAGTTTCACCTGACTTTTTCATCCAGACTTTGTTTTTGATCAATAAAAGTAAGCAGGTGTAGAGAGCCTTCAGTTAAATGTTATTACTACACAGCATGGGAAAAAAAATATACAGAAGAAGCAAAGTGAGCCAGTGATCACAGATTTGATTTTGTGGTGGAATTTACGCATTTTTTTCCCATGACTCCACTGTATTAGCTTCTGTAACCAAGGGTCAGATCTGAATGACGATTCCCTGACCACCTCCTTTTGTGACCTTAACTTCCTGAAATACTGAGGATGCAATGATTTTTTTCCCTAGAGTAATCATGAAGTGAACAGTTATATGTATCTGAACCTTTTCCTTTTACCTATAAAGTTGCTAAACATTTGCAGGCACTGAACTAACTAGTTAATGGGTTATTTTTTAAGCTGTATCTCCTTCATCAAATAGATATTCTGGGCTACATCCTCATAGTGTTGTACAGTGGGTGTTACAAAAGTAGTGTGGGCGCAGCTTTACAGGCGCAGCTGCTCCCTGGCTCAGAGGGGTGGCAAGTCCTGGCAGAAAGGTGTGTTGAGTGTAGGACCAGGGACTTACCTCTGATGGGAGGCTCCGTGTTTAAAAATCACCAGGTCACTCAGAAATCTCGTACCTCGTACACATTATGTCGGGAGTATGACTAGGGTTATTTATGGCACTGCCATCCAGTGTAATGGATAAACATGATAGCTATTGGAAGAGTGTCCGAGCCTTACCTAGACAAGAAGGAATTCTCAGCCATCAGTAACTTGTAAAACCAGAGCAGCATTTATTGGAATTCTGCTTTCCTTGATGCATGTTTTCACTTGACAATGAATGTTGCAGATTCTGGTAAAAAGTATAGTTTGCGAACACCTTTTTCCTGGGAACAAGGGAAGATACTAACCTGTGTTGAAGATCCCTTTGTGTGCCTCTTTCGTGTGGGACAGAATTCCTGTGACAGGTCTTTCTCATGTCCAGGCTCCTCTCTGGGCTGGAGATAGCACCTCAAGCAGGGCAGCGATGTCCCTCCAGAACAGCGTGCTTCTGGGCCAGGCTGAAGTGTGTGGCTCATGGCAGCACCTGGAGGAGGGAGGGCAGTGGCTTCAGGAAGCACCTAGAGGTCCTCATCTACTCAGCTCTCCTCCACTTCTCTGAGAATCGCTGGAAGAAATGATTTGTCGGCCTTTTACACATAATCTGGGTCAGAACTCCACAGAGGGATAGTACTCTGCTTATAAAGGGTTTCACAGGACACTTCAATTTGTATGTGAGCTTTAAATGAGTTTTAAATGTGCATTTCTAAATACTTGATGGACATTTCAAAGTGATATTCCCAGTACTTAAGTCTCTCTGTGGAAAGCTGTTATGTTACTCTGGTGTCCTAACCCTCAAGGTTCGCCATCCTCGATGTTCTTCCTGTCACTGGCCCAGCCCAGCCCACGCCCACAGCTCCTTCTGTGTCTCTGCTTTGTGCCCCTTCTTCCTTTGCACTGGCTTAGAAGCCGGCTTAGTTATGGAGCCAGCCGGTAACAGTCTCCCGGCCTTCAGAATCCTCTTCCTCCCACTCCTGTCTGAAGCACATGTTTGCTCATTCATTCTAATGATCCACTGATCCCACAGGATCAAGTTCAGGGCACACAGCTTGGCTTTCAAATGCTCTATAATCTGGCCCAAACCAACCTCTCTAGCTTTTCTTCTTAGTTCATTCAACTGTTACTGAGTTCTGCAGTAATCACTAGTGCTCTCCATCAAATAGTCTTCCTCCTCTGCCTTCTGGGGAGATTGCAGATGGACACTTGGGTAGGAAGCTTGGCTGGCTTGAGCCAATGAGATGGCATATGGGGTGTGTCCCTTCTGGGCCAGAGCATTGACTGGCTGCTGCAAAACCCTCTGCCATATGCACAGCATCACTAGAGTGGTACCTGTCAGCGAGAGCACCCAGCAGTGGCTGACCCGCAATGGCAGGAAGTAAGAGCAAGAAATAATCTTGTTCTCCACACCTCTTCAGACTTGGAGGTTATTTGTTATTGCAACATGACATACTCTCTCCTGACCAGCGCCAGCACCTGCTGCATGCCGGCAGGGCCCCATGCCTTGCCTGGACATTTTCGCTTACTTCCCATGCTGTATCTCACTAGGCAGATGTCTGAGTGCTTGTGGATGTCAAGCACTATACCCAGAGCTATTTAAAAACCAGCTCTGCTTGGGGAAGAAACCTGATCTGTAGCATTTGATGGTTCAGAGCTGTGAACACACCCATACCAGGGCAGATCTGACGCTCTCAGCACGTCAGTGGACCTGGGAAGGGCTGTGGACTATTGCAGAGGTGGGACTGCCGCACACTGCTGTTCCCTAGAGATGCGACAGTGAGCAGAAAACAGGCCTAGCTGAACTGCTCTCTCCTTTATAAGTCCTTCCCTGGTTGTTCCCAACTCAACATGACCCTTCCCTGTGTGCATTTACATATACAGAATTAAGTCTATAGCATTTTGCATCACCTTTCTTTTTATTATAATAATTTCTGGAGAGTCCCTATTTCTCCTACTAGATTATAGGGCACTTGGGGCTCTTATCCCCCTCAGCACGTGGATTTCATGGAACAGATGAGCCTCACTTAGCCTACTTAAGTGACTTTAGAGACGTACACAAATACCAGTTGGAGGATTTCCTTCCTTGCTAATTTGGTGTAGAAATGGTGGCTACATATAGTCAACCAAAACAGAACACTGCTAGCAGAGCAGATTTATGAATTAGGAGTAAATATCTACCCTTACTGAAGCCCTTTTAAAATTCTGCAAGAACCTGATGCTTTTGTGTAGAATAACCCCTTCGCTAATCTGCAAATGAAATTTCCAGGCTCCCCTCCCAGCGAGGCTTCCTCAGTGGCTGCATCTTCATCGCTGGGCTCTAGTGCCCTCCTCTGAGGGTCCCAGGGGCTTCCTGCTATGGCTGTCCCTTATCACTCCCAGGACTACATTCCCCTCTTAAATCACCTGGTTGCTCTCCTGACTAGAGTCCCACCTCGTGTAACATCATATGCGGCTGTTCCACACGCTTTTCCTTCTCTCACTGAAAGGATATTCAAGACCCATGTGAAAACTGGACCTCCCCACTCAATCATGGGGAGGGGGCTGACTCGGTCCCTGGCCCTCTTGTGATCTGGTGTCATAAATGGAGTTAGGGATTAGGGTTGGAGTTAGACAAACCACAGTTAGGAATTAGACCAAACCTGCCCTCCTCAGAAAAGACCATCAGTTCTTTTAAGCCTAATTTCTGTTCATTTGCTGGAAACCCATTTCTACCTTGCAGAGGTTTATGTCTCAAATTCTGTCATTTCTACCTGAAGGTAAATAGTGGCCAATAATAGAGTTGGCTTCTTAACAGTGAGATTGTTTTCCTTCCCCCCCCCCCCTTGATTATTCTGGTCTTGTTTAATCGAGTGTAGACAGCATTAGATAGTGGTAAGGAGGATCCAGCCATAATAGGATCCCTATTGTTAGCTGGATTCCACAGAAAATCCTGCTATTAAGATACTGATTAGGCTAGCGAAGCTGCTCTAAGAGACCCCAAACTTAAGTGGCTTAAATGAGAGAAGCTTCTCTTTCAAGTTATAGCCCAAGCATAAAAACAGACCAATCAGGGCAGCTTCATGGTGCTGAGGACAAAAATGGTTTCTCTCTCTGCGTAATCTACAGCTTCCATCTGTGGCCTGGGACGGCTGCTCCAGGTCCCACCTTCTTGTCTGTATTTCCCAAATGGAAAGGATAGAGTACATGGAAGGCACGTTGCGGGCCCTCATTCAAGGGTGCAATTTACTAGCTGTATACACCACTGTCCACTGCCTTCACGTAATCATGGGGCCGCTGGATGTGGCTTTTAGCTAGACAGCAGTGTGTCCAGCTACAGCTGGGAATTTCTGTTATTAAAGAATGGAGAATGGATGCTGCTGGCAACAGCCTTTACCACAATTCACAATCTCCCAAATCAGTCCTCTCCTCTCTGAACTACCAGGGTTTATGACTATATAACAAAATCCCTTAAGATGGGGGAGGACCCTCCTACCCCTTAAAGGCATGTATGTATATAACTTTTTGTTTTTTAAACTATGAAAGTAGTAATAACAGCTAACATTTATTAAGCCCTTACTGTTTGGTGGCTCTGTAGCAAAGATTTGGCATATATTAATCCTCACTTCTGAGACAGGTGCGATTAATATCCCCAATTTTACCACTGAGAAAACTGAAGTACAGGGAAATTAATTCACCCAAGTTACCTAGCAGGTAGGAGGCAGACAGGATATGGACCCAAAGCCTGGTGCTCTCATCACTACACAATGGCACATATTCATAAAAAGGTCAAAACTAAGGAGCGGCTGGAGACAGAGATCTGTTGTCAGGGTACTTAGTAATTAAAAACAAACAGTAAGATTTCATTCTAATAAGGCGCTCTTTCTTCCTTTTTAAATGTAGACAAAACTTACATCAAAAAAGGCATAGATTTTACATGTAGTTTGATGAATTTTGACAAATGTCACCCAGTGTGCACCTGTGTTACTATCAACTCAAGATGTAGAGCGTCTCCTTCACACTACAAGTCCCCTCGTGCCCTCCCCAGTTAACCACCCCACTGGGAAGTACCACTGTTCTGATTTCTATCACCATAAGCTGTGCCTGTTCTTGAGACTCTTACAAACGGAATCTTTTTTTTTTTAAAGATTTTATTTTTCCCTTTTCTCTCCAAATCCCTCCAGTACATAGTTGTGTATTTTCAGTGGTGTGTCCTTCTAGCTGTGGCATGTGGGACGCGTCCTCAGCATGGCCTGGAGTGGTGCGTGTCCGCGCCCAGGATTCGAACCGGTGAAACCCTGGGCCTCTGAAGCAGAGCGTTCGAACTTAACCACTCGGCCACCAGGCAGGCACCCAAACGGAATCTTATAGTACGCACTTGTGTGTGAGGGTTGTTTAGCTTAGGATGCTTTTCAGATTCACCCGTGTAGTTGCTGAACAGTATGCCACCATAGCACCATCATATGACGATTCCACATTTGTTTATCTGCTCATCGGGGTTCATCCAAACACCTGGGTGTCCTCATTTGGGGCTATTACAAATAAGGCTATGAACACTCTGTGGACTTCCATTTTCATACCCAGGGCTGCACTGCCGAGGCAGAGGCAGGCGCACGTTTACTTTTATAAGACACTGCCTCACTCTTGGCCAAAGTGGTTAACTCATTTTACACTCTTACCAATAGCGTACGAGAGTTCCCAAGCTGCTCCACATCCTCACCAAAATTCGACATTGTCAGTCTTCTAATTTAGCGGGTCTGGCGAGTGTAAAGCGGTTATTTCATTGTGGGTTTAGTTTGCATTTCACTCATCCTCAAATTCACTCTCTTCTGTTGTGCTCAATCGTCTGTTAATCGACCATCCAATGGATTTTTCTTTTTACCAAGGATGTCACTTATATTTCTTCAGATATTTTTTTTTCCATTTTAAAAGTTATAAAGTAAGCACCGTAAAACTCACCCTTTTTATTGTACATAGCTGAGAGTCATGACAAGCATGCGCAGTTGTGTGAGCAGAATGGTCCCATCGGTCCCCAAATTCCCCGGCCCTTCACAGTCCACCCGCCGCCCGCGCGGCCACGGCGCTGAGATCAGGGGAGCGGGGTCCCCCGCACGGAGCGGAGGAGCCCTCGGCACGGCGCTGTCCCCCGTCCCGCCGGGAAGCCCTCCGCGCCCCGCGGCCAGGGCAGTGAGAAAGCCAGTCAGCCCAGACTCAGAGAACGCGAGCCGGCCTGCCAGAGGGCCGGGCACCGGCGGCCCCGCAGTCGACAGGCTGCGTCCCGCCCCCGCCCCCGCCGCGGCAGCGCGGCCGCCGCCCCTCCCTCCGAGAAACCCCGCCCCGGAGTCGCCCCGTCGGAAGCCGCGCCGCTCGGAAGCGCGGCGGGAGGAGCAGACGCGCGGCTCGCAGCTGTAGCGGCCGCTCTGCCGCGCACCCGGCAGGGCAGGGCAGGGCAGGGCGGGCCGGGTCGGGCCGCCGGCCGAAGCCCGTGTGCGGAGCCCCTGACCCGCGCAAACCCGCCCGCCAGCGCGGCGCCTCGCGGCCCTGCGGCCCAGCTGCCCGCCGCCCACGGGGCACGTCGGCGTCGCCAGGGGCCCCGCCCTCGCCTGGGGGGCGGCGGGCACACGCGGGCAGGGGCCTCTGGGTCGGGGGCCGCGGGGCCGGTTTGCGGCCCTGCCGTCCTCCCCGCCCCCGGGGCGGCCCAGGCGCGGCGAGCGACCCCAAGCCCGGGACCACTCGCCCCTCTGGACGCCGCGCCTCTCAGGAGCCCCCGCCCCGAGACCTCGCGCCCTCAGAACCCCGCGCCCCTCGCGCTGCCCGCGCCAGTGCCTGACGCTGCGCTCCGCGCCACCAGGAGCCGCAGCCGCGCCCCCTCGCCGGCCCCCGGAGCGGCGCCGTCAGGCAGTGGCGCGGGCAGCCCAGGACGCGGGGTCCTGAGGGGCGCGGGCCTCCTCAGCGGCAGCGGCGGCGGCCGGGCGGCGGCGGCGGCGGCGATGCTGTGGCCGCGGCTGGCGGCGGCCGAGTGGGCGGCGTTGGCCTGGGAGCTGCTGGGCGCCTCGGTGCTGCTGTTCGCGGTGCGCTGGCTGGTGCGGCGGCTGGAGAAGCGGCCACGGGGCCTGGGCCGGAGCGGGCCCCTCGACCCGCCACCCCGCGCGGCCGCGGCCCCGGCCCCCGACCGAGGTAAGGCCCGGCCGCCGGTGGACCCGCGCCCCATCCGGCTCCCTCCCGGGCTCCCCCTTCCTCTCCGCGACCCGCTTCTCTCGTCATCCTGGGCGCCCTTGCCCCTCCCCAGGCCGCCCTTCTCGCCATTCTGCGGCCCCTTTCCTCCCGGCCCGAGTCTGGCGATCCGGCGGAAGCCCGGGAGTACAACTCGGGAGTTGTAGACAGACGGACGGTGGGGGCTGTGAGGCTGGACGCCCGGTGCCGGGTCTGCGGGCGGTTTCGCTTGATTTTCCCTGACTCCCTGTTTGACTGAGAAGCCGCTCCGTTGTCCCGGGTCCGTGCTTGTCTCCTGCGAGGCGCTCGCCCCCGCCGCGCGCGTCCGGCACCGTCCTCGTTCACGTTTCATTCACCCTGTCGCCCGAAAATACGGTTTCTTCCGGGGGGGATGAATCCGAGTTTCTCAAATACCAGGATAGTTAGGGAGATCTTCCGTAGCGGAAGGCAACATTGATGACGCCACCTTGGAATCTCGGGGCTCACGGGGTCCTTCGGGGCACTTGCTTCCCCCGTCCTGGTTTACCGCTGAGGCGGCGGCCCCGGGGAGGTCTGCGCGAGGCCACGGGCGGGAGGCGGAGGCCGGCCGGCCCGTGGGCTGCCGCTTGCTGTGCTGGCTCCCGTGCCCTCCGGAGTGTTGTGAGCGGCCCCGTGAGGACCCGGCGCGCCGAGGCGTCGTTGCGCTGCCAGCGCTGTGCCGGGAAGCCCGCGCCGCACACGGAGACTCAGAGCACCCAGACACTCCAGCTAAGGGTGGCTGTGGCCACTAGGTGTGGGGCAAGAGATGACAGTGGGGAATGTCGTTTTCATAAAAATTCGTCTTTAATTTCTAGCTTTTCGTTTTTGAATCGTTTTAGACTTATAAAAAATTATAGAAATAGTACAAAGCAAATAAACATGTAAAAAGATGTTCCATGTGACAAGCCAGTACCGAAATACAAATTAAACCTACAGTGAGCTGTCACTACACACCTGTGAGAATGGCTGAAATTAAAAGTACCAGTATTGCCAAATGCTGAGGAGTCGGTCTTCTCTTTACTACTGGGGAAACCGCTAAAGGTTCAGTCACTCTGAAATCAGTCTGGCAGTTTTTCAAAAAGTTAAACCCACACTGCACTCCTGGGCACTTATCCTTGAGAAATGAAAACCTATTTTCACACAAAAGCCTGTGTATGAGCATTTAGAACCTTATTTGTAACTGCCAAAAACTGGAAGCAGCCCAGATACCTCTTCAGGGGTGAATGGTTTAACAGACTGGCACGTTCACACCCTGGGAAGCTACTCAGCAGTGACACAGAAGGAACTTCGATCCGCTCAACAGCCTGGATGGATCTCAGCGATATTATGCTGAGTGAAACAAGCCAATCTCAAGAAGTCTGTATGATTCCATTTACATCACATTCTTGAAATGAAAAAAGTTACAGTAATAGAAGACAAATCAGGGGTTGCCAGGGCTTGAGGTCAGTGGAGGAGGTCGAATGTGATTATAAAGGGGCAGCAGCAGGGAGATCTTTGTGGTGACGGAACAGTTCGGTAATTGACTGTGAGTCTGTATGTGTGATAAACAGTTGTGGAGTTATAGACAAGGACACTCAAGAAGAGTGACTGCAGAAACTGGTGAGGGGTGTGGTCTCCTTCATTGTGCTGTGCCAGTGTCAGTTTTCTGGTTTGGGTAACACACTGCAGTGTGTAAGAGGTTGCATTGGGGGAAGCTGGATAATGGGTCCACAGGAATAGTACTGAGGTCTCAGTACTAATTTTCAACGTCTTGTGTTTATAATTGTTCAAATAAAGAGTTAAAGATGGGCCAGCCCCAGTGGCCTAGTGGTTAAGTTCGTCATGCTCTGGTTCGGTGGCTGCAGTTCAGTTCCCAGGCATGGACTTAAACCATTTGTCTGTCAGTGGCCATGCTGTGGCATTGGCTCACATACAAAAAACAGAGGAAGATTGGCAGCCGATGTTAGCTCAGGGCCAATCTTCCTCGGGGGAGAAAGGAAAAAGTTAAAGAAATCCTGTATACCATTTGCTTACATTCCCCAACATTAGTATCTTAACATAATCAAACTACGAGGAGGAAAACCAGCAAGTATTATCCAGTCTGCAGACTTAACTCAATTGCGTGTATCTTTATCTTTATGTCTCTATTCAATCAGTCAATTGAGGTCCTGCAAATACTTCCATTTCTAATCCAGGGGTTGGCAAACTATGGCCTGCTAGGTCATATCTGGCCCCCACCTAACTTTTTGTTTGTTTGTTTTATTGAGTTATTGATAGGTTACAATCTTGTGAAATTTCAGTTGTACATTAATGTTTGTCAGTCATGTTGTAGGTGCACCACTTCACCCTTTGTGCCCACCCCCCACCCCACCTTTCCCCTGCTATCCACTAAACTGTTCTTGGTCCATAATTTTAAATTCCTCATATGAGTGGAGTCATACACAGATTATCCTTCTCTCGCTGGCTTATTTCACTTAACATAATTCTCTCAAGGTCCATCCATGTTATTGCAAATGGAATGATTTTGTTCTGTTTTGCAGCTGAGTAGTATTCCACTGTATTATGTACCACATCTTTATCCATTCGTCTGTCGACGGGCACTTAGGTTGCTTCCACGTCTTGGCTATTGTAAACAGTGCTGCAATGAACATTGGGGTACATAGGACTTTGGGGATTGCTGACTTCAAGCTCTTTGGATAAATACCCAGTAGTGGGATGGCTGGATCGTATGGTAGTTCTATTTTTAATTTTTTGAGGAATCTCCATACTGTTTTCCATAGTGGCTGCACCAGTTTGCATTCCCACCAGCAGTGTATGAGGGTTCCTTTTTCTCCGCAACCTCTACAACATTTGTTGCTATTAGTTTTAGATATTTTTGTCATTCTAACGGGTATAAGGTGATATCTTAGTGTAGTTTTGATTTGCATTTCCCTGATGATCAGCGATGATGAGCATCTTTTCATGTGCCTATTGGCCATCAGTATATCTTCTTTGGAGAAATGTCTGTTCATGTCTCCAGCCCATTTTTTGATTGGGTTGTTTGATGTTTTGTGGTTGAGTTGCGAGAGTTCTTTATATATTATGGATATTAAGCCTTTGTCAGATATATGACTTGCAAATATTTTTTCCCAGTTAGTGGGTTGATTTTTTGTTTCAATCCTGTTTTCATTTGCCTTGAAGAAGCTCTTTAATCTGATGAAGTCCCATTTGTTTATTCTTTCTATTGTTTCCCTTCTCTGAGAAGGCATGGTGTCCGAAAAGATCCTTTTAATACTGATGTCAAAGAGTGTACTGCCTACGTTTTCTTCCAGAAGCCTTATGGTTTCAGGTCTCACCTTTAGGTCTTTGATCCATTTTGAGTTTATTTTGGTGAATGGTGAAAAAGAATGGTCAATTTTCATTCTTTTACATGTGGCTTTCCAGTTTTCCCAGCACCATTTGTTGAAAAGACTTTCTTTTCTCCATTGTATGCCCTCAGCTCCTTTGTCAAAGATAAGCTGTCCATAGATGTGTGGTTTTATTTCTGGGCTTTCAATTCTGTTCCATTGATCTGTGCACGTGTTTCTGTACCAGTACCATGCTGTTTTGATTACTGTAGCTTTGTAGTATGTTTTGAAGTCAGGGATTGTGATGCCTCCCGTTTTGTTCTTTTTTCTCAGGATTGCTTTAGCAGTTCGGGGTCTTTTGTTGCCCCATATGAATTTTAGGATTCTTTGTTCTAATTCTGTAAAGAATGTCATTGGGATTCTGATTGGGATGGCGTTGAATCTGTAGATTGCTTTAGGTAGAATAGACATTTTAACTATGTTTATTCTTCCAATCCATGTACATGGAATGTCTTTCCATCTCCTTATGTCGTCATCCAATTCTCTCAGAAAGGCCTTGTAATTTTCATTATATAGGTCCTTCACTTCCTTAGTTAAATTTACCCCAAGGTATTTTATTCTTTTTGTTGCGATTGTGAATGGTATTGTATTCTTGAGTTCTTTTTCTGTTGGTTCATTACTGGAGTATAGAAATGCTACTGATTTATGCAAATTGATTTTATACCCTGCAACTTTGCTGTAGTTGTTGATTACTTCTAACAGTTTTCCAATGGATTCTTTGGGGTTTTCTATATATAAGATCATGTCGTCTGCAAACAGCGAGAGTTTCACTTCTTCCCTCCCTATTTGGATTCCTTTTATTCCTTTTTCTTGCCTGATTGCTCTGGCCAGGACCTCCAGTACTATGTTAAATAAGAGTGGTGATAGAGGGCATCCTTGTCTCGTTCCTGTTTTCAGGGGGATGGGGTTCAGTTTTTGCCCATTGAGTATGATGTTGGCTATGGGTTTGTCGTATATGGCCTTTATTATGTTGAGGTAGTTTCCTTCTATGCCCATTTTGTTCAGAGTTTTTATCATAAATGGCTGTTGGATCTTGTCAAATGCCTTCTCTGCATCTATTGAGATGATCGTGTGGTTTTTATTCCTCAGTTTGTTGATGTGGTGTATCATGTTGATTGATTTGCGGATGTTGAACCATCCCTGTGTCCCTGGTATGAATCCCACCTGATCCTGATGGATGATTCTTTTGATGAATTGCTGAATTCTGGTTGCCAAAATTTTGTTGAGAATTTTTGCATCTATGTTCATCAGTGATATTGACCTGTAGTTCTCTTTTTTTGTGGTGTCCTTGTCAGGTTTTGGTATCAGCGTGATGTTGGCCTCATAGAATGTGTTAGGAAGTGTTCCATCTTCCCTAATTTTTTGGAATAGCTTGAAAAGGATAGGTATTAAATCCTCTCTGAAAGTTTGGTAGAATTCCCCAGGAAAGCCATCTGGTCCTGGGGTTTTATTCTTTGGGATGTTTTTGATTGCTGTTTCAATCTCTTTCCTTGTGATTGGTCTGCTCAAATTGTCTGCCTCTTCTTGAGTGAGCTTTGGAGATTGTAGGAGTCCAAGAATTTATCCATTTCCTCTAGGTTATCCATTCTGTTGGCATATAGTTTTTTGTAGTATTCTCTTATAATCTGTTGTATTTCTGCAGAGTCTGTTGTTATTTCTCCTCGCTCATTTCTGATTTTGTTTATTTGAGCTTTCTCCTTTTTTTTCTTTGTAAGTCTGGCTAGTGGTTTGTCAATTTTATTTATCTTCTCAAAAAACCAGCTCTTTGTCTCATTGATCCTTTCTACTGCCTTTTTTGTTTCAATAGTATTTATTTCTGCTCTGATTTTTATTATTTCTCTCCTTCTGCTGACTTTGGGCTTCATTTGTTCTTTTTTCTCTAGTTCAGTTAGGTGTGCTTTAAGGTTGCTTATTTGGGATTTTTCTTGTTTGTTAAGATGTACCTGTATTGCGATGAATTTTCCTCTTAATACAGCTTTTGCTGTATCCCATATGAGTTGGTATGGCATGCTATCATTTTCATTTGTTTCCAGGTATTTTTTTTATTTCTTCTTTAATTTCTTCAATGATCCATTGCTTGTTCAGTAGTGTGTTGTCTAGTCTCCACATCTTTGTGCCTTTCTCAGCTTTTTTCTTGTAGTTAATTTCTAGCCTTATAGCACTATGATCTGAGAAGATGCTTGTTATTATTTCAATTTTTTTAAATTTGTAGAGGCTTGCCTTGTTTCCCAACATATGGTCTATCCTAGAGAATGTTCCATGTGCACTTGAGAAAAATGTGTATTCAGCTCTTTCAGGGTGGAGTGATCTATATATGTCTATTAAGTCCAATTGTTTTAGTTTTTCATTTAGCTCCACTATTTCCTTGTTGATTTTCTGTCTGGATGATCTGTCCATTGATGTGAGTGGGGTGTTGAGGTCCCCCACTATTATTGTGTTGTTTTTAACATCTTCCTTTAGGTCTGTTAATAGTTGCTTTATGAATCTTGGTGCTCCTGTGTTGGGTGCATAGATATTTATAAGCGTTATTTCTTCTTGATGAAGTGTCCCTTTGATCATTATATATTGTCCCTCTGTATCTCTCTTTACCTGTCTTATTTTGAAATCCACTTGGTCTGATATGAGAATTGCAACACCTGCCTTTTTTTGTTTGCTATTAGCTTCAAGTACTGTCCTCCACCCCTTCACTCTGAGCCTGTGTTTGTCCTTGGGGCTGAGGTGTGTTTCCTGGAGGCAACAAATTGTTGGATCTTGTTCTTTAATCCATTTTGCCACTCTGTGTCTTTTTATTGGAGAGTTCAATCCATTCACATTGAGAGTGATTATTGATGCATGTGGACTTAGTGCTGTCAATCTCATTATCTTGTTTTCCTGTGTTTCTTTTCCTGTTTGCTTTAGACTACCCATTTAATACTGCAGTTTCTTATGCTGGGTTTCTTAGATTTTTCCTTATTTATGATTTGTGACTCTTTTCTGTACTTTATTTTAGTGTCTACCTTGAAGTTTGTATTTAGAATCTCGTGTATAATACAGTCTATTCTCTGGTGGTCTCTTACTTACTTGACCAATACTGATTTAGACCCTTTGCTCTTCCCCTCCTAAATAATTATTTTCATTTCTTATTCCAACTCGTTTTATTAATTTGTAGTTAGAGTGATAAGATCGTCCTTGCTTTGGTAGTTTCCTTACCTTTACCCTAATGCTATAATTGAATATTTGCTATCCTGTTCTGGTTCTATCCATCGGTCTCCCTAGTCTGTGGATTGTGTCCCCTTTCTCCCTTTTTTCTTTTTTCAGGTATGAGAGCCTTCTTGAGGATTTCTTGTAATGGAGGGCTTTTAGTTACAAATTCCCTTAACTTTTGTTTGTCTGGAAAAGATTTAATTTCTCCCTCATATCTGAAGGAAATTCTTGCTGGATAGAGTATTCTTGGCTAAAGATTTTTATCCTTTAAAGCTTTGAATATATCACTCCATTCTCTCCTAGCTTGTAGGGTTTCTGTAGAGAAATCCGCTGACAGTCTGATAGGGGCTCCTTTATAGGTTATTCTCTTTTTTTTCCTTACTTCCCTGAGTATTCTCTCCTTATCTTTCCTATTTGCCAACTTTACTACTATGTGCCTTGCAGTAGGTCTTTTTACATTGACAAATCTAGGAGATCTAAAACCCTCCTCTACACACATTTCTCCGTTGATCCCTAGATTTGGGAAGTTCTCTTCAATAATTTCGTTAAGCACACTTTCTGCTCCATTTTCCTTTTCCATATTCTCGGGAATTCCTATGATCCTTATGTTCTTACTCCTCATTGAATCCATTATCTCTCGGAGGTTTTCCTCATTTTTTTTTATTCTTAGTTCTCTTTCTCCCTCTGTCTGGCACCATTCAGCCTATCTTTGATTATGCTAATTTTCTCCTCTATGTTGTCTACAGGGGCATTCAGGGAATCTGTATTCTGTTTTATCTGGTCCATTGTGTTTTTCATCTCAAGTAATTCTGTTTGATTCTTCTTTATGATTTCAGTCTCTTTTGTGAAGTAACCCCAAAACTCGGCTTGTTTCTCTTTCTCTCTACCTCATTGAGTTTTTTGATTATAGCTGCTCTGAATTCATTATCACTTAGTTTACCTAATTCCAAGTCCTCAGGACTTAATTCTGTGTTTTTATTGTTTTCCTTCTGGTCTGGGGCTTTTATAAATTGCTGGATGGTAGAGGAGCGGTTTTTTCGCATGGTGGTAGAATTCGGTTGCAGTTACAGCCTGTCGCCACTAGATGGGGGTCGAGAGCCGCGTGTTCTGAGCTCTCCGCCTTTGTTGGGGGGGGGGGGGGGGCGGCTGTTACTCACACGCGCCGGTCTGGGTTCAGATCAGTTCTGTTCTCTGGTCTCCCAAGGCCCTTGATTTATGGGGTCCCCGCGGACGGAAGCTTCCCGCCGTCAGCGGGTCTCTACTGAACCAGCGGCAGGAGTCCTGGATGATCCCCGGGTCGCGCGGCCCCTCCCCCGCTCCTTCCCGACCGGCGCCGCAGTGATCGCAGACTCTAGGGGAGGGAGCGATGTTCTCTCCTACCGTTCCAGCGCCTCCGGGGGTGTAAGCAAGGTTTATGATCTCCGCCTTCTTGGTATTGTAGGTCTCTAACGAGCTGGCATTATGTTTATTCTCTGAAATTCAGTTCTTCCAATCTTTTGTTGTATTTTGGAGGGGAGAGAATCCAGGGTCAGCTCACCCCGGCATTTTGCTCTGCCCCCTCTCTCCCACCTAACTTTTTTTTATTTTAGGAAGATTAGCCCTGAGCTAACATCTGCTGCCTGTCCTCTTTTTTTTTGAAAGATTTTATTTTTCCTTTTTCTCCCAAAGCGCCCCAGTACCTAGTTGTGTATTTTTAGTTGTGGGTCCTTCTAGTTGTGGCATGTGGGATGCCACCCCAGCATGGCTTGATGAGCGGTGCCATGTCTGCGCCCAGGATTCAAACTGGCAAAACCCTGGGCTGCTGAAGCAAAGCATGTAAACCCAGCCACTCGGCCATGGGGCTGGCCATTATCCTCCTCTTTTTGGTGAGGAAGATTGGCCCTGAGCTAACATCTGTGTCCATCTTCCTCTACTTTATATGTGGGATGCCACCACAGCATGTCTTGATAAGCAGTGCATAGGTCCATGCCCGGGATCTGAACCGTCGAATCCTGGACCCCTACAACGGAGCATGTGAACTTAACCACTAAGCCACCAGGCCAGGCGCCGGCCCTCACCTATTTTTGTAAATAAAGTCTTATTGGAACACAGTCACACTCTGTTGTCTGTAGGTGATCTTGAGCATTTGAGAGACCTTATGGCTCACAAAGCGTCAAGATTTACTCTCTGGCCCTTTACAGAAGAGTGCTGACCCTTACTCAAGCCTCCCCCTCCTCCTTATCTGTAACTCCCCTCTGTGTCAGTGAGGAGCCTGGCTCTCATCAGCCACAATATATCCAATTATTTGCTGAGGACACATAAAATAGCTTCAGGGTCACTAACCTGTACCACTGTGGAACACACCTACCAGCCAGAGTGCTGTGGTTGTGTACCCTTCATTTGGTTGTCATCCTTGGAGTATATAGTCATACATTGCTGTTTTTCATAGTTTCGGGGTTGGTTCTCCTCAACGATGAGTTGAGCTCATTTGTTTTGGTTTGTATTCCATTTAGGAGTCTCTTCCTATCTTTTTGTTTATTTACTTATTTTTTGAGTAGTGTAGTACGTGAATCGCAAACATGTTTCTAAAAGTCAGAACATATAAAATTATATTCAGAAGTACTGCTGTCCCCTGCCCTGGGCTCTCTGTCTGTTCTTCCTATCCACTTCCCACCCACCCCCACAGGTAAGCAGTCTCGTTAGTTTCTCCTTTATCCTTTGTTTTTTGCACACGTGAGCCAATACTTGTATTAAGAATATTAGTCACAGAGTGTGTGTTTTGCTTTTATTAAAATTGACTTTCTAGCATATTGTGTATTCTGCAAGATTTAAACCTGTGTTCCTCGATAGCCTACCAGCTGTAGCTGATGTTTATGGATTTGCCAGACACGGTGGTCACGTGTTATTTTATCTAATTCTCATTACAGCCTAAGAAGTAGAGCAGTTATTATGTCCATTTTATAGATGAGGAAACTGAGGCTTAGAGTTTGCGTGACTTGCCCAAGGTCACACAGTTAGTGATACAATGTAATGTAATTGTCCTTTATAGGGTTTGCTTGGTTGCAAGAACCGAAATCCCCTTCAAACTAGCGCATGGTAGAAAGGTAGCTTTAGAGTAAAGACACAGGGGTGGTATGAAAAATAGAATATTGTCAGTGAGCTGGCCCTGTACCTGAGTGGTTATGTTCACAGGCTCTGCCTCAGTGGCCTAGGAGTTCGCCGGTTTGGATCCTGGGCACGGATCCTAGGTGCCGCTCATCAAGCCATGCTGAGGCGGCATCCTACACAGCACAACCAGAAGGACCTACAACTAGAATATCCAACTATGTGGTGAGGGGCTTTGGGGAGAAGAAGAAGGGGAAAAAAAGAATATTGTCAGGAACAGATGCAGCTCCTCTCTGTTTATTCATAGCATCTGCCCCCAAATTCCCCTCCCTTCAAGCTTTGCCTTGCCTGTGGCTTTG
This sequence comes from Equus asinus, assembly GCF_041296235.1. Taxonomy (NCBI): domain Eukaryota; kingdom Metazoa; phylum Chordata; class Mammalia; order Perissodactyla; family Equidae; genus Equus; species Equus asinus. The sequence continues at coordinate 69,137,555 of NC_091797.1, forward strand.
ACCTACCCTCTGCGTTTCGTATCACTTCCTTATCACTGAGCCACTTCTCTGTCTTAGATCCCGGTGTACTGAGCATCCACTTAGGTGCTCTTCCTGGGTGGAGTCCTGTGATCAGCAGGCCTCCCCCTCCAAGTTCTTTGGCAGCTTTAGAGGAGCGTGTGCAATACATTCATTGTTAAAAGACTGATATCCCCTTTGCAAATAAGTAACAGCCATTTTTGAAAGATTAGAGTTGGGTGGGGGAGGTGGTCTCCTAAAAAGTTTTAAAAAAAGAAATACACGAAAACAGATAGGATGATATAATGAGCCCCTTCTACCTAACATCCAGCTACAGAAGGTATTAGTACTTTGTGAATCTTTTTTTTTTCTGTCACTACCCCCTCTGTTTTGCTCTCCTGTTGGAGTAATTTAAAGCCAATCCTGGATATCGTATCATTTCATCTTTAAACATCTCTTAACCCTCTCCAGTCAGGCACTGCATAACAACTTTTCAGTCAAGGACAGTGGTCCCATAAGATAGGTACCATGCAGCCTAGGTGTGTAGGAGGCTGTACTATCTTGGTTTCTGTAAGCACGCCCTGTATGTCCAGTTCTTTCTGAATCTCCTCTGAGTTTCTCTTCTTTTTCTCCTGTCTCTTAATCCTTGGTATTACTCAGATTCCATTTCAGGCTTACTGTTTTTTTGTATGTTCCTTGTTGTCCCTGGTTTCGTCTCGGTATTATAACCACCGTCTGTCTGCTAATGACTCCCAGGTCTGTGTTTCCCACACTGAACTTCTCATCTTCCAAGTCTCAGACTTGAAAATCAGAATGCCCACTTGGTGTGCAGTAGGTGTTTCTAATGCTCAATGCGCAAATCTCCATTTGTTCTGTCTCTTATAGTCTCTGCATCAGGTAGCATCTCTTCCTAGGCATTTGGACCAGAAATGTAGGTGTTGTCCTAAGCCGGCTAATCCCTCAAACCCTCCGCATAGCATCTAATCCACTGTCATTGAAACCTCCCGTTGTTCTAGTCTCAGCCCTCGTCTCTAGTCCCATGACTGCAATGGCGGTCTGGCCCGGTCATTTCTTACCTTCTCCCCTAATGCTAGCTGACCGTGCTGAGACCCGTACTCTATAGATTTAACTGTTGTTTCTCCAAATACGGGGATTAAAGCTCCAGCTCCAGTTCGGATATGCAGTTTGTAGCTGTATAACTTGAACAAGTTACTCATCTTCTGTGTGCTTTAGGTTCTTCGTCTGTAAAGTGGGGGTGAATAATGGTGATACCTACCACACGGAGTTACTGTGACTGTTAAATACCTTAGTGTTTGCAGAGTACTTAGACTAGAACTGGGCACACAGAAAAGCTCCCCAAAACATTAAACATTAGCTATTTGTTATTAGTATTAACAAAATGAGTGCCAGAGCTATCTATGTGGCTCCTTGTTTAAATCTTTGCATGATTTCCCATCACTTACGGAATAAAGTGTGAATAGATCTGTAGGATAAGTTTCTGGAGTTGGAGTTTTGATGGATGTTGTCCAATTGTCTTCTTTGGCATTTGTTCCAAATTACACTCCAAGTAGCAGTGTATGAGTACACCTGTTTCCACAGTGCACTTCCCTGGGTGGAGTATTAGTGTGATCGTATTGCATAAGAGTCCTAGGTTATATGACTCTTATCCAAATAAACCAGAAGCTGTTTACCTGAATTGTGTTAAGATTATTGTAGATTTGGAAACAAAAAACTTATGGAAATCCTCAGAGTTCATAAAGGATATTGAGAAACACTGGATTGAAATGAAACTTTGAAGCCAGCTTTTTTGCCACTTTTATTTTATTTTTTTTAATAAGAAAAGATGTACTTACAGTCATTGAATTGGTTTTTGTTGTCTTGCGCCTAGGTGAAATGACAATGGATGCCATCTTGGCTCGATTGAAACTGTTGAATCCAGATGACCTTAGAGAAGAAATTGTCAAAGCTGGATTGAAGTGTGGACCCATTACATCAACTACAAGGTTCATCTTTGAGAAAAAGTTGGCTCAGGCTTTATTAGAGCACGGAAGAACACTGCCTTCACACGCTCCCGGCCATGATTCTGCAGGTGCCACAGCTCTCAGCCGGAACACGCAAGGGATTTTCAAGTCTGTTGTGGGGAGCCAGACTGAGCAGGTCAGCTTTTCTGAAGACCGAGATTTTGGTTATAGCGTGGGCCTGAATCCTCCGGAGGAAGATGCTGTGACATCTCAGACCTGCTCGGTGCCCTTCAGTGCTGTGGCTGGGGTCGATGGCCACAAAGCCGTGGTGAGGGCCTCTACAGAGCCACCTCTGTATTACGGTGTGTGCCCAGCATACGAGGATGCCCCACCGAGAAATGGTAATGTGACAAGCGTGTGGTGTTTCTTACACAGGTGGTGTGTGGACAGCAGAGGGACTCACAGACTACACAGGAGAAGAGAAGAATTTAACCACCGTAATCTGATCAGCCTAAATCAACCACTGTTAGCGTTTTTATATAGAACTCTCCTGAAGTTTTTGTAAATGTATACGTGAATTTTCAAAAATTAAGAAAATTGGATTCTCTAAGATATAGTTCACTTTACGAATATTTGGTGGCTGGCTGCCATTGGTTGATTAATCATCTCCCTCCTTTTTTTAATTCAACATAACCTGAATACCTTTTATGTTAATGAATGCAAATGGCCATGAAAGTATAAGTAATTTTCAACATTAAAGAATTACAATTTTAAACAAGGCTAAAATAGATAGCATTGGAAAGAATTAATGAAAACTTGATGTTGATTAGAATGTCAGAAGTTGTGTACTGTCATTATTATTATTGTTGTTGTATCATTTGTGCTGGGACCTAAAAACAGGAGATTAGTTAGACATATATTATGTACCACGAGTAGAATGGAATAATACTCAACCATAAGAATTTTTTAAAGACGTTGGAAATGCCCATGATGCATTTTCCCTTTATCTTTAATCTTTTTTTTTTTTTTAAGATTTTATTTTTTCTTTTTCTCCCCAAAGTCCCCTGGTACATAGTTGTGTATTTTTAGTTGTGGGTCCTTCTAGTTGTGGTATGTGGGACGCTGCCTCAGCACGGCTTGGTGAGTGGTGCCATGTCCGCGCGCAGGATCCGAACCAGTGAAACCCTGGGCTGCCGAAGCAGAGCGTGCAAACTTAATCCCTCGGCCACGGGGCCAACCTCTATCTTTATCCTTTATTATTATGAAAGTTGTTTTTCTCAAAAAAAATATGCATATGTACTGTATGTATTCTATATACAGGGTAGAAAATAAAAGTGTAGTTTCTTTCTTTCCTCCTCCCCACTCAAATCTTACTCACCAGAAGTAACCACTTAGTAACTGTTTTTGTGATCATTTCTGACCCTACTATGTTTGTTTATATATATAAACTGATTGTTTTATTTTTGATATGTTTTCATTTAAATTTAACATATATATATAAATGTACATTGTTTTTATTATAAAAATGGTAAGTAGATGTTTTGGGTCAAAAGGTACACATTTTTTAAACCGTGAAAGCTCCTGCCCTCCAAAAGGCATAACCATTCACGATGTGTGAGAGAGTAACTTTCCCAGTCTCTCTACAACACAATGTTGAACTCACATCTGTCTGTAAAAAGGGAAGGTGAGTGTCTTGTTGCCATTCTGTCAACCACACTGCATGTTACTGAACTTTCCTATTTGTCTTTTGAATAAGGTAAACCTCTATTTTGTTTGAGGTCAATCACCTTTTTTATGTGGTTATAGTCTATTTGTATTTATTTGATGAATCACTTGGTCATATCTAGTGACCATTTTTATTGGGCAGTGGACGTTACCATTCTTCTATCAGTTAAAAATTTTTTCTCCTGATCTGTCGTTTGTATTTTATATATTTTGAGAGTCTCATACAGAACTTAATTATGATAGTTCCCCTACAGAACTTTAGTATTTTTATGCAGTTGGGACTTTCTTTTCCTGTATGTATTCTGGGTTTCTTGGCATGCTTAGAAAGGCATTCCCCGCCCAAAATTATGTTTAAAATTCCCTTATGTTTGTTGCTAATATATTCATAGGGTTGTTTTTTTTTTTCCTTTTTCTCCCCAAAGCCCCCCAGTACATAGTTGTATATATTTTAGTTGTGGGTCCTTCTAGTTGTGGTACGTGGGACGCCACCTCAGCATGGCCTGATGAGTGGTGCCATGTCTACCCCCAGGATTCGAATTGGTGAAACCCTGGGCCGTGGAAGCGGAGCGCGTGAACTTAACCACTTGGCCACAGGGCCAGCCCCCTATTCATAATTTTTTAACTTGTTTTTTTTTATTATTTTTATTTAGATTGTTAATCCATGAATTTTATTTTTTAGTATGGAATAAGTGTCCTTGGATACAAAATTTCATGTATGTATAAAATATGTATCATTTATGTCCACACACATATATATAACCAAGCTTATTAATTTTGTTCTTTTGGTTAGCTAAGGCCCTTTTTCTTCAAGATTTAAAATTGAAATATTAATATGAGAGAAAGCTCAGACAACTGGGTAGCAATCGTTTGTTATTAAACCCAGGGCTTGGGGCTGGCCTGGTGGCGCAGTGATTAAGTTCGTACGTTCCACTTCTCCACTGCCCGGGGTTCCTGGGTGCGGACATGGCACTGCTTGGCAAAAGCCATGCTGTGGTGGGTGTCCCACATATAAAGTAGAGGAAGATGGGCACAGATGTTAGCTCAGGGCCAGTCTTCCTCAGCAAAAAGAGAAAGATTGGCAGTTAGCTCAGGGCTAATCTTCCTCAAAAAATAAATAAATAAATAAATAAATAAAAAGAAACCCAGAACCTTCAGGTGTGAATTAAGTGATAATGGCTCCCGTTCTTCATCTTTAATTTTCCTTTGTTACTTTTCTCACGCAGAAAGGATTCATGTTTATGAAGATAAAAAGGAAGCATTACAAGCTGTCAGAATGATCAAAGGATCCCGATTTAAAGCTTTTTCAAGCAGAGAAGATGCAGAGAAATTTGCTAGAGGAATTTGTGATTATTTCCCTTCTCCAAGCAAAACCTTTTTACCACTTTCTCCTGTGAAAATAGCACCACTCTTTAGCAATGGTGGGTTAAAAGCTAAATTGTATAGCAGTTCACATCTTGGCATTACTATCAAATTTACCCCCAGGTATTTTGTGCCCTCTTTCCTGATTTATTGTAACTGGTTTTTTCCACCTTTGAGAGGAGTCCACTTTGCTAGGGAGCAGAGAGCTGAGGCCCAGGCCATAGAGCGGCTGAAGGAGAATGGGTCAGTTGGCTGTTCTGGGAAGGACCAGGGACCATGTAGGTAGAGGTGATGGGGGGCTGAGTGGGCCAGGCAGCTACTCCTCCAGGCCCTGAAGCTGAGGAGGCCATGGGAGAAGCAGTGAAAGGATCACCATCACCCCTTCTGTTCTGTTCTCTTTGTCTCGCTTTCTCCCTGCTGCCTCTTAGATTCAGGGGATTTTTTGGATGCCAAGATCAGTCTGTTTCTCCCTTGAAGCTACACCTGATTCTAGGACTGTGGCACCTGCTTTGACCCAGAAGATCCTGCAAAAGCTGGGCTCGTCTGCAGGAGCTATCCAGCCAGAAATCTGAACATACCCACTCCCAGCTCAGAACCAGGATCTTAAGAGGGGGCCTTTGCAGTCAGCATTGTGCAAAACCCTGGTGGTCTTTAACTTTGGCCCAGGCTCAGTCTCATCGCCTCTCAGAGCTCATGGTTGTCCTGCTGCCCACGCTGTCGGGGTTCCGGAGGAAGGTGTCCTGTCCTTGCAGACATCTGGCCTCCAGTTGAGAGTCCCGTCTGCCTCCTTTCTTTTGTTCCCGCACTTGGCCTCACACAGGTGCTGCTTAGAAACCAGAATGAATGTAAAACACTTACAGGCTTCCCTCTTCCCAGTTTGTGAAAGTTCACTTCAAGAAGATCACTTTCGTACATTCTCAGGTTTTGTAATTAAACCAACTGAAATCACTCTTTTGCTCGCTCTTTCTTTATGGGAATGCTTTGTGCACCTCACAGATTTATGCGAACGCTGGTGATGCTCCTTTGGCCCTGTGCGCTCATCCTTCCTCCATCTAATGAGACCCATGCTGCCTTCACAAAGCCTTTTCTAGCTGGGGTCCAGTTGAGTCTTGTTGGCCTTTCACTTACGTGCCATAGCAGTGTGTTTGTACCACTGTGGAGGCTGGGACATAGGTCCTTCTGCTACCTATTATAATTGTTTCTTATCTCTTACTCCCAACTAGATTGTAAGCCTGTGTGAGAGAGAGAGATTTTCTTTTTTTTTTTTCCTGAGGAAGATTAGCCCTGAGCTCACATCTGCCACTAATCCTCCTCTTTTTGCTGAGGAAGACTGTCCCTGAGCTAACATCCATGCCATCTTCCTCTACTGTATATGTGGGGCGCCTGAGGGAGAAATTTTTATTGCCCTCCATGTAGCACATAGTGGGTGATGAGAAAAATGTTTGTGAAATTAAATATTCTTAAATGTGGTTTCTTAATGACAGATGGTTTATACCTCTCTGAGTCAGAAACAGTAAACAAAGAGCGAGCGAACAGTTATAAAAATCCCCGTACACAAGATCTTACTGCCAAACTTCGAAAAGCTGTGGAGAAGGGAGAAGACGACACCTTTGCTGATCTTATCTGGAGTAATCCCCGATATCTCATTGGTTCAGGGGACAACCCAACCATCGTACAGGTAATCCTGCTTGCAGCATCATTAGCGTCAAAAGACTGGTTGACAAAGACAAAACTCAAAATCTGCGGTATTCTTTCAGGAAGGATGTAGGTACAACGTCATGCATGTTGCTGCCAAAGAGAATCAGGCTTCTATCTGCCAGCTGACTCTAGAGACTCTGGAAAACCCTGAATTCATGCGGCTTATGTACCCCGATGACAACCCAAGCATGCTGCAGAATCGCATTTGTTACATCGTGGACCTGTACCTGAACACTCCTGACAGAATGGTGAGTGTGCCACCTCCTCTCTTTTCTAGTAGAAGTTACAGCCAGTCTTAAAACACGGTTAGTGTTCCTAGTATGTGAGTATTTACTGTGTCCCTGCACTGTATCTGTGCATGTGGAGGATCAGAGAGGAGACTCACATTCATTGAGCTCAGAGAATTTAGAGAGAGATGGTTGGAAAATAAGCTCTGCTCACACATGAGAAGTCCGCCCCACCGGGCAGGGTGCATGTGGGGCTTGGCTGTGGACAGAGCTGCTGCAAGGATACTTCCCTCCTGGCCGTTGTCAAGAGAGGCCCAAGCTGGGCTTTGGAGGATAGGTGAATGCTGAAAAGCTAAAGGGAGAAGAAAGTAAAAAAGTTTTGGTACCTTTTATTCTAGTGTTCTGTGTATATCTTTTTTTTTTTTTTTTTTTTTTTCAGTTAACATTACATTAGGACTATTTCCTGTGGGGTTAAAAATTTCCAAGGGATGATTTTTAATGGCTCATCAGGCTTAAGTAAGGATTCTTGAAACAGAAGAATTTTACATATATCAGAGAAAACCCAATGATGGCATAGAGCCAAGAATTATAAAGTCTCAGCAAAACCTAGGAGTTTGGAAAGGTGTAGTTGGCAGGAGAGGGAATAAAAGAAGCATATTGGAGTGGAGCATAATTTATTATCTCATAATACATATCGAATATGATACATTGAACTGCAGAATTGGAAAGTAAGAATGACTTTTAAATTAATAAGAGAAAAAAGGGGGAATGGAGATAAATTTGGCCAAACTTGCAAATTTAGAAGGGAGTAAAAGAAATACAGTGATTACATGAGCAATAGTAAGTGTAGAGTAGGACAGAAGGAATAAAATCAGTTAGACTAAGTGTGAACGAACTGCATCAGTAAGGATGTCTGACTTGATTAGAATAATCAGGAAGTCTGCCTTAATAGCTGTGATACAGAACTGTGTACCTTATAGAAAACACACATTCTGTTCTTTCTGTTTTTCTTTTTTCTTTTTTCTGCTGAGGAAAATTTGCCCTGAGCTAACATCGTTGCCAGTCTTCCTCTTTTTTTTGCTTGAGGAAGGTTTGCCCTGAGCTAACATCTGTGCCAGTCTTCCTCGATTTTTCAGTATGTGGGCTACCAGTACAGCATGGCTGCTGACAGAGTGGTGTAGGTCTGTGCCCAGGAACTGAACCCGGGCTGCTGAAGCGGAGCATGCTGAACTTAACCACTAGGCCACCAGGGCTGACCATCACTTTTTTTTTTTTAATTTTTAAAGATTTTATTTTTCCTTTTTTTCCCCCAGAGCTCCCCAGTATGTACATGTATACTCTAGTTGTGAGTGCCTCTGGTTGTACTATGTTGGACGCCACCTCAGCATGGCCTGATGAGCGAAGCCATGTCTGCACCCAGGATCCGAACCGGCGAAACCCCAGGCCGCTGAAGCAGAGCTCGCGAACTTAGCCACTCGGCCTGGGGCCGGCCCCAGTCACATTCTTTTCTTAATGACTGTGCGGTACTCACAGAAAATGTACATATGCGTGTCCACAAAGAACACTTAATAAATTCCTGAAATTAGGTGATGTTACAGGTCATATTGTCTGATCATAACCCACTAAGAGTAGGAATCAATTAAAGCACTGACCACAACACTTGGGCATCCTAGAAAGCCTGGGGGCTCACCAGAGAATGTGGCATGAATGAGAACTACACCTGGTCCCGGACCCAGAGCCTGCTGTCTACATAGGAACAAAAGTTCCTGGCAGGAATGAAGGGACAGGTTGGGGTCAAGTTTGTGGAACTTGGAGCAGGTTAGAGATGGACGTTACATGGTGTGAGGGAGGTGAGTGGCCAAAAGGAAACAGGAGTGTCTAGGGCTCTCTGAGGTCTGATGCTCCGAATGCCAAGTGAAGACAGTAGGCCCTGATGTGCAGTGACCTCTGTCCTCTGCATGCCTGGCAAGGGAGGGCTGGCTGTTAGAGCTGAAGTTGTCTCAGGGAGAACGTGAATCAAGAAAGACCTAATCCAGAGAATACACTAAAGCCGGGCCCACAAAGTACAGTTTTTGCAAATAAAACTTTGTTGGAACACAGCTGTGCTCATACTTTATATGTTGTCTGCGGCTGCAGAGAAAGGTAGAGTAGGGTAGTTATGGCAGAGACTGGGTAGCCTCGGAGCCTAAAATGTTTACTTGGCTGAGAAAATTTGCTGACCCCAGGCAAAAGGACAGGCACGGCGGAGAGCGGCGGTGCGGGCAAATGCCCAGACCTTTGCAGGTTCTCTGGAATGTATGAGGTGGGGAGGCAGTCCTAGAGGGTGTGGAGCAGGGCATAGGAGGTGACTTGAGGATATTTGCTTGCGCAAGATGACTGGAGTCACCTAGTGGAGGGTGGGCTGGAGCTGGGAGTGTGAGCCCAGGCAGAAGGCCCATTAGGTGTCTTGGCAACCTAGACAAGAAGCTAAGGGGAGGGCAGCCTTGGCATACGGAAGGAGGAGTGACCACTGGGGACTGCGGAGCTGGGATGTGCTGTCCTTGCTAATTACAAGGTGGGCTGCAGGGCCGTCTTTCTGGCTCTGGTAGAGGCATGTGGATTCCACTTTGGACGTGCTGCATTTGAGCCTGCGGCCATCCAAGGGCCCAGAAGCAGTGGACCCAAGAGCTCTTAAGCTCAGGGGGCGCTGTCACCCTTAGGCCCACTGGTCTGTAGGCAGCAGATGAAGGTGCAGCTGTGGGCCGGGGAAGGGCACCCCTGGGGGAAGCCGGGGCACTGAGAAGCACCATGGAGTCAAGAGTGCAGCGTTTCGTTTACTGCAGTGTTAGCCACTAGAGAGAGTTTTCTTTAAGTACAGACCAAATGCATAGACTTTGCTTTATTCTGGATGTTGCCTTCATCTGTTTATTTCACATTTTGAGCATTGATTTTATGACCTTGTACCAGGCCCTGAACTGTTAAAGCTAGTGTTTACTGAGCAGGTGTTACGCTCAGCTCGGTTATAAGCTCCCACTGGACCCGAGCACCTGGGCACTAGACACACAGCAGCCAGAGCAGTCTGCTGGGCTGAAGCCCGGCTATAACGTGGATATGTGCTAGTATGCCAGTTGTTTTTCAGTTATAAAAAGTGTCTTTTTACAGTCTTTTGGGGGGTTTTGTTTGTCTTACTAAATACCTATTTTTATCTTAAAGCAACCTTATGAAACAAAGTGTAAATGAGAAATAAGTGTTTTTCCTCTGCACCTCTCTCAGGGCTATGACACGCCGTTGCATTTTGCTTGTAAGTTTGGGAATGCAGATGTAGTCAATGTACTTTCTTCACACCCTTTGATTGTAAAGAACCCGAGGAATAAATATGATAAAACACCTGAAGATGTAAGTACCTATTGAAATGCCATTACTGTATAGTATTAGCAATGAAAATCCATAAGATATAGTGTATTTCACAGCTACTGTTAAGTCACATGTAACTCTGTGTGAGTTTGTTTGACTCATGGGCACATTAGCACCCTGATTGCTGAGCAAAAGGCACTCTGTGAAGAAGATGCATCTGTAGAGCCAGGAGGGAATGAATTGCCCCAGTTTGCTGGGTTTATTTTCCTGAATCTGGCAGATGGTTCTCAACAGCTCAGCAGTCTTTTATCAAGTTCCCTCTGTACACACCTCAGTTGACCAGGGTCAGAGAGAACAGAAGAGGTGGTAGTGATGCTGGTGATGATGGTTATGATGATTACGGTGATGATGGTGGTGTTGATGGCCATGATGATGATGCTGGTTATGATTACAGTGGTGGTGGTGGTGATGATGGTCATGATGGGGATGATGTTGATGGTAATGGTGGTGATAGTGAGGATTATGTTGATGGTGGTGAGGATGATGACGCTGAAAGCACCTGATGTGTGGTCAGCTCACTGTGCACTAGGCAGAGTCCTAAGCCCCTCCTGTACTCTCACCTGACCTATACAAGCCTTGTGAAATAGGCATTGTCATGATCTGTGTTGGCAGTTGAACAAAATGCGCCTTAGGGCAGAGGTGCTTCTCTGCCTGTGAGATGGAAAGGGAACTGGACCTGATGAGAATTGAAAGCTGGGTTGATTATACCATACACTGGAGCTGGAGCTGACAGCTACACTGTCTACATACACTGGACCTGCCAGCCTTTGGAAATAGGATCTGTCAGGATCCTATTCTGGTAGTAAAGCCTCTTTTGTAGTTGCTATGGTTACATAAGTAATGACCACTTTCTGTAGAAAGTTTAGAATACACATAAACAAAAAGAGTAAAATTCAGCAGATAATTCTACAATTCAGAAATTACCATTATTTTGCATATGTCTTACTCAATTTTTTGTGTACATATGTATATTTTTTCATATAAGATGCTATTTGGTAACTGATATTTTTAAAATATTTGACATCTCTCACAATCGGTTACAGACTTAAAAAAAATAGTTTCATTACTTGCAGGGTACACTATACAATTGTAGTTTGTTTCTCACAGGCTGGCAGGAGAGATGGTAATTTTGTGGTTCTTTTCTTATTTCAAAGTTACTGGTTTTTTAATTGTTTCTAGCAAAAAAATGTTCCTGCCACTACAATTCTCCAAGGGCTGAGAAAGTTGATTCCTGTAGTTGTGAAAATAAAACATTTGTGTTCCGTGCTAGATAGGAGTTCTGTTTCAACCCAGTCCACACAGGACCTCAGACAGGGGCACTCAGAACTGAAAATTGTGAGTGTGTCCGCGTGTCTCTGCTCTGACTTGATAGTGCACTTTAAGATTTCCTTTCCTTGCAGAAAACTAGAAAACGTAGAGTAGCTCGAAGAAAGAAAATAAAATTCACCCGTAATCTCAGGTGTGTTCTTGTTCTGTCGTCTTAAGCTTTCACAAAACGTTCTAGAAGAAAGAGTGTACTGTTGGACACGTATATTTTCATTACGGGCTTTATGAAATATTCAGTATTAGGATACTGTCCTTGTTTTGTTGACTTTAAAACTTGGTTTTATAAAATCATTTTAATGATAAGAAAATGTTATGATAAGATTTAGAGTGTTAACTCTGTTTTTTTTAAATAGGTTATTTGTGAAAGAAGCAAAAATAAATCTGTGGAACTGAGGGAGCGGATCAGAGAATATTTAAAGGGTAAGGTGGGGAATTGGTGCCTGGAATGTGAGGCCCGTTGCGGGGAATGTCCTGGACAGTGTCCAAGCCTGGCCTTGTGTCCTGGGCAGGAAAGCCAAGGGTTGCCCCTGAACTCCCTTCAGAAGCCCTTTTCACGGTTCCTTTTGTTTCCTGAACTTCCCAGCTCTGACATTCCACCTCTGTTTTCATATAATCCCTCCTGTAAGCCTTGAGCTTTTATGAGAGACCAGGTTGTCTATCATTTGACTGTTGCTCATGGTCTCACGCCTTAGTCTCTGCAGGCCCCTCATGTAGCAGGTGCCTCCAATCCCACCTCCTCAGGTACAGCCTGCGAGTCTGCACAGAAGAGAGTGAGCGCGGCTGTGCCCAGAAACCCTCGCTCGGCTGGTGGGTTGGTTGGTTTGTCAGTAGCTGTCTGTCAGCTCTTTCATCTCACGCCCTCTGCAAGCCTGCCTCCCAGCCTAACCCTGCCCCCTGCTTGGCAAAGCTGGGATGCTCCTCCCTCAGTTCCCTCCACAGTCCTCACCTCTCTTGCAGCCTCTCCGGCACTGGATCTCATCACTCTAGACCTAGAGTTGAATTACTGGCTCAGCTTTTCAAGACCGTGACCTGTCGGGACAGTCCTTCCTGCTCAGGTCTGGAGGTTCGCCTCAACTTCCTGGGGCCTTGCTCCTCTGGCCAACGGCTTCTAGGACTTGGCACCTGTACCTCCTAGCTTGCAGGCTTCAGGAGTGTGGAGATGGCTGGTTTCAGAAAGGGGTTGCTCCCACCATCTTCCTCTGTTGTTTCCAGTGAGTTGGAGAAGATGGCGGCAGAAATGCCTTTCCCTGCCATCTCTAGCCGGAAGTCTGGTGGTCTGCTCGCCAGCGACATTGCAGCAGATAGTTGATGCCCTTTGGCCTCTCCTGTTTGCCTGTCTTTCCTTCTCTCTTGGTTTCCATTCCTATCCAAATCCCTGCTGGTCTCCATTTGAAGCAGAGGTTGGCACATGCCTATCCGGCCCGCCTGCTTTTGTAAATAAAGTTTTACTGGCACATGACAGCCACAGCTGTGCGTTTGCGCATTGTCTCTGGGTGCTTTCCTGCTGCTCCCTCCGGCGTGATCTCACTGCACCCTACCTTTGTTCTTTCCTGATTTCACATCAGAGTCCTGATGTTCTGGTCTGTTGAGAGATGTGTATTCGATGATACAAAATTGTAACATACAGAAAACGGTAGGGAATTGGGAAGGGAGAGGAGTTAAAATGTAACTTCTTTTTAACATCTCTCAAGCTCCCACTTAGGCTAATCTTGTTCACACAGGTCCTGCCTCTCTATCCTTTTAAGTATCTGGGGGTGAGGACTTGTTCGTTGCTCCCACTTCCTTTTTCCTTTTTTCTTCCCAGCAGAGGAAGAATGCAGGGCTCCGTGAGTGAGTGTGGGACAAACTGGTCTCTTGCCCAGGTTCTTCAGCTTCAGAGCTTTTGCAGCCTTTTTACTATTATTATTATCATGAAATCACTTGCAAAGCCTGTGGTGTAACGAATGTGTTGTTTCTTGGGCTGCTGACCCAGTGCTGGACACACCCCCTCAGGTGAGGACTCACCTGCACAGATGTGTGTAGCCCTGGTGTGTCTCCCCTAGGTCACTACTATGTGCCGCTCCTGAGAGCAGAGGACACGTCTTCTCCGGTGATCGGGGAGCTGTGGTCTTCAGACCAGACGGCCGAGGCCCCGCACGTTGGCCATGGTGGAAGCAGCCCCAGAGACCCCATTTTGACCCTGCGAGCTTTTGCAGGGCCTCTGAGTCCATCCAAGGTGAGCTGCTGTGGAAGCTTCTGGAACCAGCTCCTACCAGTCCCTGCCAGAAGTGCTGGGTGTTCTCGCCTCTTCGCTCTGTGTTTGGTCTTGGAGACCAGGTCCCATGGAACCCCAGTGAGTTGGCAGTGAGGCTTCAGAACATTTGCTGGAGAAACAAGAGTATCTTGACCCTGTCAGGGTGGGTGTGGTGAGCCCACACTTCATAGAAGCGATGTTTCCCTGGGCTCACCCTCCCCCACACCATTGTCACTTGGCTCTCCCGTGTGTTGATGGCCCTTCTCACAGTTCATTGCCAGTCCAACTAGGCTGTCCATTCCAGTATTGTTGGACTTGTATTGTCACTAAGAAACTTCCATTTGCAAACTCTGCAGTTCACCTTCTGGATTGCGGTATCTCATACACTGATCTGTATGTAATCTATCTTCTCATTAAAAATGTTCTAAATAATTAGTTACCTGCAACTATGAAGATGTCTCCAAAAACCAGTGATATCACTTAGGGTTAGATTCACTTGCATAAAACATAAAACTAGTAAGAATGACTTAAAAGCATAAACATTTGTTTTCCTCTCGTGTAATGAGAAAATGACTTAAGGCCCTTGGGGTGGCAGCTCTGCAGTGTCTGCCTCAAGGCCTTGCGTCATCCTCAGGGCCACGTGGTGCAGCTCTGACCCTCAGACCCCAGCCCGGGCCACAGGAAGAAAGGGGCCCCTGCTTTATGGAGCCTTGTCAGAGTCCCTCCTCACCTCCGTCAGAACACAGCAAGACAGGTGGGCGCGTTGCCCAGGGTCTGTCAGGAGATGGAGGAGGGACACTGGAAGGCACCAGATAGCTCTGTGATGCTGGAGGTTCTTCGCGTTGCCTGGTGACTTGGTACGTAGCATAGCTCAACACATTTTCTCTTCATAGGCAGAAGATTTTCGGAGACTCTGGAAAACCCCACCTCGAGAGAAAGCAGGCTTCTTTCACAATGTCAGGAAATCGGACCCAGAAAGAGGCATTGAGAGAGTGGGAAGGTACTTCAAGGGCATGGCACCAAGTGACAAAGAGCTGGTGTGGAGTCGTTTGGTGTGCTGTTGCTTACTTGTGGATAGAAGAGGAAACTTGTTACAATGGCCTTCACAGTAACAGTTCCCAGGAAGCGTTTACTGGGAGACTTTAGACCCTTGTCGTGAGGTCTCACTCCTTGCAAACGTTGCACACGCTGCCGTTTGTGTAGCGCGAGATTCTGTTGGAACAGCCCTGCCCCACACGCAGCGTCTGTCAGGGAGTTGGTGTTCAGAGGCAGTGCTTTGTGTGAGGTGCCCACAGTGGGTGTTGCCTTGGCACTGAAGGAGAAAGTAAAACACAAGAGGTAGGCTGGAAACTACTAGGAAAAAAGTCCTTGGAAAGTGTTTTTTCCACAGTCAAGAAGCTAAATTATACTGTAATCAAATAAAACTTCAGTGAATTGTTTTAGAACTTGTTCTCAAAATATGTGCCTAGTTTCAGGTTTACAACTGGAACCTGAGAAGGACTTCTCTATTTTTATGTGCCTGGCCAAACCCATAATCGTATCCAACTTTATACAGTAGTTTTATGAAAACACGAAGGTCCATCTGCCTGTGGAGTCTGCTTAGCCCTCCTCCTCTCAGGTTTGCTTGTGAGTGGAGTTGTGGTCGCGGTCACCCTGGCTCGCTCCTAACCTGGCAGAGCTCCATGAGTGAGACTGTCGCGAGCGCTGCCTCAAAACGCAAGCACCAGTTTACCCCAACTTAGGATAACTGATAAAACGTAACCAGGTCTGCTGCTGTTGGTGCAGCACTTCCAGCATAAAGTGCCGTTTTCTGTGCAGTCAGTTCTGTGAGCTTCTGTTCTGGTTTCACAAGTGACGTGTGTGCTTTATTCTTACAGGGAGCTGGCTCATGAACTGGGGTATCCCTGGGTCGAGTACTGGGACTTTCTGGGCTGCTTTGTTGATCTGTCTTCCCAGGAGGGCCTGCAAAAACTAGAAGAATACCTTACTCAGCAAGAAGTGGGCAAAAAGCCCCAACAGGACACAGGAGAAGACGAAGCCTGGTGTCAGAACGCCTCTGCCCTCGGTAAGGACACACAGCACGTCCCAGGGCTCTGGGACTCGGACCAAGAAGTGAGTCCCTGTGAACGAGTGACCCCTGCTGCTCCTCTCTGTTCCTCATGCTGTGAGTGCTCCTGACGTCCTAGCAGATCAGACGAGAGGTGCCAAGTGCTCTCCTGTCCCCCATGAGTGCGTACCCTCGACTTGGCTTTCTCCTCACTTTCCTGCTTTTGAAGGGGGAGAACTCGGCCTGGAGGCTGTATTTCTGTTGGCAGGTCCTGCTTACCTTTTCCAAGGGGGCAGCACAGGTGGTTTCCTGTCTGGAGTCTGAGGAGGAGGCTTTGAACGAGAGAGTGGGCTTCCGCGGGCTGCAGGGATTCGCGGTGGTGCTGAGCGGGCATCCCGGGGTTTCCTGTCATCCACAGCTGCTCTCTCTCCCTCACAGGCCGTCGCAGGAAGTGCAGCAACTCCATCTCCGTGAGGGCGTTTCTAGATGAGGATGACGACATGAGCTTGGAAGAGATAAAAAATCGGCAAAACACAGCTCGAAGCAACACCCAGCCCACAGTCGGTGCTTTTGGAGACTCAGGGTGTGAAATCCTTTCCTTGGGGCAGAAGACAGACCTTGCAGAAGCTGCATCCCCGACCAGTCCCCACAGCAGCAGAAATGGGCTTTGTAGCCCCCTGGGTGGCAAGACGCCAAAGGCCCCGAGCCAGGAGGAAGCCCTCCTGTCACCTGTCTCTGGCTTGGCTGTTGAGTTCGATAAACTGAATTTGCAGAATCTAGGAAGTAGCTTTTCTAAGACACCAAATAAAAGTATGAAAACTAGAGATAAGAAGATTCTGACATCAGGAATGGACGCAGTAGAAAGTGACTCGTTAGAACCTCCTGCTGCTGGCAAACTTGGCAATAATCAAATAAGGACAGAGGGTGAAATGTCAGCCGGGATTGCTAAGATGTGCCTGGGTCCCGACAGTCCCAGGCACGAGGCGCAGCATGGCTGCAGTTCTGTGTCCTTGGAGCCGTCAAGGGTCCCCGCCACAAAGGAGCCCATCCAGAGGCTCTTCCTTTCTGGGTATGAGTTGCGCATGTGTGTTGGTGTGTGATTCTGGAGGAGTGGGATCTGTGCACGTGTCACATGGAGTAGGGAGGTGCGAGCGCATGTGACATGGTTGTAATTCTCTTCAACCTTCTCTCTGCCCACAACCTGATTGGATGTGCACTTGTAGTTCCCACCTCTCTCGTGAGTTTGTAGCTTCTTGGTGCACATCAGTGGTCTTCCAAGTGGGTAGACACAGTGTCCTCCTTTCATGTTCGTCTTTATGTCTGCTGTACTTCCCAGGGGAGTCATCGCCCCCACAGAATGACTGGAACCTTCCTAAGTATTTAGTTTGTTTAGGAAGAAAGACCGTCTCGGGGTCAGTCTCCCAGATGGTGGACTGTCCCCAGCCTTCTGGTTGACGGTCTGTGGGAGTGAAATGTGCAGGGGTGGGTCCCAGGGGCACCCTCCTCTGGCACCACCTCCACCGTTTCTGTGGGACGGTACATCCTCTCTGGAACCAGCCTTGGCTCCTCTGTAACCTGGGTCACAGCCCCGACAGCTGCTTCCTGAGGACCGGACGTGTTCCTGCAGCTGTTCTGTTCCTATGCTAGGTTTTTGAGTTATGAATGCATTACAAGGGGGCTGGCCCAGTGGCGCAGCGGTTAGGTTCGCATGTTCCACTTCTCGGCGGCCCAGGGTTCACTGGTTCCGATCCCTGGTGCAGACATGGCACTGCTTGGCAAAAAGCCATGTGTGGCAGGTGTCTCACATATAAAGTAGAGGAAGATGAGCACAGATGTTAGCTTAGGGCCAGTCTTCCTCAGCAAAAAGAGGAGGATTGGCAGTAGTTAGCTCAGGGCTAATCTTCCTCAAAAAAAAAAAAAGCATTGCTGTTGGAAGGCTGCGTTTTTAGTCACAGGTGTTTCCACTTTTTCTATCACTTCTTTTTTTGTGCCTTCTAGAGAGGAGCCATCAAAACTGGATCGGGATGTTTTGGCAGCTCTGGAGTGTGCAAACGTGGACCCTCACCAGTACCCAGCCGTGCACAGATGGAAGAGTGCTGTCCTGTGCTTCTCACCCTCTGACAGACAGAGGTACCGACGGGCCCTGGAGAGGACAGTCTGTCTGTTATGTGGGGGTTGCTGGTAGCTAGCTTCTGGAATGCTCCAATTCCAATTCATGTGAATGTAGTGGTTCACCTAGAACACTGGCAGCCTGTTAGCCAGGCTAACGTGTAGCCCCCCTGATGTGTGGCTGTGGCTGGTGGCACAAGGTGTCAGGCTCAGGGGTGGAAGCAGCCAGGATTCCTGGTCAGGGTCACATGGGATTCTTATGGAAAACTGTGTGAGCTTTTAATCTTCAGGGCCTGTGGTTCTGAGGTGCGAAGCTCCTCTTCTCAGAGCCCCAGTGGTGCCCGGGCTCAGGCACAGGGGCCCAGGTCCTGTCTATAGCCCCTGCTCTCCCCACCTGCTGACAGACCTTTCTTGTTTCCTCAGCTGGCCAAGCCCCGCCCTGAAAGGGAAGGTGAAGTCTCAGCTGCCGGAGCTCGGTGGCCCTCACAGCTGCAGCCCCGGGAAGCCTGGTCCCCTCCCCCACTCCCCTGGGCTGGGCAGCCCTGGGCGCTACAGCCCTGCAAACGGGGCCCACCTCCGCAGGATGGCTCGCTTGGCCCAGCTTGCCACCTTGTAGGGCCGCCGCCACTGTTGGGCTCTTCTTTCAGTCGTCATTTTTAAGGAAAGAAGGGTACTATGTTTATTGTTAAAATTTCACAGAAAATTTTTGTCTGATGAATTTATTAGTCTTCATTTTGAGGGTAAAAGAATTTTAGAAAATGCAAATATTCTGTAAAAAATTTAGATTTTTGATATTTTGGGAAAAGTTGATGAAAGCAACCTCAGATAAAAATTTTCTGAAAACCATCAATGTGGTCACGATACAGACTTCAGTGTGCTGTTCCTGGTCGCGGGTGTAACGGAGGAGGGGTTCCAACGCAGTTTGTGCCGGGAAATCCGAGTGCGCGCCCAAAGGAGAGGTTGGCCACGGTGGCAGCAGCAGCACCTCCCTGCACCTCACTTCTTAAAGCCAAGATTAGTTTTATGCCCTCCTCCTTTCTGGGGAGGGTATTTGACTTTCTAGTTCATGATAGAAAATCCTCTTTGCTTTGCCAGTCGATCCCACTTGGTTAGATGACTTGGTAAGGGGGATGGATGTCCAGGAGTAAATGAACCTTGACTGTGTCTTACACTTGCAATGATATTTATAATTTGGGTCATTAAAAACATTTTAATTAGTGGCCAGAATATAAAACTTCCTTTTCTCTTGGGAAAAGTCTTGTAGCCACTGGGAGTTGGGCAGGTAGTCACACGGAACTCAGCAGCAGTCACTAGAAGGTGTTCTTCCTTCTCACCAGTGCTTGAGCTTTTACAGTGGACTTGACTGAGTTGTCAATTTAGTGGTAATAAAATGAGCTGTACGTTGGTCCCTAGGTTTGAAATTTATTCCCTATTTTAGAACTCATTTCAATTCGATTATAAAAGAGCGTCATGTTTTAGTACAGGAACTAGAGGTTGACTTTGACAGCTTTGAGACCCAGTTCAGTGACTTGAGCGCGGTTTAGTTTAGTCTTCACCTTGGCTGTCACCTTCCAGAGGGTGTGTGCACAGACCCTGGGGCACACACAGCACTGAGCACCACGAGGATGCCCAAGACCGAGCAACAGCAAGGGCTGGTTTCCTCCCGGTGTTACAAACCACACAAGCAGACGTCTCTGAGCGTTTCCAGTGTTTTATCCAAATAAAAACTCTACTAGGGCTCTTGCTGACTTCAGTGCCTTTTGTAAATCATTTTTGATTTTCCTCAACTTGCTTTTTGGGAATAGGCAGTGATGCTAAGTGGAGGTAAGTGAGATTCTTTCTCCTCGTTAAGTTTTGTTCTTAAAACTTCTACATTGAAACTTGTATTTAAAATAGCTTATTTCTTTCATGTGATAACAAGACAGGTCAGGAATATGGAATCAAGATTTAGATTTTAAAATTCAAAAGGTTGTTACACAGGGTGTTTCCACTTGTGTAGCAGTGGAATCTAGATATAAGACAGAAAAACACATTCTCTTCTAAAGACCAACGGCATTTTTAAAAGGCATCTTTGTTCTCAACAGAAATCGGAATACAGATGTTATATTCACAGTCATAACCTGTTTCCTCTAAGATCTTGCCATACTGTCCTGTATATTGTTGTAAATATTCAGATGGAAATTAAAATGGTGTGTTTGCCCTAATTTTGCAGACTGCTGTTCCTGTTTTCTGAAGTTCTGGGATTTCTTTGACTATTTATTCATTTATAGAAGGTGGCCCTGCTTCCAGTGAATGTATTGTCGTGTCTGCTATGGTGATTTTTGTGTTCTTTTTTGAGCTATTCAGTGAAATAAATTATTTTTTAAACCATGTGGTAATAATTCTAAGCTTTCAGAAAAACCTCTTTCACCTGTGCCAGGCAAAATGCACTTTTTAGTAAAATCTTAAGTAGTGTTTTTTGAGGAAATAATATATTAACCTGAGAGTAGTTTATTGGCTGTTTTTTGGCCCCTTTGATTCCTAACACAGTTGTGGAAAACTTTCTGGTGTAAGTTAAACTAGCACAGATTTCCTAACTGCCCATGGAAAGGGGAAGCCTCTCCTGTGGGGCGAAGACTTGGCTGTCATTTCCTCGTTTGGAGGAGGTGGTGGGAGCCCTCGGCCGCGGTGAGGTGGGCGGGTGCCAGGCTGTGGGCTGCGGTGCGAGAGGGCCCTGGGAAGCCCCAGTTCACTTCTTGGGGGGGACGTGGGCGCCGCAGTCTTCTGAAGTGAGAGCCTGCCGCACGTGGCAAGGACCACACACAAATCCTCTGCAATCATTTTTGGATGTTTCCAGAAACTTTCACAGCTTTCAGGGGAATTGACAGGTTGAGGGACAGCTGCCATGTCAGAGTGGTTTCAAACATCATCGGATGCGGCCCTGTGCTGTTTTCCTCCGCCGGTTCTGCTCACTGGGCTGTTCAGGGCACGTTCTCTTCTTATATCTTAGACATTTTGCATTTGTGTGTAAAAACCTGTAGTATTCTCCAGTTAAGTTCCTTTCCTGACTGTCTCAAAAGAAAACATTGGGGAACAAACAGCAACACAACACGGTAGGTAGGACGGACTCCCAGATGTCAGTTCAGGTTCCCTCGTATTACACAGGTTTGTGGTGTGCAGGTATCATTATGGACATTTACAAAATCTTCAGTCACCTGTCCCATCTCAGGGAACAGTGTCTACGATGACATCACCAGGCCCCTGTGCCTGACCCCATCCAAACACACCCCCTCTCCTGCTCTCGGCTGGGTGGTCTGTCCGCTCCACACCCCAGGTGGGCTTGTTTCTGGTTTTTAGAATGCTGCCGTTTCTCAAAGGTCAAGTGTAAAGGGCAGAAATGTCACTGAAAAGGCATGTCTGCAGAAAGGACAGTGAGGTGGCCTTGTAGACCCCTTGAGGAAACAGGGAAGAGAACCCACCTACTTACCTTGAGGTGTCCTAGGCCCGAGAGTCCAAGGCTCAGAGTCCATGTGGGATGTGAGGCCCTTCCTTCCCCGGCTTCATTTGCACGTGAAGTGAAATGAGAGTGCCCGTCACCTTGTGGTTTTAGAAGTTGACACGGCCCCTGGCTTATTTGTCAAAACTATTTCTAGAAAATGGTGTGTGGTTGCTGGTTCTAGAGAACCATTTATCAAGTTCACTGTCCTGGGTCAGAGCCTCACAGAGGACCCTGGGGGGGCACATACCTGGGCAAAGCCACCAGCCCTGGAGACACAAAATAGTGCGGAAAGAGCTTTCTGCCGAAGCTGTTTCAGCAAGTTTGGGGCTGCTGTTCGTTGCACTACATGGGCTTCCTGTTTTCTTTAAAACAAACATTCAGTTAGTACTTGGAAAAAACAGTAAAATAAAATTTATTTTTTATTTATTTCCAAAGTTGACACAGAAATGGATCAAATATCCCAATTAGTTGCAGTGATTACAGAAAATGCTCATAACCACTTTATAGAAATTGTAGTTTTTCCTAAATTAACAGAACATTTGAGATTTACATATTATGTCTAAATAGTTTGATCCATAAGCATAAAAGATTAACAGCCAGAGGAAAACAAAGATTGAATGGTCGGATCTTTTACGGAAACAGGACCCTCTCCTGGGCCATCACCACCCAGCCTCTGTCCCATGAGGCCAGCCGGCATGTCACCTCCGTCACCTGCCAAGGTGCTTCTGCGTGCCTGAAAAGCCTAAGGCACAGGGAGCTCACGTCCAGCAGTGTCAGGTGTGTGGCGTTGGAGAGATTGGTTTTCAAAGCAAGAACCCAGATGAGGAAAATCTTTGATAAATATTTGACAAAAGGGTTTTAAGAAGTGAAGAGAATGCATGAAGCGAAAGAGAAGCGCTGGCACCTGCTCTGAGTCCCTTGTGCCTGTTGGGCTTTGCTGATGGAGTGTCGAGGGGGGGTCACCTGGCAAGCTGTGGTCACGACCAGAGACCCCTTGGTGTGGATCTGCTGCGGTGCCCGCAGTGATGGCATCTGTGAGGCCTTGTCCAGTCCCTGAAACAGGCCTCCTTAAACTGCACAGGCTCGTCCTGGTAGATGAGAGAAAGGCAGAAAACCCTGTGCAAGAAATCAGGCCGATCTGAACGTTCCCTTGTCCATGCTGGGCCAGGAGTGCTAAAATGCTGCATTTTACATATTTCTACTTTTCTGCCACCTCGTCCTGGAGAAATGAAAAGTAGCCTGTGGAGGGAAGACAGAGGGAAGGAGCCCGTGTTCTTGGCGGCACCCACACTGGAGCCGGGCAGGGGGCTGAGGAGGAAAGCGGAGCCTCAAGGCAGCCCTCAGGAGCGGGAGATCTTATCAGGAGGCATGAACCCCGTGTCCCCGAGGGTCCTGAGTGCCACTCGGCCATCAGGCCGGACCACCAGGTGAGTAATGCTGCCGTTGTTGAGGGAAAGGCGGAGCCAGCCTTCTGGAGGGAACTGCAGCGCCCTGGGGAAGAAGAAAGAACATGCTAGAATGGGGGCCTTGTTTTTGAAATGGGCCGAGGTCTTGGCAAATCTACCACCACCCGACCCCAGGTGAGAAGTCTCAGAGCCGACCTCAGGGCTGGGACCAACATCACTAAGTCCCTCCCATTTCAAGCAAGGGATTTCTCAGGAAGGAGCTGCCAGGCGATGCCAACCCATCCAATATGGGGTAAAGTGGCAGCCCAGCCCCTCTCTGGGGCAGGAGATCAACGCAACTCAAGATTTGCATGTGAGTCAGAAATACACCAATTCGTACAACTGTGCACGATTTAATTTCTGGTTTTCCAATGTAACAAAAGGGGTGGGGGCAGCCAACAGTGACAGAGCCCTTCCTGCTCCATTCTCCCCAGGGAGGGCTGGAGGTTGGTGTTATCCACAACCCCTCAGCAGGTTAACACTCTTAATGCTTTTTAGGCACAGTTAATATTTGCTGAAAAGCCCAGAATTGCTGTCGCTTCCATCTGAGTCACCAGACATCCCTTATGCCTCAGAGCGTTGGCAGACAGTGGCATCCCTGTGGCTTACCTTGCAGCCGTCAGCTGACATCTTCCCTGAGTTTTGTGGACTCAGAGGAATAACTGCCTTCACGCTGTCTCAGTCTTCTCCGTGTCATGCCTCACACTTCCCAGAGCACTCTCCTGAATCAGCAGCAGAGCGCCTCGCGTGTCTTGGTAGTGCTTTGGCTCCTCGGAGCCCCACACCCAACACAGGCAGCCTCCCCTCCAAGTCCCCAGTTACTTTGGGTGTGTTTTCAGCACCGAGGTCACCTGCTAGTGACCGCTTAGGTCGCCTTCTCCCAGGATAGGAGCAACACAGTGTTTACACAGCACAGAAGTCACCCAGGTGCTCTTGGGCGCCCAGGGCAGCACACAGGATGGTGCCGAGCCAGGATCCCTGGGACTGCCTCCCAGGAGCATTGTGGCTGAGGGCGTGGAGCCAGGGGCCTGCCCATCCCATGCCCACCCCCTTCCCCAGCAGCACTCGATCTGGCTTGGAGGCCCCATAAGCGAGCTGAGAACCCCGGCTCCCCTGACACAGGCACTGCCCCCCATTCCCCGCCTTGGGCTTCTCGTGGAGGGGTGGGGGAGTGGTGAGCGTGGCCCCCCACAGCCCTGGGACAGGCCCGAGGGTCTAACGCAGTGAGCAGAGATCCTGGGCCTGTCTTCAGACAGCACCACAGGCTTGCTGGCTATGCTGTATCCTGTCTTGCCACTGCCGAGCTCATCGTCACACAAGAGGAACCCCTCAGCTACTGAAGCTCCCAACAAATGCTTTCTAACGGATCCGGGGGAGGCAGGGTTCCAGTTATTTCAAATTTTACACTAAGTAGGATCTTGTCAAACAGATGCACCAGCTGGCCTTCCCCCCTACAGGGCCCTCTGTGACACGTGGCTACCACTCAGGGCAGGCGTCACTTAAAAGGGCCCTGGAACTTTCTGTGGTGCCAGGAAGCAGGGGCAGGTCCACAGGACACAGGAGCTCCAGAAGGAGTTCCCAACAGCCGAGGCTGCAGCAACTGGAGCAGCGAAGTGACTAATGTGGTAACGGATTATAACCCGCAGCCCAAAATCAAGGTCCAGGAGTCCATAATCATACAAAGAAATATATGGAGGGTAAGGGGCTGGCCCCATGGCCGAGTGGTTAAGTTCGCGCGCTCCACTGCAGGCAGCCCAGTGTTTCATTGGTTTGAATCCTGGGCGCGGACATGGCACTGCTCATCAAACCACGCTGAGGCAGCGTCCCACATGCCACAACTAGAAGGACCCACAACGAAGAATATACAACTATGTACCGGGGGGCTTTGAGGAGAAAAAGGAAAAAAATAAAATCTTTAAAAAAAAAAAAAATTTAAGAAATATATGGAGGGTAAGAGTCAGGTCTTAAAAAGAATTCCAATTGATAAACAAAAGGAAACACGAAACCCCCACTAGGCAAACACCACTGTAGTGACTGTTGTGGCAGGATTACCAACAGGTGCTAAAACCCACTGGAATGTCTGAGGGGAACGGGATGTGAGCCTTGGCTCCCAAGATGCTTATCAATCACCAAGGGGAAAATAATGACTTCACAGTGTGAAAAGTCCAGTGCACACAGCGCCTTAACCAAAGGACCACCTCAGCATCACCGGGAAAGGCCATCGACTGTGGCCAGGACGCACTGGGATGAGCAGACCATGTCTGCTATTCCCCAAATGCAATAGTCATGAGAAACTCCTAACAGAGATTCTGCCTGACGAGTGACTAGGCCCCGGGGAAAGCGTCGAGGCCACGAGCAGAGGAAAGACGAGGAGCAGGCCGGCTGGCAGGAGGAAGCTTGGCCAGGGCGCCTGGCTAAGACCCCTCACCTGCATACGATGTAGCGGATGACATTGGCGTGGCAGATGAAGATCTCGTAACTGTCCTCCTGCTGCTTGGCGTCTGCCCGGTGGATGTAGTTCCGGAAGGCGGCCTCAATCCGGGCTCCATCTTCGTAATACTGCTAGCGGGTAAAGGAAAGAATGATGAGCATGGAGGCGGCACAGAGGCCATGCCGAGGTCAGGAAAAGGATGGCCCGCCACTGCGAGAGCAGGAGTGAGAGGAAGGGGTGGGGAGAGTGAGCCAAGGAGGACAGAGTGGAGGCTGCTCCCCAGGGAGGAAGACCACCGTTGGGGGGACGTTTTTACCACAGCCTCTGGCTTCCAGTGAGACACGGGCGGGTCGGGCTCGATGGGGGCACCTTCCCTGAGCAGGTCTGTGCTGACCTTGCAGACGCCTGCAGAGAAGCAGGGAGACTCAGCGCGCCTGCTCCCTCCCTTTGCTGCAGAGGAACCCAGACAGGCACTCACCTGGCAGGTGTTTGCTGATGATGTCAGTGGTTTCCACTGCGCGGGTCATGGAGGAATGGACAATTTTATTAAACTTCAACCCCAAGCTTGCAAGTCGGAGACCAGTTAGTTCAGCCTGTTCACGACCTGGGAGGTGAAATACACTGGAGAATTCAAAAAACTGGAGTCCTTTTGTTTACCTTACAAATGCTTCAGTCCTTACCAAGTAGCATTAGGGGTAGCGACAAGACGAGGCCAGGAATTCAACAGGTAAAATCGAGATAATCCAGTTACCTTCAGCCCCATTAGAAAAAACATTCAAAACAGTGACCAAGACTGGGGACTACTAGTTTGGCTGGGGCCTGTTTACTACTTTCTGTTGCTGTTTCTGGGTCCCTCACACCGTTCTTACTCAACTTTGTCCAATGACTGTGTCTCAACATGCCAGTGACCCACCAGCTGTACAACCATCGTAGATATCAACACACAGAGACCTGACGGCCTCCGTGTCACCAAGTACAGACTGGGTACAAATACAAATGGCTTTTCTCAAATATGTCTTAGAATCTAGTTGAAAATGCCCTCAGAAAGTCAGATTCAGCTGAATGTGGTGACACTTGCAGACAGGGCTTCACTTCCCATTTGTGTACCAGGAACCTGGACCCACAAGAGGGGCACTATCCCCTTTGTACCATCTGAATTCTTTAATGTGCACACAAATGGGTAATATCCCATTCAACAAAGAAACTTTTAAAAATTTAAATGCTACCTCAGACCACCCTGCATTTCCTTTCCTAGGAATTTCTCCTGTGGAAACCCTTGCACCCGGCCACAGAGACCAAGGTTGAAGGACATGCGCAGCAGCACTGTTCATGACAACAAGAAACTGCAAAAGCCACACACACCTCTGCCACAGGGACAGCTGCTATCACTCAGTCTCACCTGTTTATTTCTATGAAGCAGACTCTAAATAGACATCTGCAAGTGCTGTATAAGGATCTTCAGCAAAAAATTAACTCAAGCACAACAGTGCACATGGTCTGCTGCCTTGCAGAGCATCAGGGACCACAGAGGCCTCTGCTGTGTGCTTTGGATTCTACTGCCTGCAAGCAAGATCCACCATCATATTTTTTAAGCTGAGGACGTTTTTGAAGCCTCTGATGTATCGGAGTTAGGGTGATAACTACTGACAATGACAGTGCTCGAATCTGGGCCAAGGAACCCCCAGCACATACCCAGGGGCGTCAGAGTGCGGTCCTTTTCCAGGGAGGCATCCACATGGTACTGGGAGTGCCTGATGAGGAAGATGTGCCGCGTGGCCTTGGCTTTGTAGTGGTCCAGCCTGGATGCCAGTTCCTCTTCTCCAGATTCCAGGTTCCTCTTCCGCAGGTTGACCAGGGACAGTGGTTCTCGCCTAATGTTGAAATATGAGACGGTATGTCCTTGCGACTCCTGTTTACAAATCACCCTGGATATTTCTGACAAGATGGTCTTTCCATCTTGGGAAAGCACAGGGGAGAAGCCAGTGCCCTCGGCACTCTGTTCTCTGCCACCGGCCCTAGAGAGGCCAGCTTCTTGGAGCACATCTCATTCAGAACAGAGCTGAGCGCTGCCAGGCCCGTTCTGGGCGACTGGATGGTGAACAAGACAGACAAGTGAAGCCCTTGTGCAACTTACATTCTAGTGAGGAGAGGCAATAACAGCACAGAGATCAGTGACGTGGAGAAAGTGGAACCAGGTAACAGGAAGGCGTGGCTGTGGGAGGGCAGGTAGGACGTGCCCACAGGGCAGCCACTATGGCCTTGCTGAAGGGGACACTGAAGCAGAGTCTGCAACTGTGCTGTCCACTAGTAGCGACTAGCCATGTGATTACTTAAATTCAAAACAATGAAAATTAAATAAAATTAAAACTTTATTTCCCCAGTCACACTGAACACATTTTAAATGCACATGGGAGAGTGGTTATCATATTGGACAGTAAGGAAGAAAACCTTCTTCTTATCACAGAAAGTCTACTGGAGGTGCTGCTGGAATGTTGAAGAGCTGATGGGGTGGGGACAGCCACAGCAAAGATGACAGGCATATCTGGTGGCTCACGGAACTGAAGTTAATAAAAGGCAGAGCTGAGAAAAGAATGCACTTGGCTGAGACAGAGTGGCGGAAGGAAAGTTTTGAGGGGAGTAGTGCCAATTCAAGGGTTCTGCTGGGGCCATGTGAGCCTGGGGTGCCCATAATACAACCAGGCCAAGATGCTGCCTTGGCACGCATGTGGGAGCCTAGGGCTGAGCCAGAGAAGACATCTGGGAGCTACAGGCACAGACACAGGGAGCCTGGACTGGATGAAGTTCCCCAGGAAGAGGCTGGAGATTTCACTGGATGAGGCTCTGGAACTTTCCAGCATTTACACTTGGTGACTAAATACAGCTTCAACCAATAAAGCTGGAGTCCAGTTCTACCTCAAGCAAATCCTTTAACCTCAGAGTGAATCTGTTTCCTTAAAAAGATGTAAGAAATTTGGAAGATTGTACTGATGTTTAAAAAAGAGAACATGAACTGGTTTAATCATGAGAAAAACAGACACATCCAAATTGAGAGACAATCTATAAGATCCCTGACCAGCACTCCTCAAAACTGTCACGGTCATCAAGATAAGGGAAGTGTGAGCAACTCTCAAAGCCAAGAGGAGCCTGAGGAGACATGAGGATCAACTGTCATGTAGCATCCTGGAAGAGACAATGGACAATAGGTGAAAACTGAGGAAATCTCAGTAAAGTATGGACGACAGTTAATAACATATCAATACTGACTGGCTCACTGACTGTGACAAGCGTACCATACTAGCATAAGATGTTAACAACAGAGGAGCCTAGGTGTGGAATACACAGGACCTCTATTACCTCTGCAATCTTTCTGTAAATCTCCAACTATTCTAAAATAAGTTTATTTTTTAAAAATGAAAGGTGAAAGAAATGAATCCCTATGAAGTTCCTGATACACCTGGGCTAAAAATAAATATTAGTTCTGTTCCCCCTCACTCAGAGCAAAGTATCAAGTAGTAAGGAGCTGGGACTGGGTAAACCATCCATAATGGCCACTCCCAGACTCCAGAGCAGTGCTGTGCAATAAAAACAGACCAGCAACATACGTGTTTTTAAATCTCCAAGTAGCCACAATTAAAAAGTAAAAAGAAGCAGGGAAAATTTCAATTACTTACTTTATTTAACCCAATGTACCAAAAATACTATCATTTCAACAAATAAACAATAATAAAAATATCTGCACTGCTTTGTAAGACTAACAATTGTTTCCTGATCACAGAAGCCATATTTCAGGTGCTCCACAGGACATGTGGCTAGTGACCAGGTACTGACCCAAGACCCCTGGAGGCTCATGTTACTATTCAAGACGTCTGCTAACCATGTCCTTGCACATCTTCCCTGCAAAGAGACCCTTTTAAAGGACTTGGCCATCATTCTTCAGGCACCCACATCCATCTCTCTCAGCTGTTAGGCAAAAACAGGATCAATACTCCATCATCCAATTCAAGGCTTCAGAAACTGAGAGTGGGAAACAAGGATGACAGCCCTACAGAGAGGTCCAAGCCCTCCGTCTAGGACTGAAAATGACCACGTTGGGCCACTCTGTGTGCCAGGCACTGTCCACATCGCTAGACTCGTTCCTCAGAACCACCTCGGGACTTGAGAGACGAGGCTCGGAGGAGGTGTGGGTGGGACAGACCCCGGGGAGCCGAGGCTCCGAGGAGGGGTGGGTGGGACAGACCAGGAGCCGAGGCTTGGAGGAGGGGTGGGTGGGACAGACCCCAGGGAGCCGAGGCTCGGAGGAGGAGTGGGTGGGACAGACCCCGGGGAGCCGAGGCTCCGAGGAAGGGTGGGTGGGACAGACCAGGAGCCGAGGCTTGGAGGAGGGGTGGGTGGGACAGACCCCGGGGAGCCGAGGCTCCGAGGAGGGGTGGGTGGGACAGACACCGGGGAGCCGAGGCTCCGAGGAGGGGTGGGTGGGACAGACACGGGGGAGCCGAGGCTCCGAGGAGGGGTGGGTGGGACAGACCCCGGGGAGCCGAGGCTCCGAGGAGGGGTGGGTGGGACAGACCCGGAACTGAGGCTCAGGGATCGAGGGACGCCCACATCGCAGCCAGACTTGCAGCCAGAACCGATATAGAAACCCGCCCGCAGCCTGCCTCGCCCGCCCCTCCGCTTCGCGCACCTTGTCGGCCCGAACACACGGCACGGGGCCCGGCCCCCACCCACCGGCCCCGCACCTGTCCCAGTTGGGGTCCCAGACACCGGGCCTCGGGCGCGCAGGCCCGGCCCACGCCGGAGGCTCGACCACGCGCGGCTCCGCGTCCCCGCCCGCGCGGGGCTTGCCCACCGCCACGGCCGAGAAGAGCACGGCAGCCGAGCCCCCAGCCAGGCCGCAAGCTGCCAGCTGCAAGGCCTGCCGGAACGCCATGCCGGCCCTCCCGTACCGGCCCCGCGCATGCGCTCACCGGTGCGGACGGCGCGCCGCAAGGGACATGTTTCCTTCCGGCCGGCGGGCGGCGCGGGGGCTGTCGGGATCGCCCGGCCGCCGCCGGCGCTTCCGCGGAGAAAGACGCAGGGGCCTGGCGGGCGGCGGTTCTCGGAGGCCCTGCCCCGCCGTGGGCAGAGGGCCGGGCGAGTCCTGGCCTTCGAGCAGCGAGAGGTCGCGCGGCGCTGCCCCCGCGGAGGTCGAGGGCGCCTGGGCGGGCGCCGCGCCGGACGGGCGGGCGGGGCCTCGCGGAGAAGGACTTGGGGTTCTGTTCGCGTGAACTGGGAACCTCCGCAGGGCATGCTGCTGTTTTTGCTGTAGTACACATAACATAAAATGTGCCTTCTTAACCACTTTTAAGTGTACAGTTTCATGGCATTAGGTACATCCGCGTTGCTGTGCAACCATCCCCACCATCCATCTCCAGAACGTTTTCATCTTCCCGCACTGAAACTGTGTCTCCCCGTGAAACAACTCATTTCCCTGCGGTCAGAGCCGGGTGACCACCATTCTGCTTTCTGTCTCTGAGTTGAGTCGAACTTCGTGAGTGGAGTCATACAGTGTTTGTCCTTTGGGAACTGGTGTGTTTCAGCATAATGTCCTCGAGGGTCATCCATCTTGTAGCATATGTCAGAATTAATTTCCTTTTTAAAAACTGGATAAATATTGCATCGCATGAATATAACACTTTGTTTAACCATTCATCCATCAATGGACACTTGGGTTGCTCCAGTGAATAATGCTGCTCTGAACATGGGTGTGCAAGTATCTTTTCAAATCCCTGCTTTCAGTTCTTTTGGGTGTATATCCAGAAGTGTAATTACTAGATCATCTTTGCAGGTTTTTAAGTTGGGAATTGACATGATGTGATTTACATTTTTTTAAAAATCACTCGATATTTTGGAGAATGAATCTATTCCACAGAAATACCCAGAACTCTGCTTAAACATGGTGTTTTGAACCCAAACATTTATTTCTAGAAGGTCACTTACTAGAACCATAGTAAAAAGATTTTAAAAGGAAAAAAAAGACAAATCCACAAGGACATACTTGAATCTGCAAGAAGAAACAAAGAGAACAGTTGACAAAATTCTGGAAGATGGAACGTCAGCTGCCTGCACTGAGGGAAGCCAAGATACAAGCTCATTTAATCCAGAGAGTCTAGAAGAGTCTGAGGAGTTATAGGCACTAGCCCCACCTCTGAGGTTGGTGAGCGGCGTTAAACACAGGAGGACCGATTGAAAAATCTCTAAGAGCTTGCCCTCTACACCCCTCCATCTCCTGTAATTCAGGCGAACACCTCATCTCCATCGTGGCAGAAGACTAGACAGATTTCATTCTGGGGGATTTTAACCAGAAGGACTGTGGATTTGGGAACACCAGACAGCAGAGATTGGGATGCAGTAATAAAGATGAGATGATGGGAAGTTCATATGCTAATAGTGGGACCTCTAACCCCTTTCCTCCAGTCAGTCACAAGAATGTTGACCACTAGGCTTGCTCCATTACAACTGCCATACTTCTCCCTGGGCAAGAAATTAAAGGATTCTTCTCTGGGGAAACTGAAGCCTAAGAGAAAAGGCCTCAGTTACTGAGAATGGGTGATCCCCAACAATACTGGGTCGTGATTGGTCAGCCCACAGTAAGGATACCATTTGACAAGTGCAGCCCATGCACACTAAGCTTCAGAGAATGCCGGAGTGGCTTTGACTCTCAAACAATGATGCACAAGCAAGGATCAACAGACATTTGAAGACATCTTGAAAGAAAAGAACAAAATAAACAACAAATGAACCTTGAGAAAATAGAAACAGTACATGGGGACAGAAGAAAATTTCAAAAGATATATAATTGAGATCCCAAGGGATATTGCGTCCATGAAGCAAGGATGGGACACTATGAGGAAGGAACGTGCTTAAGAGTGAGAAAGCAGGGTAGGCAGGGTTCGTGTAAAGGAGCAACAGGAAGCAGAAAAAATCAGCAGGAAGGGTGGCATATATGTATCACCCGGCCTCTCAGAACACAGGGGCAAGTCTTGGTCTAGAAGGGCCTTTCTGCTATGCCTCCATGTAGCTAAGCAGTAGTATTGTATATTTTACCACAACTGAAAAAAAAATCTGAGGGCGGCCCTCTGACCATACATTTCTTCCAAAGCAACAGTAATCGTTCTGAGAAAATCACCACTGAAAAAGCTGCTTTAAAATTTATTGTGATCCTAATTCAACCCAAGGTGACAAGTGAAATCATCTCTACCGTATTTTATGTTTCTGGGGCAGCACTACCTGAAGAGAGCTATTGCCTTTTCAAAACACAAGATTCTGACATTAACAGGTTTCTGTTTCTCCATCATTTTAGAGCATCTTGAATCACATGATCTAGAGTCAAATAAAGTCCTGACTGGGTTGTTTCCGCTCCCGTTCTTGGCAGGTGAGCATTTCCCCCAGACCCATGTCGGCAGTGCGTCTCACGTTCTCTCCAGGCCATCTTCACTTCCTCAGAGAGGCCAGGTAGGTGTACCAGAAGAGAGCCACCAGATTGGCGAAAAGCACCCGGAACTGCCGAAGAGAACAGAGGCCGCAGATAAGTGCAAGGCCCCGACGGTACTTCTCAGGCGCCGGTCTCCCAGGACAGAGTTCATTCATTGGTCAGTGCACCCACCCACTGTTGTCCTCACTGAGCCTTTACATTTGTACAAGCACTGTGCTAGGCCCCCAGCAGAGAGGGGTGAGGAGGACAAACAGTCGCTGCCTGATGTTTCCAGGCCACTAGGGAAAACAGCAAATGTGCCTTACCTCCTCCACTGAGCACATTAGCTCCCAGTTTAGCCTCTCACCCCAGGGCCGGCCATCATGTGGGTGGCTTCACTCAGCCCCTCCCTGACACCCACAATGGCCTGCTCTTCACTCTAACCCGTCACTGTCCCATTACCCTGCTTTGATGATCTGACAGACATACTCCCACCTGAGATCTCCTTTAGTCAGTCACTGAGTCTCAGCACATAAGCTCCATGAAAGTAGCAGTCTGGTCTATCTCGTTAATCACTGTGTCCCCAGAGCCCAGAGCAGTGGGGCACACAGTAGCTGCTCAGTAAAGATTTGTTGAATAAATTCCATTGCCCCTGAAGCGCTCATCTGCAACCACCTAAAATGGAAATTCAGACCACAGCCTTGCAGCTCTGTCCCTAAACCACTTGGAGGGGTTCCACTTTCCAGTCTCTCCGCGTCCTCAGCCATTCTGCTCCCTCGCGTCGTCAGTCCTTCTCTATGGACCTGAGAGTCCACAGCTCACAGCTGTGGTTCCTTGACCTTCCTGTTCCTTGGCTGTACTCCCAGGAAAAAACCTCGCTCTTCCCCGCCTTCTCGCCTCCCCCAAGCCCAGGCCCATGTGTATGAGGGTCTCCAGTCAGCTCCCTCTCCTGTTCACCACAAATTTACCCCTTCTTTATTCCCCTCAAAATACCCATCCCACCTCCTCTCCCCTCAGTCCGGCCTGGTCTGCCCTCCGTCCTCCCAGAGAAAAGGGAAGGGGTGAACAGGAGGTCCCCAGTAAACAGTCACCTCTTCTCTCTTGCCACAGGGAAGAGGGGCCCTCTGTCTAAAGCTTCTCTCTGCCTACCCCAAATCCCATCCCCTCCCCTTAGGGGCGCAGGTGTGCATCTGCATTGTGCCTACAACGCAGCTCAAAGCCCTCTCCCCTGGCTCTCTTCTCACTGTCCTTTCTCCCCACCTTTTCACAAACTTCTGGAGAGAATTTTCTACTCTTGTGGTTTCTTTTCTACTTCCCCACCCACTCCTCTCCTCAATTCCCAGCAATCTGGCTTCCAGCCCCATTCAGCCACTTGCAGCTCTTGGGAAGGTCACTGATAAGGGTTATTGTTAAAGCCCATGGAAGCTGCTTCTCGTTTTGCTTTAACCCCCTGCAACCTGTGCTGCAGGTGTCTGTCACGCCCTCTCCCGGCTTCCTGCTCCTTCCTGTGTGTGTGTCTACAGAGCCTGCACATCCCTCCCCCTTCCCATCCTTTCCACGTAGCTGTTTCCCAAGGGGGTCCTGCCCCGGGTCTGTTTCCCTCCTCTCTCTGGGGCAGGGGTGGATCTAGGCTTTATGAGCTAGTCTCCTAGGTTACTTAGATGGTATGCAGAAAATGGTTAACATGGAGGCCACTGTCCTTGGAATGGCCCGGTAGTGTTCCCATCTTCCCCAACTAAGAAGGGCTCCCTGTGCCTAGACTGCTGGCAAAGACAGGGTGGTTTATGCTGAACTCCTGCTCTCCTGGGAATATGGAATGTGGGTATGTGCCAGGCGGAGATGCCTAGGCGACCAGCCCTCAATAAACTCCACCCTGGGCAGAACCATGTGTTGCCACATTTTGTTGGTGGTCCAGAGCTTGCTCTGTGTGACCCTCATGGAGGGAGGGAGCACAGGAAGCCAGCGCGGGATTCCTAGGAACCAGTTGTATATCCTTGCTGCGTGGCTGTCATAAATCTAGGCCATGAGCCCTTCAGGCAAATCTCCAACCCTGGGAGTGGTCTTGGGCGCCCGACATAGATGGGCCGTGCTCGGTGTGTAAAGACTGGATAATGGTGAGGCCGGCGACCCAAGGAGTGCTGGCCTCCCCAGGTGGCGTGGCGGGCGGTCCGCATTTGTGCGGCACCAAGGCCGGCCAGCTGCGCCCGCTCTGCGGGGGTCCCGGCGGCCGCTTCCTGCTCAGACCCTCCCGGCTCCCACCGCGCTCGGAGCGGCCCCAACCTCCTCGCCAGCCTCCGACGGCCGCCCCCGGAGCCCAAAGCGCCAGTCTCTCATAGCCTAGGTGGCGCGTTCTCTCTGCACTTTGTCCCGGGCCGGCCCCGCCCCACTGCCGCTCAGGTGTGGCTCTGACGTCACTGCAGGTGAGGCCGCCCCGGCCCGCCTCCTGCGCCTCGTGGCACTGGCCGCCCCTTGGCACTGGGAACCCTTCGTCACCAGAGACCCCCGAACGCTGTCCCTGGACGGGGGCTTTTGTAAACACTTGCGGGATGCATGGACAAAGCGTGGGCACCACTTGGGAGAGGGCTCCGAATCCGAAACTCAAGGATTCCGGGCGGCAGGAACGCCCTGGAAGGAATCCCGAATGTGGGCGACACGGAGGCTCGAGAAAACCAGACTGTTGCAAGAAAAAAGGCTGGGGGGAAATGGCCTTTGGTGGAGGCTGAAGCCCCTCGGGCTCTGCGCGATGCCGGGCTGGCCTCACCTGCAAAGGGACGTAGTTGATGTTAATAAACTGCACCGGGGTCCAGACTCGCCAGTTCATCTGCAGCGCCGGCCAGAATCCTCTTCTCATCTTGGCAGCGAAGGCCGCCGCGTCCCTCCCCTGGAGAAGAGGGAAATGCAGGCACTGAGCAATCACCACTACCCGGCGGACAGAAATTGGGGCACCAGGGTCTGCAGGGGCCCAAACGCTAACACAGTGGTTTTTAAACTGTGAGGTTTGTCCCGTTTCTATGTAGACAGCACACACGTGTGCTTAAGCAGCAGAGCAGCTCTAAGGAGCTAACCCCTCACTTAGAAAATCTTCAGAACAGTGCAGCAGCCCAGGCTCACACCTTTGAGCCGCTGGTCCAGGACCCTCATCCCATCTGATGGTGTGATTCATGCCATGGCCCTGGGCACCAGAACTGCTACTTATGGCTCAGCTGTCAATTCCTTCCCAAATAATCTCCAAAGCTGATGCATTTCCATTCAAACCTTGTCAAGAGTTTTGTTTTTTTTTTAACGGACCCCAATAAATTGATTTTAAATGTCATCTGGAAGGATAAAGGCATAAGAATAGCCATCTTGAAAAAGAATGATGAAGGCAGGCAAACTCTACTCGAGATTTAAAAAATACTATCACATTACGGTAATTAAAAGGGTCTGAGGGGCCAGCCTGGTGGCGTAGTGGTTAAGTTCGCCCACTCCCCTTCAGCAGCCTGGCATTCGCAGGTTCGGATCCTGGGCGCAGACCTATAAAGTGCTCATCAAGCCGTGCTGTGGCAGCACCCCACACGGAAGAACTAGAAGGACTTACAACTATGATCTACAGCTATGTACTGGGGCTTTGGGGAGAAAAAAAGCAAAACAGGAAGATTGGCAACAGATGTTAGTTCAGGGCCAATCTTCCTCACCAAAAAGAAAAAAACCAGAGCCTGGTAGCAGCAGCCAAAAAAACAAACAAACAAAGACATATAATGGAAATGAACAGAACCCATCAAAGGAACGGAGTCCAGATAATGAACTGTACATATGAGAATGAGACTAAGATAAAGTTAACATTTCAAAATACCAGGATTTTCCAATAAATGGTAATGAGAAAATTTACTATTTAAGCGGAAAACACCAAGACACAAGTATTTCTCCCACTATAAATAAAAACAAAACCAGAATACTAGAGGAAAGTATAGGAGAATATTTCTATTATCTTTGGGTTTATCAAAATGTACAAAATGATTAGAAGAAAGTATAAAAGAATGTTTCCAATATCTTCCTTTAAGGAAGACCACAAAAGAAAAGAATGCTAGATTTCAATACATTAAGTTTTTAAACTTCAGTATAGAGACACTATAAAAAATTTAACAAAATTTTTAACTTTATACAAATGTTCTAACTTTATATGAAGTTTAAAAAGACACCTAAAAAATGGAAAAATATCTGCAACTTGTATTTGGCAAAAGATTGATACCTTAATATATACAAATATACAAATAAGTAAGAGAAAAGCAATAACAGAAAATAATAAGTGTAATAAGTATTTCTATTACAAATAAGTAATAGAAAAGTAATAAGCAATAGAAAATAAGCAAAGGTCACAGAAGAAATGCAGATAAGCTTATAATAAGGTGATCAACCTCATAAAGATAAGTAAATTAAAATATTTTTCATCTATCAGATTGCAAACTACTTAAAAGAAAAATCCCATCACGGTGGTCAAGAGTGTGGAGAAGCAGCCTCACACAGGGGAAAAGCCATGAGGGAAGCGTTCTGGAGTCACAAAGCTTAGGTCTGAATCCTGACTGAAGGATGCACAAGCCAGTAATTGCCCACATGGGTCAGCTTCTTCAGCTGTCAAATGGAGTTGACGTGAGGCTCATAGGACAGGAAGCGCTCAATGCAGAGCTGGGAACAAAGCAAGAACTCAGTAAATGTCAGCTGTTGCTGTTATTCTGCACTACTACAGGGAGGGCAGACAGGAGCAGCCTTTCTGGACACAATTCTAGGGTTTAACCTAACAGGAACACTTACACAAAAGGGACAGGCAGATGGTGAAATGCTGTGCAGTCTAACATGGTGTCTCTGATCAAAAATGCTGGAAGCAGGAGCATCTGTAGTATGTGTGGTATAGTGTGGTCCCACATGTATCATTTATGTGTTGGGTACTCTATGCATGTTGGTAACATTTGACATATACGTACAGGGTTTTTGTTTTTTGATGAAAATACATTCCCTTTCTATTTGGAAAGAAAACAAGGAGAAAACACTGTGGCCCCCTCACTTCTAATGCAGGCACCCTCTGCTTCCTCCTGCCCCAGACTTCCTCAGGACTTCCCAACATTTCTTAGTTTACTAGTATGGACTAGCTAGCAATCACAGTTAAGTTTAAACATCTTTCCTACTCCCCCAGGGTCACTTTAGACAACAAGGGGCTCTCCTTAGTAACAAGAAACCAAGATGCCGTTTCAAAATCAAACCTGGGTGAGAATCATTTACCTGCTGTGATTGGCTGAAACAAATTACTTCCAGGGCAGAATGTGGCACATCTTTGGCACACAGTGCACAGAGGAGGTGGTGAGCAGCTGAAGGGAACACACCTCTCATGTGGTGGGTTCTGATGTTAAGTTTATGCCGATAAGTTAACCTCTTCAAAGCACTTATACTGTCCTGGCACTGAATTAGCACAGGCTTCTGCAACATAACGAGGGGTCTGAAACTTCTGTACCAAGGATCTCTTTGGCAGTCTGTGAAGCCCATGGGTCCCCTTCTGAGAATCGTGTTTTGTAATGTATAAAATAAAATATATAGGACTACAAAGGAACCAATTATACTGAAATACAGCTATCAAAATATTCAGGAAAGAATTTTATAATAAACTAGTATATGTGCATATTTATTGACACATTTAGTGACAAGAACTGACAGCAGGTGTAAGGAATGAACAACTCCTGTGTGGTATCAGAATATCTGTGATTTCTCCTGTGGACCAACAGGTGCTGTTAACATGATGGTGGCTGGCCTCCAAGATTCATAGAAGAAAATGTGAAACTCTGAGTGCAGGGAACAGGTCACAGACCCTCTGAATTCCACCCACTGATGCCAGATTAAGAATCCCTGTGGCAAACGAAGAGCTGTCGTAAGTGTTACAGGGCAGACCAACCTCCAGGAAGTTCATGACGAGGAAGAACACCAACAGGAAGGCCGGTGCAAAGAGGAGGCGGTCCAGGAGGAGCCTCTTGACCCCGGCCAAGGGGACCTCGGGAGGGATCCAGTGCTCCAGGAAGAGGTAGAAGTGGTGACTCAGTGGCCCTGTGAAGAAGAACCTGCAGCCCCGTGGTGGCGGGTGAGCTGGACTGCCGCTCTAGACGTGCCCTTCCGGGGCCCAGCTTCACCCCCAAACCCCAGCTCCTAAACCTTGCCTCCCTGTGGTCCCTCAGCACTGGTCTGTGCGGTCCTTCTGGAAAACATGCTTTCTTTGAATCTACTTCAAGCATTCTTTCCTGTCTCTCACAGACCAGACTTGTTCCTACCTTGGGTCCCCCTAACCTTCAAGGGGCCGGCTCCTCCTCAACACTGTCAGCTCGGAGAGTTCTTTCCCACTTGCACCTGCATAATGAACCCACTGCTCTCCCAGCCACTCTCCACTCTGGGCCCTGTTCATTTTCTTCAAAGCATTTATCAGTACATGTCACAGGCTCCTTGGTTTAGTTACAGTGCTCTCTCTTCGCCCCCACAAGGCAAACAGCACAAGACAGGATCATGCCTGTCTGTTCAGTGCCCAGAACATGACCTGGCTCAGAGAAGGTGTTTGATAATAAATAACTGGACGCATCGCTGGTGTTAGAGCTTTCCATCAAACCCTCTCAGGTAATTAGCAAGAGTGAAATCTGGTGAGCACACTGGCTTGCCTGCGTTGCTAGTGTTCTTCCAAAGTGTGGAGCGCTCGGGAGAGAACTGAAGCAAGCCGCCGTATCCTTGGGACAACAGACCTGCAGCTCCACAAAATTCAGCGATGAAAAGAAGGGACCCACGGGTCTTCTACCTGACGCGGATGTCTTTAAACAAGTGGTTCTCAGTTGCCTTTTCCCACCCTGCCAGAGAATGTGAAGCAGCCTAGAGCCGGAGTTCTGGTGGGAGGAGCACGGAAGTCTTGAGGATGGAAAGCTGTGATTGGATAAAGCCTCCTGGTGAGTCTGGTCCACTCCCTGTCTGCGGGATCACGGCTCCAAATACACCACGGAAAGAGCTGGGATGACTAGTTAGCATGCTCGCAGATACAAAAATGATATTTGGGGATTTTGAATTGAAAAGAAAATCACTCTCGTTGCAAAAGACTTCAAAAGAATCCATGTATACAAATCCATGTTGGCCAGAGAACTCAGGGTGGACTTAAGTGGTAAAACTCCCGAATCTCCATGCTATTGCAACTCAAAAAGTGGTTCAGAAACTGACATTTTTCAGGATACCTAAGTATTTTTCTGGATGTTTCCCCTATGAAAATAACAACAGACACTAACTGACCACATTTGAGTCTGTTTTCCTCTTTCAAACACTTTGAGTCTTGAAGTCTGACTTCTGGTTCAGGTGAGTTTATCTGCCCTCAGGTCTCTCAGCCCAAAAAAGCCAGCCACCCACCCATACAATTCAAAAGAAGAACCACATGAAAACTACAAAAAGTGAAGTTAACATTATCCACTGTTCTGATTTTTCCCGTGATTACTTCAATGCTTTTTAAAAATTATTTTTCCAGATTAGATCATTTCAGAAACCTGGGCTTGATCCCCTCCCTTTGTAGCACTTAGTCTGCTATTGGGTAAACCAGCCCCTTATGGAACTCACCCATAAATGGCATATCTGAGAGGCCCAATGACATCTAGCTTTTGAGAGCAGTTTTCTTTTTTCTGCTGCTGCTCAAATATCTGGGCCAGGAAGTTCCCAAGTGCTGACAACATGGCACTGTGGACAGAGAGGTAATCAGAAAACAGGAGCAAACAGCAGGAGGGCATCTGTTCCTGAGATCATGCTGGGGAGGGGTGGAGAGGAATCCTTACTAAAGCAAGCGCAGTGTAAGGTCCGTACATCAAAAGGTAGAGACCGTGGAAGTTAACATCCACACACACATACAGCTTCCCAATTGGTGGACTGTATCAATGTCAGTTTCCTGATTGTGATATTATACTACAATTTGGCAAAAGGTTATCCTGTGTGTGGGGGTGTGTGTGGTTATAAAAGGGCAACAGGAAGTATCCTTACAGTGAACGTTTCTGTATTTGACTGTGGTGGTGGATACACTAGCCTATACATGCATGAACTGCATAGAACAAACACAGCCACACACTCGAGGACAAGCAAAGCTGGGTGTGAAGTCTGAATGTGATCTGTGACTGTATCCATGCCAGTGTCCTGGTTGTGATACGTACTACAGCTTTACAAAATGTTTTCAATGGGATAAACTGGGCAAAGTGTGTAAGGGATCTCCCTGTATTATTTCTTGCAACTGCATGTGACTCTACACGTATCACAATAAAAATTTCAATAAAAAGGTGGAGAATGCCCAGTTGCTCCAAGGCTTGGTCTATAGCTGCCTTCTGAGAAGCTCTCTGAGCTATAAAATCCAAACTTCTTAGTATGGACAATAAGGACCTTCTTGATCTGATCCTTGGTTACTTCTTTCTTATTCTCTCCCTTGCTCACTGCTCATTTTCTCCAGAGACACAGACCTTTTTCCACTCCTCCATCATTAGCTTGCTCCTCTCTCCAGACCTTTGCACCTGCTGTGCCCTCTGCCCAGAGAGCTTTTGCTTCCCTTCTTTGCATGGCCTGTTACCTCCCTTCAAATGTCACCTCCTCAGATAAAACGTCCCTGACCACTTTACCTGTGTTATATATTTATCTGCTTTTTGTCTAGCTCTTCACTAGAATGCCAGCTCCACGAGGGTAGGGACCTTACCCACCTATCTTAATCACTGCTGATGCCCAGCACACAAGAAGCACTCCGTACATATTTATGAAAGACTGAGTTAATAAAAAAGGACAAACTTATGAAATTAAGTAATGAAGGGGAGATGTCTCGTGAAAAGTTTAGTGCTCCAAATCAAACGGTGGCGTTAGTCAGCAGCACAGAGAGTGCTTTGTCAGTTTTCTCCCACATGCAAAGCTGCAGAACAAAATAAACTGAACACCTCCCACCCTGCCCAGGCTCCTGTGCTTTCCTCAAGGCATCTACCCACCGCCATTCTAACTGGCAGAACGAATGCAGGCACTAACAAGCCGTGCGGTTGCGGCAGCCAAGCGCAGAGAAGCTGGGCCCCATTGCCTCGGGACGGTCCCTCTAGGGCAGAGGGACCAAAGGCCCAGGGGTCTGCAGGGAGTCCTTCGTGCATTCCTTTAGTCTGGCTCCCTGGAGTTCACATTCTAGAATGCCTACGAATTACCTTCCGGAACCGAATACACAAAACCGCGTATGCTAAGCTCTCTGGTTAATTAAGGTTTTTGGAGGGTCATTTTGATACACAAGGATTTTTGCCTTTCACACTCAATCCCCCATGTAAGATGTATCTATGTAGCTGGGTCACTGGGGCGGTCGCGGCTCCGGGCCGGGTCACGCTCCGGGCCGTCCGAGCTCCCGGCCGGGTGGTGCTCTGAGCTGACCGTGCTCCGGGCTGGGGCGTGCTCCGGGCCGTCCGAGCTCCCGGCCGGGTGGTGCTCCGGGCCGTCTGAGCTCCAGGCGGGGTCATGCTCCGGGCCGCCCCCCGCCCGGTCCCGTCCCCTCCGCGCCGACCTGGTGGCCGCCTTGGTGAGCACCGGGTAGAGCCGCAGGAGGCGCAGGTACTGGGCGAGCGCCCGCCGCGGGAGCGCCTGGAGCCCGGCCTCGGCCCGCAGCTTCGACGCCGCCGGCGCCATCGCCTCCCCCTACGCCGCGCCCGCCGGGGCACCGACCCCACCTCAGCCCGCCCGGCGAGGGGCGGGGACGGCCTGACATTTCCCACCCCACTGTGGCCCGCAGCGCCGCCCGCAGACGCCGCCGTGCGGGGCGCGCGCCTCCGCACACTTTGCCTGGAGTCCCTAACGGGCCACCGCCCCTCGGGCGCCGGCAGCGATTGGAGGTCCGCGCGCCTGCGCACATCTCACCCGAGTTCCGACGGGCCACCTCCCCTCGGGCGCCCGCGGCGATTGGAGCTCGGCGGGGCGGGGCACGATGAGCATCCTGATTGGGCGGTGGGGCGCTTCCGGTCTCTCGCGAGAGTTGGTGGGAGCGCGCCAAATTTCTCCCGAGAAGCTGCGGCGGCGTGATGGTTCTGAGGAACAGCGGGCGGCGGCGCGCGGAGCCGGGCGCGGACGGCGAGGCGAGCCGGTGAGGGGCGCCCCGGGCGGGCGGGCGGGCGCTGGCCCTCCCCTCCTGCGGAGGCTCTGGGCTCACGGCCGAGGCGTCCCCCGAGGCCGGCATCAAGCCCGCGCGGGCTGGCTCCGCTCCTCCCCGCGCGGGGCGTGCGCGCCTCGGCGGCCCTGCGGGCGGCGGCCGACCGTGCCCAGCGCCGCGTCCTGACGCGCCCCGGGGGCCGTGGCGGCGCCGCGTCTCGCCCTGTTCCGCGGCCGTGTCCGCACGGGCGCCGCCGGGCTGGGCGCGTCCTCGAGCCGGAGCGGAGCTGGGGCGACACAGCCCCAGCCGAGCCGTCGCAGCGGAGGCCGAGCGAGGCGGTGGGGACAGCGACGGTCACCGTGCTCAGTGCCGTGTCCGGCGCCTCCTTAGTCCGCGTGAGGACCCGAGAGGCCGGGCCCCTCTGGTCCGCGCCCGCGCGCCTCCGGTGGCCGTGAGAACCGAGTGAGCGGGTGCGAGCGCGCGGGCGGCGTGTGTCGTGCGGCGAGCGGCCCGTGGAGGGCGCTGTCGTCGTTGTCGCCGCTGTCCCGTCTTCCGGACTTCGCACCGGCCCGGGAGAGAGTGCGGCGTGCAGCTCGGGGCAGCTGGGGAGGAGGTGGGCTCCGAGGGCGCGGGTTCCGGATCGCGTGCGAGGATAGACCGGGGTTGGAGGGGTGCAGTGTGGACGCTGCACGCCTGGAGATAGTCGTGAGCAGCGCTTCGCTCAGCCTGGGTTTTGATGAAGCTCTGGACCTCGGGCTGAATGTCTCTGCCCTCTAGCAAGGCCTGGAATCCAGTTCTGTGCTTTTATTTAAACTGGATCCGGATGTTTTAGAGGCTAAGCAGTCATACAGTGTGGCAGTGTGTTGCTTTGCCGTTTTAGCAAATTACCACTTAGTGGCTTAAGGCAAGTTTGCTCTCTTACGTTTCTAAGGTCAGGAGTCCTAAGAATCAGGAGGTCGTTAGGGTTTCCTTCGTGCTGAAGGCTCTAGGGGAGAATCTGTTTCCCGGCCTCTGGAGCTTCTAGGGGCCCCTTCGGCCACTGCATTCCTTGTGTTGTGGCTCCTTCCTCCATCTTCGAAACCAAGTGTCACACCTCCAGTCTGCCTCTGATTCTGCTGGCCCTCCTGTCTCCCTCTTAGAAGGACCCTGGTGCTTATGTTGGGCCTACCTGGATAACCCCCGTCTCGAAGTCCTGGACGTAATCATGCCTGCAAAGTCCCTTTGTCATTCGAGGTAACACAAGTTCCCAGGATGAGGACAGAGACGTCTTTGAGGAGGAGTCGGTATGCTGCCTACAACAGGTGGTTATAATCTCTTGAAACAGGTCATTCTGTTCTTCAAGTGAAGGTGACGCAGGGAATATCTTCAGGCAAAGGAAGAGTGATTCTTAAGAAACAATTCTCTGTCTGTTTCTGTTTATAAATTAACAGTGGGTGAAATACAGTAATT
Source organism: Equus asinus (assembly GCF_041296235.1). Lineage (NCBI taxonomy): Eukaryota > Metazoa > Chordata > Mammalia > Perissodactyla > Equidae > Equus > Equus asinus. The sequence continues at coordinate 69,182,000 of NC_091797.1, forward strand.
AAGGACATGAATTCTGCACAACCTTGGTTCAAATCTTTTTTAAATTCCCTTTAACTATTGTTTTGTATATTTAGCTTATTTAGACTGCTTCCTTTTTTCCCTCATAAACAAAGCTGTGATGAACATCTGCATGGAAAAAAATTATTTCCTGCACATCAGTTTCCTTGGCATAAATTCTTTTTTTTTTTTTTTTTTTGAGGAAGGTTAGCCCTGAGCTAACTGCTGCCAATCCTCCTCCTTTTTGCTGGGGAAGACTGGCCCTGAGCTGACATCCGTGCCCATCTTCCTCTACTTTATATGTGGGATGCCTACCACAGCATGGCTTGCCAAGTGGTGCCATGTCCACACCCGGGATCTGGGCCGGCAAACCCCAGGCCACCGAAGGGAACGTGCAAACTTAACCACTGTGCCACCAGGCCGGCCCCTCCTTGGCATAAATTCTTAGAAATGGAATTGCAAGGTCAAATGATAGGGCAATGTTTTAGAAACACTCACTTTGTGGAGAAATCTAGTAGTGGTCAGAGATGGAGTGGTCGTATAGTTTCATCAAGAACTGTGGTATCCTAAGAACCTGGAGACACTTAGCAAGGGGCCAGAATCAGAGGCTTGGAAATGAGAGGTGGTGGAAGGAAGGAATGAATATCTGAATAGTTGGGAGAGAACGCCTTTGAGACCTGGATTACTGTGCAACAACCCACGTTGCCCTATTTTTTGGAAGAGCATATGAAGAACTTTTAGGGAGGGCTGGCCCGGTGGCACAGCAGTTAAGTTCATACCTTCTGCTTGGGCAGCCCGGGGTTCGCCGGCCTGGATCCCAGGTGCCGACATGGCACTGCTTGGCAAGCCATGCTGTGGTAGGTGTCCCACATATAAAGTAGAGGAAGATGGGTATGGATGTTAGCTCAGGGCCAGTCTTCCTCAAAAAAAAAAAAAAAAACTTTTAGGGAGAGCAGTCTAGCAAGAATGGGAACTAGTGAACCTACATACGCCTTTGTGGCCGAGCACGCAGGGTGGTGGGAATCTGGTTGTTTCTGCACAGGGAATGTATGTTTACCATCTCTACTCACCACCTCCCACCTGCTTGTCAGCATTGCTCTAACCACATACATATTTTCTCTGCTCATTGCTTTACAAAGTAGCTCATTTGTTTACATTAAGACAAAAAGGCATGGGATATTGATTCTTAGCTATACATTTTTGAGGAGTGGAGAATATACTTGGCTTAGCAAATAAATAGACCTTCTTGCCAAAAATATACAGGTTTAGAATCTCAGAACTGTGGTTTAAAGAAGAAACTAGCAATTTTTTTTAAGTTGGATTGCTAATAAATGAAAGGATTGTTTTGTTTTGAAGATAGGTAAACCATAATTATTCTGATCTATCTAGATGAGATCATGATATCGAACCTGAAGTGAGTTTGCTCACCCATTGCACAGCAAGCCAATCTCTGACACCGGATGTAGTGGAAGAAAGTAGGAGTTTTATTATTGCACAGTGCTGAGCAAGGAGAAAGGGCAGCTAACGCTGAAATCCCAAACTCCCCGAAAAGCTAAAAGGAAGGGTTTTTATTTGGGGTTTTAGGTAGGGGAGGGGGAGCATATGGCCTTGCTGGTCGGAGCTTTCCCACCAGCTTGTGTTTCGCCTTGAGACACTGCAGAGAGGAGGGAGCCCATGACCTTGCTGGTCAGCAGCTTTCCCACCAGCCTGTAGCTCCTTGTGGGGAGGAGATGAGGAATCCAGGTGGCTGTCCTTGGCTGTGTCTGTCTCCATGGAGGATAGTGGATTCTAGAGCCAGGGAGTAAGCAGGGAAAGAGTGCTTTGGTTTTAACCCCATATATGCTGGGTTTAATGTAGGGAAGCCCATATCAGGGCTGGTCTCAGTCATACCTGTGGAGTTAAAACCTGAACCATTTGGGATGAACCTAAGCTCTGGAATCAGAACAGGTTTGGATAGTTCTGGTGGTGGAAAGTCTTCAGGCACTTAATTTAAGGTTTATGATAAAATTTGTGTGAAGAGTTTTTACAAGATCCTAGCCGGAGAGAGGCTTGGGAAGTTTGAGGCAGATGTACTGGTACTATAGAGCTGAGAAGTGAGTTTCCTTGTCACTTGAGATAATTCCTCTCACACAGAACAATATTATATCCCCATTTTTATCCATATGTGGTTGTATGGACATGTAGACCCCAGGCATCCTGAAAGATATATCACGTTTTTAAGGTATAGTTTATTCTGCTGCAGCAGGTGTTTCCCTAACCCCAGTGAGCTCATATGCAATTGGTAAACAGGAGAATGATGTCACTAAAATGTGGAGATTATATTGGTTCATTTCTAGTTTTCCCTAGGTAAGGGGATTGGAATAGAGGAGTAGAATTACAATCTTCAGGGGCTGGCCCCGTGACCGAGTGGTTAAGTTCGCGCGCTCCGCTGCAGGCGTCCCAGTGTTTCGTTGGTTCGAATCCTGGGCGCGGACATGGCACTGCTCATCAAACCACGCTGAGGCAGCGTCCCACATACCACAACTAGAGGAACCCACAACGAGAAATATACAACTATGTACTGGGGGGCTTTGGGGAGAAAAAGGAAAAAATAAAATCTTTAAAAAAAAAAAAAAAGAATTACAATCTTCAGTCAGAAAGGAAAAAGCTCTCAGCTGGAGTGTTGCACAGATATGTGCCCTGTCAGCTCTATTTTAAGAAAATTTCCTATGAAGAAAACTTCCTATGAGTGCCTGCACCAGGGCCTCCTTCCCAAGTGAGGTGTACCTCAGCCTTGCACAAATCTCAGGTGGCGGGCTGCAGTTTTCACCTGTGCTCAGCAGTCATAAACCTGCCTCTCTACTCTCTTGTTTTTGTGTGTTTAAAACATCTCTGTAAAAAATGTGGTTAATGACTATAGAAATTAAAGCCACTTTTCAATGTTTATCAACCAGTAAAGGAGAAAATGGCTTAGCTTGGATCACTGCCATCTCTAAACACTCATACACTGAGGCCAAACCATGCAGCCCAGTGCATTGCAGACATTCTTGTTTCACTTTCCTACTGACTCATGTGAGATGCACCTTCCCAAATGTGCTGTGGCACCTTAGAGGTTGTGCCACTACTGTGGATTGTTTACGTGGGCCTGGCACAGAGTCGTACCTGAAGTGTTCAGTAAATATTTTTCCGACTAAAATTACATGACTGAAAACACAGATGAGTAGAATAGTTCAAGTCATTTCTTTCAAATAGCTGTCATTACAGAATGTAATGTAGACAACAAAAAGTGGATATTCCTTTATATTGATCTTCAATAAATATCATAAATACTATTTGCTGAGCACTCACTGTATACAAAGAACCCTATCTGCATATCATATGCATCATGTGATTTAATCACGACTGCTCGTTTTTGGCAGAATTAGAATCCAGTGCAACTTGGTCATCAGTATTCTTGCTTTTTTATACATTATACTGTGCTGCCAACTTTGCAGTTTTCAAAGTGCTTTTACATTCATTGTCTATTATAATATGCATGAAAATCTTGTAGACAGTGTTAATTCCATTTTACCAAGAAACAAACTAATAAATTTGGAAACTAACATTTAAAAAAAAATAAAGAAACAACTTTTTGTTTTGAGATAATTGTAGCTTCTTGTGCAGTTGTGAGAAATTATACAAAGAAACCCCATATAGCCTTAACCCAGTTTCTCCCAGTGGTAATATCTTACATAACTAGAGAACAGTGTCACCACCAGGAAAGTGAGATGCATACAATGCACGGACACTCATGTACGTATGTGTATTTAGTCCTGTGCGGATTGTATATTTGTGAGCAGTACCACAGTCTAGACGCAGAACACTTCCATCCCAAGGACCCCTCATGCTGCTCTTTTCTAGCCAGAACCACCTCCATTCCTCCCTTCCCCTCATCCGTGGCAGCCACTAATCTGTTCTTCATCTCTAATTTTATTTCAAGAATGCTATATAAGTGGAATCATAAAGTGTGTAATTTTAGGGGTTTTTTTCACTCAGCATAATTCCCTTGAGATCCATCTAAGTTATTGCATGTATTTAGTAAGTTTGTTACTTTTTATTTGCAAATAGTATTCTATGGGATGGATATAACACAGGTTAACTATTCACCTGCTGAGGAAGATCTGGGCTATTTCCACTTTTTGTCTATAATGAATAAAGCTGCTATGAACATTCACAAACAAGCTTGTGTGTGAATGTGAGTTTTCATTTCTCTGGGATAAATGCCCAAGAGTAAAATACTGTGCTTTGTACTTTTTTTTTTTTTTTTTTGGTGAGGAAGATTTGCTTTAAGCTAACTTCTGTTGCCAGTCTTCCTCTGTTGTTTACATGAGGAAAATTAGCCCTGAGCTAACATCTGTGCCAGTCTTCCTCTGTTTTGTATGTGGGTCACCGCCACAGTATGGCTTGATGAGTGGTGTAGGTCTGCACCCAGGATCTGAACCCATGAACCTGGGCTGCCAAAGTAGAGTGCACCAGACTTAACCGCTGCACCACAGGGCTGGCCCCACTTTTGTGCATTTTTAATATCCCATGAGGCAGCAGTGTCCAGGCATGATTGTTGTTTTTATTAGTGTTCTGGTTACAGAGTTGAACAGATTTTGAGGGTCCTGCCCCAGTTATATTTTTCCCATGAGTCCTTTTATTTTAATGAGCTGTTTTGCCAGATGTGAGGCTTTTCAGAGATACATCTACCATGTCACCTCTGAAATGCTTACACTGGGTGGACTGAGGGTTGTGGGAGTGGGTGGTGTCATGATCAGTGAGGACTGGACTTCCTTCCTCCTTCACTCAGGGACGATGGCCCCTCTTCCTCTGTCTCGGCACTCAAGCGCCTGGAACGCAGTCAGTGGACGGATAAGATGGATTTGCGGTTTGGTTTTGAGAGACTCAAGGAGCCTGGTGAGAAGACCGGCTGGCTCATCAACATGCACCCTGTGAGCACCTGGCTTTTCCTCCATCCTCCTCCCATTCAGGATGGTGGCTGCACCCCTTGTTGGGCATAGCCTTTGTCTGAAGAGTGGGGGACACCTGTTGTCTGGGCGATACAGTTGGAGATGGGATTGTTTGTAGCCCTCTAGCTTTTGTCTTTAACATCATTGGGCCGTAAAGAGGCCACTGGGAAGACTAAGCTGAAGGGCGTCCCTGTTACCCATAAGAATAACCCTTTCAAGGATGGGGGAGAAATTGAGAGAAAGCCCTGTTTGGAGGCTGTTATGATACGGTTCTTGTGAATGCAGCTGGTAGTGTTTATGCAGGGATGGAGAAAGGTTTTGTTTTTAGAGTGTTCCATTTCCTAAAGAGTCGGAGGAAAGGGCTCTTGTACTGTGTAGAGGATAACTTTGTGCCGTGTTGGCTAATTCTCTCATAGACTGAGGTTCTAGATGAAGATAAACGCTTGGTCAGTGCAGTGGATTACTACTTTATTCAAGATGATGGGAGCAGATTTAAGGTAAGCCCTTGAACTCCAAGAAGCTAAAATCCACCCAGTGATGAGGCTCAGCTGGGCCCAAGATCATCCTTGTTCCTTTACCTCTCCCACTGTGAGGAGAGCAGCTGGAAGGCTTCTAGTGTGCAGCTGCCCAAAGACCATCGGGAACATGGACCCCTTGAAGTCCCATTAGTCCCCACTTAAGATGTCCTAAGAGAAGCTAGCTCAGAAAGACTGAAAGATGAGCAGTGTTGTGTTTCTTAGACTCTTGCCGCTGTAATATGTGCTGGTTCTAATTTCCTGTTGCACCATCTCCCTTAAGAGATGTCAAGGTCAAGGATGTATTGGATCTAGGCCACTTACGGGTAGAACAGCAAACAGCCTGTCTTCACTCTTTTCCCTTTTTCTTTCTTGTTGCCCCTGAATGGGTTGATGACTCTTGCAGGTGGCCTTGCCCTACAAGCCGTATTTCTACATTGCAACCAGAAAGGTAAGTCTGTGGTTCATGGAATCAGATGACCTGTGCCTCGTCCTGTGGGGGCTCCAGAACTGGAGATCAAGAGACTTCTAGAGAAACAGGCAAGGAAGGAAATGGATTTTACTGATGTAAAGTCCTTTCATTCTGATTCTGATCTAGGGTTGTGAGCGAGAAGTTTCATCTTTTCTCTCCAAGAAGTTTCAGGGTAAAATTGCTAAAGTAGAGACTGTCCCCAAAGAGGATCTGGACTTGGTGAGTATCACCTAGACCTTCCAGGGTGATTGAGGCTGAGTCCACCCTGCCCATGGGGTAAGCTGAGAAGAGGCCAAGTTCAGCACTGTGGGTATTGGGTGGTACAGATGCTGGGGCTTTGGGACTGTCTGTACGTGCTCTTAGAGAACACGCAGTGATGGGCAAGGTGCTTTTGGAGTTCTGACTGACTTGCGTATTTACCTTTGAGTCACTCTCCCTTTATTTCCCAATAAAGTGCTTTTTCTCTTGAACTCATGAGCACAATGTCTTCACTGTAGCCAAATCACTTGGTGGGTTTGAAGCGAAATTACATTAAGCTGTCCTTCAACACCGTGGAGGACCTTGTCAGAGTGAGGAAGGAGATCTCCCCGGCCGTGAAGAAGAACCGGGAGCAGGGCCGTGCCAGCGACGCTTATACAGCCATGCTCTCCAGGTCAGCTTCGTTCTTATAAGCAGAGCAGGGCTGCCGCACACCTTTCCTAAGTTGACAAGATCGATAGGAGGCAGGAAACTCATCAATAAAGTCGCCTTAATGATCGGCTCTGTTAGACGTGGAAATACTTTTGAGCAATTAGGTAGAATTTCTCATATGCTCCATTTGTGTTAAATAAATGGTGGCTTCCCAGTCTGTGTTTTATATTTTCGCTGTCCCTCTTCTCTTATGGAGGGGATGGGTTTGTGGCTCCAAATTGAGTTTCTGGCACAGTAAAGACATTTTAGATTCCTGATCCCACTACCTTAACACAGTCTGTTTTCATGCTTTACGGCAAGCATTAAACTGTCTACTAATTTTATTAAATGCCTAGATTTACATAGCACATCTTCTCCAGAGAACTTTGGGTTTTATACAGAGGAATTTAAATATAGGACACCAAACACTGTTCATCAAACATTTAGACATCAACACTAGTAGGAAACAGTAAGAGATTAAGAAGAGAGAGTCTTGGCTAATTAAAAGTTATGATGACTTCAGAAGAACTATCATATTCTCTGACAAAAGATCAATTTGTGATCCTTAACATTTCTGCACACACACCTCCCTCCCATCCATGGCCCATAAATTACTTTTCAGAATATATTGCAAGGTATAACCAGAGATTGAGTCTCCAGGGTCCTGAGCATTCTTTAAACCTCATTGTCCTTTTTTCCCTTTAACAGTCCATTCAGTATTTGGAAGCTTATTGGGCTAATTTTGAGTGAATATTCTAGTGATGGTGATTTCCCACTTGGGTATGATAAGAATAACTATGATACAGAAATAGTTTACCAGTCACTTCACTGTGCCGAGAGTTTTGTGCCTGGTACTTCGTGACACTCCTGCTGGTAGGCCTGTTGATATCATCCTTGTTTTCTTTCTTTCTTTTTTTTTTTGAGGAAGATTAGCCCTGAGCTAACATCCACCCCCAATCCTCCTCTTTTTGCTAAGGAAGATTGGCCCTGAGCTAACATTTGTGCCCATCTTCCTCTACTTTATATGTGGGACGCCTGCCACAGCATGGCTCAATAAGCACTGTGTAGCTCCACACCTGGGATCCAAACTGGCGAACCCTGGGCTGCCAAAGCGGAGCGCGTGAACTTAACCACTCTGCCACTGGGCCAGCCCCTCATCTTCATCTTCTTTTTTTTTTTTCTTTTTTTTTAAAGATTTCATTTTTTTTTCCTTTTTCTCCCCAAAGCCCCCCGGTACATAGTTGTATATTTTTCGTTGTGGGTCCTTCTAGTTGTGGTATGTGGGACGCTGCCTCAGCATGGTTTGATGAGCAGTGCCACGTCTGTGCCCAGGATTCGAACCAACGAAACACTGGGCCGCCTGCTGTGGAGCGCGCGAACTTAACCACTCGGCCACGGGGCCAACCCCATCATCTTCGTCTTCTTGATGAAGAAACAAGCTCAGCAATGATGGATCACATTTGTAGATGTGCCTCCCAAGTCACAGAGAGTGTTTCCTTTCTTCTTTTAATTGGAGTGTAACTTGCATCCTAGAAAATGCACATGTCCTAAGTGTATGCTGAATTTCCTTGTGTCAGCTGCTTGGCTAGCAGGGGGTCATCCAAGGTCATTCCTTAAGAAGGGCCTGTCCTAGTCATCTTAGCCACCTTGATTTACCTTTATGTGTTTACTCTGTGTGAACTCGAGTCTTCCTCTCCTCCAGCCTGAGCAGAGTGTACTTGAGAAGCTGCTTTCTCTCTTTATTTTGCAGTGTTCTGCAAGGGGGCAGTGTGATTATTGATGAGGAAGAAACCTCGAAGAAGATCGCTGACCAGTTGGACAATATTGTGGACATGCGAGAGTACGATGTGCCGTACCACATCCGCCTCTCCATTGACTTGAAGATCCATGTGGTAAGTGGACCCTTGTTTATGGGCGATTTCTAACAGCCAGGAGGTGATATTGAAGGATAAATCAGTAGAAAAACAGACTGCCTTGGACAGAAGTTGAGCTCTTTAGTTATTGTACTGTGTGTCCTGCAGGCTCATTGGTACAACGTCAGATACCGAGGAAATGCCTTTCCAGTGGAAATTGCCCGCCGAGATGACCTTGTTGAACGACCTGTAAGTCCTGCTTGCATTTCCTCCATCCTGAATTTTCCACTTGTTTCTAGAGTGATGTAATTCAGTGCTGAAAGGTGAATTTGATTCAAACATCTGTTTGCTTCTCTTTCCTCAAATACTTCCTTAAAAGAATTATGGAGTAATCAGTTTTTTCATCAGTTTCTGATCTGAGAGTATAATTTCACTTTGCATCTGTGCATCACCACATGACATCGGTATTTGAGCTAGGCTGAATCTGAACTGTTTTTTTTTTTTTTTTTTTGAGGAAGATTAGCCCTGAGCTAACATCTGCCACCAATCCTCCTCTTTTTGCTGAGGAAGACTGGCCCTGTGCTAACATCTGTGCCGTTCTTCCTCTACTTTATGTGTGGGACGCCTGCCACAGCATGGCTTGACAAGCGGTGTGTAGGTTCGCACCTGGGATCTGAACTGGCGAGCCCCAGGCTGCCGAAGCAGAACATTCGAACTTAACTGGTGCGCCACTGGGCCATCCCCTAGGATCTGAACGTTTGAGGGAAAGCTCTGACATCCATTTTGGGTGGTTGATAGCAAAGGGATAGGGTGAAAAATGGGTTCATGACTGGAAGGTCTTGGTTCAGGTACAGCTTTGTGATCTTGGGAAAGTCTGTAGTCCGTTTTCTCATTCCTAAAATGATGATGTCGGCTCTATAGCAGTCTCCTGTCAGGGTTGTCATAAAGGTCAAAATGAGGTAATGCATTTTAAAGAGGTTTGAGACTCAGGTGTTTTGTAATTCTAGGCTTGTCCTAGGATCAACTGCTCTAGCCTTTTCTCGTATCTGTTTTAATTTTCATACCATCAGCGAATCATGGTATTAATGTAGGTTTGTCAACCCCAGGATGCTTGTCCCACTTCTTTTGGAGCCTTTTCCCGTGGTACCTTGACTCTTGCTTTTGGCAATTAGAGGTGGAGGTAGTGGGTGTCAAGAGGGCCACTGAGGTCTCCAGATCTTAGCTTGGTTTGTGGCCAACTTAACACTACATTTTCTCCCTCTAGGACCCTGTGGTTTTGGCATTTGACATTGAGACAACCAAACTGCCCCTCAAGTTTCCTGATGCTGAGACTGACCAGATTATGATGATTTCCTATATGATTGATGGTCAGGTGAGCAGTGCCTTCTGGCATATAAGCTCCCTAGGAACAGGGACCTTGTCTTATCCCCAAACCAGAACAGAGTCCACCCCACAATTAGTATTTTTTGGGTAAGTAACGAGTGAGTGCAAGCCAAGAAAGTAAACAAGCAGCCGTTTTGTCATCCAGCAATGCTCCTGCCTTCCAATAGAAATCTGAGACATTTGGGATTTAAGTGGTGTGTCTGCTTGGGAAGCTAGGGCACCTTCAAGTTGCTGCAGAGATTTTTGTAGTAAGGGTTTCTGGGCTGAGTGTTGAGAGGTGTGTCTTCAGCATTGTGTCTAACTCACACTGACTGCTAATGAACTTCTCAGGGCTACCTCATCACCAACAGGGAGATTGTTTCAGAAGATATTGAAGATTTCGAGTTCACCCCCAAGCCGGAATATGAGGGGCCTTTTTGTGTCTTCAATGAACCTGATGAGGTAAAGAGGTGTCACTTCGGAAATTGCCTGATATTTGGGATGAAATGGGAAGAACAGGCATGTTGACCCTTTTAAGGCCTCGGCATTCATCTAATCAGAACAGTAGCTCACTGGGCTCAGTTGTCAGTCGTGTGAGCCTTGTTCATGTGGAGGCATGGGTCGAGAGTGGAAATAAAGGGCTGATGTGAGGTTGCTTTTCCTGGACTTCGGGAGAGGTACTTGGAAATAGCTTGAGGAAGAGAAAAAGCAACCATCTGACTGTTATGATTTGTTGAATTCAGGTTCATCTCATCCAAAGATGGTTTGAACATGTTCAGGAGACCAAACCCACCATTATGGTCACCTACAATGGGGACTTTTTTGACTGGTGAGTCTACTGTCTAATTTGTGAGTAACTAAAAAGTGTTTGAGAGTGAATGTTGCACGATAGTGTGCGTATACTTAACGCTACTGAAGTGTACACTTAAAGCAGTTTAGATGGAAAGAAAAAGTGTTTGAGAGTGAATGTTGCACAATAGTGTGCATATACTTAACACTACTGAACTGTACACTTAAAGCAGTTTAGATGGAGAGAAAAAGTGTTTATGGGGAAGGAGGGGAGAATCACTGCTTGTGGCACAAGTGGGCTCCTCAGTCTGTTTGAGCAGAGACCCATGTGAGGAGTTCCCGGGTTTACTCGAGTGTCCCCTAGCGGCAGTCTTCCTTCTCTTTGAAGGAATTAGAGACCAGCTGCCCCTGTGTGCTTGTCCCTAGGCCGTTTGTGGAGGCCAGAGCAGCGGTCCATGGACTGAGCATGTACCAGGAGATAGGATTCCAGAAGGACAACCAGGGGGAGTATAAGGCACCCCAGTGCATCCACATGGACTGTCTCAGGTAGGTCCTGTGGTTCACCCAGCAGCTCGTCATAGTGTCTTGAGGGCTTCCTGTGAGGGAGATCCAAGGCTCCCCTCTCACACATGCTGGTCCTTTCACACCCTCTCGAGAGAGGAAAATGGCCTCTGAGAAGCAGCTCCTGTCCCTTGAGAGGACAGCAGCTGCCAGCTCTGCCCAGATCTAGGGACATGCTATCTTTCATCGTTTGCTTATCATTCATTCAGTCAACAAACACATGTTGAGCATCGGCCCTTGGGGTGCGTAAGCCAGGCCAGAAAGAAAGGCCCAGTAGAGTGAGGTCCTGGTGCTTTGGGAGCTCCTGGAGGGGACTCAGCTTCTCCACATGTGGTTAGGAGGCAGCAGGCAGGCTCTCTCTCAAAGGACAAGCAGGCTGTACAGACAGGCTGAGGTGTCTAGGCTGAAGATAACCATATGAGGTAGCCCAGAGTGCCCAAAGGGAAAACTACAGAGGAAGGAGGTCTCATGGGCCTTCTTCGTCCTGTGAAGAGGGGGGTTTTATCTTGGCCATCATGGAGAGCCATGGACACATTTAAAGCTTGATCCATTTTCTCTTTAGCCTTGGTGTTATGGCACATGAGTTGGAGGGTGCAAGCTGAGTCATAATGTGAATGGGTAAAGAGAGAGCTGGAAATGGGGATCTGAGGATTTATGGGGAGGGGTGCCTGAGGCACAGGGAATGCTTGTTCTAAGGGTTTGGGGTGAGCTCCTGGGGGATAGGGCAGAGCTGAGGTTCAAGGTAGGAGCAGGCTTGGCAGCCCCATCCACATGGATGGTCCAGAGACCATGAGGCACAGTGATGCTGTAAGAACTGTGGTAGCTGATGGACTCAAGAAGAGGAGTAAAAGGAGAGAGGTGGGGCCCCTCAGGGGAGGCAGCGATGCCAGGGAAGCCATAGTGGGGCATTTCTGGGGGAGAGGATGGCCAATAGCACAGGGAGGTTGAGGAGGGTGAAATTGGACGTGGCCAGTAGGAAGCTACAGGTCTCAGGGAGACAGTGGTGTGAGTGGTAGGGAGGAAGTGGAGAGGGGCATAGAGTTGAGGGTCATGGGGTGACCTTGAGTGTTTCCATGCTGAAAGGACCGTGTAAGGAGAGTAGGGGAGTTTGATATTGGGCCTGAGGGGAGAGCAGGGTGAGGCCAGCAACACCAATGGAACAAGTGGTGGAGCGGTCTGGGGGAGGCCGGAGGGTGTGGGTTCCTGCACGCTTGCGTTTATATTTCTCTGAGGGTGAGAGGGAAGGCCACGGGGCTGGCTCTGGTGTCTCCTTGTCTTTGAGGGTACATCTGTGAAATTAACTAGATCTGGGTGAAAGGTTTTCATGGGGTGCCTGCACCATGCAGGGTCTCAGTGGGGATCCTTGAGGTACCTGTTAGGACTCTGCATCTTCCTGTGTTATGTTCAGCTTTGCTTTTCCCACGGGTTCCTGGACTTCATCTTGGAATCACCTCTGGCCTTTGCTCTCATTCTCATTTCCAGGTGGGTGAAGAGGGACAGTTACCTTCCCGTGGGCAGCCATAACCTCAAAGCAGCTGCCAAAGCCAAGCTGGGCTACGACCCTGTGGAGCTGGACCCTGAGGACATGTGCCGGATGGCCACCGAGCAGCCCCAGGCATGTGCACTACCTTGCTGCGTTCATCTTCTGTGCCGATGCGGTAAAACGGGGCGCGTTGTTGACCTGACTCAAGTGTTCTCTCCTCAGACTCTGGCCACATACTCAGTGTCGGACGCAGTAGCCACGTACTACCTGTACATGAAGTATGTCCACCCCTTTATATTCGCCCTGTGCACCATTATCCCCATGGAACCTGATGAGGTCAGTGCCTCTCCTGGTCCCTCAAACGTTTCTCAACACACTACCTGATGGGGCTGGTCCTGCACAGCTGAGGCAGATGTGGCTGTGGGATTTTGGTGTTTGGTTCAAAGCCTGGCTTTTCCCTGTAGGTGCTGCGGAAGGGCTCTGGGACGCTATGCGAGGCCTTGCTGATGGTGCAGGCCTTCCACGCCAACATCATCTTCCCCAACAAGCAGGAGCAGGAGTTCAACAAGCTGACAGACGACGGCCACGTGTTGGACGCCGAGACCTACGTGGGCGGCCACGTGGAGGCCCTTGAGTCGGGCGTGTTCCGCAGTGACATCCCCTGCCGGTTCAGGATGGTGCGCCCCTCCCAGTTCTCCCAAGGCTTGGGCCTCTTCCCATTGAGTGCTGTGATGGGACCCAAAAGCCACAAGGGCTGAAGTAGATCCTTTGTCCCCTTCTCGCCTCAAGGGCCCCTCATTGGACGTCCTTTGTCTGGCCTGCCCATGTCGAGGGCACTGCAGGGCGAGTGCGTGGCTCCTCCTGGAGCATTCTCTGCAGCCTCCCACCTGCAGTTGGTTGGTTGGTACAAGGGCATTTTCCTGTCTCACCTGTGTCCTCTCTAACATTTGTGCTAGAATCCGGCTGCCTTTGACTTCCTGCTGCAGCGGGTGGAGAAGACCTTGCGTCACGCCATTGAGGAAGAGGAGAAGGTGCCTGTGGAGCAGGTCACCAACTTTCAAGAGGTAACGGTCAAGGGGAGGCGGGAGAAATAGTCTGTTCACATTTCCTGCCTTATAGACTGCTTCTTTTAGTAGTGTGTATTATGTGCTTACTATGTGCTGGTGCTTGAGCATGGGGACAGAAGACACAGGGTCTCGTCTGGTCTGGCAGGACAGGACAGTGTCGTGGTCATGGTGAATGACCCAACTTGGTGAGTAGAGAGTTTCGCAGAGGAGGCAATGGGCTCCTGAGCTGGCTCTTGGAACGTGGTAGGCTGATGGGGATGGAGAGGGCAGGCGACGGATCTCATGCCCAGTTCACTTGGACTTTATTTTGTAGGCAGTGAGGAGCCATTGGAGACTTCTTATTTATTTTTTGTTGTTAAGGAGACTTTAAAAATGGTGACAGTAAATTTCTACAAATTACAGAGTAGAATCTAGTGACTGTAAAATCCATCAAATAATGGTTAGAAAGCACCATTTACAAAGTGTGTCCCATGACTGGAGACCCCAGGCACCTCCCACTTTGCTGGTTCTGTTCCTTTGAACATGGCACACCTCAGGTCTTGCACTGCTCAATACTACAGCATTTTCAGTGATTCTAGTGGTTTGGAGTTTTTACCAATTTTAGGATGGATGTCAAGAAACATCGGGGCTAGCCCCGTGGCCGAGTGGTTAAGTTCATGCACTCCTCTTCAGCGGCCCGAGGTTTCTCTGGTTCAGATCCTGGGTGCAGACATGGCACTGCTCATCAGGCCATGCTGAGGCAGCGTCCCACATAGCACAACCAGAGGCACTCACAACAAGAATGTACAGCTATGTACTCGGGGGGCTTTGGGGAGCAGAAGAAGAAAAAAAAGAAGATTGGCAACAGTTGTTAGCTCAGGTGCCAATCTTTAAAAAAGAAAAAAGAGAAACACCTTGTAGCAGATTCACGAGGCAAAATCCAAACAAGAATATGTGCACATTCTCTGCAAACTGTGGAGTGCTGTGCAGCTGTTGCCAGCTACAGCTGTCATATACTCTTAATGAACCAACCTGGGGAGAAGAGAGTCTAGGCTAAAGAACAAATATGAGTTAACAAATTCCCTAAAAAGAACAAAGATACTACTTTCAAGTCTAAGAAACAATGAAATGAGTGAGGAGGGTGAGACTGATACTAATCAGGGGGCTACAGACAACTTAGTGAATCCAGAAGTGAACTCTTTCCAGATGACAGGTAGTATGTCTTATTAGCTATTTCCAAAGTCCCTGAAAGTATTCTCTAAAGGGCAGCCCAGAATCTTTAGGAAAAGGGCCACAGGTTCACCTTTCTGTTCTGAGTGATCATTCTGTTAGTGGTGTGGAGCATGGCTGGTGGGAGGTGTCAGCTAGGGGCTCACAGCAACATCTGACATGTCCAGGTGTTGTTCCCCCGTCAGAACTTAGCTTTTCAGTCATCCCAGCCTTCCTCTCTTCTTTTTTTTTTTTTTTGTGAGGTCCTAATAGTTTGTAACATTGTGAAATTTCACTTGTACGCTCTTATTTGTCAGTTACCATATAAATATGCCCCTTTACCCCCTGTGTCTGCCTCCCAACCCCTGTCCCCCTGGTAACCACTGAACTGTTCTCTTTGTCCATCTGTTTATCTTCCACATATGAATGATATCATACAGAGTTTGTCTTTCTCTATCTGACTTATTTCGCTCAAGGTCCATCCATGTTGTTGCAAATGGGACTATTTTGTCTTTTTTTTATGGCTGAGTGGTATTTCATTGTATATATACACATCTTCTTTATCCAATCATTAGTTCATGGGCACTTGGGTTGCTTCCATGTCTTGGCTATTGTGAATAATGCTGCAGTGAACAGAGGGGTGCATAGGTCTCTTTGTATTGTTGATTTCAAGTTCTTTGGATAAATACCCAGTAGTGGGATAGCTGGGTCATATGGTAGTTCTATTTTCAGTTTTTTGAGAAATCTCCCTGCTGTTTCCTATAGTGGCTGCACTGATTTGCATTCCCACCAGCAGTGTATCGGAGTTCCCTTTTCTCTACAACCTCTCCAACATATGTTACTTTTTGTCTTGGTGATTATAGCCATTCTAACAGGTATAAGGTGGTGTCTTAGTGTAGTTTTGGTTTGCATTTCCGTGATGATTAGTGATGTTGAGCATCTTTTCATGTGACTATTGGCCATCTGTATATCTTCTTTGGAGAAATGTCTATTCATATCTTCTGCCCATTTTTTGATTGGGTTGTTTGTTTTCTTGTTGTTCAGTTCTGTGAGTTCTTTATATATTTTGGAGATTAATCCCTTGTCAGACATATAATTTGCAAATATTTTCTCCAAGTTGGTGGATTGTCTTTTTGTTTTGATCCTGGTTTCCTTTGCCTTGCAGAAGCTCTTTAGTCTGATGAAGTCCCACTTGTTTATCTTTTCTTTTGCTTCCCTTGACCGAGTGGACATGGTATTTGGAAAGATCCTTTAAAGATCCATGTCAAAGACTGTACTGCCTATATTTTCTTCTAGAAGTTTGGTGGGTTTTTTTGGGAAAGATTAGCCCTAAGCTAATATCTGCTACCAATCCTCCTCTTTTTGCTGAGGAAGACCAGCCCTGAGCTAACGTCCCTGCCCATCTTCCTCTACCTTATATGTGGGATGCCTGCTCCAGCATGACTTGACAAGCAGTGCGTAGGTCTGCACCACGGATCCGGACTGAGAATCCTGGGCCATCCAAGCAGAATGTGCAAACTTAACCACTGCACCACCGGGCTGGCTCCCTCTTCTAGAATTTTTATGGTTTCAGGTCTTACTTCAAGTCTTTGATCCGTTTTGAGCCTATTTTTGTGTATGGCGAAAGATAATGGTCTACTTTCATTCTTTTGCATGTGGCTGTCCAGTTTTCCCAGCACCATTTATTGAAGAGGCTTTCCTTTCTCCATTGTATGTTCTTGGCTCCTTTGTCAATGATTAGCTGACCGTAGCCTTCCTCCCTTCTTATTTGGACCTTCTGAACTTCCTTCCCCAAGTAGCATGTCAGAACATGCCTTAAAGCAGAGAAGGATGGAGTGATTGTTCTCTTAATGCTTCATTTCCCTAAAATTCAGTTAGAAACAATAAATACTATGTTTCTGGTATTTCTTATTCTATATGATAGACATTATTTCTTTTAATCATTTTTTCCTTATAATTTTGGGTATGTGTTTTATTTTGACTACTTTGGAGAGTTTTATGGAATTTTTTTAACACTAAGGGCAATTTTGCATTAAAGTGATTTTCTAATATGACTTTACCAAACTTAATGTATTTCATAAAAAAAGGTGGCTACCTTCCTGGTTAATTTTTTTTTTTTTTTTTTAATGTTATGATAGATTACAACCTTGTGAGATTTCAGTTGTACATTTTTGTTAGTCATGTTGTGGGTACATCACTTCCCCCTCTGTGCCCTCCCCCCACCCCCCCTTTTCCCTGGTAACCACCGATCAGATCTCCTTATCAATATACTAATTTCCACCTGTGAGTGGAGTCATATAGAGTTCGTCTTTCTCTGACTGGCTTATTTCGCTTAACATAATACCCTCGAGGTCCATCCACGTTGTTGTGAATGGGCCAATTTTGTCTTTTTTTATGGCTGAGTAGTATTCCATTGTGTATATATACCACATCTTCTTTATCCAATCATCAGTTTCTGGGCATGTAGGCTGGTTCCACGTCTTGGCTATTGTAAATAATGCTGCGATGAACATAGGGGTGCAACGGACTCTTGAGATTTCTGATATCAGGTTCTTAGGATAGATACCCAGTAATGGGATGGCCGGGTCATAGGGTATTTCTATTTTTAACTTTTTGAGAAATCTCCATACTGTTTTCCATAGCCTGGTTAATTTTTTTGTTCTGGCTAATTTTTGCATCTATTTAGGTGTTTTTCAGTCTTCTCTACTCTCAAATGTCTAAAGCAGAAGTTGGCAAATCACAGCCCATGAAGCCTGTTTCTGTAGAGCCAGCAAGCGAAGAATGGCTTTTACATTTTTTAAATGTTGTAGAAAAGAATATATGACAGACTGTGTATGGCCACAAAACCTAAAGTATTTATTATTTGGTCCTGTACAGAGGTTTGCCAACTCTACATCTAAAGGATTTTTTTAGCCAATTTGTCTAAGAATGCCAATGTATTAAATTATCTAATAAATATTATTAGAATAACTCCTAAATATATTAGTTCTCAAATTTTGGTGTTGTTTACATTTTGTATGAAATGAACTTATCAAATAAATACATACCTAATGTTTTGATTTAACTGGGTGTTGTGGGAAGTGAACAAAAATATATGACCATCAGAAGCCTGTTAAGCTTTAGCCTTATATGGTTTCAGTGACTATTTTTGTTTTTTAGGACAATGTTTTTGTCTCTGAAAGCTCTGTCGGTTCGTTTTCAAATGTGCTTTACTTATGTATTTTTTTTTAAGTGGATTCTTTCTCTTCCTGTGTTTTAGATGTTTGGTCTTTAGTATTTTTAATTATGCTCATTTTAGCGTTTACTCCAGGAGATTTATTCTCTGAAATTTTCAGGGGTCTCTTCCTACTGTGTGTGCTCTCAGTCTTGTTGGGTATTTCTTCCCATGCTCTGCAATTTTGGATTACTTCAGCAGAAAGTCCTGTGCAGCCTGTCCAGGGCCATCAGGTAGTTTTAGGGTTGTTTCTGCCTAGTTTCACAGAAGTGATGCTGGCCTGGGGTTACTTCTTATGTGGTTCCTTGGCTCGAGGGTTGCCAGGCCAAGTGGAGAGTATGTAAACTACAGACCCGTTAGAGGGACCGGCCTGTGGTCACAAGTGCTCAGGGAAGATACTTTCTTCACCCAGGGCTCAGAAGAGTGGTGATTTTGGTGAGTAGATTTGTTCTAGTTTATCCTTTTACAGAGGTAGCCTTTGAGAGTCCTGTTTTTATTTGGGGCTCTGCATTTCATCTCCCTGTTGTGCATAGTTTGCCTCTCCCTGAGGAGTCATGAGAAATATGCAGAGGAGCTCCTGCAGGCCTGAGATGGCCATCCTTAGAAAGGCCTGCGTGCTGGGCTGGCCCTTGGCTGGTGTCTGGGAGCTTGGATTTCAGGAGGTTTCTCACCCTTCTCTGATAGGAACGCCTCACATACCTGTGGTGCTTGTGCAAACATTGTGTTTTATGCTGAGCACCTGCTCTCCTGCTGGGAGTCCATAGTTTTGGTAGGTGCAGGCTGAGGTGCCTATGTGACCAGCCCCCAGTAAAAACCCTGAGTGTGGGGTCTCTAGGAGCTTCCCTGGGCGACAGATGTTGTCACAGTCTGGTGCTGGAAGAATCATGCTCATCCCAGGCTCATCCTGACTTCCCCTGGTGCACCTTTTCCCTTTGCTGATTTAGCTCTGTGTCCTTTCACTGTGAGTCATCAATTCCTGGGGACCCCAACACAGGGCCCAGCCTCTGCCAGACACCCACTGAGTCAGCTCACTTCTCTGGTTTTGAGTTCGTTCTTCATGTTTGCACTCTGGGGATAACTTAGAAGCTCAGTTCTGCATTTACAGGGATAGTTTTCATATTTCATGCAGGATTTCTAGTGTTTGGTATCAGGAGAGTTTTTAGGCTAATAGCTCAACCCTTGACTGGAAACAGAAATCTGAGGGGCTGGCCCTGTGGCTGAGTGGTTAAGTTCGCATGCTCTGCTTCTCTGGCACATGGTTTCACCGGTTCAGATCCTGGGTGCGGACATGGCACCACTTATTAGGCCATGCTGAGGCGGCATCCCACATGCCACAACTAGAAGGACCCACAACTAAAATATGCAACTATGTACTGGGGAGGTTTGGGGAGAAAAAGCAGGAAAAAAAAAAGATTGGCAACAGTTTTTAGCTCAGGTGCCAATCTTTAAAAAAAAATTTTAAAAAAAAGAAAAAAGAAGAAATCTGATTCGTTGGTTTATAAAGTAGTGCCAGAGACAGTCTAGAATCATGCTATTCAGAGTGTGGTGTTTGGTCCAAGAGGGCCTATACTTGAGCTCACACTAACCTCTAGAGCCTTCTCATCTGTCAGGTCAGGGCTTGCTGGGACAGAGACGATGTGTCGTGTGCCTGTACCACAGGGGCACCCAAGAAGGGTGGCTGTGGATACTCCAGCTGGGTCCCGTACTCTCTGGCAGATGGGCCTTGCTGTGCGAGGCCACAGACAATCTTAGGCAATTTCCTCCCAGCCCCAAAAGTGCTGGGGTAGAGGCTGCAGTTTCCCACAATGTTGTCCTTCTTCTGCCCCTTCTTGCAAGCCTCCTCCACCTCCAGCACCTGATGTTGGGGGCCACTGTCATCCATCTGGAACCCTCAGTGTTTTCTTTGTCACTCCGTGCAGTCTCCAGTTTTTATCTTGGTTGCTAGCCTCCACTTCTTTCCCCTTTTTCTGTAGGTGTGTGATCAGATTAAGACCAAGCTCACCTCACTGAAAGATGTTCCTAACCGAATTGAATGTCCCCTTATCTACCACTTGGATGTGGGGGCCATGTACCCCAACATCATCCTGACGAACCGCCTGCAGGTGAGACACATTCCTACATCAGAATCAAGCTCTTTCTGTCTGAACCCTAATTGCTTCTTCCCTATCCTCTCCACAGCCCTCTGCCATGGTGGACGAGGCCACGTGTGCTGCCTGTGACTTCAATAAGCCTGGAGCAAACTGCCAGAGGAAGATGGCTTGGCAGTGGAGGGGCGAGTTCAGTGAGTGTCGGCCCTGGGTGAGGGCTGCTCAGTGGGAAGCAGGTGGGTGGTTCTCTATCACAGACTCTTCTCCTGTTATCCCTCCTAGTGCCAGCTAGTCGCAGCGAGTACCATCGGATCCAGCACCAGCTGGAGTCAGAGAAGTTCCCTCCTTTGACCCCAGAGGGCCCAGCCCGGGCCTTCCATGAGCTGTCCCGCGAGGAGCAGGCTAAATATGAGAAGAGAAGGCTGGCAGGTGAGCAGCCCAGGGCTTAGTTTTAGCTTTCCAAAAAGTGCATCTCCTCCTACTTTTGGGCCTTTATTGGGCTGTGTTGGTACGTCACTGCCTGAGGTCTTTTAAACTAGTTGTTGAACTAGATCAGATCACTATAAACTAGTTCTTCCTGTTAGACTTCCTTTCTTCATCTCTCTTTTGGTGAGTGTTCAGATACTGATCTCTTCCTGCTGTGGTCTTGGCATATTTGGCCCGTTCATGCTGAGGCTGCCCTCTCTCCGATCTAATAAACTAGCGGCATGTCTTTCTGACTTTTCTGCTCCTTTGTGTTAAACCTAGAAAGCCACGTTCGTTGGCGTTCATTGCATCCCAGCTTTCTTGGGCCTGTCTGGGAGGCCCAGTTGTCTCCTGTGTGGAGTCTCATGTGCTTCCCGCTCTCCATTGTGCCTCAGATTACTGCCGGAAGGCATACAAGAAGATCCATGTGACCAAGGTGGAGGAGCGCCTGACCACCATCTGCCAGCGAGAGAATTCTTTCTATGTGGACACAGTGCGTGCCTTCCGGGACAGGCGCTATGAGTTCAAAGGTCTCCACAAGGTAAGTCTGACCTTTGTGAGGTTGGAACACAGTCTAGTTTCTGAGATGAGAATCGTTGCCTGGTGCTGTCTGGATAGTTGTGGCTCCCACAACTGGGATGGATTGCTCCCTGACCTCTGGGCTGGCACAGGCATTCAGACAATAAATTCCAGCTGTTTTTAACGTTGAAGAATTAAGGGCCTGAGGCCTCGCGACTATTCTGAATTACTGCTTTTGGAGTAATTATTTTTAAAGCAGTGATCAGCAAACTATGGTGGGCTGGCCATTTTTATAAAGTTTTGTTGGAACTGAGCTATGCTCTCCTGCAGCGGGGAGGTGAGCAGCTGCGGCAGAAACTGAGGCCCACACATCTGTGGTATTCACCGTGTGGCCCGTTAGTTTGCTGACCTCTGACTGGGGAGAGTTGGGGGAATGTTTTTACTGACATGTTTCATCCAGTTGGATCAGGGAAAATACATTGCAACACCTCAGTTGTAATATTAGAGGTAATAGTTTTATATTTAAGCAAATGAGATATTTCTTCTGAGAGACCTTCCTTCACTGCTAGACTTGGTAAGGTCCCTGCTGCTCGATCCCCTCGCTTTCCGCCGTGTCCTGATCATCATCATGCTTTGTTATCATTACTACTATTATTATTATTTGGGTTTTTTTGGTTATGGCTTTTTTTGCTTTTTCTCCCCAAATCCCCCCAGTACATAGTTGTCTATTTTAGTTGTGGGCCCTTCTAGTTGTGGCGTGTGGGACACCGCCTCAGCATGGCCTGGTGAGCGGTGCCATGTTTGCACCCAGGATCCAAACCGGCAAAACCCTGGGCTGCCGAAACTGGAGCGCGTGAACTTAACCAGTTGGCCACGGGGCTGGCCCTGTTGTTTTTTTATTGTAAAATATACATAATACAACACTTAATTTTTTTAAAAAGATTTTATTTTCCCTTTTTCTCCCCAAAGTCCCCCAGTACATAGTTGTATATATATATATTTTTTTTTAGTTGTGGGTCCTTCTAGTTGTGGCATGTGGGATGCCGTCTCAGCATGGCCCAATGAGCGGAGCCATGTCTGCGCCCAGGATCCGAACCGGTGAAACCCTGGGCTGCCAAAGCTGGAGCGTGCGAACTTAACCACTTGGCCACAGGGCTGGTCCTTACAACACTTAATATTTTTAAGTGTACGGTTCAGTGGCATTAAGTACATTCACATTGTTGTGCAACCATCACCACCATGCATCTCCAGAACTCTTCATTTTGCAAAACTGAAAGTCTGCACCCATTTAACAATAATCCCTCATTCTACTTTCTGTCTCTATGAGTTTGACTCCTCTAGGAATCTGGAATAGATGGAATCATATGGTATTTGTCTTTTTGGGATTGGCTTATTTCACTTAGCATAATGTCCTCAAGGTTCATCCATGTGGTAGTATGTGTCAGAACTTCCTTCCTTTTTAAGGCTGAATGATATTCCTGTCATATGTACATACCACATTTTGTTTATCCATTCATTCATCCGTGGACACTTGGCTTACTTCCACATTTTGGCTTTTGTGCATAATGCTGCTGTGAACATGGTTAAACAAATACCTCTTCAAGTCCCTTCTTTCAATTCTTCTGGGTATGTACCCAAAAGTGAAATTGTTGGATCATATAATAACTGTATTTTTAATCTTTTGAGGAACTGCCACACCATCTCACTTTATTTTAATTTAATAACTTTTTTGTTCATCCATCTCCCTCATCAGACAAGCACTGAAAGTGTAGTGACTGTCTCCTTCAGAGTCTAATGCAGTACCTGGCACATAGTAGGCAATCAGTAAACATCTTAATTTGTTTTTCTTTAAAATACCAAACCTTTAAAAAAATTTTCTTCTCATGTTGGGTGGGGAGTTTGCTGAAATATTTATGGCCTTCTCTGGCATTTCTTTATCAGTTGCTTTTGCCAGGGACCTCCTGGGTAGCTCTTATTTGCCTAAAGCAGACACAGGCAGGCCTGGTTCCTCATCCTAGGATGCCGTGGCCTCAGGATGGCCAGCTGCATCACGGAAGCTGGCAACGCATTGTCCCAAGCCCACCCCACAGTGCTTGTTGGCTTAAGACTCGCTTCCTCACAGGGAAGCAGGGGGAGCTGATCTGCCAAAGTGACCCTCACCAGCACAATGGGAGAGCTGTCCCTCGGCCTCTTCTCTGAGGCTCAGCATCCCGGGCGTGCAGCCTGTCTGTGGATGTGAGAGCTGAGTGTCACCATGTGCCCCATGGCTGGGACCGGATGTTACTGGGGTCCTGCACCCCCCCAGGGCTGGTGTTCATGATCTGATGGCTTCCAGTCTGATAAAAAAATTCTATGGAGCCTTTCATTCATATGAGGCATTTGTTGAGTGCCTGTTATGTGCCAGACGCTCTTGTAGGTACTGAGAATACATCAGCTGGGGAGTGAAGGTGAAATGTTCTGAGATGGGAGGAGAATGTAAATGTTCAACCACTGTGACAGCATCTAACTCGGCAAATGGGGAAAGAAATGCAGCTCAGGCAGGAGTGAGTTCAGATGCCCCCAAGCACGAGTATCCATCACCCTCCCTAGTGGTTGTGTCCACTTTATTGAGGTAAAATTGACATGGGGTGAATCTCACCCTCTCAGGTGGGCAGTTCTGTGGGTTTTGACAAACACACACAGCAGTGTAACCACCACCACAGTGAAGAGAAGGTTCCATTGCAACCATTCAGAATAGCACACGGTCCTTTGTTAACTTTGCTGTGTCCGTCTTCCAGTGCTTGAAATGGAATCTGATAAGCAGTTGGTCCGTATGATGGCTAATGAGTAACCTGTTATCCTAAGATGTCATCTCTAATGATGTTAGCTTTGCCCTCTGCCTGTCAGCGGTTTCTGAGTTCTCTTGTTTGAGAAACCCTGTAACTCATCTTGTCGAGTGCAGTGAGTAAGAGAGTAAACTGAATAACGGGACTCGGATTGGGAGCCCCTGGACCTGGTGGAGCAAAGCCTGTGTTTCTGGTCTTCAGACATGGATTTCATTTGCTTCTCCAGCCAGCTGTCAGGTCCTGGGTTCTGGCCCAGGAGAGTAAAGTTGCCCCAAGTCTGAGGTGTCCAAGTGGGTTGTTGCTGTAACAGTATTTTCTCCTAGTCCTTGGTCTTACGAGAAACAAAAATGTGACATGGACATGTTCCTCTGTGTTCAGAACTCTTTTCAGGACATCTGCCTCACACGGGACACTTCTAGATTAAAGGTGACTCCTACACATGAGAAGGCTGTCGTTCTGGCCTGGCGCCTGGGTTGGGGATTGTGTAGACCCTATAAGGGACAAGTCGGTATTGTATCCACATTAAGTTTCTTGGGTGTAGTGATGGTATTGTGGTTATAAAGGAGAATGTCCTTGTTCCTGGAAGTTGTGTGCTGAAGTATTTAGGGGGGTTGGGTCACGATATCTACAACTTTCAACGGGTTGTGCCAATAGAGAGAATGGAATAAAGGAAATGTAGCAAAACATCGACAGTGGTTCCTCTGGGAAAAGCATGTACGGTCTTCACAGTATTGTGTTTTCTAGTTTTCTGTGGATTTGAAATTTTCAGATGATTGAAACCTTGGGCTGTTGACCGGAGAATGTGAGCTGGGAGAATCTAGGAGGTGATCAGTCTTTGTATGGTTCTCAGGTGTGGAAAAAGAAGCTCTCAGCAGCCGTGGAGGTGGGTGACGCGGCCGAAGTGAAGCGCTGCAGGAACATGGAGGTGCTGTACGACTCCCTGCAGCTGGCGCACAAGTGCATCCTCAACTCCTTCTACGGCTACGTTATGCGCAAAGGGTGCGCTGCTGCCTGGGGGCTCTGGACGCCTGCGGGTCGAGTGAATGGATAGACAAGAGGGAGAGTCAGGACTGCAGGCTTCTCTCCAGGGAATATAGGAGCAAGCAGGGCTGGAGTGGGAGGTTGAAGAGTAGGGCCACGCTAACTCAGAGGGTCTGGGGTGCTGAGGGGATCGGTATTGCTGGACGTGTTTGAACACAAAGGCAGCGATTTGGTAGTTTCTGGCTTGTTTATGACTTAATGAATGTCATCATTTGGGGATGTGGAGAGGGTCTAGGCAGTTGCTAAGCAACATCGTGTGACTAATGAGGGATGTAAAGCTGCCTGAGAAGTCAAGAAAGCCAGGAGTAGGAGGTCTTAAAGCCAAGGTGGAGAGTGTTTCTGGTGTTGGGTGATGCAGGGAGATGAGGCAAAGTGGGACCTGAGTTTGTCCATTGGATGCAATGGTGGATGGGGGCCTCGGGGAGAGCAGGTCAGTGAAGGTGAGGCCTGGCCACTGTGGGTGGGGGACATGAGGAGGGTCAGCATGAGCGGCTTTGGAGGAGAAACGTGATGATGCCAGAGATTGGGTTTGAGGGAGGGTCCTTTGTGTATTTGTTGTTGCTTTTTAATGACAGGGAAGGAGGGGCAGAGAGCAGAGATAGAACCTGAGCAGAGATCCAGGGGCAGGAGGGCTGGCCTCGGGTCACCTGACACCTCTAGCTTGAGAACAGTGAGCCAGTGCCCTGGTGGGAAGCTGAAGGTGTCTGCAGGGTTATATTTTCCCCCAGAAGTTGAAGGATGAGCCTGAGGTTTGGGAGAATGGAGAAGGTGTGAGATGATGCTGGGCAGAGTGGGAGAAGGCTCGCAGGGGACACGTGACCATCTGGGCTAATATTGAGTCCTACCAAGGCTGAGGTCGTAAGCTGTTGCAGTGGCAGCATGCTGCATCTTTCCAGAACTTTCCTGAGTTGAGCCTCGCACCCTGAAGAAAGGACAGAGAAGTGTCCTCAGCACAGTGCTAGATTCCACCTTAGTTCTCCTGCCCTGCTTCAGATGTCCCCTTCTTGGCGTCCTTCTCTCTCTCTACCTCATGACCCTCTGGAAAGAGCCACGCTCACCCCCAGGCTGTAACTGTCCTTCACAGGGCCCGCTGGTACTCCATGGAGATGGCTGGCATTGTCTGCTTCACGGGGGCCAACATCATCACCCAGGCACGGGAGCTGATCGAGCAGATCGGGTGAGCGCTTTGGTCAGCCACTGGGGCGACGTGGCCTAGTAGGGAAGGCCAGGGGTGCTGGGAGTAGGAAGCAGCAGGTTAGCACAGATGGAGTTGGAAATGGGTGGGCGTTTCGTTTCATGGGTTCATGGCCAGGAAGAGCCTCGTCTGCTGTCAGGACTTGACACTGAATTCTCACTATGGGGGCCATGGTCCAGCATCCGTGTGGCCTTATTTCTCTGTTTCTCTGAAGGAGGCCCTTAGAGCTGGACACAGATGGAATATGGTGCGTCCTGCCCAACAGTTTTCCTGAAAACTTTGTCGTCAAGACAACCAGTGTGAAAAAGCCCAAGGTGACCATCTCCTACCCTGGGGCCATGTTAAACATCATGGTCAAGGTGAGCCTGGGTCTCCAGCGAGGGACTACCATCTGGGCCTGGTTTCCTAGTGCCACCACTCTGATGGGGCTTTGGGAAAGGGGACTGCTGGCTCTCTGACTGGCACACTCCACTTCCTAATTTCAGACCACCTTTCCTCCACCATTCAGATTGTTTTTCTTTAGCCTGAGGATCTGTACAGAAAATGCTGTGCTTAAAAGTTACTTGAGTGAGTCTGCATTCTCCTTCAGCATAGCACCCAGACTGTCTTGCTTTTAACTTTTTATTTTGAAATGGTTTTAGACTTACAGAAAAATTACAAAGATAGAACAGAGAATTCCTATATACCCTTCAGCCCACTTCCCCTGATGTTAACATCTTCTATCAACCATGCTACACTTACCAGAACTAAGAAATTCCTGTTGGCACAACACTAACTAAACTACAGTCTTTATTTGGATTTCTGAGTTTTTCTAGGACCCCACGCTGCCTGTAGTCGTCCTGTCTTATTAGTCCCCTTCAGTCTGCCAGCCCCTCGGTCTTTCCTGTCTCTCGTGACCAGGACACTTCAGTGAGTGCTGGTCAGGTGTTTTGTTGACTGCCCCTCGATTTGGATTCGTCTGTTATTTCTTGTTATTATACTGAGGTTATTTGGGTTTTTTGGAGGAGGGCCGCAGAGGTGACGTGCCGTGTGTTGGCATTCTGTCAGTGCCTGGTGTCAGGATCTGCACTTCTGGTCACTGGATGCACTTGCTGCCTGCCGGCTTCCCCACTGTCGTGTTATGGGGTGAGTCAGTGAGTCCACATCCCAGGAGAGGAATTAAGCTTCCCATCCCAGAAGGAGGAGTGTCAGAGTCTGGCCGTTTATTAAAGCCACCACAGTAATTAGTAAATACTGTGGAGGAGATATTCTGAGACTATGCAAGTGTCCCGTTTCTCCCTAAGCTCTGGCTCGCTGCCCTCAGCACCATCAGCAGCTCTCACTGCAGCAGTCATCACTGGTGTTTTCTGGGTGGTTTCCCTCTATGGGGATTCCCTATTTCTCTCATTCCTTGTACATTTATTAACTGGACTCCTTCTGTAAGGAAGGATTGTCTGCTGCTCTCCCACTTATTCCTTCACTTACCCATGTGCTTAGTTGTTTGTGACATCAGAATGGGTTCATGGATGTCTGTGATATTGGGTTGTAACCCAGTGCTGTTGCAGTGTGTTTTGTTGCTCAGCTTGTTCCCCTTTGGACACTGAGTGCTTCACATTTGCCCACATGTTCTTGAGACATGCCCCCATTCTGTGGTTTGGGTTTGGGTTTTTTGGGAGCAGTTTCTTACTTCCTGGTACTACAAGGTGCTGCATCTTATATTTTCCCTATTCCAACCCTGGAATCAACCTTTTCTCCAAGGAGCCCACACTCCTTTTATATTGGAGAATGGTGTTAGAAACCAAAATCAGGTGCTGGTGTGCTCATTGCTGCTGGGGTGTCACTGCTTCCAGCTGCTCACAGTGGATGAGACAGGAAATATGTGTATGTATACTGCCCCCCCCACATCTATGTTTATTTCTCTATCTGTACCTATATTTTAAGTATATGACATGGGTCTGTATTGATATATACTGTTCCTTTCTTTATTAGTAACTTCTTTCTCCTGCAGTGAGAAACCTATCTCTAATTTTCTCAGTATATGTACTTATTTGTTCAACCCTAGTGTGTGTAAAATAGTTCCGAGTGTGCCACTGTGAGCAGTAAATCTACAGCTGCAGTGTTTGCAGACAGCTGTTTTATCCTTAGTCTTATGCTCTCTAGTCAAAACACGGTTTGCCAAAGTCACTTAAGTCAGCCTTTCTTCTCCAGCCCTTTGGCGGGGTTCTGTCATAGGTCAATAATGCAGTTGAGTCATTTGTCCCAGTCTGCAGTCCCTTTTGGGGTCGCTTGATATCCTGGCTGAATGTTTTTTAATTTGCATACAGTAAAATTCTCTCTTGATAGAGTGCAGTTCTGTGGGTTTTGACCCACATGTAGAGTCATGTGATCACCACCACAGAGCAGCACAGGACAGCTCCATCACCCCATAGATTCCTGAGTGCTGCCCCTTTGTTGTCAGCCCATCTCCACAACCCCAAACCCTGGCTGCCCCATTGATCTTTGGGTGATAATTTTGCCTTTTCCAGAATGTCCTATGCATGGAAACATGGTGTGTAACCTCCTGGGCTGAGCAGAATGCACTTTGGTTCATCCACATTGGACTTGTGTCAGAACTTGATCCTTTTCTCTTGCCAAGTGGTGTCCAGTATAGAGAAGAGCCCCGGTTTGCTGATCCGTCCACTCTTTGGAGAGTAGCCGGTTGTTTCCAGGTCTGGACAGTTATGAGTGAGGCTGCCTGCTCTTCGTGTTCTTGTTTTGTAGGAAGGTTTCACCAATGATCAGTACCAGGAACTGGCTGAGCCTTCCTCGCTCACCTATGTCACCCGCTCAGAGAATAGCATCTTTTTTGAGGTCGATGGACCGTACCTTGCCATGATTCTTCCAGCCTCCAAGGAAGAAGGCAAGAAACTGAAGAAGAGGTAGGAGTCCCACAGCCTTTGTGGTTGGGAAGGGAAGAAGGATGAGACTTAGCAACTCGTCCAGGAAATGGACCAGGAGCCAGGATGGGAACAGACCTCAGTTCTGGTTTTGGCCTTTTTGATTCAATTTGGAAAGCTGTTGTCGACAATGATGCCACCAGCTGTTTCTTCACCTGTTAGATTCTGGTTCTACAGGCTGCAAGCCCCTAAGTCAGTTTTATGTTGGAGAAGCATAAATCTCAGGGTGGAGAGATGTTTGCTGCCTGATGGATGCTAGAGGGGAGGCTCAGAAAGAAAAGGAGAAAGGCAGAGAGGCAATGAAGAGCAGCCAGCATCCCAGGCTGTGTTTCACTCCTGTGCTTGCCTGTGTTTCTAGATATGCTGTGTTCAATGAGGATGGTTCCCTGGCCGAGCTAAAGGGCTTCGAGGTCAAACGTCGCGGGGAGCTGCAGCTGATTAAAATCTTCCAGTCCTCAGTGTTTGAGGCCTTCCTCAAGGGCAGCACCCTAGAAGAAGTGTATGGCTCTGTTGCCAAGGTGGCCGATTACTGGTTGGACGTGCTGTATAGCAAGGTAAGGCCGCCTTCCTCCTCACCTGGCTCTGAGGCATCTGTGGGCAGAGAGACCTGGTGTTCCCTGGGCTCCCGGAGGGCCAAGTGACAGATGAACTCAGGCTAATTCTGACAAAATCTCAAGACTTCCAGTGTCTCTCAGAATCCTCCCTCAGCTTCTGCATCCAGTTACAGGATTCTGTGAAGGAAGCAAATAGTGTGATGGTAAAAGGAATTGTAAGAGAGAAATTTACCAATGATCATATCAGCTTCTTTGATTGTTTAAATCTTTGTAGGCTCTATGAACACACACATAATTTCTACAACTTCAGCGACAGTGTTGCCTTATCTTTAGATACACCTTCTCATAGAATTTACCATTACCGCATGTTGCTCTGTAGTCTTTGTATTTCATCAAGTTTGCGTGGCTTAATTTATGGACCACTCTGCTACTGTTGGGCGTCAGATGGGCTTCAGGTTTCCACTGTTGTAAATAATGTCGCATTGAACATCTTTGTGTAGATGCCAGTCCCTCCTCTCCTGCGTTGTTTGCTAGGAGGAGGCTTTCTGGGTAAAAGGAATACTAGAATATTCTGAAACATTTTTCTGGCTTCCTGTGTTTTGTGGCATGTCGTTTCATTCTTTATAGAGTTGACCCATACATGAGAGTAAGCACCAAGGGGGAAGATCACCTGAAACTCTCGTGACCTGAGCAAATCTTATGGGATGTTGGGGGTGGGAGGTCAGGGATGGGTGTGCACAGGAGCTGGGGCGAGAGGGATGTGTGTGTACAAGGGTAGGGGTGGGAAGTCAGGGATGGGTATGCACAGGGGCAGGGATGGGTGGTCAGGGATGGATGTATACAAGGGCAAGGGCGAGAGGTCAGGGATGGGTGTGCACAAGGTCAGGGGTGGGAGGTCAGGGATGGGTGTGCACAGGAGTAGGGGCAGGAGGTCATGGATGCATGTGCACAAGGGCAGGGATGGGAGGTCAGGGATGCATGTGCACAAGGGCAGGAGTGGGAGGTCAGGGATTGTGTACAAGGTCAGGGGTGGGAGGTCAGGGATGGGTGTGTACAAGGTCAGGGGTGGGAGGTCAGGGATGGGTGTGCAGAGGAGAAGGGGTGGGAGGTCAGGGATGTGTGTGCAAAGGAGCGTGTGCATGGGAACAGATGTAGCTGTCTGTCCTCAGGCCCCTCAGACTCTTCATCAACCAAGAATGCCACTGGCTCCTCAGTTGCTCCAGTGGCTCTCCACCTGGCCAGGGTCTCTCTATTTCCTCCCTCCTGACTGCTTTTCCCTGTCTTTCTCTTCCTTTTAGGAGAAAAATCACCAGTTTTTGCCCTGTCTTTCTCCTTTCTTTGCAGTCTCAGTGCTTATGGCTCAATAAATGTTTCTTGACATTTTCTGCACAGTTTAATAAAATAAAAGTTAAAGTTTTGTGTGTGTTTTTTTAAAGTATTGCTGTACACTGGTGAGACAACCCCATTATACTGTTGCCTTCAGCTCATCAGGCTAGAGAAACACACAACTCCGTGGGAGGAAAGTCCAGGCTGAGCTTGGGGTGAGGCTCCTCTACCTCTGCATGATGTTTTTCCCATTGCCTCTTTCTCCAGGCAGCCAACATGCCTGATTCTGAGCTGTTTGAGCTGATCTCTGAGAATCGTTCCATGTCTCGGAAGCTGGAAGATTATGGGGAGCAGAAGTCTACATCCATCAGCACGGCCAAGCGCCTGGCTGAGTTCCTGGGAGATCAGATGGTGAAAGATGCAGGGCTGAGCTGCCGCTACATCATCTCTCGGAAGCCTGAGGGGTCTCCAGTCACAGAGAGGTAGGGGTTTCCAAGGTTAAGGAAGTGATTCTTTAAGGATTTGGATGCTCACGTTGAAAACCTGTGTTTCTTGTGGAACCTCTGTCCCTCGATAGAGAGGTGAGCTCCTTAAGAAGAGCAGGGACAGTGAGGTGTTGGAAGAGGGAGGGACTGGGCCTCCGACTCCCTGCAAATCAGATGACAGGAAGGCTTGCTGGGTCCCTGGCAGGACCCCTGAGAGGGTGTGGTGAGCCCGTCCACCTGGAGCCCCTGAGAAGCTGGGGCTTAGTTTCTTGGGAGGCCAGACCAAGGGCACCCTCTCAGTCAGGCATAGAGGTGTGGGGGCGACTTGGAGAGTCAGCTATGATGGACCCCGTCACAAGGTCCAGTTCAGGTTTAGGACAGGGCCCTGCGTCACTCACACCTTCAGGGAGACTGATGCTGCCCTGGCTGGAGAGGTTGTAGTGGCTTGCCTCACAGAATGCTCCAGCACCTAAGGCTCCATTGCACTGCCAGGGCCGTGTCTCCTAACCCTCTTTGCTGACAGAAGGAAATGTCCTCCAGCTTCTGGAACACGTCAAGGGCAACAGCAGAGGATTCTATCAGATAGCAAGCAGTGTCCAGTCCCAACTGTGGAAGGTTCAGGGTCAACAGGGCAGATCTGTCACCCAGTGCCATTGGGCCGTTTGAGTTGTGCAAGCACTGCATGAATGAAACAGGAAAATACAGAGTGTTGAAGGCCTGGTTTTTCCTGTTGATAGTGCATAAGATGAAAGAAAGAACTCATCCTGCCTGTCATCCCATGACCTTGGCAGAGCTTCCTACCAAGAGCTCAGGGACTAGACGTGGCTCCATGGGCAAGCCTTGAGAACAGGTGGGCAGACCCAGGAGAGTGCTAAGCACCGTCAAGAGAAACTGTTTTAAAGACCGCCACAGCGGTGCCTCCGTGACCCTTTATAACGGAGCTGGCTGCTCCTCCCCCAACAGGGTGTGTCTTCTCCCCTTGCCCAGAGTCTAGGCAGCCCTATGACATGCTATGACCAATGGCATATGGCAGGAGTGACATGTGACTGCTGAACTCTGGTTGTAAGAGGCCTTATGTTCCTCTCACCCTCTTGCTGCCTGGTGTGGCCAAGAGGTTGTATGCAGAGGGAGGCCCAGACTGTGGAACCTGAGAGGTCATGTACAGAGAGAGGCCCAGCTGACAGCACCAACTGCCACACCTGCAAGGGAGGCCACTGCAGATACACAAGTTCCCCCAGGCAAGACTACAAACTTCAAACCCCAGGCAAATTACAGACTTACAAGCAAAAAATGATTATTGTTTCAATCCACTGAGTTTTGAGGTGGTCTGTAATACTGCAGCAGATAACTGGTAAAGATAGAAACTTCAATAATCAGTGTTCTCACCAATGCCAGAAAGGCCTGGAGGGAAAAGAAAATGAACGAAACACAGCAAATATCTCCTTAAAAAGAAATCCCCACAGTCATAACAAAAGGAAAAGGAATTTGATATAAGGCTAAAATAGATTATATATAGGATAAAGTAAAGAACTTTTATGTATAAATAAGAAAAAGACAACCCAAAGAAGAAGTAGGCAACAGATATGAATAGGCAGTTCACAAATGAAGAAAAATGATGGACAGTACATGCAAAGATCACTAATCGGGAAATGCAGAATGTAAAAGCACCCATCGGTTAGAAATAGTCTTATGAAACCACTTGTTAAGGACCGTGTAGACCAGCGGTCATAGTGGAGACAGGAGAGTGGATGAGTCACTTTGGAGAGAAAAGAGCAGTGCATGAAGTAGGAGATGGCTGATTCACCCTAAAATCGAGCACTTCTGGGGACATGCCCTGCATAACTGCCCCTGTGTGATTACATTGTGTCTAATAGCAAAATTGGGAACACCGTGAGTGTCCATCAACCAGAAGAAAATGAGTAAATGTATTTTTTATGCAATGAAGTGCAATACAGGATTTGGAATGATTGAATCACAGCTACATGTTACAACTCTGATATGAAAAACAGCAAGTTGCAGGATGATACGTACAGTATACTTCCATCTATGTAGAGTTTACGAACGTGGGAAATAGTTTTCTTTTTTCACGGGTACCTACAAATAGGAGTAGTATAGAAGCTTGCCTGGGATTGATGAACACCACAATAAGGATTGTGTTTACTTCCGTACGAGGAGGCTCAGGAGAGCTGCACAGGGAGCTTCATCCTCATCCTTATCTTTTCGCATGTGAAGGAAAAGTGGCAGGGCTCGAAGTTTGCTAGGGCTAGGTGTGGCTATCCAGGTGGGTGCACACACAGGTGTGTCCTTTCCAGGTTTCTTTATGTTTATAAGATTTGATAATAACAAATATTTCCTCCAATGAAAGGAAGAGGGGCATTGACAGTTGCCTTGCTGCTTTGTGAATGACATATTCAGTCAGAAAAGCAGATGGACTCTTCCTATATTTTACCCAACAAACAACATTTTAGGAGTGTTTATACGCACGCACATATATAATACATAACTTACGTAAGGACATTTGTTAAACAGCTCTGTTAACAGTGACCAAACAGAACAGACCAAATGGCCAACGGTGGGGGGATTATGTGTTAAACTATGGTATTTTAATAAAATGAAGTAGTATTTAGTTATTAAATACAGTAAGCATTAGATATAAGGCATAGTTTATAGAAAATAACAACATTAAGTGAAAACATAGGTTACAAGCTAGACTGTAAGTCCTATTTCCATGTAAAATATGTGTACACTTGATGAGCATCATGATCAGATTTAGGAAGATTTTCACATTTGTGCATTTTGTATCTCTTCTCACCCAGGGCCATCCCACTCGCCATTTTCCAAGCAGAGCCCACAGTAAGGAAGCACTTTCTCCGGAAGTGGCTTAAGAGTTCTTCTCTTCAAGACTTTGATATTCGGACAGTGAGTGCTGATGTTTTTCTGCTCTAAGAAGTTTAGGAGAGGAGCTGGACAGAGCAGGGTGTCCCTGACTCAGGTCACTTTTTTGTCTGAAGTCTTCAGTTTTGACGTCCTCCTTTCTGATATGTGATGGGTAAGAAAAGAGTTACACTTTAGGGAAAAATTGGAAAAGCCAGATGCAGGGAATCTCTTTGTTCTCTTGGCTAGACTAAGGTCAAGGGTTCTGGCTCAGGATTCTAGTGCTGGCTCGGCCACCTACTTGCTCTGGTCCTGGGAAAGTCATTTAAGCTCTCCGCCTCAGTTTCCTCTGTGAAATGGGCACCTTTCATCATAGAATTTCTTAGTGGATTAAATAAGACAATGAAGCATTCAGTACAGTGCTCAGCACTGAGTGGAGCGTAGTGCTGCTATTGTTCTCTTATGCGCCCCTGTCGTCCGTTTCCTATACGCTCAGATTCTGGATTGGGACTACTACATCGAGCGGCTAGGGAGTGCCATACAGAAGATCATCACGATTCCTGCGGCTCTACAGCAGGTGAGGTTGAGAGCCAGTGGAAACAGGGCCAGGGTGGCTTCAGAGCCCCAGACTAGCAGAGTCGGACGAGTGATCAGTGTCACCTTCGTGTAGGTGAAGAACCCAGTGCCGCGTGTCAAACACCCCGACTGGCTGCACAAAAAACTGTTGGAGAAGAATGACGTCTACAAGCAGAAGAAAATCAGCGAGCTCTTCGTCCTTGAAGGCAAGAGACAGGTAATGGGGCCAGGCCAGGACAACAGAGGCCGTGACGGTCGGGGCTAGGCAGGTTCCTGTAGGCGCACACAGGGAACCAGGGTCCCCATGCTGCTGTCCTGGTTTTGGATGCTTTTATTCAACCATCTAGAATTTTTCTTTCTAAAAATGTATACCTTGGTACTTTTACCCTTTAATTCTTCCCAGTGGCATTCTTTTGTGATAGAAACACATTGTGAATCATCAGTTAAGGGTGAAGAGCTATCTTCTTATATGTAAATATAGGGTTTACTAATTATACTTGGAGTGAATCACTGTACCTTGAGACTTCAGTTTTCTAAACTATAAAATAAAATCTATTAGAAACAGTAAAAAAAATACTAAAGACAGTATAATGAAAGGCATAGCTAAAATCAGAAGAGCAAAAAGAAAATTATCAGGTGCTGAAAATGAAAAGTGAGCCTTAGACCAGAGCAGAATACAAATGTGCTTGCTAAAAACAAGATTCTCACATTGGATTTTTAAAATCTAACTCTATCTTATTTATAAGAGCTATACCTAAAAGATAAGGGCACAGAAAGATTAAAAGGATGAAAAAACATATATACCAGGTAAATGTTAAACAAAGCAAAGCTGACATGGCTAAATTAATGCCAGACAAAATAATCTTTAGGCCAAAAAATATTAGTAGGGATAAGGATGGTTATTAAATGATAAAGTCACAATTCAGTAGAAATATATAATAATTCTAGTAGTTTAGCTTTCAATTAATAATGTAAAAATTTACCTAGTTAGAAGAAATTGACATCTAATCAGTGGGAAATTTTAACGTATCTCTCAATTGATAGGTTGAGCAGATCAAAAACTAGTGAAAATATGTAAGTTTGGAATGTCACAATTAACCAACTATATTTAGTAACTATATTTAGTGAAGAAGGATAACCTGCAAGTAGTATTTAGAGAATACACATTCTTTTCAGGAACACATAAAATAATGACCATACGTATACTACAAAGTAAGTTGCAACAGATTCCAAATAATTTATATATAGACTATGTTATTTTGGAATTTTAAAAAGAAAACACATTTATAAATAACTCATGGGTCAAAGAAGTCAAAATGGAAATTAGAAATACTTACTGAATGAAAATAATAATACTATCAAAATTTGTAGTATGCAGCTAAAGAGTACTTATATGCACATTATCTATCTAAATGCGTATATTAGAAAAGAAAAACAAATACAAAATTAAATAAACTTCCAACAGAAGAATTCGAGAACAACACAATAAACCCAGGAAGTAGAAAGAAAGCAATGAATGAAACCAACAGTAAACAAACCTTGACCTTTGAAAAGACTTAGGAAATAGACAAATCTTTGTCAAGATATATATCTTTTGGGTTTTATTTTAATGAAAACAGACATAATTGGGGATATAGTAAAGCCTGAAAAATGAAAACAATTACCTTTCTCTGCTAAACAATTGGAAAACTTAGATGGAATGGACAGTATCCTAGAAGAATTATTCAAATTGACCTAAGAAGAAATACAAAACCTGAGTAGAACTTTATCCATTAAAAAATTGGATCATAGTTAAAAAGAAACAAACACTGGATCCAAATGATGTTTCAGAGGAATTTTACCAAACATTATAAACAAATTATTTCAGAGAAGAATAAAAGAGGAAAAGGCTCCTTGCTCATTTGGTAACCTTGGTAACAAACTGATAGGGCAGGATAAGAAAGGGAAGTCAGGCCATTGTCAGTTATGAACAATAGATACAAAAATAGCAACAAACTAAATTCTGCAGAGTATAGAAACAGTAACATTGTGTCCAAGTAGGATTTATACAAAGAATGGCAGGTGTGTAACTTTAGAAATGTGCTAATTTACTTAATCTTAGGAGAAATCTGTTAACTTATTCTTTATTAAAGGAGAAGACTTATAGGATTATCTCATATACATACGGAAAGAACATTTGATAAACTTTAATGTCTGTTTATGATAAAACTTTGAGCAGTTAAAATCAGAAAAGATGAGATGTTTCTCTATATCAAAACCCAATAGCAAACATCATACTTAATGGCAAAACATTAGAAGCATTAAAATAAGAAACAAGAAATGGATATCTGTTACCACCACTTCTATTCAGAATTGTTTGGAGGTCCTAGCCAGAATAATTAAACAAGAAAAATAAATTTTAAGGATTGAAAGAGAGATGTAAAACTCATCATTTGCAGACAATATAATTGTTAACGGAAACTGTAAGGAAATCCAGAAATTGTTTTAACTAATAAGACATTTTATCAAGACTTAGATGCAAGGCTAATGTATAAAAATCTATAGCTTTCTTTTATACTAAAACCAGAAAATATTTTTTGAAAGATACAATTTATAATAGCAGCAAATAACATACCAGTGAATAAAGCCATGGTAACAAAATGTGTGCAAGACTTGTATGGAAAAAAATTATACAACTTTATTGAAGCATATAAGAATTCACCTAAATAAGTAGGGAGATACACCATCTTCATGGATGGAAGCACTCAATGTTAGAATACAACAATTTGCCCCAAGTTAATCTGTAAAATTCAATTAAAATATGTGCAAAAAATTTTTTGATAAAACTTGCCAAGTGAATCCTAAAATTCATATGAAGAGCAAGGTTAATAATAACCAAAACAATTTTGAAGAATAAAGAGGGGGGTCCGGCACCGTGGCCGAGCGGTTGAGTTCATGCGCTCCACTTCGGCAGCCCAGGGTTTCACCAGTTCGAATCCTGGGTGCGGACATGGCACTGCTCATCAAGCCATGCTGAGGCGGCATCCTACATGCCACAACTAGAAGGACCCAAACTAAAAAAATACACAATTATGGACTTTGGGAGAAAGAGGAAAAATAAAATCTTTAAAAAAAAAAAGAATAAAGAGGGGAAATTTATCTTAGTATGTGACAAGACTCACTGTAAATCTTAATAAGGTAAGACAGTAGATCATGGAACTAATAGGGAGCCTAGAAGCAGATCCAAATATATATGGCAGCTTGGTATATCGCAGAAGTAGCATCACAAATTATTAGGGAGAGAAAGGGCTTCTTAGTCAATAAATGACGCTAGGGGAAATCGTTTTTCATATTTCATATGAAACGGTTTTTCATACTTCAGAAGTAAGTTGCTATCTCACACTAAGTATAAAAACAAATTCCAAATAAAGATCTAAATTGAAAAATTTAGAATAAAGATCTAAATTGAAAAAATAAGATGAAAATCCTTAGAAAAAAACAGAGGAGACTGTCCTGATGATGCTGGAATAGAAAGGGCATCTTAAGGTGCACATAAAAAACACAGATCATAAAGGGAAAGATTGATAAATTAATTAAAATTTGTCTTCCATAGTCTGAAACAAGAATGGCAGAATGAATGTTGATAATTATTGAATCTGGGTAATAAGAACATGGGAGTTCATTACTGTACTTTTATGATTTTTATAATAGAAAATAAACAAAAAACACAGAAACTTTTTTATAGCACAGAAGTCCCATAAAATGAAGAGACAAGTCACAATTTGAAGAAGATACTTGGAATGTACAAAAGTTAGAAATGGTCCATAAGCATGTATATTAGTTATCTATTGCTATGTAGCACATGACCCCAGAACTTAGCAACTTAAACAACACACATGTATTATTATCTCACTCTTTCTGTGGTCTGTAGATTGGGAATCTGGGCTCAGCTTAGCTGGTCCACTGGCTCAGGATCCCCTGTAGGCCGCCGTCAGGTGTCAGCCAGGACTGTGGTCTCATCTGAAGGCTTCCCCCAGCAACTGGGGAAGGATCTGCTGCCAAGCTCTCTGGTGGCTGGCAGGAGGATCCATTTGTGGATGCCATCCTCAGTTCCTTGCTCCATGGACCTCTCCGTAGGACAGCTCACAGAATGGCAGCTGACTTCTTCAGAGTGAGCACTGGATAAGAGCCAGAAAGAGTGCCGGCAGTGCAGAGGTCACAGTATTTTATGACCTGATCTCAGAAATGACATCCCATTACTTTTGTTGTAATCTGTTCATTAGAGGCAAGTCACTGGGTCCAGCCCACACTCAGGAGGGAGTCACACAGGGTCATGAACACCTGGAAGTGGGGTCATTGGGGCCATTTTAGACGCTGCCTACCACAGTGTCAACCTCACTATCAGGTAAATGCAAAATATTTGGGTACCATGTCATACCAAAAAACGAGTTAGTATGGTGACATCAAGTGTTGACACTTGTGGGGAAATAGGAACCTGTTCATATTTCTGGTGGGAGAGCAAACACAAGTTCTTCAGGTAGCAGGTGGAAGGGTGGTCACTGAATCCCAGTTTGTAGTTCAGAAAGAGTAGAAACTAGCTGTTCTTCATTTAGAATGTCATGGATTGGCAAGCTGGTTTATTTGTATAATAGAATGTCCTGCAGTTAGAATGACTGGACCATGTCTTGATGTATCAGTAGGAGTCAGTCTCAAAAATAGATCATTGAGTGAAAAAACAAGTTGCAATAGGATGTGTACTATGCAACTATTTACATAAAACTGCAGCCTAAAGCAGTGGTGTGTGTTGTTTATGGACATGGATAAAAGTAGAGAATGTATGGGGAGGCATAGACACTGTACTCGGGGGCTGGGAGGGAGGAAGAGGGGGGTTTTACCTATTCTTTGCAATATTTTATTATGAAAAGGAGAGAGTTCTGGAGCAAACATGGAAAAATAAACATTTGCTTCATAATGGTGGTACAGTCACGCATTGCTTAATAACAGGGATATGTTCTGAGAAATGCATTATTAGGCTATTTCATTGTTGTGTGAGTGTCATAGAGTACACTTACACAAACCTAGATGGCATAGCCTACTGCACACCTAGGGTCTATGGTGTTAATCTTATGGGACCACCGTCTTATGTGCAGTCTGTTGACAGACATCTTTCTGCGGCACATGGCTGTACTTGAGTGACATTTTCTGTTTGACCTTTTCACTACTAAAAGTTAAAAATAGATTAGTCTGTAAGTGAACGTCTTTGTGTGCAAGTATTTTATCCATTTCAAATGATGTACTTATGATAGATCTCTGAAAGTGGAATTTGCCGGGAGAGATCTGGTGTTTTAAGTCTCCTTTGGGTCTTTGCAGATAGGCACGGCCCAGGTTCCTGAAGGGACCCAGAGCCTTGGCACTCCTGACATGGAAGACTTTGGCCTTGCAAAGCCTCTCCCCTCAGCAGTTCCCATCGCTACTAAGAGGAAGCGTGTCCTCTGGGAGAGCCAGGAGGAATCGCAGGACCTGGAGCTGACGGTGCCCTGGCAGGAGATCTTGGGGCAGCCTCCAGCCCTCGGAACCACCCAGGTAAGAAGCCTCAGGCAATCTGGAGTGGCCAGTGGGAGGAGGGAGCAGGATGCCGGTTGGGCCTGAGCAGTGGCATGCTGTCTCTCTTCAGGGTCTGCTGAGTAGCACAAAGGCCCCAAGATGGGTCTTGACCCCTGAGATGGTTGGCGAGAGATGCCCAGTCCTTACAGAGTGCTTGGGACCTACATGGTTTAGTTGCTGTGGAAGGATATTTCTGCTTTACTGCATGCTCCTTGATTGTGTTTACCATCTCTTCTTGATCTGCTGCACCATCTGTCCCAGGAAGAGTGGCTGGTCTGGCTTCGGTTCCACAAGAAGAAGTGGCAGCTGCAGTCCCGACAGCGCCTGGCTCGCAAGAAGAGGCGGCGTCTAGAGGTGGCAGAGGGTGCACCGCGGCCCGGGGCCATCCGAGACAGGCCCAGCACAGGACTCGGGGGCTTCTTGCGAAGAACCGCTCGCAGCATTCTGGACCTTCCGTGGCAGATTGTGCAGGTGCAGACAGCTATCCATGGGAGGGCAGGACGCCCAACGGCAGCAGCATGGCCAATGGGAAGGCTGTCTAGCCAGCTCATGATCCTGGTCTGTGATGCCACAGTCTGGGATGGAAGAGAAAGGGCAGGCCTTTACCTTTGTGACTGTGCTCATGGCTGGTACTGGAGGCCTCCTGGGAGGTGGCTTGTCCACGGGTTTGGAGCACTTTCTGTGACAAGGTGAGACACACACTGCTGTACAGTCTGTTTCCCTTTCAGATCAGTGAGACCAGCCAACCTGGCCTGTTCAGGCTGTGGGCTGTCATCAGCAGTGACTTGTACTGCATCAAGCTGAACATCCCCCGCGTGTTCTACGTGAACCAGCGAGTGGCTAAAGCGGAGGAGGGACCTTCATATCGCAAGGTACAGGAGGCAGCTGCTGTTGCTGGTCACTGTGGTCAGCTGCCTGCTCACCCTCTGAGGTTGTCTGTAATGATGGAGGCCACCAAAAGAACCGGGCTTTGCAGATACAAAGACCTAGTGACCTTGAACAAGGTGTTCTGGAGCCTCCATCTCCTGAGAACCTTCTTGGGGTGCTACAAGAATTCATTGAAACAATGTCTCTGCTCACTGACGGGAGCTACTGCTGTCATTGCCCTGGGTGTGCTGTCCTCTTGTGTCTGATGTCCACATAGCAGGGAAGGGACTGGGTTGGACTTTTGTCAGAGACTGCAGGTTCTGTCTCCATAGACCCTTCTGATGTTAACTGCTTTGTTGGCATATAATTCACGTGCCGTACACAGTTCACTCATTTAAAGTGTATAATTCATTGGCTTTTAGTATATTCACAGTCATACAACCCTCACCATAGTCAATCTTAGAACATTTTCATTGCCCAGAAAGAAACCCCAGACCCCTTAGCAGTCTCTCCCCTCCCCCAGCTCTCTGTAACTACCGGTCCACGTTCTGCCCCTAAATTAGCCTGTTGTAAACATTTCATATAAATGGAATCCTACGGTGGGTGGTCTTCTGTGCCTTGGTTGTAGTGTCCTCGTAGGCTCTCACCTGGTGTCTCATCTGAGCTCCCAGTTGCTCCTCCCAAAGCCCATTTATTGCAGCTGTCTGGTGCACATCTCTTGGTTGGGTGCTAGGAATTTCATAACAAGGTAATATCTGGTTGAGAAGATGAGATTTGCTTGTTTGTAAGTGGGAGCTAGACTGAGGAGGCTTTCTGGAGAAGATTCTGACCAGAAGATTCAACAGAAAGTGGATCTAGAAGGAGGACGGGGAGGGTATAGGATGGCAGAGAACAGAAGCTCTGGAGTTGCTGTGTTTTTGTTGGATGTGAGATGGTGGTGTAACTTTGTAGGGTATTTTTCCTTTTGGGTAACCGCCTGCCCCTAGCCAGGAGCCCCACCACTCTGGCTCCTTCGGGTGCTCCTTTCCCAGTCCTGTGACCAGGAAAACGTGGCTTCTTGGGGTTTTTGCAGCCTATACCCTCAGGTTAAACCCAGGAGACAACAGAGGAAAGTAAGCTGGGAACACCTGCGCCACTAGTCTGAGAGTTTGTCTGCTTTTCAGGGGCCTCAGGTGGCTTCTCGAGGTGTTAGAGCTTTTAGTTTTACTCACTGGGAGAGGTGGGCTATATGAGGTATCCCATGGTGTGGGCTCCAGAAGTCCCAGGACTGTTTAGGTGGTGTGTGGACATGTGTAAGAAGGTATGTGTGCATGTCTGCATCCAACAAACGTTATCACTTAGCTGTGTGACAAGGTCATTGCTGTATCGTCCCCAGGTGAATCGAGTCCTTCCTCGCTCCAACATGGTCTACAATCTCTATGAGTACTCGGTGCCGGAGGACATGTACCAAGAACACATCAACGAGATCAATACTGAGTTGTCGGCCCCAGACATCGAGGGTGTGTACGAGACTCAGGTAACTCTTCCCAGCTGAACTGTGCAGGATCCAACTGGACAGAATGGAAGAAAGAAAACCCACACAGGGCATGCACAGGCCAGGAGCAGTGACTGTGGGCTCCATTCCACAGACAGTGAATTTCAGCGACACGTCTGGCAAAGAAGGCTGAGAGTGGTGGGCTGTGCCCCAACGGTGGGCCCTCCCCAGACAGCCCTCACCCTGCCCTGTCTGCCCCCTTTCCAGGTTCCATTATTGTTCCGGGCCCTGGTGCAGCTGGGTTGTGTCTGTGTGGTCAATAAACAGCTGGTGAGGCAACTTTCAGGCAGGGAAGCAGAAACCTTCACTCTTGAGCACCTGGAGATGCGCTCTCTGGCCCAGTTCAGTTACCTGGAACCAGGTATGGTGCATGCCAACTGCCCTTGCTTCGTCCTGCCTCTCGCACATCTTGGGATGACAGACCATGTCCTCCTGCAGGGAGTATCCGCCACATCTACCTGTATCATCACGCGCAGGGCCACAAAGCACTCTTCGGCATCTTCGTGCCCTCGCAGCGCAGGGCGTCTGTGTTTGTGTTGGACACTGTGAGTTCCTGGGCAAGGGACTGAGGAAGGTGCCTTGCTGGGATAGGATCTGGGGAGGAGCAGATTGCTGGGTGGGAGGATGGCAAGCCCCTGCCTTGTTTCCAAAAGCCTTTGCCCATGAGTCCCTCTGATGATTGCATTAGTAGTGGAATTGCAAGACGGGCCCTGCTACCCGCTCTCAGGGCCACCCAGCCACCTTCCGGCAGGGAGAGGACTGAGGTGTTCCTTGTTTGTCCAGGTGCGAAGCAACCAGATGCCAAGCCTCAGCGCCCTGTACTCAGCTGAGCACAGTCTCCTGCTAGAGAAGGTGGGCCCCGAGCTCCTGCCCCCCGCCAAACACACTTTTGAAGTTCGGGCGGAAACCGACTTGAAGACCATCTGCAGAGCCATCCAGCGCTTCCTACTGGCCTACAAAGTGAGTGTGCTCGGGGTCCTGCCACGTGAGCACCTCCCCCAGGCTGGATCCACCTAGCCACTCTCTTCCCTGCACCTAGGAGGAGCGCCGCGGACCCACGCTCATCGCTGTTCAGTCCAACTGGGAGCTGAAGAGGCTGGCCAGTGAGGTTCCCATCTTGGAGGAATTCCCTCTGGTGCCTGTCCGCATGGTCGATAAGGTCAGCTATGGAGTCCTGGACTGGCAGCGCCATGGGGCCCGGCGTATGATCCGCCACTACCTCAACCTGGACACCTGTCTATCACAGGCCTTCGAGATGAGCAGGTGAGCAGAGCAGAGGGGTGTTTCTTGGGATTTCTACAGCTCTGGCCATCTTGGTTGTTGCCAGCCTTGTTAGTCTCTGGTGGCAAGTCAGCCTTCCCCAGTTGTCCCTCCTGGGGCTGACCCTGTGCCCCTTGGAGCTGACCCTGTGTCCTTGTGCAGGTACTTCCACATCCCCATTGGGAATCTGCCTGAGGACATCTCCACCTTTGGCTCCGACCTCTTCTTTGCCCGCCATCTCCAGCGCCACAACCACTTGCTCTGGCTGTCTCCTACATCACGCCCTGACCTGGGCGGGAAGGAGGCTGATGACAACCGCCTCATCATGGAGTTCGAGGACCAGGCCACTGTGGAGATCAACAGTTCAGGCTGTTACTCCACAGGTGGGTGGCTGAGGCACATGCAGACCTCAGCAGCTGGTGTTTCTGCATTTGTTGCCATTCTTTGGTGGTGAGAATGCCCCACTGCTGATGCCCAGAGCTTGGCTGTGCTAATGTGGGAGCTCAGCCTGCAGCAGGGGGACCTCTGCAGGTATGGGACGAGAGCGGGGCGGGCTCTGTGAGGGTGGGACAAGAGTGAAGTGGGCTCTGCCATCAGCCCAAGTCAGAGATGCTCATCGGCTGCCTCTGGCCACCCTGGGAAGTAGTAACTTTTCTGAGATGGTGCTTGCTGGGTCAGGCTCTAGAA
Organism: Equus asinus; assembly: GCF_041296235.1. Lineage (NCBI taxonomy): Eukaryota > Metazoa > Chordata > Mammalia > Perissodactyla > Equidae > Equus > Equus asinus. Next base: position 69,226,933 of record NC_091797.1, read on the forward strand.
CTAGGAAGAGTGAGTCACAAGTAGTGGTGTCTTTGTGTGCAGTGTGCGTGGAGCTGGACATTCAGAACCTGGCCGTCAACACCATCCTGCAGTCTCATCATGTCAACGACATGGAAGGGGCCGACAGCATGGGCGTCAGCTTTGATGTGATCCAGCAAGCCTCGCTGGAGGACATGATCACTGGCAATCAGGCCGCCATCACCCCGGCCAGCTATGATGAGACAGCCCTCTGCTCCAGCACCTTCAGGTGCCAGGGCCTTTATTTCTCAGACTGTCACCCTGACCTTTTGTTCTTGTGCCCTCCCTTCTCCAAAGGCAGAATAACTGAGTTTGGGATCTGCAAGGAGCATTGGCAATCCTTTACCCTATGCCCTTGTTTTGGGAAACTGAGAGCGAGGACAGTGTCACCGGGGCTTCCTCCACCTGGTCGGCAGAGCAGGAACCAGTGTGGCGCTAGGCTCCTTCCTTGGAAATGGGCGGCAGTTCTGACCCCTTTCCTGTGGCCAGAGGCGTGGCCGTAGGAGATCTCCAGTAAACATGGGGTGTGGATGTTTATCAAGTATCTACTTTGGAACGGATAGCAGGACGTGAACGTGGGTTAAGCCAGGCAGAAAGTGGTACAAGTTGCAGGGTTTGGGTGTCAGGAGAATTCCTGTGGATGAGGTGACACTGTTAGGGAACATATGCACTCTTCACAGCCCCACAACAACCCACGAGGTGGTACAGCTGACCCCCTTTGCAGAGAGGGGGAAATTGAGGCAGAGAGGGTGATACCAGGCTTCTGAGTGGAAGGGTTGATATTCAAGAGTGAGTCTTGTGATCCCAGAACCATGTTCTCCAACCATCACTCCTGTTGCCTTCTCGCAAAAGGAGAGGACCTGGGAAACAGCAGAGAGGAGCTGTAGGCCGGGGACTGCTGAAGAGAGGCTGAGGGCCAAAGTAGCATGGTGTGGTCGGGGCCAGGGGCTGTCTGGACAGAGGAGCAGACAGTTCACTCCTGAAAGTTCAGTTAGACTGCAGATGGAGATCCCTGAGGGAACGGCTTCATGGTGCCATTTGTGGAGTCATCCAGGGCAGTTTAACAGGGACAGTGGTGGTGAAGCAAATGGTTAGGATGTAGCTGGTGTGGAGGAGAGGAGGCCTTGTAGATCTCGAGTCTGTTTCTGGTTCTCCAAGCAGGGTGAGGTTGCACACCTGCTGCTGTGCATCATGCTTCTCTTGAAGGGCACCTGCCATCTTGTCTCTGGGCACTGAGCATGTAGGGAGAGTTTGAGAAGTTGTGTTGAGTGAGGTGGTGAGGCCTGACCTACCTTGAGGGATGCAGATGAGTGGCAGAGGGCCGAGTGATGGAATTCGGATGGGGAGGAGAGAAGGGGCAAAGGCGACAGCAGAGGAGGCTGGCCCAGTGTCATGCATAGTGGTTAAGTTCGCATGCTCCGCTTTGGTGGCCTGGGGTTCGCTGGTTCACATCCTGGGCACAGACCTAGCACTGTTCATCAAGCCAAGCCAAGGTGGCGTCCCACATAGAAGAACTAGAAGGACCTACGACTAGGATGTACAACTGTGTGCGGGGGTGCTTTGGGAGGAAGAAAAAAAAGAGGAAGATTGGCAACAGATGTTAGCTCAGGGCCAATCTTCCTTAAAAAAAAAAGATAAAACTCTAAAGTACAAAAAAAATAAAAGGTGAGAGCAGAATGAAGAAAAGATGGTGCCAGCAACAGTGGGGGTGCCCTCTGTGCTCTCTTCCAGGATCCTGAAGAGCATGGTGGTGGGCTGGGTGAGGGAGATCACCCAGTACCGCAACATCTATGCTGACAACCAAGTGGTGCACTTTTACCGCTGGCTCCGGTCCCCATCCTCGCTGCTCCATGACCCTGCTCTGCACCACACACTCCACAACATGATGAAGAAACTTTTCCTGCAGTGAGTGCCACTGATGGCTTTCTCTGGGCTAGGCTGGTTCCTCATCCCCAAAAACAAGAGAGATGGCTAGTCAGCACCTCTGAAATCCAGAACCCACTTCTGGGCCAATGGTCCATAGCAATCAAAAGGGTCCCAGGGAAAGCTTAGCTGCCCTTCCAGCTTTGGGCGGCGTCCTCCCAGAGATAGGCTGTGCAATGCATAGTCTTTCTGTTCCCTTTTTGCACAAGTCGTTGTACACTGTGTTTATTGTTTTGCACCTCACTTGTCTTAGTTAATAATAAATCTTGGAGATCTACGTGTGGATGTACCATACTGATTTTTGGGCTGATTTTTTAGGTTAATTTTTAGGACATTTAGGCTGCTTCCAGAACTTACGCTGTTACAAATAACCAACCAAGGAATAGCCTTGTCCATAAGATCATGTGACTATATCTGTAGAATAATCTCCAGGAAGTAGCACTGCTGCAGGTCTGATACATCCCATAACTAGGTAGGTCAATGCTGATGGGATCAATATCGCCAAAGAGCTCTTCCTAGAGGTGGTACTACCAGCAGTATTGGGAATGTGTGTCCCCACCTGCAGCCCCACCAACATGGCGAGTATTATTGCCAATCTGATGAGATAAATTGTTACCTCATTGTACTCTTAACTTGCAATCCTTATGAAGGAAGTTTGACTTTCTCTTCATATCCTTTGCCCATTTTTCTGTAGTTTTGTTGGTTTTTTTCTCATCACTTTGTATGTATTCTTTCTATATAAAAATTATCCATTTTTCTGTATACTATGAGTTGCACATTTTTTCCTCAGTCTTTGATTATCATTGGCTTTGTTTATGGTGGGTTTTGCCATGCAGAAGTCTTCACCGTTTTTTTGTTGCTTCTGGGTTCTAAGTATATTTAGAATGGCTTTTCCCCTTCAGGACCATCAGCTTTTTTCTCATGGTGTTTTCTAGTATTCTCTGTAGCACCTTGACCGTTGATTCTGAACTTGGTCCACAGGCTCATCGCTGAGTTTAAGCGCCTGGGGTCGTCAGTTGTCTATGCCAACTTCAACCGCATCATCCTCTGCACGAAGAAGCGGCGGATTGATGACGCCATTGCTTACGTGGACTACATCACCAACAGGTGTTAGCGTTCATCATGCCTTTATGTTCTTATCTGATGCCATTTCCCCTCTGCTTTCTGTAACATTTCTCATAGCGTGGCTCTACCCATAACAAATTCTTTCTGCCTTTGGATTTGGGAAAAAGCCTTTATTTCACCTTAATTTTTGAAAGATACTTTTGCTAGGTATAGAATTGTAGGTGGATCTTTTTTGAAAGTCTTTTTTTTCCGGTGTCTTTTTTTCATTTCAAAGATGGTAGTTTTCATCTCTAGAAGTGTGGTTTGGGTCTTTTTATATATTTCTAGAGTCTACTTAACAAGTTGAATCTTTCCTCTAGCTTTTTGAACACATAGGATACAGTTATGATAACTGTTTTAATGTCCTCTTCTCATTCTAACGTCTGTATCAGCCCTGAATTGTTTTCAGTTGATAGGTTTTTCTCCTTATGTGCTGTGTTTCTCTGCTTCTTTGCAAACCTGGTGATAGCGGATTGGATGCCAGATGTTGTGCATCTTGCCTTGTCTGTTGGATACTTTTGCATTCCTGTAGATGTTTGTGCTTTATGTTATGTTACGTAGAAACAGTTTGACCTTTTGGGCACTTTTTTGAGATCTGCAGGCGGGGCCAGAGCAGTATTTTCTCTGGAACTCACTATCCCCATCATTGAGGCAGGACTTTTGTGAGCACAGCCCCAGTGCCCCGAGAGTTTGAGGCTGTCTGACAGGGTGAGAGCAGGCACTCTGGGGGTCCTTTGCCCAGCCTTGTGTGGGTTTCTCACACGCGCGTGATCCATGCTCTGCTGGATGTTTAAGGGTGAGCCTCAGAAGGTCTCCAGGTTCTCTACCTCTGTAGCTCTCGCCTCTCCTTCGCTCAACACCAGTCCCTGTTACCCCCTCCCAGCAAATGCAGAAGTCTCCTTGGTGTAATGTTTATCATTTTCCCTAGAAACTTTGAGGGGTGATACACTCTGAATCTACTTTAAATTCATTTTTAAATAAGTGGAGGGTAAGCAGATAGGCATAAAAGTAAAAGAAGGAAAATGGAGAAAAAGGGAAAAACTGTTGATTTCATTTAAGCAGTTTCTGTTTTGCTTCTTTTTAGCATCCATTCTAAAGAGATTTTCCATTCCTTGACGATTTCTTTCTCTCGATGCTGGGAATTTCTTCTCTGGATGGATCCCTGTAACTATGGTGGAATCAAAGGAAACGTTCCATCTAGCATTCACTGTGGACAGGTAAGAGGTAACTAGTCTTGGAGAGCTAAGCCTAGACTCTGAACGACTTTAGGGTCTGCATTCGTCCCGTGAGCACATGCTGGTGAACAGACCAAGTGCCCAGTGCAGTTCTAGGCCCCGGCCATGCAGCAGCAAACGAGAGAGTCCCTGCTCTCACGGGGTCTATGAGGGAGGAGGTCGTGAGCAAACAAACAAGCGGATGTACAACACAGCGTCAGCAATGACAAGGGCTCAGAATAAACACAAAGCAGGGTAAGGGCGGAGAGTGAGCCATGGGGGCAGGAGCTGGTCTAGTTGGGGAGGTTGAGGAGGCCTCTGACGGGGTGATGGGAAAGTAGAGACTGAAAGGAACAAGCGAGCAGGCTGTGCCAGCTGTTGCAGTGTGAGGCAACTGTAAGTTATAGGGCAGGGCGGGGCAGTGGTCACAGCTGGGGCAGAGAGCTGGCCTGAGCCAGGCCACTTGGGCTGAGGGCAATGATGGAGACTTGGCTTTTAATGATGGAGAGATTCTGAGCAGGGCCATGTCAGGGCCTGACTTCCACTTGGGCTCTATGTGGACAAAACTATAGGAGGTCAAGGCCTGAGTAGGAGCCCAGTTAGTGTCAGCCAAGGGGAGGATGCAGGACAGGGCAGAGTCAGGGAGGAGGACCCAAGTAGGTATTAAAGGTGGAGTGGACGTGCCAGTGGGATGAATGTGGAGTGATGCCCGGGAGCGTGGGCGTGATGCCTGGGCATGCGGGCTGTGTGTATGGGCCATGCCCGGGTGTGTGAACCCAGGTGTCTGTTATAAGATGGGTGGAACACGAGAGCAAGTGTTGGGGTGAGGGACCCATACTCGGCCAGGCGGTGTGACGTTTGCCACGCGTGACGTTTGCTCAAGGTGTGTAGGGTGGAGACTCGGAAGGTCAGGTGGTGGCAGGGGCATCTGAGGAGGGGCGAGAGTGGGCACTTGGAGTCGTCTGTGAGCCTGGCAGCTAGGGCTGGTGAGACCACCTCGGGGTGAGTGTGGGTTGAGAGGACTAAGCCCACCCCGGGGCAGGTCCCCATGGAGGAAGCTGCCAGCAAGTGGGGGAGCTGTGGGATGGGGCCTAAGGAATCAAAGGGAGAGCACCTCCAGAAGGAAGGAGCCATGCTGCTGAGACAGAGACGAAGGCTGCCCTTGGGTGCCGGGGTTCGGAGGTCTGTAGAGACCTCAGTGGGAGGAAGGGAGTGCAGGCAGTGTCAATGGATCAAGGGAAGGCAGTGATGGTTGCTGCTCTAAGGATGGCGGACGTCAGGGTTCACGTGTTGAAATAAAAGATGACATAGAGTGGGGAACTTGGTCAAGCAGGGGGTGTCCACCGTGGAGCCAGATCCGCAGTAGAACTGTCACATCCAAGGACTCCGACAGGAGAACGTCACCTGGGAATCACCCTTGATTCTACCTTCCTGGGAGGCAGGAGTCCAATGCTTTTAAAGTAGGTCCTCTGAAAAAGCAAGATGAGAACGACGGTCTGCCGTATACTGAGTGCTTCTGTGCACCAGGCATCCTGCATAAAGGACCTCGTTCTTAGAGCCGTCCTTCAGGAATCTCAATCAGGCTTGGGAATGAAATGACTGATGAGCGTCTCACTAGACAAATGGAATCAGATAGACCCCAGTTTTAAATGACTCCTCAGGTGCACTTCCCATGGTGTGATGCTGCTAGGGTGAAAACAGAGCTGAGATTGTCTTTGTATTATAGCCAGACTCTCAAAAAGTGGGCAGAGTGGAGGGGGAGGAGGAGGAGGAGGAAGAAGAACCTGAGGAGGAGGAACCTGAGGAGGAAGGTGCACAAGAGCCAGACGTGGAGGACTTGCTGGAAAACAACTGGAACATCTTGCAGTTTCTGCCGCAGGCAGCTTCCTGCCAGAGCTACTTCCTCATGATCGTTTCAGGTGAGCTGTCCCCGCCTAGCCATCGTGTCTGAGTCATGCAGAGGGAATGATGTGGTCCTGGTGCGTTTGCATTGCAAGAAGGTAAATAGTTGGGAAATCAGGCCTAGTGGGAATGTGCCCAGCGTTGGGGTTCCTGAGAGACACCTGGCTGCACACCACCCTGCAAGGTAGAGAGGAGAGCCTTGTCCTCTGCCTAGACCCTCAACCTCTCACAGAAGCCAGTGAGGATGGCTCTCCCTGGGTGTGTCACCAAAGGGTTCATAGTTTTGCCCCCAAGATTCGTGCATGTGCACATATAGGGACTAAAGATAAACCCCGAATAGAAAAGATTAGACATGTCCTGAATCAACTGCCCACTGGCTAGTCTTTGAGGCCCAACTTCCGGTGTAAGAAACTGCTATATTTGGGGCCGGCCCTGTGGCATGTGATTAAGTTTGGCACGCTCCACTTCAGCAGCCTGGGTTCACAGGTTCAGATCCTAGTCACGGACCTACACCACTTGTTATCCATGCTGTGGCTGCAACCCGTGTATAGATAAAAAGTGGAGGAAGACTGGCACAGATGTTAGCTCAGTGCTAATCTTCCTCAGCAAAAAAAACAAAGAGGGGAATTGGCAACAGATGTTAGCTCAGGGCTAATCTTCCCAGCAAGAAAAAAAGAAAACTGTATTTGATTTGGGTCTGAAGGTTTAGTTTTTACAAACCAAGTTGTCTAGGGTAATACACAAATGAAGCCTATAAATTAAACACCCCTTGTAATTCAGAGCCAATCATTGGAACAGAACAGTTAATGATGAGCATGTAAATTAAACCGTCAGTAGATAGACATACTTACACCCACGTGTATAGTGACAGGTGGTTTCATTTATGATTATTTTATATTTTTGTTTACTTGTCCTTGAGTCTTTCGCTTCCTTAAGCTCTCTTTGGATATGTGTGGGCCTGGTGGAGTTTTTCAAGAGATGTGCTGACCCTGGGAGTCTAGGGTTGTTTTGGTTTTGAGCCATTTTTTGTTACTGTCTAGTGTAGAGGTTCATGTTGCTTTATTGTATGGCACTCTCTCCAAGTATGAACTTGGCATCAGCAAGCGCCCTGCGTACTCCCATTTCTCTAATTGACTTTGGCTCATCTAAATGCAGCAGATAGAATCAGCACTAATATGACATTTCAGCCCATTCTGGCCGGCAATCTGACTAGCCACAGGGTCCCCCCAGATTCTGGGGTGTTCTAGGCATTGCTGACTCTCAAGGCCTGTGCCTGTCTTCTCTCTGCAGCATATATTGTGGCCGTGTACCACAGCATGAAGGAGGAGCTGAGGCGCAGTGCCCCAGGGAGCACCCCTGTGAGGAGGAGGGGGCCCAGCCAGCTCTCCCAGGAGGCCCAGGGGGCAGCTGGAGCCCTTCCTGGTGAGCACTCCTTTGTTGCATGAGGCCACTGCTGTGTGCCTGTGACCTGACCCTTCTGTGGTCCTCGGGGGATCCCCAACTCCAGGGCAGGGTCCCGAGTCCTTCTCCTGGCATCCTTATCACTGTGAAATGGGGAGCAGGCACCATATCCCTTCTCTTCCCAGGAATGATCACCTTCTCTCAAGATTATGTGGCAAATGAACTCACTCAGAACTTCTTCACCATCACTCAGAAGATTCAGAAGAAAGTCACGGGCTCTCGGAACTCGACCGAACTCTCAGAAATGTTTCCTGTCCTCCCTGGTTCTCACTTGCTGCTCAATAACCCTGCTCTGGAGTTCATCAAATATGTGTGCAAGGTGAGGATGCTACACGCGTGTGTGAGGTGAAGACTCACACTAATGTGTGGTGGCAAGGGTGCCAGGAGTAAGTCCCTCGATTTTCCAGGAGCCCTTGCTGCACCCCGTTCCACACAGCCAATGTGTGAGGCATCTGGGGCTCAGAGTGGACAAGACAGGCAGGACCCCTGTCCTTGTGGAGCCTGCACTCCAGTGAGGGAGACAACAAATCAGTGAGGGACAGGGGAACTGTGAGGTGGGCTTGGAGGGGCAGGGCAGGTGAGGAAGGCCCTCTGATGGGGCTTGAGTCTGAGACCCCAGTGGCTGAGAGGGTCTAACCATGTGTGGATCCCAGGAAAGAACGACGTCTAGGCAGAGGGGGTGCAAAGGCCCTGGAATGGGATGATCTAGGGGTGCTGGTGAAAGGCTGAGCAGGTGAGCAGTGAAATGACAGGTGCTCCTGGATCTTGGGCTAGTGGAAACCAGACAGAGCTCCCAAACATCCAGGCTGCTGTGGAACCTAAGAGGAGAGCTTGCTCGGATGCTAAATGCCTTTCTGGGAAAGGCAGGCTGAATCAACCGTGGGATAATGTTACCAGATAAGGACCTAGCAGGCGTCATCCCTCCCAGAGCACTTTACTGTCCATTACGTTACCTCCCGGCAGACTGCATCTCACAGCGATGGGATGCTCCAGGCTCCAGTGACTTCTGACTGTGATGAAAAAGCGGTTTGCTCTACCATATTAATTGCTCAGTGGACTTCAGAACTTTTTTAATTTACTTTTATTAAGGTATAATTTACACACAGTAAAATTCACCATTTTTAGTATGCATTCCGTGACTTTAGCAAAGGCACACAGGTGTGTATCCACCACCAGAGTCAGGATAGGGAACATTCTGTCACCCTCCAATGCCCCCACTCCTGGCACATGCTGACCTGTCTGTCCCTGTCCTATGTTTGTTTACTTTTTAAAATTTACATGCAGTAAGAGTCACTCTCTGGAGTGCAGTTGTTCGAGTTTTCACAGACGGGTAGAGCTGTGCCGCCAACAGCAAGGTACAGGCAGTCACGACCCAGGAGAATTTCCCTGTGCTGCCCCTTGTGGCTCCACCCCTCGTGTCACCCACAGCCCTGGAGCCACCGATTTGTCCTCTGTCCCTGCTTTGCGACCTGTCACAGAATATCATGTGTGTGGAATCGTGGATTGTGTAGCATTTTAGGTCTGGCTTCTTTCCCTTGGCAGAATGCGTCTGCGGTTCCTCTGTGTTGTTGCATGTTTCAGTGCTTCATTCCTTTCCAATGCGCAGTGTGCTCCATTGTGTGGAGGAACCACAGCTTTCTATTCGTGCACTGATTGAAGGACATTTGGGTTGTTTTCACTTTTTGATGATTACTAATAAAGCTGCTATAAACATTCTCATGTAGGTGTTTGTGTGAGCCTAGGTTTCATTTCTCTTAGGTAAAAACCCAGGAGGGAAATTGCCAAGTCATATGGCAAGTGCCTGTTTCTAAAGTGGCTGCTCTGTTTTGCATTCTCATCAGTAGTGTACAGTGTAACTGGAGTTCAGCTGCTCCCCATCCCCGCCAGCACTTGATATTTTCAGGATTTTAGCTGTTCAGATAGGTGTGTTGTGGTGTTTCATTATCTTTTAACTTGTATTCCCCTAATGCTGTTGATGCTGAGCGTTTTTCCATGTGCTTGTTTGCTGTCCATACGTCTTTGGTGAAATGTCCAAATCTTTTGCCCATTTTTAAAAATTGGGTTATTTTTCTTGAGTTGGAGGTTCCTCATATATTCTGAATACAAGTCCTTTGTAAGATTTGTGATTTCCAAATATTTCCTCCCAAATTTTGGCTTGTCTTCAAAATTCTCTTGCCAGTATTCTTCACTGAGCAGAAAATCTTAACTTTGATCTGATTTATCAGTTTTTTATGGGTTGAGCTTTTGGTGTCATAGCAAAGAAATCTTTGCTTTAACCAAGGTCACAAAGATTTTCTCTTACGTTTTATTCTACAAGTTTATAGTTTTAGGTTTTACATTTAGTCTGTGATCCATTGAGTTAATTTTTGTATAATGTGCATGTTATAGATTGAGGTTCATATTTCTGCATCAGCATATCCAATTATTCCAGCACTATTTGTTGAAAAGATTATCTTTTCTCTATTGAATCATGTTTGCACCTTTTTCAAAACTTAACCGGCCGTAGATGTGTGTGGGTCTGTTTCTGCATCTCCATCGATCTGTGTCTGTTCTCCAAAACCACACAGTCTTGATTTCTGTAACTATCAGTGAGTTTTGAAACCAGCTAGTGTGAATGCTTCAACTTTATTCTTTTTCAGAATTGTTTTGGCTATTCTAGTTCCTTTGCCTTTCCATATAAACTTTTGAGTCAGCATATCAGTTTCCGGAAAAAAAAAATCCTTCCAGAGTACTGATTGGAATAGTTTCGAATCTATAGATTAATTTAGGGAGAATGGACCTCTCAACGCTGGGGCTCCCAACCCATGAGCTGCTATCTCTTGCCATTTATTTAGGTCTTTAATTTCCTTCATCAGTGTTTTGAGGATTTCAGCATCTGAATGTCAGACATATTTGCACCTAAGGTTTTCATGTTTTTTGGTGCTATTGTAATGGCATTGATTTTTTTAAACTTCAATTTCTAATTGTTCATTGCTAGTGTATAGAAAATACATGGGTTTCATATACTGACCTTGTATCTTGCAACCTTGCAAATCTTATTAGTTCTAGTAGCTTTTTTGTAGATTGTTTGGGATTTTCCATGTAAACAGGTATCTGTGAATAGAGATGGTTTTTTTCCTCCTTTTCAATCTGTATGCCTTTTATTTGTTTTCCTTGCCTTAGAGCACTGGATAGGAATTCCAATATAGTGTTAAACATAAGTGGTCGGAGTGGGCATCCTTGCCTTGTTCCTGATCTTTGGGGGAAAGCATTAAGTATGATAGTAGCTGTAGATTGTTGAGGGGACGCCTCCAACCCATTGAGGAAGTTCCTTCCTAATTCTTGTTTCCTGAGAGTTTTAGTCATGAATAGATGTTAAATTTTGTCAAATGCTTTTTCTGTGTCAACTGAGATGATCATATTGTTTTACATTGTTTTGGGTCTTTTTGTTTTTTGCTGAGGAAGACTAGCCCAAGCTAACATCTGTTGCCAACTTTCCTCTCTTTTTGCTGAGGAAGGTTAGCCCTGAGCTAACATCTGTGCCAGTCTTGCTCTACTTTTTATTTATATGTGGGTCGCCGCCACAGCATGGCTGACGAGTGGTGCAGGTCCATGCCTGGGATCTGAACCTGCAAACCCGAGCCGCCAAAGTAGAGTGTGCCAAACTTAACCACTACGTCTCAGGGCTGGCCCCTGTTTTACACTGGTTTTTGAATGTTGATCCAGCTTTGCATTCCTAAGGTAAATCCCACTTGGTCCTGATGTATTATCCTTTTTATGTATTGATGGGTTCAATTTGCCGGTATTTTGTTGAGAATTTTTTAGTCTGCGTGCATGATGGCTGTTGGTCTGTTTTCTTGTACTGTCTTTGTCTGGTGTTGTTATCAGGATGATGGTAGCCTCATAAAATGAGTTAGGAGTGTTCTTCCTCTTGTGTTTTCTAGAAGATACTGTGTAGAATCAGTATTATTTCTGCCTCAATGTTTGGTAAATTTACCAGTGAAACCTCTCTTCATTTTTTTCTCTCTCTTTTAACTCAATCCATCTTTTTCCTATTTGCGTAGGAGATGTATATATTTTTAAACAAACCATATTATACTGCCCAACAGGCTGTCAATCTTCATTATATGTATTTGCAAATTCACCTACTTGCTCAAATTTACTTGTCTCACTGGCTAGGGTGGGCTTCAGATTCAACCATCAACACCCCTCCCACGGAAGCCTTCCAAGTGGTGTGTGGTTCTGTGCTGCTCTTGCATTGCGTGAGGACAGCAGCTTTAGGGGTGGAAGAGGCCCCTCTAAAAGATGTCAGTCCTGTTCTTTCCTCTTTAACAGACAGCAGGGTTAGGTGACTCACCTGTGGTTCTCTAGGCCCCACCGTGAGAGCCAGACTTCCAGTGCCGGCACCGCAGGCTCTAACACACTTGTGTCGTTGAGACTTTTCTAGGCTGGCCTGGGAATCCCTCCGCTGTGGAAGGTGGAAATCATCCACGTTACAAATGAGATTGTAAAGCTCCAGGAGACTTAGGGCTGCCTGTTAGTGAGGACAAAGGAGACAGTTAGGATGACAGGTGGAGCAAACTGAAGTGTGTCTCAGTCCCCTGGAGCAGACGACCACCCGAGACCAGGGCGCAGGGCAGGGCCTCCACCCATGTGGCCCGGTGTTGGGGGACTGCTGATGTAGAAGAGGCGGCTCTCCCCTCTGACACTTCTGACGGGATAAGGAAGTGATGAGATGATGCTGAGAAACTGGAGCTTAAAGAGTCAGCTGCAGGGTTTTCCGGTCCAGACAGAACAGCAGAGCCAGCCCAGGAGCTGGCCCTGACGTGGGCTCTGTTCTCTGCAGGTCCTGTCTCTGGACACAAACATCACAAACCAGGTGAACAAGCTGAACCGGGACCTGCTCCGCCTGGTGGACGTCGGCGAGTTCTCAGAGGAGGCCCAATTCCAAGACCCCTGCCGCTCCTACGTGCTCCCTGAGGTCATCTGCCACAGCTGTAACTTCTGCCGAGACTTGGACTTGTGCAAAGACCCTTCTTTCTCTCAGGTGGGCCACTTCCCACAGGCCCCTCACTGGTAGGGTCTGAACATCCAGGCCTCAGGTGATAAAGAGAGGTCCTGCAGCGCCTCCTCTCAAGTGACCCACCTCGAGAGCCCCTGCCAGCTTTGATGTGAATTAGAAACAGGCACCCTTTTTTTAAGCCACTCAACTGCCATACACCAGAACACTATCCTGAAGGCATGTGAGTGGTGATAATGGTGGTGTGAGTGTGCTGTGGAGCTGTGGGTCTGCAGCCACACGCGGTAACGCACCTCTCACCCGAGACCCCTCCTCTCTCCAGTCCCTTCTCAATGCTGGGGTCTTCTCAGCTGGTGTGGAAACGTGGCTGAGGAAGGCTGAGCAGAGGGGTGACCTGATCTCTTTTCTTCTCTGCCTAGGATGGGGCCGTGTTGCCTCAGTGGCTCTGCTCCAACTGTCAGATCGCCTATGACTCGTCAGTCATCGAGATGGCCCTGGTGGAAGCCCTGCAGAAGAAGCTGATGGCCTTCACTCTGCAGGACCTGGTGGGCAGTAGGGCCCAGTACTGGGGGGCTTTGCTCCACCCCAGCCTACCCCTCCATTTGACAGAGGGTTTCTTGATAAGCGATTTGCACCCATGGGCAGTTAGGGGTGTACCAGGTCTCAAGTCATTACCTGGTCTTCTGAGGTGACCCCCTCTTGGGTCAGGCCTCGTCCACAAGCCCAGTTGACTCATTCTTACAGCATTTATTGGGCACCTACAGAGGCCAAGTGCTGGCTTCATGGACCTTTCATTCTAGTGGAGGGAGATAGACAGTAAAGAGGATAGTGTGTAAGTGGTGGTAAGTGTAAAGAGAACAAACAGGGAGTGTGTGTGTATGTGAGAAAGAGGGAGGTATTCACCATTAGGTGGAGGGGCAGTCTCACTGAGAGGGGACATCTCAGCAAAGACCTGAGGGAGGTGTTGGGGTCTGGGCAGAGAACAGCGGTGCCCGGTGGGACCGGGGAGCCCCAGGGAGTGTGTAGGGGTGAGGGAGCCCCTGGGACTCAGAGTCAAGGGTGAGGTGCCCACTCAGGGTGCTGGGAAGCAGCCGGCTTGTTTGGATGAAGCCTGTTACAAAGTCTTGAATTTTATTCATAGTTGAGGTAAAGGCCATGGGGACCAGGGAGGGCCCGTTGGGTGCGTTCACTGAGTGACTAGCTGGCACTGGCCTGGGTAGGGAAGGCTCCTGACCAGGGCTGCTCCTTGTTTCAGATCTGCCTGAAGTGCCGGGGTGTGAAGGAGACCAACATGCCTGTGTACTGTGACTGTGCCGGGGGCTTCACCCTCACCATCCACACTAAGGTGAGGGCTCCCATGGGCAGTGACCCTGCTGCCCCTTTTCCCATTTGCCCTGTCTGACCCTTGCCCATATCTGCTTTTCTCCCTACACGCCCAGGCCTCAGCCTTGCGTCCTTGCACCTCCTCTGGGACTGGGTCTCACTGCAACTGGTCATGTCTACAGGTCTTCATGGAGCAGATTGGAATCTTCCGGAACATTGCCCAGCACTATGGCATGTCGTATCTCATGGAGTCTCTGGAGTGGCTGCTGCAGAAGAACCCCCAGCTGGGCCATTAGCAAGCCGAGCAGTGTCCTGACTTCCCAAACTCATCACCACATCTAGGACCCGGCACCAAGGAAAACAATCCTCAGAGAGCTTTTGGGGAGTGGGTCATGCAGGCCAGAAGAAGCACGGACCAGCCAGAGCAGGAAGTGGCTTTGCCTCCAAGTTCCATGGGTCCCCCAGGCTTGGTCAGGGCAGGCCACTGTGGGCCCAAGAAACGTCTCCAGCGAGGGATTGTTTCCCACTAAGTAAACTGTGTGGCCTCTGCTGCTGCTGCACAGCCCTCCCCGCAGCCCCTGCCCTTCCCACCCTCTTCTCTGCGACCCCAAGGTGCCCTTGGGGGTCGTCTGTTAGAGACGAATCTCTGAGGGTGGCTGGAGGCCAGACCAGGGTGAGGTGACACCCACGTGGGAGTCTGCAGCCCCTGCTCTCTAGTCACTTCTTACCACAGAGAAATGCTGTCCTGCAGCCTCACGCCAGCAGGATGTGGGCCAGTTCCAGGGAATCCACACCTGATCCTGTGGGGACCCGGGTGTCTTTCCTATAAGTTTCTGGGACTTGGGCTTCTTTGTGGAGACTTCCCAATCAAAGCAGAGTCTGTGAGGGTGTCTGCATCACAGCGCAATTACCTTGTCTGCAGCAGTGAGGCCCAGAATCTGGGTATGGGTTGGGGGGGCCCAGGAGGAGGAGGGTCTCAGACCTGGGCTTCTCACACCAGGGCTTGGCCACAGCCGTGGGCCGGCCCAAGTGTGGCACCCCTGCCCTCGGAACCTGTGTGTGCTGTGAGGAAGGCCCACCCTGGCCCACTCCACTCTCTGACTGCAGCAGGGAGCCTGTGGGCCCAGGGGGAGGCAGACGCACACCAGTTATCACGAACTTTAACATCATATGTTAGCACCTGGATTTTAGGAAAATATTTCTTTACCAACGAGATTTTAAGTTCGTTCCTTCAGCTCTGAGGGGTTGGGGTGGGAGGGGGAAAACAGCAACAGCAACTTTGTCAGGTTTGAGGCAGTTCTGTTCTTGCTTCTCAGCCTCAGGGATCTGTCCAAGACCTCTGACCCCATGAGCCTGCCCGACCTCCAACGGCTGAGCAGGGCACCCAGGCTCAGGGTTTGCAGTCCGAGGCAAAGAGGGTCTGTTAGGGCTGTGGCCCCTTTAAAATGGGACACATACAGCAGCTTATTCAGAGAGCCCTGTCGCTGCACAGAAACGTGGGACCACATGCTCACCTGGCTCTCCCTCTGGTGGGGGCTGGGAGAGGGGAATGGGCAGGCTGGGGAGTCTGCTTTCCCGAGACCTTCGGAAGCCTTTGCTGAGCACTTGCTTCAGCGTCCATCCTGTCGTCAGCCCCAAGACATAAGACCAACTCTGTGTACCTCACTTTTAACTAACTGCGACTAGAAGCAGAAAAAGAAAAATGGCCAAATTGGCAAGGCAACAAATGTTAAATGTGAACCATAAACTCAAACCCCAAACAGGTACCTCACGGGAAGCCCCTGGTATGCTGGGGAGCCACACTGTTGGCTCTGAGCCTGGTTTAAATTCATCCTTGCTGTTTAATTTTTCTGAGCATCACTCAGTTACACTTCGAGTTTTATGTTTCTTGAGGTTTTTACTGTGTGCATGTTTGTGCAAGGCGCCTCGGTCTCTGGAAGGAAGGAAGACTAAATAGCTAACGTCTGCCCATCCGGGCGCGTTGGTCCCTGGGCACCGCTCGCCGGGTGCATCCAGGCCCAGTGGCCACAAGAAACCTGATGCTGCCTGGAAGGTGGACGGAGCCCTCAGCCCCCAGATGGAGGTCAAATCAAATTAGGGCCGGTGGGGAGGAGGACGTAAACGAGGCTTCCTGGAAGTGAAGCTGACGTCCCAGGGGAGTATGGAGGGGCACAGAGATGGGGCCGGGTGTGTACCTCCCCTGAACACTGCACTGCAGTCCCTGCAGCAGGACCGGGGGGTACCGGGCGCCCAGCCATTTCTGCAGCTCCCAGCTGTTCCCTCAGAGGCCAGTTTAGGGACTGGGGGCATTTGGGGCCAGTGGAGGGCCCCAGGGTCACTTTCATGTTTAGGAATGGGAAACCTGAGCCCCTGGCTCTGATTCTTGAGCTGCAGCGCAGCCCCAACTGGAAAAGCCAGTTTCTCCAAAACTAGAGCTGGGTCTCTGAGCCAGAGCCTGAGGAAGGTGACAGATGCAGCCGGTGTCGCAAGGACTGAAGGGTCTGCAGAGGTGGCTGGGTGGGGTCTTCCTTGTGTTTGCTGGCTCCAGCCAGTAGTGCCAGCCCACTTGGCAGGTGTGAGCAAGTGGGGTGGCCAGCTCTGGCTACCTGCCAACATTCAGATGGGATCCCGGGGCTGGTGTGGGGTCTGAACCCTCCTTACCCCTGACCTTGGGAGTGATGAGATCACAGGTTGGATGATCTTTGTGAGGTACTGGGAGCGTGCCGCCTCAGACCTGCACACTTGCCATAGCTGTGGGATAAACCACTGTCCAGCCAAGTTCTGGTGCACATCAGAGCAGGGCCTGGCCAGACAGGCACCAGGTGGAGCCACTAAATGTAATCACCATTGTAGCATCCAAGGATGCAGTAACCAGATTACCCGCAGGCCTGACATGGCTGGTGCCAGCACCCCACACTCCTCTGACCTTGTCCTGCCCTGTCCATACCCTTTGCCCAGCACCAGATTCCTGCTCCCGCCTGTGCCCTCGTTTTAGGTCTCAGAACCTGGATGGGTGTTCGGGTTTAAGAGCCAGTGAAACCTAAGCTTTCTTTGAATACAGCTCTCATCTCCCTCCTGGTTTTCCTCCTCGAGAGTCACAACTATCCTTTTCCCATGTTTTGAGCTTTGAGGTCTGGGATGACCCCTGCAGGAAGCTGGTAAATGTACTAACAGGTGGATGCTGGGATGAGTCCTGGGGTCTTCCTCGTGTACTTGGCCTCTGTCCCCCACTTCCAGTGGCCCCCTTGTCAGACATGACTGTAACCTGGCCAGGTGTGGGGGGCAGCAGGCATGCCTGCCCCTTTTGCACCCAGGCTGGTTAGAGGGGAGATAGCAAGGATGGGGACCCACGACTGCACATTTGTCTTCAGGGCCTCAAGATGCTCTTCCCCAAAAATGAGGCCAAAGGTTCTGGTCACAGGTTTATTTGGTTCTGGACGTGATTTTTTAGCAAAGGGTCTGAGCAGGGGTGGGTGGGCCCCTTCCCAGTGTTCCCAGGCTGAGTGGATGGGGAAGGGCCAAGAGCCTGCGGGAAGGTCAGCCAGGAGGAGGAGGCAGGAACTTGCCCCTCTCTACAGGCTGGGAATGTTGGGGGCCCCCTGACTGCCCCCTTCCTGTTAGCCCACTGCCTGGTTGCATGGGCATCCTTGGTTCCCGGTTTCGTGGAGACATGGGGTGCATAGGCAGGGCCCCAGGTCTGCTGTGTGAGTCTGAGCTGGGGGCTGTGTCTTGGAGCTGCAGACTTCAGGGGCCTGCCAGGCCCAGGTGTTCAGTGCAGCATGATGGAAGGTGGAGGTCCGGCTCAGAGCTGGGCCAAACCTCGAGGGTCCATGAGTGCAGGGTCCTGTTGGGAATGCTTGGAGGCACAAAGCTCTGGTCCTGCACTCTGCTCGGGAGCATCCACCATCTGCTCGGAGGGGGTAAATGTGGGGCGAGGCTGTGGGGGCAGGGCGGCCAGGGCCTGGCTTGGCCCCTTGTCCTGCGGTCTGCCCGCCCAGCCTGGTTCTGCAGAGCCAGGACAGGGTGGAGGAGGGGCCTGGCCCAAAACAAAGGCCAAGGTCACCGGCCAGCTACCTGAGGAGTGCCTTGGTGTACACACCTTGTCGAATTTCTTATGGCTGTAGATCTTGTTTTTGTTCATGAATGTTAGCAAGATCCAGTCGCACAGGAAAGAGCCCTGAGGCCAGCAAGACCGATCGATGCGTAAGGGCCAGGCAGGCTCCCATGCTCCTACCCCCAAACCCCATTGAGCATTCCTTACCACCCCGATGGAGGTCAGCGCTGTGGCCAGATTAATGATGGTGGGAATCAGGCTGAACTTCCCTGCCTGGGAAGAAGACGCTGCCTTAGGCGGCTGGGTCTGGGAGAAATGGGGCCCAAGGGAGGGGTGGGGAGATGGAGGCAATGCCAGCTCAGTCCTGGCCAGCTGAATCCCAGGTGGGCAGGGCAGGCGGGCTTACCTGTCCGTGCACAATGACGTCGATGCGGATCCCATAGGCTTTGATGAGTGTGCGGGCAGTGCTGCCGTTTACCTTGTAATACTTGGCAAACCTGGGGCGGAATGACCCGATGCCGGAGCCCTGGCTGCCCGACCCTGAGGAGTATGGCCACCCGTCGCCCAAGGGGGGCAGCTCCAAGACTCCACTGACGGCTGGCACCTTTGCCTTTGGCCTGCCCTGTGAGCTCCTGGAGCTGCCACAACCCCGGCAGACAAGGACTCAGGCGTCCCAAGGCCAAGGTACCTGAAGTTGTAGCCAGATGAGGCTGGGATATGCTTGGGGTCGAGCCTCCGAAAGGAGTACTTGGGGTTGCACTTCAGTGGTGAAAGGTCCAGGTCACAGTCCCAGTTGATAATGACCCCAATGACGCCACCCTGCCCAGAAGTGGACACAGACTGGTCAGGGAGGGCACACAGAAGACCCTTAAGAGCCTTGGGGGCCACCCTGAGGCTGTGCGTGGGGTGTGGTTAGGATACCCGGGGCAGCTCAGGGCCGAGAGCCAGCGGGGCTTGGTGAATGTCCCCCTTCCAAAGTATAAGGGGATGCTAGTGGCCAGCCATGTGACCAGGAGTCAATAATTTAGTAGGAGCCATGCACACCCACATGGGTTGGCCGGTCATGTTTCTCTTCCTGTGCCCAAGCAGGTCCAGGGCTGGCCAAGACTGCAAAGGGACTCGGCTGTGCAGGTAGGGTGTGAAGGTAGGAGCCAGGACTGGAAGGAGAGCTAGCTCTCCCTCTCCCTCACCGCCCCCTCACCGTGTGTGCCAGCTCCGTGAAGTTTTCCCCTGCCTGCTCCACTATGAAGCCCAGCTTGAAAATGGGGCAGTAGAGATCCGAGACCTCATGGAATGTGCAGCGTTTCAGGTAGCCATCCTTCCGGTTCTCAATGTTGCCCCTAAGGATAGGGCCCAGCAGCATCAGGTGGGGAGGGGGCAGAAGCTGCATCCCCTCTCAACAGTGCATTCCCAGGAGGAGCTCCCATTCCCAGCCTGACCCATCACCACCTCCTGCTAGCTCTTACTTAGAGAACTGGAATTTGGGGTAGTGGATGCTGTTCTTGATGAGGATGGTGAAATTTGGGGCCATCTTACCGAGGAATTGGCTGAGGAGGCACAGACCGGGTGTTTAGTCTCCCCTCGCCCTGCACTGCTCCCATCCCCACTCCACCCCCACTCCCAGCAGCCCCGGCCGGCTGTGGTCAATAAGCAGAAAGGAACAAGGCAGACTCGCGCTGGGGTGGAAGCTGGGTCCCAGGTGGGGTAGGGGGCACTGGGCGCGCACACCTGACAGCGGCCCCGTCTTCCACCGGGCACCAGGCGGACACCTCACAGGTCTGGGAGGCCCCGTGGTAGTAGGGGACGCAGCGCCCAGTCCGCACGCCTGCAGCGGACACCGCTCAGGTGTGAGGCACCCCCGGGCTCGCTCGGCCCCCCACCCCCCGCCGCTGGCATACACTGACCATTTCCTAGCATGTCCAGCTGTCCAGCCACGCAGTCTTCGTCCGAGTCGCAGGTGGCGTTGTTGACTCTCATACTCTAGGGAGGAGAGAGCTCGGTCAGGGCCCACACTCTGCTCCAAGCACAGCTCGGGCCGCGCAGCCCACCAGGCAGGACCCTCCCTCCAGCCCAGCTCTGCCTCGGACCCGCCTCACCTCCGGGCAGGTTCCGAGCGTCTGCAAGCGGGTGAGCTCGATCCTGGTGATGATGCTGAACACGCTGCCCCCCTGGGCCCAGAAAGAGGGGACGGTCGGCCGGCGGGGACAGCTCGGCCCCCCTCCGCCCCACCCTGGGAGAGCGGGGCGTGGGCGCACCTCGGGGGGCTTCACGTACTCCTCCACGTCCCACACTTTGTGCTCGGACGAGGTGATGCCCTTCACCTTGGTGATGACGGAGCTTTCGGGGCCCGTCTCGCTGTCCTGGTAGCCCTTCTGCACGATGAACACGTACCTGTGGGGCGGGCAGCGCCGGCTCTGGGGAGACCCCGGGACGGCTCGGCGGGGCCGGGGCTGCGTCACCGCCTCTCGGCGGCCCGGGCGGCTCTGGGCGACCCCGCGTTCTCGGCCCCCTGAGCCCCGGCGGCCGCTCGATTCTTTTCGGCCCCAGCCCAGAGCCGCCCCCTCCCCGCGGGCACCGTGCGCGCCCCTCCCGCGCCCCTCCGGCGGGGCCCCCGGCACCCCCGGCCCGCGCGCCCACCACACGAAGTAGAGCAGGATGAGCAGCTGCACGGCGCGGTACACGACGCCGAGGCGCCGGTTCTTCACCACGATCACCTTGGGAGTCTCGTAGTCCCAGAACGCGGACCAGCAGCCCCGGGCCAGGCGCCGGGCCGTCCCCGCGGTGGGCTTGGGCTGCGCGGCCGCCATGGCCCCGCCGCGCGGAACTCGGGAGGGCCGGGCCGCGGCAGCACCCACGGCCTGGGGGCTGGCGGGGGGCTCCGGGGCGCCGCCTCCACGGGCGTGGCCTCGCGCGCCCCGCCCAGCCCCGCCCCGCCCCGCCCCGCCTCGAGTGCGTCCCCCCCAGGTCGGGTCCCCGGCGCGCGGGGGTGCAAGGCGAGGACACCCAGCGCACCTGGCAGGTGTCGTCAGGTGGGGCCCCGAGCGCGGGGATGCTGCTCCGGGGGGCGTGAGGAGGGACCGAGGCCCGCGCGTCCCCGGGGGAGGACACCGTGAGTCCGGGCGAGGTGCGGCGAGGGCGCGCTTCCTTAAAATGCGGGAGGAAGACGCGGCCCAGCGCCGGCCACCTCGGCGTCGCTACGGGTGTCTGATGGGCGGCGCGCGCTAACCCGAAGGGCGATTCTATTTGGATGTTTTTTCCAGCTTTGTTGAGATACAATCGACTTGTAACTGTGTGAGTTTAAAGTGTATGGGATGACTTCCGAGGGGCCGTCCTTGACTCCTGCCCGCCGTTCGCCAAAGCTCAGCAAAGGCACCCCTGCCCCGGGTTCCGACAAAACCCAGGACCCTTTCTTTGCCCAGACGGGCCTCCTGTTTTCATCCAGACACGTCGGAGCCGCTCGGCTCTGCGCCTTCCTCTCCCAGGACTTCGGCAGTGGCTCCCAGCTCTATGCTTTTATCCACTTCCACCTGTTTCATTTTTCTTTGCCACCTGAAGATTGTTTTTTTGTTTTTTAAAAGATTTTATTTTTTCCTTTTTCTCCCCAAAGCCCCCAGTACATAGTTATGTACTTTTAGTTGTGGGTCCTTCCAGCTGTGGCATGTAGGACACCACCTCAGCATGGCCTGGTGAGTGGTGCCATGTCCGCGCCCAGGATCCAAACCAGCGAAACCCTGGGCCGCCGCCGCAGAACGCACGAACTTAACCACTCAGCCATGGGGCCGGCCCCTTAGCGGTTATATTTAGATTGTTGATCCATTTTGAGTTAATTTTGCATGTGGTATGAGGTAGGGGTCCAACTTTATTCTTTTGCATGTGAATATCCAGTTGTCCCAGCACCATTTGTTGAAGAAACTATTCTTTACCCATTGAAGGGTCTGTCACCCATGTTGAAAATTAATTGGTCATAGACATAGAGTTTATTTCTGGACTTTCTGTTCTATTCCACTGTTCTATGTGTATACCCTTATGCCAGCACGACTGTTTTGGTAACTGTAGATTTGTAGAAAGCTTTGAAATTGGGACATGTGAGTCTTCCAACTTTGTTCTTCTTTTTCTATACTGTTTTGGTTAATCAGTGCTCCCTGCAATTCCAAGTGGATTTAAAGGTCAGCATTATCATTTCTGCAGAAAAGGCCATTGGAATTTTGGTGGAGAGTGCACTGAATCTGTAGTCTCCTTTGGTGGAATTGCCATCTTAGCAATATTAAGGCTTCCAATCCACGGACATGGGATGCCATTCTGTTTATTTACATCTTCTTTAATTTCTTTCAGCAATGTTTTGTCACTTTTAGTATACAACTCTTTTACCTCCTTAGTTAAATCTGTTCCTAGGTATTTTATTCTTTTGGATGCTGTCGTACAGAGAATTATTTTTTTTTCCTTTTTAAAAATAATAATTAATTAATTAATTTTTTTTTTCTTTTTGAGGAAGATTAGCCCTGAGCTAACATCTGCTGCCAATCCTCCTCTTTTTGCTAAGGAAGACTGGCCCTGAGCTAACATCCGTGCCCATCTTCCTCCACTTTATATTTGAGACACCTACCACAGCATGGCTTGCCAAGTGGTGCCACGTCCGCACCCGGGATCTGAACCCATGAACCCCAGGCCGCTGAAGTGGAATGTGCGCACTTAAGCACTGCGCCACCAGGCCGGCGCAAGAGAATTATTTTCTTAATTTCATTTTCTGATTGTTCATTGAGGGGTATAGAATTGCAACTGATTTTTGTGGATTGATCTTCAACCCTACTGCTTTGCTGAATTCATTTATTAGCTAGTAGTTTTCTTGTGGATTCCTTGGGGTTTTCTATATTTAAGATCCTGTCATCTGCAAACAGAAACAATTTTATTTTTTACTTTCTGATTTGGATGCCTTTTACTTCTTTTTCTGCCTGATTGTCCTGGCTAGAACTTTCAGTACGATGTTGGATGGCAGTGGGGAAAGCAGTCATCTTTGTCGTATTTCTGATCTGAGGGGAAAGCTTTCAATCTTTCATCATTGAGTATGATGTTAGCTGTGACTTTTTTATAAATTTCCTTTATCTTGTTGAAGAAGTTCCTATCTTTTCCTACTTTTCTAAGTGTTATCATGAAAGGGTCTTGCATTTTGTCAAAAAAAATGTGTGCATCAGTTGAGATAATCATGCATTTTTTTAACCTTCATTCTATTAATGTGGTGTCTTGCATTGTTTGATTTTCATTATTGAACCACCCTTTCATTCTTGGAATAATTCCAACTTGGTCATGATGTATGATCTTTTTAATATGCTATTGGATTTAGTTTCTAATATTGAGCATTTTTGCATCTATATTCGTAAGGGCTATTGGACTGCAGTTTTCTTTTCTTGTGGGGTCTTTGTTTGGCTTTGCTATCAGGATAATCCTGGCCTCAGAGAATGAGTTAGAATGAGTTCCTTCCTCCTCAATTTCTTTGGAAGAATTTGAGAAGGATTGGTGTTAATTCTTCTTTAAATGTTAACTTTTAAAAGTTAGAAGAGGAGGGAACACATCCCAACTCATTCTATGAAGTTAGTATTACCCTGGGAGAAAACAGAAAACAGAGACATCACAAGAACAGACCAATATTCCCTATAAACATAGATGCCAAAATTCTCAACAAAACATTAGCAGACCAAAAGCTTAATTTAATATCCCAAAATTAATAGTGTCAAATACCATATTAACAAAATAAAGGATAAAAACTGCGTGATCATCTCAGTAGATTCAGAAAAAGAATTTGACAAAATCCAACACCCTTTCATGATAAAAACACTCAACAAACTGGGAATAGAAAGGAACTTTCTTAACCTGGGACAGAGCATCTACGAAACACCCACAGCTTACATCATTCCTAATGGTGACAAACATGAGTGCTTTCTCCCTAAGATCAGGAATAAGACAAGGATGGCCTCTTGTCGCTTCTTTTCAATATTGTTCTGGAGGTTCTAGCCAAGGAAAATAGCAGGAAATTGGAAAAAATTGGAAAGAAAGAAATAAAACTATCTCTGTCTGCAGATAAAAGGATATTGTAGATAGAAAATCCTAAGGAATCCATTAAAAACTATTAGAACTAGTAAACAAGTTCAGCAAGTTTGTAGGATACAAGATCAATATGCAAAAATCAGTTATATTTACAAGACTTGCAATGAACAATCTGAAAAATTAAGAAAACAATTCCATTTACAATAGTATCCAAAAGAGTAAAATACTTACGAATAAATTTAACAAAAGTAGTGTACATCTTGTCCCCTGAAATATATAAAGCATGTTTTTAATTCAAGAAGATATTAGTAAATGGGAAGACATTCCGTGTTTATAGATTGGAAGGCCTAACGTTGTTAAAATAGCCATCCTTTCCAAATTTATCTACAGCCTCGGGACAACTCTTATCAAAATCTTAGGTGGCTTCTTTGCAGAAATAGATAAGCTGATCCTAAAATTCATACGGAAATGCAAGGGACTCTGAGTAGCCAAAACAATCTTGAAAAAGAAAAGCAAATCTGGAGGACTCACACTTCCAAATTCGAGCCCTGCCACAAAGCTACACAGTTACCGCAGGACCCAGTAATTCTGCTCCCATTTACTGGCATAAGGATAGAAATAAAATATAAATATGTAAAATACAATAAAAGTAATTGATTTTTGAGAATGCTACTAAAATGATTCAATGGGGAAAGAGTAGTATTTCAACAAATGGTGCTGGGACGACTGTGCATCCACATGCAAGAGGATGAAGTTGGACCCCTACTTCACGCCATACACAAAAATTAATTCGAAATGCACCAAAGACCTAAATCTAACAGCTAAACCCATAAACTCGTAGAAGAAAACATAGAAGTAAATATTTGTGGCCTTAGATTTGGCAATGGATTTTTTTAAATGACAACAAAAGTATAAGCAAAAAAAGAAAACATAGATAAATTGGACTTCACCAAAATTTAAAGCTTCTGCATGTCAAAGGTCACCATCAAGGAAGTGAAAAGACAGCCCACAGAATGGGAGAAAATACTGGCAAATCGTATATATGATAAGGGACTTGTATTTAAAAAACTCTTACAACTCAACAATAAAATGACCAAAAAACAATTTAAAAAACGGGCAAAGGATCTGAATAGAATTTTTTTCAAAGAAGATATACAAATGGCCAGTAAGTACATGAAATATACTCAACATTAACAAAAGGATCAGTTTTGCAAAAAGGCAATGAGGACTTGCAGGGGTTGTGGTTAGAGCATTAAAAAATCTTCTGGGGCCCAAATTGTGATTCTGTTAGATAAACTGGAAGGGAATGTGCTCATCCGTAAGACCAAATGGAGGGAACACTGTGCGACTCAGAGCAGAACACAGAGCTGGGGGCGTGAGGGAGAAGCAGCGATGCAGAGGGCAGACCCTGGCCTGAGTCACAGGGTCAAGAAAGAAGGTGAGCAGGGGAGCTGGGAGGAATAATTGGAAGAAATTGTCTGATTTGAACAAGACTTGCCTCTGTAGGTTGGTGTGACTTGTTGGGGTCCTGGCAGGATGACTTTAAGAAAAGGTACACACCGGGGGCTGGCCCCGTGGCTGGGTGGTTAAGTTCACACGCTCCACTTCAGTGGCCCAGGGTTTTGCTGGTTTGGATCCTGGGTGCCGACGTGGCACTGCTCATCAAGCCATGTTGAGGTGGCGTCCCACATGCCACAACTAGAAGGACCCACAACTAAAAATATACAACTATGTGCTGGTGGGATTTGGGGAGAAAAAAGAAGAAAAAAAAAGAAGAAGATTGGCAACAGTTGTTAGCTCAGGTGCCAATCTTTAAAAAAAAAAAGAAAAGGAAAGGTACACACCTAAAAGTCTGGGTGAGATATCTGAATTCCAGTGAAGAAAAACCCACACCAACCGGGAGCATTTGTCCACACTGCAGGTTACTTTCCTCCTGTGGGGAAGCCCTGCCCTGTGAGCAGGGCTGTTATCTGTGCAGACTTGGAGTGTTTTCATTATCTTTTCTCAGAAGAAAAGGTATGCCGTGTAGTCTCAGGTTTGTCCAAGAATTTAATGATTTATTTTATTTTATTTTTATATTTATTATATATGTTTTATATTTTATACACAAATAATATATATATATATATATTTTTTTTTTTAAGATTTTATTTTTTCCTTTTTCTCCCCAAAGCCCTCCGGTACATAGTTGTATATTCTTGTCGTGGGTCCTTCTAGTTGTGGCAGGTGGGACGCTGCCTCAGCGTGGTTTGATGAGCAGTGCCACGTCCGCGCCCAGGATTCGAACCAACGAAACACTGGGCTGCCTGCAGCGGAGCGTGTGAACTTAACCACTCAGCCATGGGGCCAGCCCCCACAAATAATATATATTTTATGTATTTATATGGAATATTTTATATTTTATACAAAATATTATATATATATTTTATGTATTTTTATACATATTATTTTTATATTTATTTCTCTTTTATTTCTTTTATTGTTTGGGGTGAGTCTTCTGCCCTGTATCCATGGGAGTATACGCTGGATGCCAAGGGGATCTTGAGTGTCTGGGGAGGCAACGTGCATTATGGGGGTCCATCCTGGGACTCCGGATCTCTCAAATTCAGTGTGGAGTGTGTGTCTGACTGGTTTGGGAGACCCCAAACGCTTATTGTGAAGGTCAGAGAAGGTGTCTCGAAGCCTGCTGGAAGGAAAATGAAGGAATCAAGGGAAAGCTCCTGATGTGAACTCTCTAGGCTGGGAGAAGGAGAGTGCCCAGCCACAGAATTTGTGCTGACGGCTAAAGTGTCAATTAAAATCTGTGTAAAATTTGTGTAAATACATTTAAATAGCTTAAGGAAATTAGTCTTAGCAGGACTGAATCTCATAACGGTTTTTTACTTAAGGTATTTTACAAGTGAAAAAATTAAGTTATTCAACTGAATTGTAAAACCTTTGGTTCAAAGGAAATATTACTCTCTGCTGAGAATAGAATAAAAAATGTATCTATAAATAACAATGTAAAACAACCAAGTTACAAGCAAAAGTTCAAATAGGTTTCCTGTTTGAAACAGCTTTATTGAGATAAAATTCACATGCCATACAAATCACTCATTTAGAGCATGCAATTAATTGTTTTTAGCATATTCACAGGGTTGTGCAAACATCACCTCGGTCTAATTTTAGAACATTTTCATCACCCCTAGAAGAAACCCCACACGTGCTCCCAGCCTCCCTGGCGCTCCTCCCCCTGCCTGCTCTCCCTGAGCACAAGCATCCGTCTGTCGTGCTCCTCTGGTTTCAGTGGATGGCTCTCAAACCCAACGCCACAGCTCAGATGACTCTTGGTCTTCCGCCTCCTCCCCCCGCACACTGACCCCAGCTGCCTCAGAGACTCCTCCCTGGTGATGCAGTGGAATGGTGCTGCCCCACTCCTGGGCTAGGCCACAGAGCCTCTCAGACCCCCCAGGACTCTGGAACACCTGTGGGGGCAGCCAGCCCTGAGGAGGGGCGTCGGCCACCCCGAGGCTGCCGTGCTGTGAGGAAGCCGTGTGGGGAGAGAGGCTGCGCTCCAGCCGTCCCAGCCATCCCTGGCGGAGGATGCGTGGTGAAGGAGCTGTCTTGGACCCTCAGCCCAGTTGACAGCCCACCTAATGGCAACTTTCGGCAGCCCAACCACCATCTGACAGCCCTTGCTGAGTGACTCTGAGTGAAAACTGCCCCTCTGAGCCCAGTCAAACCACAGGACCTGAGAGATCATAACTAAATGTCCTTTCAGGCTGCTGAGTTTTGGAGCCGACAACTGAAAGGCTGTGCTAAACCAAACCACTCTCTCCCCAGTCACCAGAGCCTGGCAGTCGTTCTGGAGTCTTCACTCCCTGGCCTCCCACATCCAGTCAACACTGAACCTCATTCTCCTCCCAGGCATCTGCTTCTCTGCTCCCATCCCCGCCTGCAACACCTTGACTCAGCAGCTCCAGCCTCTCATCCCATCGCACCTCGTGCCCGGAGCATTCTCAAACACTCACGGGGCTTGGCTTACCCATGCCTAAAACCCTTCCTGCCCCTGAGAGCTTGGATTTGGCTCCCAGCTCTCCAGGCCCTGACCCCTCCCACCAGCTCCCCAACACCCGGTCGGTGCCCTCCTCCCAACTTCACCCTCTCCCTCTGCCCGGAGATCTCTCCTCCCTCACCTCACCTGCAGAACCCAGACTCCTCTTCACAGTGCAGCTCGTCCTCTCCTCGGTGACCCAGGTCCTCCCTCCCAGGGGCTCCACCCCAGTCCTCATGGTGTCTACCACACTCTACGCCATCTACTTGTTGATGGGTCCATCTCCCAGCCTAGACCAAGAACTCCTAGGTGACAAGCGACACACCATCTTTTCCTCCACAGAGCCCAGCTCAATGCCTGGGACAAAGTCAACGATAAATAAATCAGTGAATGTTTATTGAATGAACAAGCTGTGCAGAAGTAAACGAAGACCACCCTAATGAGAATACATCACTCCAATGAAAGCACGCTGCCCCATTGAGAACACATCCCCCCAACGAGAACACGCTGCCTCAATGAGGACAGACCACCTCAATGAGAACAGACCCCCCCTCAAGGAGAACAGATCACTGCAGTGAGGACACATAGGCTATTTATCCAGAGCCAGGGAGTCAGCCTCCAAACTTGATCAGACCCACAGGCAGGCAGGAGGGGACGTGGATAGTGGAAAGCGGCTGCTCCAGGTGCTTGAGGGGGGTGTTGAGGGGGAAGCGGGGTCTGCTAACCAGGTGGAGGGATCCCATGTGATTGATCAGGGGGCATATGTGGCCTCTCGGGCTGGTCCTGGGTTGTAATGGGGCAATCCAGGGAGGCTGTGGTCACTGACCACCGGGCCGAGTGCTGTGGCTGGCTCCCGGGGCTCTTATGTGGGCTGGAGGGAGTCCCACTGTCATATGTGGCTCAGCCATTGCCCACAGTACATTCAGTCTCTCACGCGGAAGGATGACAGACTTCCTCAAGGGCAGAAGGCTGGGGCAGGAAGGAGGAGGAGCAGTCAGGAGACGCTCCAGTGAGTCTGCAGCTTCACCTGGCTCCCTGGAACCTGGCTCCTGTGTGATCCTCCACTTTGGGGGTTGGAGTCTCTTCTGGAATTACAGCCTGGCTGGTCTCACGTCTACAGAGGAGCAGGTGGGACCCGGGATAAAAAGGTAGGACCTCTGAGCACTTAAGCAATTATCAACTACTAGGGGGAGTTTTTCTGCAAGGAATGTCCAGGCTCCCGTTTACTCACAGGTTTTGTTTTTCTGTGAGTCAGGCAGAGGCTGCCTGCGGGACGGAGCACCCTCCACAGGGGTGCGCCCTTGAGGGGGCACTGCTGTAGGCAATGAAGGAGGCAGGATGGGGGTGGCACCAACATGAGGGGTTTGTGCTGAAAGTGTGGTAGCTATGGTGTAGGGAATAACAATAATTTGTCATGTTTTTGCAAGATTTGGCATCAAGCTTTTTGGCAGATTGAGATACTGTGGAATCATACCTGACCTTGATGTTTAGAAGGAAAAACTCTGGAAAGATGTCTGATCTGAGAGATTTATAAACAAATATGGAAGAAAAGAGGCTCAAGTACAGAGGACTATTTCAACATCACTAGCCTGAGACGTGCTGTTCTTCAGGTTCAGAAACAACCCCGTCTCCAGGGCCTGCGAGAAGCGCCTGCGTAAAACCCACCCAGTGTGAAATTTACCACCCGAAACGTGTTTATGCGTCCAGTTCAGTGGCATTAGGTACATTCACGTTGTCATGAAGCCATCACCACCATCCATCTCCAGAACTCTTCATCTTCCCAAACTGACACTCTGTCCCCATTGGACCTCACAGAAGTGGAATCACACAGTACTTGTCCTTTCGTTTCCGGCTTATTCCACTTAGCATAATGTCCTCAAGGTCCGTCCTGTGGTAGCATGTGTCAAATGTCCTTCCTTTTTAAGGTGAATCATATTCCATTGTGTAGATGGACCACATTTTGCTTACCCACTCGTCAGTTAGACACTTGGGTTGCTTCCACCTCCTGGCTATTGTGAATGCTGCCGCTGTGAGCAGTTGCTGTGACCTTTCATAAACCGGACTTTCTGTGTGTGGGTGCAGCGTGTTCCTGTGTGGTGTGGGCTGTCTGACTGATCAGACACATCATGTCCGAGTTTGTAAACTGGGCCAGTGAACTTTTCAAGGGCCTAAGAAAAGGTTTGAGACCAGAAAACATTTTTTCCTGGTTTAAAGTCCAAAAGGAACACTGCAAGTTTGAAGTTTGTGATTCAAATTCAGCTTTTACATAGTTATAATATAATAATTATATTTGACAGGCCTGATATGATATGGAAACAGTTCTTACAAAGTTCATACAGTGGCTATTAGTTTGTGCATTTGTCTTGGAAAATGTTTATGTGACTAGATTGTCTGGTGTCATTTCTCTAAAATAATGTGATTGGGGCCTCAGAGACCTTGACCTGCTGTGAGGAAGTAAAATTGAGCCCCTGTGCCCTCCTTCCCTCCCTCCTTAGCTCGTGGAGCTTGCAGATCAGCAGGAAACTAGAAAGGGGAGTGGTCAGCACAACATGAAGGAGGAAGCCCAGCCCGCAACAAGCAGTGGCTTCTCCAGAACTTTCCACAGCTCAGGTGTTGGCCCGTCACTGCACTCAGACCCACAGGTGGGCAGGTGGGGATACCCACAGTGGAAAAGGTCGGCTCAAGTGGCCCGAGGGAAAGGTTTTGGCGGGCAAGGCGGGGCGTCTAACTAGACGTGGGGTGTTGTTATGGGCTGAGTTGTGTCCCCCTCAAATCCTTACGTGGAAGTCCTTACCCCCAGGGCCTCAGGAGGTGACTGTATTTGGAGATAGGCCTTTGCAGAAGGAATTAGGGTAAGACAGGCTCACTAATCTAATCTGACTGGTGGCCTTATAAGAAGAGGACATGAGGGGCCGGCCCCACGGCCTGGTGGTTGAGTTCAGCATGCTCCGTTTTGCTGGCCCAGGGTCAGCTCCAGGGCATGGACCTACGCCACCATCAGTGGCCATGCTGTGGCGGTGACCCACATACAAAATAGAGGAAGACTGGCACAGGTGTTAGCTCAGGCCGAATCTTCTTCAAGCAAAAAGAAAAAAAGAAGAGATGAGGACACAGACATGCACAAAGGGATGGCCATGTGAAGACAGAAGGAGGAGACGGCGTCTACACGCCAAAGGGAGAGGCCTCAGGAGGAGCCAGCTCCCCAGACCTGGGTCTCAGACTTCTGGCCTCCAGACTGTGAGGAATAGTTGTCTGTTGTTTAAGCTGCCCAGCCTGTGGTGTTTGTTACACAGCCCTGGCAGGCTGACACAGGTGTCCCATGTGATTCTTAGGGGGCACATTTGGCCTCCCGGGTTGGCTGCTCCCAGCTGTGGGTCAGGGCTCCACTTTTACAGATGGTCTGGCCGTTGTCTGTATATTCCATCTCCCAAGACCAAAAGGCGTGTCTTGGGTTCCACCATGGAGATACTTGGTGACCTCCGAGGAGCCTTTCTGGCTGCTGCGGACAGCAGCCTGGCCACGAGGCCGGGGGCCTGCCAAGTGCGGGCCAGGGACCACCAGGTGGGCACCTGCTGTGAGGCCCCTGGAACAGCACCGCTGACCAGTGGCCGACCCCGGGCTGCCCCAGAAGGCCTGGTTCACAGTCACCGTCTGCTTTGCTCTCAGGGTGTAGAAAAACCCACAGACTCACGCGTGGATGTCTGCTAGCGTGGGACACGCACACACATTAAAGGGGAGTCCCAACTTTGCAAGGCGCCTCTTAAAACACTGTTATACACACACTGAAGTAGACTTTGGAGTACTTTATCAAAGGTAAAATTTTAAAGAGGCGTGGCATTGTTTTGCTGAGTCCAGCAGGCTTCCATCACTCTCTTTTCTCCATGTCTGTATCATTTTTGGTGACAGCAGATCAAAACAGGGCTCTGAGTTCCCGTTATTGTGTCTCTTTTGAAATCAGTTAGCAAAACTTTAGAGTGAAATGCTCTAGCAATGCTTTTGTTGCTTATGAGCTGCAATTTGTTGTCGAAAAGTAGAAGTCTAAAATTACAGAAAACCCAAGGCTCAGAAGGGCAAGGTGTCCTGCGACTTGCTGTTTTTGTTTAGAAAACTATAAGCGATGCTGACCTCCTTTTGCCTTTCTGAGATGTTTTGTGTTGCTGAATTCTGTCCTTATGGGAGGCATTTCATGTTGGCAGGGGGTAATTTCTGGATATTTGTGCAGGAGCCCAATGAATCCATGCTGACAAATGCCGTAGGTGCTCTGGAGAAAAGGCCAGGCTTGGTCCTGTAGAGGCAAGTGCACCTGTGCGAGGAGAGACGCGCAGGAAATAAACTGAGTCCTCCTGCCTCCCGCCCCCCTGCTGGTGCCTCCCTCTCCCCAGACCCTACTTTGGCTCAGGGGCCTCCCCACGACTAAATCTGCCCCCATCTAGGTGGGCCTGGGGCAGAGGGCACCGTCTCCCAGACGGCCCGTCGTCTGAGCTGCAGAGGCGCCTGCTCTGCCCCGGAGCTCGGCCGGTGCTGCCCCCTTGGTCTGTCCCCCCCCCAACCCCCCGAGCTCCCAGGAGGGACCCGTCCTCCCAGCTCGCAGGTCGCAGGTCGCTGTGTTTCTGTCTCCCTCCCTCGGGAAGACTCGGGTTTCTGGGCCCAGCATGGGCCAGCCCAGAGAAGGCAGCCAGAGGCGGGGAAGGTGAAGCAAGAAGGCGGGGAGGACTCGTCTTGGGAGTCAGCCTGTTCCTGGGCCTCTGACCTCAACAGTCTGGGGAGCTTAAAAACAGGACTCCACTGTGCTTCGCAACACAAATGACCGCGACAAAGAACAAAGGGGACAAGACCAGTAGGGCTTCATTGGAATGGTCTGAAAACCAGGGTCCAGGGGGACGTCGATGGGGAACGGCAGGAGCCCCCTACCTCACGGGCAGGGAAACAGTCCCCAGAAAGTCTCCCCCGCCTCCCCGCCTTGTCCCGTCCCAGCCAAGCAAACAGAGCAGCCCAGCCCAGCCCAGCAAGGGCTTGCCCGGAGGACCGGGGGCCCTGAGCGCTCGTCCTCACGCTGTGGGGTCTAGAGCTGGTGGGCCCCGGGGGGCACACTGCCAAGGCGGGCAGAGGGACAAATGCGAGAAGAGATTCTGGAACATGGGAGGGAGACAAGTGAGAGTGGCCAGGGGACCCCCAAGGAGCAGGGCAAGAAATGCAGGGTGCCGGGGCTCGCGGCTCAGGGCTGGAGACGCAGAGTGTGGCCACCCCAGCAGGGTGCACCCGCTCGCACCCCCTCGCCCTCTCCTGGCCCAGGGGCCCCCACACGCTGCCCCGCAGAGCATGTGGGGATCCCACCTGCCCCCCGCAGGTCTGGCCAATGGAAGACATCAGAAAGAATGGGGAGCGACTGCTGATGGGCACCCGGTTGTACTGTGGGGTGACGGAATGTTCTGGAACTAGACAGAACTGTTACCGAACCTGAAGTGAGTTCGCTCACCCATTGCACAGCAAGCCAATCTCTGACACCGGGGGTGGTGGAAGAAAGTAGGAATTTTATTATTGCACAGTGCTGAGCAAGGAGAGAGGGCAGCTAACGCTGAAATCCCAAACTCCCCGAAAAGCTAAAAGGAAGGGTTTTTATTTGGGGTTTTAGGTAGGGGAGGGGGAGCATATGGCCTTGCTGGTCGGAGCTTTCCCACCAGCTTGTGTTTCGCCTTGAGACACTGCAGAGAGGAGGGAGCCCGTGACCTTGCTGGTCAGCAGCTTTCCCACCAGCCCGTATCTCTTTGCGGGAGGAGATAGTCCAGGTGGCTGTCCTTGGCTGTGTCTGTCTCCATGGAGGATAGTGGATTCTGGAGCCAGGAAGCCAGAGAGTAAGCAGGGAATGAGTGTTTTGGTTTTAACCCCATGTATGCTGGGTTTAATGTGGGGAAACTGATACCAGGGTCGGTATCAGAACTGCGGGGTGGTTGCACAACATTAAGAATGCACTAAATGTCTCTGAATTGTTCACTTTCAAATGGTTAATTTTATGTTATGTGACTATCACCTCCATTTAAAAAATAAAAGACTTAGGGTCTAAATTGGAGGCCAAATCGTCAGCTTTATGAACAGCCAGGCTTAGATCTGAGGGCAACTCTGGGCCTCCTGGCGTCCCATCTGGATGTGCAATGAGGGAGTCCCACGCACCTGGGGCCGTGGCTGTAGGGCGCTTCCACACCCACCGCCCAAGCCTTGGGGCAGGGCCCCCCACCAGCTCCACCAGGCCGAGGTCGGGGACCAGCTGGCCCTGCCGACCCTGTGGGGAGGTGGAGACAGGAGCCAGGCTGGTCAGGGAGGCCTCTCTGCAGGGGTACTGAGGCAGATGTGAGAGAAG
The DNA here is from genome assembly GCF_041296235.1 of Equus asinus. Classification (NCBI taxonomy): domain Eukaryota; kingdom Metazoa; phylum Chordata; class Mammalia; order Perissodactyla; family Equidae; genus Equus; species Equus asinus. The sequence goes on from NC_091797.1 coordinate 69,261,358, forward strand.
CAGGCCGCAGGAAGGGCCGTCGTCTCTGCCCTGTGGGCGCTCTCCCATGGCAGACACGCTCCTCTTTAAACTAATAAAGGGCAATCGCTCCCTGGAGACAGGGTTGTTGAAAATCCATTTTCCACTCAGCACTAGAAAGCAATGAGCTACGAAGCCACAAGGAGACGCGGAGGAACCTCAAGTGCAGATGACTCAGTGACAGAGCCAGGCTGGGGAGGCCCCAACTGTGTCATTCCAGCTCTGTGACATTCCGGAAAAGCACAGCTATGGGGGCAGGAAATGGATCCGTGGTTGCCGGGGCTCGTGGGGACGAGCAGGGGGAGCAGAGAGGGCTTCCAGCGCAGTGACGCCACTCTGGACAATGCTGTCATGGTGGACATATGCCACTGGCCACTGGCCACACCCACAGAGTGTCCGACACCGACAGTGAGCCCTGGCATCAACATGGACTCTGGTTTATGACAATGTATCAATATCAGTTGATCAATTGTAACAAATGCCCCACACCAACTAAGATGTTAATAACTGGGGAAACTGAGGCAGGTGGGTGAAGAAGGGATATATGGAACTCTCTGTACTTTCTGCACAACTTTTCTGTAAACCTAAAACTGCTCTCTAAAATAATTATTAATTTTAAAAATATCCATTTTGGAAGAAAGAGATTGGGAAAGGGAGCGGTACCCACATGGGTGCCGTGGGGCAGGGACGCCCTGGGCACAGGGTGCTCCACAGCCATCTGGGCATTGACAGGCCTGCCACCCGATGGCGTGCTCCCAGCATCTGCTGCTGCTGCTGCTGCTCTTGGGGCTGGCTGAGTTCTTGGTGTTCAAGAGGAAGAACGTGCTGCTGTTGCACAAGGTAAGTGCCGAGCCACCCCGCGCTCAGCCTGCCTCAGCCTCAGTTGGGCTCCCTTGTCTTGGCTGCCCCTACATGTGCCCAGCTCCTCCTGGGCTCCCCACAAAGGAGGTGCCCGCGAGCAGCACATGTTCCCCCCGACCACGCGGGTCCCCGCGCCTGGAACCCAAACACTGACGTCCAGGTCCAGACAGGCCGGGCCAGCGAGGCCTCAGTGGGCCACGTTGCCAGGCAGCAGCAGGCTCCGGCCTGCGGCACGGGGCACGGCGAGCCAAGGGTCCCCGGGGCGGGGCACAGAGGGCAGAGGTGAGCGACAGGGCAGGGCTCACGAGGGGTCCAACAGGGAGTGGTGTGCGCAAGCGGATCTGGTGCGATGGTGAAAACGTGAGAGCGTCTGTCCTTCTATCCCCACAGCACCCCTAATCTGCACGTCCCACCGCGTCCACTCCTCCCCGGGGCGGCGGCGCACACACAGCCAGGACGCAGGAGACGCGCTGCCTGGGCCTATGCCCCCCAAGGGCCCTCCTGTTTCCTTTCTCCATGACTGTCCCCCCAGAACCCAGGGGACTCTCCCGAAGCTCCCACGACCGACGGCGCCCCACCCTAGAAGTTAGCTCCTCCTCTGTCCTCCTGTTTCTCACCTGCAAGCTGCCCAGCCAGGCTCCCGCCGCCAGCCTCCGAGCGTCAGTCTCAGCTTTCACTGTCTACCAGCAAGACCTTTAAAAAAAGCAAACAGAATGAAAAGTCTCCCTGGATGAAAACCCTTCAGTGTGTCTCTGTTGTTGAGCAGCAGCCCCCAGGATGCTTGGGACCGGGGTCCCCAAGCCCTTCTGGAGGGTCCCTGAGACCAACACGTCTTCATAATAACAAAGGGACATGTTTTGCCCGGTCACCCTCATTCTCCCCAGAGCCCGTAGGGTATGTGACACCCCCACAGGGTATGTGACACCCCCACAGGGTTTGTGACACCTCCACAGGGAGCAGGGACACCTCCACAGGGTATGTGACACCTCCACAGGGAGCAGGGACACCTGGCGGCCTCTGTGAACTGGCCAGGTGGGAGGAGCCACCAGAAATGCAAAATGGCGCTACTCTGCTCAGCACGTTTTTGTTTTGGAAAATGTACTTATTTTTCATGAAAAGTTGTTATTTATGTTGACATGGAATGGGTTCATTATTTTTAAGTAAATCAACGCATAAATATTTAAAACTCTCTCATCGTTAGTGTCCACTGTGGTGAAAGTTGTCGGCTATAACCCACACCAGCAACAGCTCTTCCAGGCCCTTGGTGGTTAGTGAGTTTGTAAAAGAGTCTGAGACCAAAGGTGTGAGGACCGTGCTCAAAGGTCACGTGACTCTGGTGGCCTCTGGGAGGCTGGTGGCGGTGGAAGAGCTTCAGTCTCAGTTCCGACTCCTTGTTAGATCTGTGACCCCAGGCAAGCTACTCACCCTCTCTGAGCCTGTTTCTCACCTGTAAATGTCATGCGAGAGTCTGTAAGCTTCATATGCAGCCTTCTCCTTCCTGTCCTTCTGCTTGGCCACTTGCTACCTTCCTTCATCCTCTGTGCCTCAGTTTACCCTTCTGTCGACATGTCTCACAACAGACGCAGACAACTGTTAGCTCCCTTTCTGCTGGCTCCCCTGGCCTTCCAGACCCGCCATGGTCTGTGAATGTTGCAGAAAACCTGCCAGGCAAGGGAAGTTTGCAGGACCCAGGGAAGCAGAGAAGGGGAGAGGCCCTCGAGGGAAGCTGGTTCTGCAGCCGCACCTGCTCGGTTTAGTGCCCCCACCCCGGAGGCACAGATGAAGCCCTGACTTTGCAGGTGATCGGAGAGCCCTGCAAACAGCACTCGGAATGCCGGAGCCACTGCTGCGCCACGAACAGCCTGAACCCGCAGCGGTTCTGCACCCCTCAGACCATCTTCCTCCAGTGCCTGTCGTGGAGAAAGGTGCATCGTGACGGGCGGGTGAGGGGTGAGGAGGAGGGAGGGCAGCCTTGTTGGCCAGAGCTCCCACCTCCTCTGGACAGGCGGGTCCCTGGGGGACTGGGCAGAAAGGACAGGGGTCTCCTTTCCCGGCAGCCGAACGGGTACACCTGCAAGGACTACCACGAGTGTCGGAGCGGCTGCTGCCTCATGGGCGGCCTGGACAAGCAGAGGATCTGCAGGCCCAAGACCGTCTTCCTGCAGTGCCTGCCGCTGCGCAAGGTGAGGGCAGAGGGCGCGGGGGGCCTGCTCTGCTGGAGGACTTCCGGGCTGCTGGGGGCGACCTCTGACCTCCCTGTCTCCCCAGCCTAACTGGGAGTACTGCAGCGACCACAGCGAGTGCCAGAGTCAGTGCTGCATCAGGCTGAACGAGGTCAGCCCCCATCGCTGCATCCCCAAGAGCGGACTCCTGGTCCAGTGCCTGCCCCTGGTGAGTCTGGCCCTGGGTCCCGGCGCAGCTGTGCTGGAAGTGCTTCCGCAGCCGTGAGGGAGGAGCGAGTCTCACAAAATCCATGAACTGCCTGAGGCGCTGCAGCTAGTGAAGGGGGCAGTGTCTCTGAAGCCTGGGGGGTCAACTTTCAGGACAGGCCACCATGTGCCTTCTGCAGACTGACTCAGTGTCCATTTCCTAAAGTGGGAAAATGGGGATGAGGCATCCCCGGGGGACACAGGTCCTGGGCAGAGTGGGCTTTGCAGTCCCTCAGGGCCCAGCAGGAAACAGGTGCTGGCACACCTGGAGGGCCAGCAGAGGCAGAGTGGGCGGCAGACCCCCAGGACCAGGAGTGTCCCCGGACTAGCAGCTGTGGGGCTGCTGCCGCCCCACGGCTGGGGTAGGGAGGGAGCTGGCGAACATCCCTCTTCAGGACTTCTCTCTCCTCCCACCCTCCCATCTCCTCTGGAGCCTTCGATTGGCTGAGCCAAAGGGGAAACCCAGAAAGAAAGAGAGCTCAAGTGATGTGGCCCAGGGGTCTGCCTCCTGGGGCAGAACATGCAGAGAGCCATGGAGGAGAGGCAGGGGACAGACGGAAATGAGGGGACAGACGGAAATGAGGGTCAGAGGGAGATGAGGGGCAGAGGGGGATGAGGGGCAGATGGGGACGAGGGGCAGATGGGATGAGGGGCAGATGGGGATGAGGGGCAGATGGGATGAGAGGCAGAGGGGATGAGGGGCAGATGGGATGAGGGGCAGAGGGGATGAGGGGCAGAGGGGATGAGGGGCAGATGGGATGAGGGGCAGAGGGGATGAGGGGCAGATGGGATGAGGGGCAGATGGGATGAGGGGCGGATGAGGATGAGGGGCAGAGGGGATGAGGGGCAGATGGGATGAGGGGCGGATGGGATGAGGGGCAGATGGGATGAGGGGCGGATGAGGATGAGGGGCAGAGGGGATGAAGGGCAGATGGGATGAGGGGCGGATGGGATGAGGGGCAGAGGGGGATGAGGGGCAGAGGGGATGAGGGGCGGATGGGATGAGGGGCAGAGGGGGATGAGGGGCAGATGGGATGAGGGGCGGATGGGATGAGGGGCGGATGGGATGAGGGGCAGATGGGATGAGGGGCGGATGAGGATGAGGGGCAGAGGGGATGAGGGGCAGATGGGATGAGGGGCGGATGGGATGAGGGGCAGAGGGGGATGAGGGGCAGAGGGGATGAGGGGCGGATGGGATGAGGGGCAGAGGGGGATGAGGGGCAGATGGGGATGAGGGGCGGATGGGATGAGGGGCAGAGGGGGATGAGGGGCAGATGGGATGAGGGGCAGATGAGGATGAGGGGCAGAGGGGATGAGGGGCAGAGGGGATGAGGGGCGGATGAGGATGAGGGGCAGAGGGGATGAGGGGCAGAGGGGATGAGGGGCAGATGGGATGAGGGGCAGAGGGGATGAGGGGCGGAGGGGATGAGGGGCAGAGGGGGATGAGGGGCAGAGGGGATGAGGGGCAGAGGGGATGAGGGGCAGAGGGGATGAGGGGCGGAGGGGATGAGGGGCAGAGGGGGATGAGGGGCAGAGGGGATGAGGGGCAGAGGGGATGAGGGGCGGATGAGGATGAGGGGCAGAGGGGATGAGGGGCAGAGGGGATGAGGATGAGGGGCAGAGGGGATGAGGGGCAGAGGGGATGAGGGGCAGAGAGGATGAGGGGCAGATGGGATGAGGGGCAGATGGGGATGAGGGGCAGAGGGGATGAGGGGCGGAGGGGATGAGGGGCAGAGGGGGATGAGGGGCAGAGGGGATGAGGGGCGGATGGGATGAGGGGCAGATGGGATGAGGGGCAGAGGGGATGAGGGGCAGATGAGGATGAGGGGCGGATGGGATGAGGGGCGGATGGGATGAGGGGCAGAGGGGATGAGGGGCAGATGGGATGAGGGGCGGATGGGATGAGGGGCAGATGGGATGAGGGGCAGAGGGGATGAGGGGCAGATGGGATGAGGGGCAGATGGGATGAGGGGCAGATGGGATGAGGGGCAGAGGGGATGAGGGGCAGATGGGATGAGGGGCAGAGGGGATGAGGGGCAGATGAGGATGAGGGGCAGATGAGGGTGAGGGGCAGATGAGGGTGAGGGGCAGATGGGATGAGGGGCAGAGGGGATGAGGGGCAGAGGGGATGAGGGGCAGAGGGGATGAGGGGCGGATGGGATGAGGGGCAGAGGGGATGAGGGGCAGATGGGATGAGGGGCGGATGAGGATGAGGGGCAGATGAGGGTGAGGGGCAGATGGGATGAGGGGCAGAGGGGATGAAGGGCAGAGGGGATGAGGGGCAGAGGGGATGAGGGGCGGATGGGGATGAGGGGCAGAGGGGATGAGGGGCAGAGGGGATGAGGGGCGGATGGATTGAGGGGGCGTGGCGCCTAGAGCCAGGCTTGGATGTGAGAAGCCACTCTGTGTAAATGCATGGCGGTGATTCAGCACAAATTTGATGCCAGGAGGCATAACTTCCATCTGGTTAAGCAGCACATGTGGGGAGCACAGGCCTCATCTTGCTTGCTGTGGTACCATCAGCACCTGAGTGGCCCTGGACATACCCGGTGCTCACAAATGTGTCAAATGTGTGATGAATGAGTGAGAGGATTCCCAATGGCGCCCTTGCCCCACAAGACCTGGTTCCCTTAGTGTTTGTGGGGATATGTCTGACCTTTCGAAAGTCCACTTCCTTCTGCTCCTGCCCTGGAGGTGCTGTCTCTCCCTTCGCACTTGCTAAGTTTTGATGTGTCCTTTAGTGACGTGACACGACTCTGCACTGAGGAGCCGACCCGGACCTCAGAGATGCTCACTCTGGATCCCGTTGTGCCTCGGTGTCGGCGGGAGCTCCGCTCAGGCTCACACTGCTCCTTCCGGGCTGGCAGAATCTCCAGGTGTCAGACGCATCCGTCTCTGTCTCTTAACGGTAGCTCCTTGAGGCCACCATTGAAGGCGTCCGTGAGAACAAATCGCAGCTACTGGACCCTGAAACTTAGTGACTTAGTATCAATAAACACTACTGATTGAAAGAGAGTGTGTTTTGTCACTTCTATTTTCTTCAGACAAAAAGGCAAACCAATCTGTAGAAAACATGGGGGCCATGGAAAGTGGAGTCTGCTCAGGCTGAGCAGCGCTTCCCTAAGAAGCCGTGTCCGATGGGACCCAGTCTTCCGTGGAGAAGAAGGGGCCGAGGGGTGCAGAGACGTGGCCCGGCCCCACAGGCATCTGTGCCTCTTGTCATTGCAGTCAAAGGGACCAGTGGTCACTCCCCTGAAGAGTCTCCGTGAACATTGCTGACAGGACACGACACACAGGCCCCATTCAGGCCGTCCGAGCAGACCCGGGCTGAAGACCCCGGAGGGGCCGCTGCCGCTGGGTCACTCCTTCCCCTTGTGCCCCCAGGCTGTGCTGAGTTCCCCTAAAGAGATTCCCTGGCTCCTTAGAAACTCTTCCCGCCAGCGGCTTCCGGGGGCAAACACCACAGCTGCAGCTGCTCCGCGCTCCCGGGGTGCGGGGGCCCAGTGCCACCCGCCAGGAGAGCTGTCTCTGCTACTGCGTTCCCAACCCTCCAACCCCGGGCTGCTCCTCCCTCCCCCCGCTCCCCCCCCAGCCTTCCTTAGCCTGAGTTGACTCAGACAATTCCTGTAGAGAAAGTCACAAGAAACCATCGCTCCCATCCTAATAATGAGAACAGGACAAGTAAGTCACAAGGCATAGTTTAAAAAAAACAAAACAGAATAGATCTAAATGTAAAACATAAAACTATAAAGCACTTAGAAGAAAAGTAGAATATTTTCATGACCTTGGACTAAACAAAGAGTTCTTAGCTATGACCACATGCCACCCATAAAAAAAATTAGATAAATTGCATTTCATGAAAATTAAGTACTGTTTTCTATGATAGACACTAAGAGAATGAAAGACAGGCTACAGACTGGAAGACGTATTTGCAAATCGCTTATCTGACAAGGGACTTGAATCCAGAATATATAAAAAACTCTCAAACAGAAAACAACCCAGTTAAAAAGTAGAGGGAACACTTGAACAGACGCCTCACCAAAGATGAGGCGCTTACGGTGGGCAGGCACATGGGAACCTTTGCAGTGTAGCCGTTGATTAAACCGGAGCGGCTGCCCCCGCGCTGGTCAGACCTACAGCGACACCCCGCTGAGGCCCAAGGGTGCCGAGGGCGGGGACAAGCAGGGACTCCACGCTGGAGCAGTGGCTCAGTTCTCACAGGTGCACGGTCACCCCATGACCCAGAAGTGCCACCCCCATCTCCCAAGTGAATTGAAATTTACGTTCACACAGAAATCTGTACACAGATATTTGCTGGAGATGTATTCATAATCACTAATGACTGGAAATAACCCAGATGTCCCTTGGGGAGTGAATGGATCGACAAATGTGGCGTGTCCACGTGACAGGAGCTACCAAACGACAAAAAGGAGCGAGCCGTTGATCCTCACAGCAGCCTGAGTGGCTCTCGAAGGCACAATGTGGCGTGAAGGAGCCAGCCTCAAAGGTCACGCCTGTGGGATTCCTTTTACATGATGTTTTTGAAAGACACAACTGTGCAACGAAGTGCTGATGAGGGGCTGCCAGGGGTTGGGTGGGGAAGGACGTGAGCACACAGGAGTTGGGGTGAGGAGGGTCTTTGGTGCCCTGGCTGTGGGGGGGCTGCATCAGCTATGACCTTCCTCACCTCTGACCTGCTGTTGGAAGTCCGTCCACTGTAATGTCCCTCATGAGGTCTGACTGTGGGAAAGTTGGTATTTCTGGTGCTGTGTGCAGGAGCTGAGGTGAAGATGGCGTGAGGAGTCAGGTGACACGTTACTGTTGCCACAAGCGGGGCCCTCAGTGGCACTGCTCCCTTGGCGTGCGAGGCCTCAGGAAGATGTGCAAGGAGAAGCCGTCGGACAGTCCCTGGGAGCAGGGAGTGAGGCTTCACCCTGTGTCCCCTCTGGACTCCTGTCTCCTGTGGGTCAAGGTTCCCTGAGCAGGGTGGGGGGTAGGGGGTGGCAACCCTCTGGAGGTGGTTGGGCGAGTGAAGGGGTGTGCAAGGCTCATGACTCACGGCACGCCGGCCCTGAATGAGTCTGGGCAAGACTCCAGGCTCCTCCCCTGCATCCGTTCTTCTCTTCTGCTTAATCAACGGGACACCCATTTTATTTGTGGTTATAATGCACCTACTATAAAACTAATTTTTCTCTCCTTTACGGATAGAGGTGGGCTTGTGACACATTTCTGATAAGATTTCTGTAAAGAGTATTGGGGGGACTTTTGTGGAAGATGGGGGTCCTCCCCTCCTCCTTCTTCCAGCCTGGAACTCAGAGGTGATGGCTGAAGCGACAGCAGTCATCTTATGACCCTGAGGAAACATTGGGTACATGGGAGCCATGAGCTAAGGATGGAAGAGCAGAAAAATGGAATGAACCCAGCTGCTCAATGACACGTGAGGTGACAACGACAATCCCTGACTGCTTACACCAGACTCCAAATACTGAGAAAAACCTAAATCCCTGACCTCAGTCACTACTATTCACGTCTGTATGTCTAGCAGCTAAGCATAGTTCCTAACATATCACCCAAAACACAGTTTCCCTCTTCTTTAAGGTTTGGAACAGACTCCTCTATCTTTAGTTGAGTGCCAGATGAAGTCACAGGCTTGCATTTAAAGGCCACACTACGTGGAAAAGTATGCAACACCAGAGTCCCATTCAAGTGGCAGTCTTGGCTGATGCAAAAAAATAAAAATAAATAAAAAACAACAAGAGGTGTAAGAGTGGGAAGTAAAAAAGAGAAAACTGTTATTTGCCCATTGTGCAATTATCTTCTCGGAAAAACCAATAGAGTCAACAAAACGTTAGAACTGTCGTTACCAGACACATCACCAACCCATGCAAGCCAACAGCTTTCCCCGAGGCACCGAGGACCAGTGAGAAAGCATAAGAAGAAGAAGGCGCCTTTCAAGTTAGCAATAATGTTGTTCTGTCTCCAGGAATTCACTTCCCCAGAGTGTACAGGACCCTCTGTGGGAGCTCTCAAAAATCACAACCAAGGAAAAAACATCCTCTAATGAAAGACCGAGAAGATGTTATTATAAATGGAAGACATCCCAGCGCTTGGATGTTACAACTTAATATTATAACGGTATCTACTCTCTCCAAGTTAGTGGATAAAATCAATGCAATCCCAATGAAAAATTTAGTTGTGTTTTGTAACTATTCACTAACCGGTCTCTAAAAAACATATGTATGTATATACACACACAAATAATTTTATAAATAATAACATAGATAAATCTGTCCAGTATATATCCTATATATATATATCCAAAATAGGGCAAATTTTAATTAAAAAAAGTAAAAGGGACACCTTCCTTTACAGACATGAAGCGGTTACAAAGCTCTAGTGACGGAACAGTGCGGCGCTGGCGTGGGGACCGAGAGAAGCGGCCCCGGGAGGGCAGTATCGCAGGTGTGCCCAAGGGTGGCATGTGAGCCCGCCCGCCGGGCAGGGTCCCGAGAGCTGCGACGGCGCCCTGCGTCCCCCGGCTCTGGAGGCAGCCTGAGAGACCAGCAGCTCCCACCTCCCCTTCCTCTTGTTCTTTTTCAAAACTGAGACAGTTCACACATGGCCAAGCGCTGAATAACGAAGCTTTGGAGGCCGAGGGCCTGCATAGACGGTGAGGGTCCCAGGAGATCGGTGCCAAACAGCCTGGATGTGTAGCGGGATGTGCCATCTGGGTTTGCACAAGGACGGAATCGCCTAATCACGCATTTCTCAGAACGTCTCCCCGTCATTAATTGACACGTGCCTGTACTCTAAAATTCACCAAAGTGTGTTTTTAGTGTATTCACAAGGTCATGCAGCCCCAGGACACTTTCTTCACCCTGGAAAGAAACTCTGAAGCCATTAGCAGTCCCTTCCCATCCTCCTCCCTTAGTGATTAACAACCACTAATCCACTTTCTGTCTCTATGGATTTGCCTATTTGGACGTTTCACACAAATGGAGTCACACAATACGTGGCCTTTTGTGTCTGGCTTCTTTCACTCAGCATACTGTTTTCAAGGCTCATTCATGTTGTGGCATATGGCACAACTTTATTCCTTTTTGTGGCTGAATAATATTCCACCATATAGATATAACTACATTTTGTTTATCTGTTCACCCATTGATGGACATTTGGGTCACTTCCACCTTTTTTTTTTGGTGAGGAAGATCATCCCTAAGCTAATATCTGTTGCCAATCTTCCCCTATTTTATGTGGGACACCACCACAGCACGGCATGTGTGGGTCCGCGCCTGGGATCCAAACCCACGAACCCCAGGCTGCTGAAGTGGAGTGCACCAACTTAACCACTATGCCACCGGGCGGCCCCAGCTTGTTTCCACTTTTTGACTATTACGAATAATGCTGCTGTGCACACTCATGTACATGTTTTCTGCGGACGTAGGTTTTTAATTCTCTTGGGCCTATACCTACGAGTGGAGTTTAATCTTTTAAGAAACTGCCAGACTGCTTTCTGAAGTGGCTGCACCATGTCACATTCCCACAGTGGTGTATGTGGGTTCCGATTTGTCTACACACTGGACAACACTTGTTATCATCTGTCTTCTTGATCCCAGCCATCCCAGTGGGTATAAGGTGGTATCCCATTGAGATGGCAGTGCATTCTTAACAAAAAACCCAGAAGGATCATTCTTCTTCACTCAAAATATTCCAGAGACACCCAGAGTAGAAACCAGACCTTCACAGGGACCTGTCAGGTCCGCCATGGTGTGACTATCTGTGTCTCTGACCTCATCTCCTCTCTTTGTTCTCTGTGGTACTGCCTCACCCACCTCCTTGCTCCTCCTGGAGCTGGCCAGGGTTGCTCCTGCCTCAGGGCCTTTGCACTGGCTGCTCCCTCTGCTCTCCCCCTGGGGTCCACCCAGCTCCCCCCCTCACTCCCCAAAATTCTTTTCTACTCTACCACCCTGGCACCCCCTCTTCCCTTCCCTGTCTTCTCACGTGTCGGCCTCTGATACACAGGACAACTTACCTGTCTCACTGTGTCTCGCCACAGGAGAAAGTGGGCCTACTGAGGGCATTTGCCTGCTTTGCTCTTTGATCCACCCACAGCACCCAGGACCTGCCGGGCATCCCGTGGGCGCGCAAGGAAAGTTTCAGGAAAGAATGAACCAGCTCGGCCCAGCGCAAGCACCAGGGTGGCCACCAGGTGGCGATGTGGCCTTGGCCCCAGGTGCTCCTCTGATGGGATGGGGACCAGCGGGCCGGGGCCTCCCCCATAGACCCTGAAACTTTCCCTTTTCAGCAGGAAAACAGCAGTTTGCCCCCTGGCTGCTGGCCTAGAGCAGGTTCTCCAGGATTGAGAACCTGTGTTTGAGGAATTTGGGGACACACACATCACTTTGGAACCTCAGTCAATTCTGGCTGGTGGGTCATTCTCTTCCTCAGGCATGCCGTCCCGGACCCAGGACCCCTCCGAGAGGCCACCGGATGCAGCCTTCTCCCTGGAGCCATTCCCAAGGGAACCCTCACCAGGGGATCTGGGAGACCCAGCCCAGGGAAGTCACATTCCTGTCCTCTCTCTCCAGAAACACGTCTCTCTCCAGGAAAGCTTGACTCCCCTTGTGCCCCCAACTTTTCAGAGAACGCCATTTCTGGGGTGTGACAGGGACATGAGCAAGGAGGTTTAGAGGCACTACTGAGTGTCAGCTGCCTTCACAGTGGACAGGGCCTCAGGGGCAGCACCTCAGGGCCCACGTCAGGGTGGGTGGGAGACAGGCGGAGCCTTTGGTGCCTCCAGCTGCCTCCTTGGTGGCTGAAGTGGCCCAATGGTGGTGCCAGGGTCTGTTTCTAACCAGGCAGCTGTGGGGTGCAGAGATGGGGGCACCCGCCATTCCAGGTGAACCTGTTCTCCCACGAGTCCAGGAGCCCACGTGCGCCCACGAAGGCGTGGGCTCCAGTCCTGGCTCTGACACTTCTCCCGTTGCTCACGAGCCTCCATCTGGAAGGTGGAGTTTAGGCACAGGAGGTCTGAGGTGGAGGCAGCTCTCAGGGGTGCCCGGGGCACTTTAATAACTTGCTCCTCACAGCCCAAGCCAGGTCTCCCTCTGCGAGGCCATGGGAGACCCAGGGGCTGACCCCAGGGAGACATAACGCGGAGCCCCCAGGCCAGGGGCAGGGCTGAGTTGTTGGAGGATCGGCGCCATCAATCGCCCCCCGCCCGCTCCCCAGTCTTAGCAACCTTCCCAGAAGCCCACTGGGCTGCCCTCTTCCTGCGAGCTGCTCCCCGCTCCAAGGAGTCTTCACAACTAGTTTCTTCTGCTCCAGGGTCTCTACACCAGCGGGATCCAGCAGAAATAATCCTGCAAGTCACTTCTCTAGATTCTAAAAACAGCTTTTGATATATAATTCCCACGCCACACAATTCACCCATTTAAAGTGTACAATTCAATGGCTTGTAGTATATTCATGGGTTATGCAACTACTACCACAATCAATTTTAGAATATCTTCACCACCCCCAAAAGAAACCTCATATCCCTTAGCCATCACCCCGAGTGCCTCTCCACCCCCTGGCCCTTGGCAACCACTCATCCGCTCTCTGTCTCATGGATTTGCCTGTTCTGGACATTTCATGCAAATGGAATCATATGATATGTCGTCTTTTGTGTCTGGCCTCTGTAACTTAGCATCATGCTTTCAAGGCTCATCATGTTGTAATTTGTGCTGATGCTTCTTCCTTTTTATGGCTGAGTAATATTCCAGAGTATGGATGGACCACATTTGGTTTATCCATTCACCTGTTGATGGATATTTGGGTTGACCTTTTGGCGATTGTGAACCATGCTGCTCTGGACATCCATGTATAAGTTTTTATGTGGACGCACGTCTTCATTTCTCCTGGGTGGATACCTAGCAGTGAAACTGCTGGCTCATTTAAAATTTTCTACTGGTCACATTTAAAAATTAAAAGGAAACAGGTGAAATTAATTTTAGCAACATATTTTATTTAATCCAATGTATCCAAAATAGTATCATTTCAGCATGGAGTCAATATAAAAAATTATTGAAATATTTTACATTCTTTTTTTTATAATAAATCTTTGAAATCTGGTATGTATTCTATGCTGGCAGCATCTCTCAATCCAGATGCTTAATTTTCATTGGAAATATTTTATTTATATTTAGATTTCATAAAATGTACAGTTGAAAAAGATTCACACGCTCCAGTTGTTCCGAACATAATTGAAATTATGAATAAGTGAATTGCCAGTTTTAAAATTTAAATTTAAATGAATTAGAAGTAGATAAGATAAAAACATTCAGTTCCTCAGGTGCACCAGCCACACTTCAAGTGATGACAGCCACACCTGGTGAGCTTTTCCTCTCTGGACCGGAAACTCTGAGTCATGGTTCTGCACCCGACCTCGAGTTAAACCACCCAAAGAGCCTCTGGAAACACCCTCACCTGGCCCCCCACGCCCATGACCCTGGACCCCAGAGTGAGTCCAGGGCAGCAGGTGTTTTTAACGGGTCCTCAGAGTGATTCTAACTCGTGGTCAGTGTGAGCACTCCTGCCCCAAACCTCCCAGCGTGCTCGCCCTCCAGCGACAGAAATGAAGGATTGGGTGGGCCCCTGGATCAGAGTGACAACCAGAGGACAGATTGGGCCCTGCAGCCTTGTATCTGTCTGCCAGGGAGCCATCAGAAACACCACAGCCTGGGGGTTAAACAGCAGACACTTATTCCTCACAGTCCTGGAGGCCGGAAGTCTGAGATCCAGGTGTTGTGTGTGTGTGTGTCGGGGGCGGTTCCTCTGAGGCCTCTCTCCTTGGCGTGTAGATGCCGTCTCCTCCCGGTGTCCTCACATGGCCGTCGCTCTGTGCGTGTCTGTGTCCATATCTCCCATATGGCGTCAATTTACTTCACTCATCTTCTTAACGACCCCATCTCCAAATACAGTCACATCCGGAGGTCCTGGGGGTCAGGGCTTCAACATGTGGATTTGAGGGAACACAATTCAGCCTGTAACACCCTCCAAGTTGTTCTAGAAACATCTGAGATGGGCATGCAGAGCTGCTCAGCTCCAGGCCCTTGGGAAAGTGGGAGGAGGAGAAATGGGCTGTTCACGGAGGATCTCCAGCGTGTGGTTGCCATCTGTCCTCCTTGAAGGCTCAGCTCGAAGGTACCTCCCCAGGTTCCCACACCTCCCACTGCCTCTTGAGCATGCTGGCTTGCCCTAACTTGCTTACTGACAGAGTTCCTGGGAGGAGGGAACCCACCAGATCCACCTCAGGTCTAGGGCCCAGCCCAGAGCAGGAGGAGATAGCCGTTGGTTGACTGTGTGAGTGGATTTGTAGGGGAAGGTGGTGGTTCAGCTCCAAGCCCCCTCTTACTCGCACAAGCAGGGTTAGTGGTCAGTGTGAGCTCAGTTGTGCAATAGTGACAAATGACTGGAGAACCTCAATGGCTTTCAACAGGGGCTCTTTCTGGTGTGTGTCACATGCTGGCCATGGCTCTGCTCCATGTTACCATCGCTGAGGCCCCGGCTGATGGGGGGCTCCCACAGGGACATCACCCCTGTGCGCACAGAGATGAGGAGAAGGCCGACTACTGCTGGTGTGGAAATTAACAAAAGGAACCTTAAGTAAATGGAGTTGGGAAGGCCGGTAGAGGGTGCTCTACCCCCACCCCCACCGTCAATTACATCAAACAGGAAGAGAAGGTCACCTACATCTCTAGCAGGAGATACAAGACTTCACTACTGAAGGAAGACTTCTCTCCCCACCCAGCCACAGCCCAGCCAATGAGAAACACCGCAGCCCAGCCAATGAGAAACACCACAGCCCAGCCAATGAGAAACCCCACAGCCCAGCCAATGAGAAACACTGCAGCTCAGCCAATGAGAAACACCGCAGCCCAGCCAATGAGAAATGCCACAGCCCAGCCAATGAGAAACACCGCAGCTCAGCCAATGAGAAACCCCACAGCTCAGCCAGTGAGAAACACTGCAGCCCAGCCAATGAGAAACACCGCAGCCCAGCCAATGAGAAACACTGCAGCCCAGCCAATGAGAAACCCCACAGCTCAGTCAATGAGAAACACCGCAGCCCAGCCAATGAGAAACACCGCAGCCCAGACAATGAGAAACACCGCAGCCCAGCCAATGAGAAACCCCACAGCTCAGTCAATGAGAAACACCGCAGCCCAGCCAATGAGAAACACCGCAGCCCAGACAATGAGAAACACCGCAGCCCAGACAATGAGAAGCCATTGCCGCCCAGAACTGTTACTTTCCCCCATTGGACCTTCCTTTAGGACAACCCCCCCCGCCCCGCCCCCCCCTTTTCTCTATAAAAGCAGCTCCCTCTTTGTGCTTTGGATTTGCCTGTGGTTTGCTATGGCATGCGCAGCCTGAATTGTAACTCTTTTGGCTGTTCTCTAATAAGCTCGTTTTAAGATAAAATAATAAACGAATTTGCTTTTCAAGTTGACACTGGCCTCTAATGTTTCAGCTCAGAGTGGCCTCAGGTCGAATCTGCCCACTTTTCTTTGTCCAAAGCAATTCACACAACCATTCCTGATATCCCGGGGAGGGTGGAGTTTCCTTCTCCCCGGAGGGCCTCCAATTCCGTGGAGACTAATAAGTCTGCAATAAGTGATGCAATTCCACGGACGCTTCCGGAGGCGATGTCACCCGAAGTAAGAGCCTCAGCCTTGAGCGCCTAGGAAGCCCCTAAGACTGCATGCAAAATGTTGTAAGTGCTTGCGTGCCTTTTGGGGGGAAGTGAGTCTACCATTTTCCTGACTTTTTGTTTGTTTGTTTGTTTTTGCTAAACTGCATTTTATTCTGTGGTCATAGCAGGCAAAGTTTTAAAATTAGGATAAAGTAGACATAACATAAAGAGTTACCATCTTAGCCATTTTTAGGCATATAGCTCAGGGGCATCAAGTACATTCACGTCGTTGCGCAACCATCAGCACCGTCCGTCTCCAGAGCGTTTTCATCTTCCCAAATTGAAACGCTGTCCCCATCAAACTCCTGACATTTTCAAAGGGTTCCAGGATTAAGAGAGGCTGGAAACCACTGTCCCAGCTTCTTGGGCCAGCCCCCAGCCTGGGCCTCTCTCCTGCCCCTGTGAGAAGTTGGCACCTGTTTCTGTAAAGGCGTCAAACTGAGGATGAGAGAGAAAGCCCACTCCCTCTGTGCATAATCTCAACAAAGGTTGCTTGATGGTGCCTTATTTTTCTGTGCTAAGCAGCTCCAGGCTTAAGCTGAGTGGATTGTAAAACAAACATAATTCTTCAGGTTGTGAGGCCAAGATAGAAAAGATTGTCAGGGGAGGGGAGGGTCTGTAGGAGGACAGAGCCGGGAGGGCCAGCGGGAGGAAGGGGGTTGCTCCGAGGGGCTGTTCTCCTCCTCCGCTGGGCCCCAAGTGGAAGCCTGTGACCCTGCTCTTGGCACATGTCTGGCTCAGGGACCTGGCGTCCCTTCCTCTCTGAGATGAGAAGTGGTGGTGGTGGTGGGGTGGCGGGAGGCACTTCCAGGGGCCTCACTGGGAACTTCCCCCACACAGTCTCCTGCTCCTCCTCAAAAAAACGCTAAGAAATAGCAGGTGTTGGTTCCCTGGTTAGTTTTTCTCTTCTTCTTTTTTTTTTCAGATTAAGATGTCTCTCCCTGGCTCATCCTGGAGGTGCCATTGGCCTGGGGTAACCACACCCCTGGAGTGCTTTATGACTCTAATGATGGAAGTGGGCGCTTTGGACCTATATTCTTTATGCCAGGAAAGCTGAACTTGGATGAAGAGACGGCAGATTCAGCAGAGCCTCCTGTTTGTGGCTGGTCCTGCAGGACCCACCCCATCAGGCCTCTGAGAGCCCCAGTGGAGCTGGCATGGGGCAGCTCCTGGACACGCCCGCCCACCTGGTGAGGCCGAGAGGGGCCGCAGCACCGGGAATGAGTCTCTGGATAAGGTGAGGAAGGGGCCAGAGTCCCTTACTGCCAGAGAGGCCTTCCTTTCCAGCATGAAAGGTGATGATGGTGGACAGCGGGCAAACCTTTCTGATTCCTAACTGGGGGCGGGAGAGGCATGTAGAACCAGAGAGAGAAGGAAAACCCAAAAGTTTGTTTTTTGCAAAATGTAATAAAATAGACAACCCTGTGAGAGTCTGATTGACAAAAGAGAGGAAATAGCAAGAAGCATGAGAAATGTGAAAGGCAACAAAATCCCTTAAATCATCTAAAAGGGTTTTAAAAATTATAGAAAGAGTATTGCAATGTGCTTGTGCTAATGTGGTCACATTTTTCAGAAAGCAGGTCATTTCCCAGGAAGAGATAAATTGCCCAAATAGTCTCTAAAACCAGGAAGTGACGCTGGAGAGCCTGGTTCCCTCCTGTCGAGAGAGCCAGCGCCCAGGCCTGCACTGGCCGGGTGCTCAGGCTTGGAGGGGCTTCCTGCCAGCCTCTGCAATTCTGTCTCACAACGGTGCTCCAGAGCCGAGCAGTGTGCACAGCCTCGGATCCTCCCGAGAGGCTGGCCTTTCCATGGTGTTGAGACCAGACAAGGAGAGAATAACGCTGAATGCTGCCGGCCAATCTCGCAAACGTAAACACGAAATCCTCAGAGAGATATTAGCAAGACGGTCGGGTATCCCGTTAAATGGTCACGCAGGCAAGGGAGAACAAAGTCCTAATTTTCTCCTCAGGATTCAGAAAAGTGGAATAAAATTTGGTTACGAAAGAGTTGTTTGGTTAAAGTGGTCAAGTGCGCAACTTTTAAAATCTTTTTTAAACTAAGAATCCCTGAATCAAGGTTGCCACAGCAATGCATGAGTACCCCAAAGATCACTGTGACACGTGTGGGTATTTTCATAAAAGCTCGGATGAATGAATGCAAGGATGGTTTGACGTTAGAACATCTGTTAATGTGACCTGTAATATTGGCAGATTAAAGGAGAAAAACCATGTGGTCAACTCAGTAGACACCAAAAATGTCCTAACATGAAACAGCCGGGTCTGATTAAAAAATTACCAAGAAAGTAAAACAGAAGAAAACCCAGCAACCAAACTCCCTGCTGCATATGGAGACAAGTGTCATACTTAATTGTGGTGCCTTAGAACCATCCCCACCAAAGACAGGAAGACAAAAAAGAAAGGCCACTGCCCACTGCCATTCCCACAGTCCTGGAAGTCCGAGCTGACACAGTAACACAGAGAAACAGTGAAAAACAGACATTGAGGGAGGCCAGTCAGACTCCTACTGTCTGAAGGTGACCTCACAGTTGTCCTGGAAAATAAGGGAGTCGGCTGAAAGCTGCTGGAACTGGTACGCGGGCTCAGTAACCACATCCCTCAGGATAGGCGAGGTCGTGCTGCCCTGATAAGTAGCCCGAGTCTCAGGGGCTCCTACTGCCTAGGCTCACCTCCCGGCCACACCACGTGTCCAGGGTGGGCCAGCCAACACTCTGCTCTGTCTTCCTCACCAGGAGCCAGACCGACACAGCAGCCACCCTTGGGAATTGTCCTGGCTCCACAGGACACCATACCAGCAGTTTGGTGCCCCAGCTCCGAAGCAACAGGTGCCACTTCCACAGATAAGGAACTGACCAGGGTGAGTCCCACAGCCCCACCCAGCTGCGGGGGGCCAGGAGAACAGCCCTGCTCTGCACGCCTTTCGCGCGGAAGCGGGAGCTGGGAGTCCTGGGCACTGGCACTGTGTCTGACACAGTGAGGTGTGCAGTAACGACATAAAACCAGGGCCATTCTGTACAACCCTAACAACCAACGAGAACACACAGCTGGATCAACAGCGTAAAACACTGGAATACACACAACAAGAAGCCGCAGGACTCAGATGAAGAAAATGAAAACCTTTACCAAATGACAGCAAAGGAAACCCAAATAAACTAGTGAGAGTCATGTGGTGGATTGGGAAGAATCAATATTGTAAAGGTGTCAATTCCCCCCCAAATTCACCTATAAATCCAATGCTGTCTCAAAATAAAGGTCATAGAAAAAAAATTAACAAAATTGGACAAGTTAATCCTAAAGTTACATGGAAAGAAAAGTCTGCAAGGACAACAGGACTTCATGCTGCAGAATTTCCCCCCAATGTCTTCCTGGGCACCGCTGTCCTCCCGACTCTCCTGATCTGGGTTCTTTCTACTGCTTTCCATCTTTATTTGAATATTTCCTCTAGCAGCTTCCAAACAAAAGACCCAGGGAATAAATGTACGTCTGAATCCTCGTGTGTCTGAACATGTCTTTTTTCTTGGTATTCATGGTATTTGGCTGGGACGTTTTTTACATCACTTCTTTGAAATATCTGCACTCTATTTAGCTTTCTTTTTTCCTGAAAGTTCTATTAGTCAGATGATGAACATCTTGGAAAAATTCTCTAAGTCTCTTTCTTTGTCTTAATTTTTCAACTGTCTTTTGGTTTTACCTTTCAGGAAATTTTATAAATTTTATAAACTCTGTCTTTTAACCTTTTTATAGAAAAATTTTGACATTTATTTTAATTTCAAAGGTACTTTCTAGGGGGTAGTGGTGCAGTGTGGACTGTGGGTCCCTGGAGGCTGGTGCTGCATTACAGACGATGGTCCCTTATGGTCCACTCTTGTAGATTATGGTCCTTGGTGGGTGGTGCTTCACCACAATGCTCCCAGGAGGATGCCCTACCACAGAGAGTGCTCCCAGGAAGGTGTCCTACAACAGAGTGCTCCCAGGAGGATGTCCCACCACAGAGAGTGCTCCCAGGAGGATGTCCCACCACAGAGAGTGCTCCCAGGAAGGTGTCCCACCAGAGAGTGCTCCCAGGAGGATGCCCCACCACAGAGAGTGCTCCCAGGAGGCTGTCCCACCACAGAGAGTGCTCCCAGGAAGGTGTCCCACCACAGAGAGTGCTCCCAGGAGGGTGTCCCACCACAGAGAGTGCTCCCAGGAAGGTGTCCCACTACAGAGAGTGCTCCCAGGAGGGTGTCCCACCACAGAGTGCTCCCAGGAAGGTGTCCCACCACAGAGAGTGCTCCCAGGAAGGTGTCCCACCACAGAGAGTGCTCCCAGGAGGGTATCCCACCAGAGAGTGCTCTTGGGAGGATGCCCCACTAGAGTGCTCCCCAGGGGGCAGAATTCTACTATGAGTTTTGCTCCATCATAGGTCATCCCCCCCAAGGATGATACTCGACTAGATGTATGTCCCTTTGGACACAGATGATGTCCCTTTGGGATGGCCTGCCTCAGTGCAGGTACCCACACTCTCTCCTGCAGGTGACGTTCCATCAGGGGACTTTGCCTGGGACAGGGGCTGGAAGTACAGGCCTACTGCCCTCATCCCTGTGGTTCAGTGTAAACTGTGTCCTTTGGCTTTTAACTCAAATATTTCACTCCTTCACGTGATACCCCTGGACTCCCAGGTGGTCTTCGTCAAGTGAAGACCCTGAATTGTGTCCACCCTCCAATTATACCTATGGGTGAGTTCCCAGAGCCCCGGGGGCTGGTCGGGCCTCTGCTGCTCCTCACTGCCCTGCCCTGCCCTGCAGGGACCTGCAGTTGTGTGGGGTTTAGCCAGAGCCGGGCCATTGGTCCTCACACAGTCGCTGGCAGAACCCGGTGACAACCGAGTTGTCCCTGAAGATCCACGTGTAGGATCAGTTGAGATCAAGTTAAGACAAGGAAAAACCAAGACGTGCAAGTGGAAGCCACAGTTGCAGCTCAGGCACAGAGGCGCGGCTGGGCCGACCCCATGAGAAGTAACCCTTGCGGAGAAGCCCCATGTGGCTGGTGGTCTAGGCCCCAGGACAATGACTGTGGGGCTTGCCCCTCCTGCCACACCAGAAGCTTCTTCCTGGGGATAAAGGGCACTCCCAACCCACTGTGGGCACTCGGTGGCGGTTTGCCATAAGCGCCAACAGTGGGCTCACAGACCCTTCTCAGGCTGAGGGCAGTTCCAGGCCCGGATGCTCACTCAACGAGACAAATCTAATCAGGATGCTATGTCAGGGGCCCCATTCTAAACTGTGGCCAGGGCCCGCACTAAACGCAGGCAGCCGTGGTCCTCACTGCACGGGTGGGTGCCCCTGCTCTTCTCCTCCGGAGGGTGGAGGTGGCCAGCTCTGCCCCGCCCCCTCCCTCCCTGAGCTCTCATTTCTCCAACAAAGGGTCACTTGGCTTTGCATGGTGCCAGGGGAGGATGGGCAAGGCTGGCCCTCCATTGGACGTGCACCCCCAGAGCCGACAACTGGGCAGAGAAAGAAGATGGGGCTGCACAGGCCTGGCAAACTCAGAGAACAAGTTCCACATAGAACACCCGGCAGGTGACGTGGCAGACGAGGGGCTGGGGATGATGGGACAAGAAACAGAGCTGAGGGGCTGGCACCGTGGCTGAGTGGTTAAGTTTGCGTGCTCTGCAGCAGGTGGCCCAGTGTTTCGTTGGTTCGAATCCTGGGCGCGGACATGGCACTGCTCATCAAACCACGCTGAGGCAGTGTCCCACAAGCCACAACTAGAAGGACCCACAACGAAGAATATACAACTATGTACCGGGGGGCTTTGTGGAGAAAAAGGAAAAAAGTAAAATCTTTAAGAAAAAAAAAAAGAAACAGAGCTGAGGGCAAGATGAAGCGCTGGGCAAGGGCCGGGATCGGAAGGAGTCTCAGCAGCAGGAAGAGCCCTGGGGGAGTGGGTCAGGGGAAGCTGCAGACGGGAAGACTAGAAACCAGCTCCAACGCTCCACTTCCAGGCAAGGGCACGGGCAACAGGGCTCTGCCCAAGGCCCTGGCCACCTGGCGGGGCGTCATGGCCCCAGGGGAGGAGCCGAGTGGGGCGGGGTGTCAGCCTGTGGAGCACGGCCCCCACCTGCCCAACGCCACACAAAACACTCGACCACCTTTCCATCCAGAACCAAGGCTGTATTTATCGTCATTGACAAGAGAACAGAAAGTTTAAAATGCCGAGGGCCACAGTGGACACGGGGGTTGGAAACACAGACCTGAACTGACAAGGCTCGGAAGCGGGGCAGACACAGGTGTGGACATCAGGAAACAAAAGGGACGTTGATGGCAGGACACGGTGATGCCTGTGAGGTTCTGAAAGCAAAATCAAAACCAAAAGGAAATTGTGCCGAAGCTTCCGCTGGTGGAGGAACTGAGACGGCCATGCCGACGCCGGCAGAGGAGAAAGCAGGTGAAGGCGCTGGGTTTGTCACCAGCTTTAGACTCTTCACTTCTGAAATTCTGCTTGTCTGGCACAGAACCCAAGAACACTGCACGATCCGCATGAGGGTCCACACAAGTGTCCCTGCGGCCAGAGCCGGCCAGTCCCGAGCCGGTGCCCCTGGAGCTGGGGAGCCGGCAGGCAG
The DNA here is from genome assembly GCF_041296235.1 of Equus asinus. NCBI lineage: Eukaryota > Metazoa > Chordata > Mammalia > Perissodactyla > Equidae > Equus > Equus asinus. The sequence continues at coordinate 69,284,023 of NC_091797.1, forward strand.
GGGTCTGCTCTGTGGCGTCCTGCCTCCCCGGACAGCCCCCAGGCGGCCGGTGGCTTGCATAGTTGAAGGATCGTTGCTGCAGTTAAACTGGGAGGGCTTCCAACTGACAGCGAGGGAGTCTTTCGTGACCACGTTAAACAAACAACCACAGGGGCTTCTAGAAACTGTTTTTTATAAAGTCTACCTAGGTTAAGAATTTAATAACGTCATATATTTATATTAACAGACTATTTACACTTATTTCACTTTTTTTAAAAACAAACTGAAAAAGAAATTCTCTTACACTTCTGCATAATAAGGCCAAAAAAAGTTTTGTACATTACTATTAATGATTATTTTAATATATATCTGTAGCTTCGGTTCCAAGTACCACGGGAGGGCCAGGGCCGGGCCTGAGTGGGGCCTCACAGTGCGTTGGACAAAATGACCGTTTTTTCTCCATAAATAAGACAAAAAAACTCCTGGCGCTCTGGAGAGGGATCAGAGGCCGTTAAGTCACAAACCCGAACTAAAAATAAAAAAGCAAAAGTTTCTTTTTTGTCTAAAGAGCACAAAATTGAAAAAAATACAAATCTATTAAAAACGCTCTCACCTGTGGGAGAAAATGTACAAACTTCAGTTTTCTTCCGACAGCCTAACCTCAAGCTCGGAAAACACAAGCGCCCCCGGACCTGCCGCCGGCTGTGCTTGGGGCGGGACTACCGCGCCTCCACCTCCGGCGGGTTGCGGGACGGCGAGTAGTCGCGCGCCTCGCCGGGCCCATGGCCCCCGAGAGGCGTAGTCCTGCTCCGCGGCGGCGGCCCGGGGGGCGTGGGGGGCGCGCCCGCGGCCACCAGGGGGGGCGGCGCGCCGAGCGCGGCGGCGGCGGGCGGGGTCCGCGCCAGGAGCCCGTTGTGCAGCGCGGCGGCGGCGGGCCCGAGGCGCGGGTAGTGCAGGGCGCCCAGCGCGGGCAGGAGCGTGACGCCGTCCAGGTGCGCGGCCCGCGCGCGCTCCAGCTCCTCGCGGCGCGCCTCCCGCAGGCGCTCGGGGCTGTAGTCGTGCGGCTCGCGGTCGCGGTAGGGGCGCTCGGGGGGCTCGAGGAGGGTGGCGGGGCCCGGGGGTGGGGCGCCGGTGGGCCCAGCGCGGCGCGGCAGCTCCAGGCCGCGGTAGGCGTCGCGCAGCGGCTCCCACGCGAAGCCCAGGCGCTCGCGGCCCGCGGGGCCCGGGCCGAGCTGCAGGGGCGCAGGGGGCGCGCGCGGGCGCTCGGGCGCGGGGTGCAGGCTGCCCGCCGGGGGCTCGGGCGCATCACCGTCCTCCCTGCACTCCTCCTTGACCTTCACGTCGCCCAGGGACGCCTTGATGTAGGGCGACGGCGGCCGCGCGACCAGCTTGGCGCCATCCTCCTTGGCCGGAGAGCGGCTGTCCTTGACGCGGGGCTCGGCCTCGCGCTCCGTGGGGACCCCTGGCCGGCTCGGCTCGCCCTGGCCGCGGAGCAGGAGACTGCTGACCGGGTGGCCCACGGGGGCTGCAGGCGACGCCCGGCTCAGCAGGCGCGTCTTCTCCAAGAGGTCCCTGGGAGCAACAGACAGACACCCCCATCAGCCTAGGAGAAGGATGTCACCCTCTGTGACAGGACACCCCGAAGCAAGCTGTTTGCTACCAAGTTCCCACCTCAGCACAGCGGGGCCATCGCCTAGGGCTGTGTGTGGGGGTCCCTCAGCACCCGAGTTCTTGCAGAATTGCTAGCAGCACACAGTGATGGCAAACCCGCACCCCCTCGAAGGAATCTCAACACCCACAGGCTCCCTCTCCTCATAAACCCGGAAACCAACTTTGCAGCAGAACCCAGGAGCTCTCCATGCCAACCCAGGCCACCGAATCTCTGAACCAGGACAGACCCTCAGCCAGGAACTTAGGGGAGTTCTCCGCCCAGGCCCCAAATCTACCCGAGGGCCGGGGGATCCTGGAATCCCTTCCTTGTCAAGTGTGGGCAGCCCGGCGGGGGTGGACCACAGCTCTACCTGCCCCATCACAGTCCTGCTGTCATCCCCCAGGGCTGGTTGTACACTGTGGCCTCAGCTGGGAACCCCCCCCAAAAGGGGCTGTGCCAGCTGCGAAGGTCAGGCCCGAGGCACTGGTTGCTTTTCCCCTCGCAGCCCCCAGGTGCCCCTGCCCCCCTGCCCTTGGAACCCCCTTGCTGCACCTGGCTACCACCCTACAGAATCTCAGCCCCTTGACCCTCTGCAATGACAGTGCTGCCTCCAGGACGTCCGCAGGCCCTGGGCTGTTTCCCGGTGTCCTTCCTCGGTCTTGTGACATATGTCCCCGCCGTTTTCTTTGCTAACTTGAGGTGGCACTCTCGCCTCACCCTCCCATCTCTGCGTGTGCACTCCCATGCCCAGCAGTGCCTGGCACACTGCAACGCCCCCCCAGTGAGATGCCCCAGACTCAGGATTCTGGGGAAAAGTCAGGGGAGAGGGTCTGGCAGAGACTGGCCGGAAGCCTTCCTCTGCTCCTGTCCACACAGCCAGCCACAACTCCTCAGGGCCCCCAGGTCCTAGACTCAGCCACTGACTTTGGAACATGACTCCTACCTCCGCTGCCCCACCTAGCCTAGCTGCCCCCATGGGCAGACAAGCTTGGCTCCTGCCCTCTAGGCAAAGGGGCATCCTACAAATGCCCCTCCCAGGCCCGGGCCCCCTGGCTCAGCAGCCCCCACCTGGATGGTCCAGCCCCCTCCCACATGCAGTAGTGTCCCCTGCCCACCCAGAGCCAGGGGTGAATCAGAAGCCTTCACTGGTCTGCTGACTAAGCTCCTCCAGAGGTCCCACTGTGGTCCACACACTGTTGTCCCTGTGCTGCCCCACGAGCGGGGGAAACAACTCCCCATGGCTCCTGCCCAGATCCTGCCCCATCAGAGGTCCTCCATGGGGGCAGGGTTGGGGTGCTTGCTGTGGGGGTCCTCTTTCTCTTGGCCTTTCCCCACCCCGAGGGTGCAGCCTTCACCTCCCTCCCAATGAGGGAGGTCTTAGGGCAGAGCCTAGTTTGACCCACATGCCCTACAGCTCTGCAGGAAACTGGGTGGGGACTGAGATGCTGGGAGGGTCAGAAGTGGAGACGGGGGAGGGGAGGGGGCACAAGAGGAGGGGGACAATGAATACTCACCGCTCTCGCTCCTCCCGGCACTTGTCTGGCTCTCGGTCGTGGTTGGTCAGAGCTGAGACCCGCTCGGCGTCTGCGGTCTTGGGCCATGGTGGTGGTGGTGTAGGGAAGGAGGGCGGTGCACGGTGCAGCCGGTTCCAGGCCTCATGGGGGCTGGGCAGGCCATGCAGCGTGGAGCCCTCCTTGGGGGCAAAGAGGCTGCCGCCAGGAGCTGGGGGGGGTGGGGGCGTGAGGCCAGTCCGCTGCCCACCCGCACCGAGTGTCCCCGCCGAACCGCAGGGCTGCTAGGGAAAAGGACAGTTCCCGGACCCCAGGCTGGTGCTGTGAAGAGGTGTTCCCCGGGGAGGGGGTGAGGCGGATGGCCGATCGGCACAGGAGCAGCCCCAGACTGCATGTGTGTGGACGTGCGTGCATGCACGCGCGTGTGGGGAGGATGCGTGTGTGCAGGAAGGGTGTGCACGCGTGTGCACGGAAAGCAGGTGCCGGCGGTCACTCACTCAGTGCATGGCTGCCCAGGCCTCCGAAGGCGTTGCTGCCCAGGCTCCCAAGGCCCCCAAAGGTGCCTGATCTGCTGAAAGGGTCTGTGGGGGCAGCCAGGACTCAGAGGTCTGTGTGGCTCCCACCAGGGCTCCCACCTGCACACGGGCCCTCCTCTGTGGCTCCAGAACCTGGCAGATGCCACCAATACAATTCCCACCCACCTATGTCCCTAGAGCCCCGAGGTCTGCAGAGGCCAGCCAGACCCCACGGACCTCAGGTGGCACCTACCTGTCAGGTGACCAGTGGGCAGGAAGCTGCCAGGATGGGCTGAGGGTCCAAATGGGTTGGTGGTGGGATGGGCAGCACCTGTGGGGGGCAGGTTGGTGGAGGCCCAAGTGCACCTGGAGCCACCTGTCTGTGGCTCGTTCCCAGGGTGGAGGCACCCCAGCTTCCTCTGGGAACCACTACTTCCATTGAAGCGCGTGACCAGGTAGGAATAGGTTTGGTCTCTTCCCTGGAATCTGGAGGACCCCAGGGGAGCAGGGATGGAGGAGGCAGTGATGGCAGTGGAGCCCCAGAGGAAAGAGGGCAGAAAGAGAAACGGTCTGAGACAGCCTTCACGAGCTGCTTCCGAAGCCAGTGATCCCGGAGTTTCCACCAGACAGCTAGTGAACGATCCTGGCTGCTCAGCAGTGGGTGGGGTCTTTGCTCCTGATGGGCACTGGCTTGAGCAGCTTCTCCTGTGGTGCCCCCCAGCTGCAGCCACAGCCCACAAGTGTTGCCACAGCATCAGCCTTGTCACCCCATCTGTGGTCCTGCCTGGCTCCCCCGACACCCCAGAACTGAACAGGTGAAAGGGGCATTGGCCTTGGGAAGGGGCTGTGGGGTGAGGAGCAGGCCCTGCCATGTGGGGTTGGGCAGGCGCCCTCTAATCTCAAGGACAGGTTTCTGCTAAGACCTGTGACGTGGGCACCCCCTCACATCTCTCCAGCTCCCTCCATCTTTGGGGACCCCAACAATGGCGCATTCACAGCCTCCTGCTGGGGGCCCCCAGAGGTGAACTTCTCCACTGTGGACACATGCACTTTCCAATCTCCACGGAGCTCTCGACTAGAAAGTTAACCACGTCTGAATGACTCAGAAGTTGAAGATATCAAACCAGAGATGTGATAACAGCTGCCCTGGAGCTGATGGAGACAGCCTGTCAGTGGGAAATGGTTGCCTTAAAAGGCACATGCTGTAAGGAGAGGCCAATGAGCTGCCATTCAAGGAGTCATGAAGATGGGCAGGCAAACAGGCAGCCAGAGGAGGAGGGGGGCGGGCGGAGCCCAGCCGAGGGTTCACAGGCACAGGGCCCAGGCCGGGTGGGGCAAGTCCCGGGGGAGGGGGATGGCAGAGGCAGAGCAGGACAGGCCGTGGGGGGAGCTCAGGCTCCGTGTGGCACCAAGGGCATGAGGCTGCAGCCTGGGCTCCACACTGAGCACATATCCCACAGGCTCCAGCCTAATTAGACTGCTGGCTGCCACCCTCTGCCTGGACTGGGGTCTGGAGGCCATCAGGGCATTGGGCCGGGGGCTGGGAAGAGCCACTGTGCTTGTGAGGCCAGCCCGGTGACCCCGTCCATGCCTGTCACTCCAGCATGGTGGTGGGCCTACATGAAAATGGAGCGGGGAGTAGAGGGGGGGCAGTGGCGAGGGGACAGTCAGGGTGGCTCGCTCTCTCAGCCGTGAGGGTGGTTTATCCTGGGAGTGCTACTAGTGAGTCCTCCAACCTCGGGGTGCTCCTGGGAACCCCGACACAGCAAGACTGTGGTGTGTCTGCAGTGGGGGATGAGCATGGGGCCGTGGGAGCAGCTTCCTGCCATTCCGAGAAAAGCCCAAAGCCTCCCTGGGAGGGAGCAGGGCTGCATGACGGGCAGCACAGGCCTCGCAGGCCGGGGAGGACATCAGTGTGAAACCCGGGAGAGGACGGAGCGCCCAGAGGGCACACGCATGGCTCGGGTGAGCCCCGGGAAGCGTGTGCAAGGATAAGGGGAGGACAGCAGAACTGATGAGTTACAGCAGTGAAAGGAAAACGCTGCTGTGTCAGAGGGAGAAGGAGAGGTCACTCTGCCCACTGGGCAGCCCCTCCTTGCAGCGCGGACGGCTGCTTCCTGGAGCCTTACCCGAGGCGGAGAGGAGGGGCCGGGCCAGGTCCTGCGGGTAGTGGAACCCGGCAAACACACCCGGGGCAGGGGGTCTGCTGAACAAGTCCAGCTTGGCGGCCACCTCCAGCTTGTGGGGGTCCAGCTGCATCTGCTGAGAGGGACAGAGTGTGTCCAGGGGCTGCCTCTATCCTACGATGGCCTGAGCCCGCGGCCCACAGAGTCGCAGTGCCCACGAACCCCCAGGTGCCATCTTGCCTGCTCTCGGGCACATAGAGGGGGTGAGGGACAGTAGACTTGTCCCAGTGATGTCCCCTGCCTCAGGGGACCAACCATCGTCACAGCCTGTGGTGCTAACACAGGTTACACTTGAGGTGTTTCCTTTTCATGTGGTCTGCTGCTGCATTTTACACTTAAAGCACATCTCAATTTGGACATTACACTCTCATCAGGAATAGTTTGTGTTTGGATTTTGTAAACTTGAGTTAAAAAAGTAAATTCACATACCCAAGTTGTTGCAAATATGCTACGAGTTTTCCAACGACTGAATTTAGCATCAGTATTAAAATTTAAACTTACTAAAATTAAACTAAAAAGCCTGTCCCTCAGTTGTGACAGCTTCATGAGGCAGGGGACCCGGCTGCGTCCTCCCTCTGCTCCTGCTGCACAGTCTGCAGCAGGGGTGCCTCCATGAGCAGTGACGGTGGAGGGGCCACCCGTATGAGGACAGTCCCTCTGCCTTCCAGGGGCCCCACCCCAGCATCTTCACATCGAAATGCAGTGTTTCATTACAAACCCCTTTCGTTTGGCTTGTCCTTGTAGCATGTTTAGCACATCATGATTTTAAAGGTGTGTGTGGAGGTGACGTGTTACCCGATTGAGATGCACTAAAGGGCGTTAGATAGGAACCCTTCTGTGACGTGGGGCTGGGTCCCAGGGGGCCGAGGCTGCCATTTGCCCTGGCCCTCACCCACCCTGCCCTTGCTCAGCCCCCAGCCCGCTGTCCCCGACCTCCATAGCTGCCTCTTCCCTGTGTCATCGGAGTCACCCTGCAGGGAGGCTCCACCGTGGCCAGGGCACCTGCCACCACTGTGCTGGGACAGGGGACGGTCTTGCAGTTCCTCCCAAACCCCCACCCGGTCATCCAGGTGCTGACCTGGTGACCCCTGCCTCTCCACCGTGGGAAATGACCTCAGTTCTCTGCCCCTGCCATCCTGCCTGCTCCCCTTAACTACCCCTCACAGCCAGCTCAGTGCCCAGGCAAGGGGCACGGGGCAGATGTGTGAGGACTCTGGACACACGTGCAGGTGCGTGGAGCTGTGACTCGTGCTCACCTTCATCTTCTGCTGATGGTGGTAGATCTGCCAGGCGATCTGCACATGGACGGCACACCACTTCCCCGGCTTCTGCGACAGGATGGGCGACACGCTCAGCCGTGTGACCGGGGCCTCCTCGCTGCTCCCTCCTCATCACCCCAGATCCCTGCTGTCGCGGGGCACCCCCGGCCACCGTGGGGCACTTGTCTTCCACAGCCAAGGGCTCTCCCTTCCTCCCAAGATGTACTTACACGTGCACACACGCGCACACCCTCGTGTGCACAGACGCATGCACACACACTCACCCTGACCGCTGTCCGGTACGGGTCGGACACCTGTCATCGACAGAGGAAACATTAGGTCCAGGCTCTGCTGGGGGACGAACCGCGGGGTGGGTGAGGACATGCCTACATGGCCTCCACTGGGGGGCTGGCCAGGATGCTCCCAGGGAGGGAGGAATGGGCACCACTGTCACCTACCCCAGGGGCTTTCTGGAGGAGGGTGTGAACAGCACTGGCCCGGCCTGTTATCTCGATTGGGTTTGAAGTCTGAGGGGAGAGAGTTACAGGGAGTGAAACAACTGAGGAGACCCCAGGCCCAGGTAGCAGGAGACCCCCGAGGTGCCCATGCCCTCCTTGCTCTGCCTATGGGGCCCTGCATGCTGCCACCCACGGGCAGCCTGGCTTCCTACCACATTTTCAGTTCAGGGGTTTCTGCAACGGTTGGAATAAAAGGCTCTCGACACTGATGCACCTGGGCCAACGGCCAAGGCAGCTCTCCTTCAGGGAAGGTGAGCAGAGTAAGCCCGGTTTCCTGGCGTGGGGCCTGAGGTGGGGTGCTTCCTGCCTCAGCCCCCTGCAGTATGGATGGCCCTGTGTTGGCCACCTTACTCAGACCTTCCCTCTACAGTGCTCCTTCTGCCCCAAGCTGGAGCGGTCCCGGCGGAGGGTGACTGTGCATGAAGCATGGCCCTGGTGGCCCCTGGTGTACAGAAAGCCTGCCCCACCCTGCCCTGCCCAATTTCTGTCTAGTCTGAGAGCCCCGCAGAGGGTCATGGTGTTCTATATTGAGGCTGAGGCTGCTCGGGGGTACACGTGTCCACAGGGTCCTCTGCATACTGCCACTCCACTCCTGGGGATGCCTCGTTTGGAGCCCCCAGCCCCCTCCCACTGTGGGTACAGACAGACACAGCCCACTTGGCCTGGGTGCTCCCACCAGCACCTGGGTCACGACAGGTACAACAGCAGGGCGAGGGGGCAGAGCTGCTCCTGGAGACCAAGGATTGGGGGCCAGTCCTACAGCAACCCACCCCCTCCCCCCACCACACCAGGGAGCAGCCAGTACCTTGGGTTGAAAAGCACCCTGCAGGGACCCAAAGGGGCCTGGGTGTGGGAGCAGGGTGGGCAGTCCTGGGATGGCAGGAGGGAAGGACGGGAAAAACTGTAAGAGAAGGAGGGAGGAGTGTTCCAGGGCCTGGCCAGTGCTTGACATCCTGGGCAGGGAGGCAACATGGACAAGGCCTCCCTCCGGGCCAGTGCACCCTCCTCTCTGCCCTGCCACCCCAGCCCGCTTGGAGAGCCCACGGCAGACCAGCAGGAGCCTGGGCACAGAGACACTCACGTTGGAATGTCGGAAGTAGGGGCTATCCAGCTTGGGTGCATACTTGTCAAACTGGAAGGAAGAAACTGAGAGTGAGGCCTCCCCCACAGGTGACACCCTTCACTGGGCCCAGCACCCGCCCACCCCGGCTGGGCCGGGTGGTGGCCATGATGGCCATCCTGCCTCTTGAGGCCGTGGGCCTGCAGCCAGCCATCCCCCAGGCTCCCTGAGGGCGCTGGCTCCCGGCTCTGCACATGCCCTGCACACGCCCTAGGGGGCCCAGGTTCTCACACTGGGTGCAGCCCCTCCTCCTTCTGATGGCCCCACGACGGGAGGTGCAGACTCGCCCAACTGAGTGGTCTGCTTGTGTTGGCTGAGACCCAGGAGGAAGGCGCCACAGCCATGATGGGGGGCATGGAGCCCAGGGCTAGTGGCCAAGCTTTGGACACACCCAAGCCACCGACAAACTGGCAGGTCTCAAAGCGAAGCCTGGTGGGAAAGGACTCTACCCCACACAGCAGTTGGCTCATAAGTTCCTCCGTGGGCCCCAGGAACCCTCTTAGTCCTGTCTGGGCTTCCAGACCTGCTGTCCTGCTGCAAACCTAGACGTTGAGGGCCCCATGTGGGTGCAACTGGCCCTAAGGCCATGTCCTACATGTGTGGACACAGGGCACTTGCCGAAGCCCAGGAGAATGGCCCAGGACCCAGAGGGGACCAGAGGGAGGGGCTGCACGGACAGACAGACAGAGAGGGACGGTGTCAGCCTGCGTGCGTGCAGAGAGCGTCTGCGTGTGCCTGTTGCGGGTCCCGCTGCCCGGGCCACCCCCGCCCGCCCGCCGGCACAGGGGCCTACGCACCGGCGGGGGTGCGGCGGGCGGCAGGAGCGGCGTCGGGGACAGCCCCGCGGGGAAGGGGGCGAATGTGTGTTGGTGCTGGTGTGTGTGCTGGTGTGTGTGTTGGTGCTGGTGGAATTCCGCCCGCAGCAGAGCCCCCGGGCCCAGGGGCGCGCAGGGCCGCTCGGCGCTCTGGACCAGAAAGCGCGCGTTCAGCTCTTGCCTGAGCAGCTCGCGATCTACAAGAGAAAAGAGAGAGAGACAGAGAGACACGTCGGCCGCGGGCTCCCGGCGGGGCGAGGCGGATAGTCACCTGGCACTCCCGGGTTCGGCAGGCCAAGCCGTGGTGGCCGCTCGCTAGGTGCGGGCCCAGGGGTGGAGGTAAGAGAGGTGCCTGTGACCAAGTACCAATCAGAATCCCCGAATGAGGCTGGCAATACATGATTGGCTGGCTGAATGAGATCAACAGGCTGGCATCTAAAGGCAAGAGAGAACACGGTGAGCCACCGGGAGCCCCGAGACAGGCCCGCAGGGGAGCCCTGCCCTGCCTGGCTGCCGCCCGTCCCAGCCACCAGTGTCCCGGTCCCATCCCGGGGCACCAAGCTGCCCCCAACCCGGGCTGGGCTGACAAAATTCTAGGAAGAATTTGCAGACCCACAGAGAAATCCTTACTGACCTAAAATTTGACCCTGACAGAGCACCTGTGGGAACCAAGTGGAGGAGGAGGCCAGTGTTCACCTGGGACTCCGCTACTCCACCATTCTGCCCTAGAGGCCCCCAGCAGGCCTAGGAATGAGGGATGAAGAGAGGCGGCAGGCCTGGGGGCCCTGGTTGCCATGCCTATGGAGTCACTCTGGGCTTCACCCCCCCAGGTGTGTGACCAAGCCTGGCAAGGGCTCAGGAGGGAGCAAGACCTGTCTGTGTGTTTGTGTACACCTGTGTGCACCTGCGTGTGCATGACCGAGGTCCGGGCAGGAAGCTTCCTCTGCAGAAGACAGTGAGACCCCTGGGAAAAGTGGCCTGCAGGGGCCACAGGGGCACTGCCACCTGGCCCGTGGGTTCCAGAGCAGGTGGACGGCATATGTGCCTTGGAGGCCAGCACACCTCCCCAGGGGCTGCGTCCCTTCCACCTGCCCAGGGCTGAGGATGATGGGGTGCACGGTGCCAGGACCTACCGGCAGGGTGTCCTGGGATGACCAGGCTGTTGGCCGGCAGTGCCGGGGGCGGGGGCAGTGTCGGGGGGGCGGCGAACATGGCCGCGTGGTGCTGGTGCTGGGCCTGCGAGCGGAGCGCCAAGTGTGAGGTAGAGAGGTGGGGGCCTGGCCCGTGAGGCGACAGAGACGCGTGCTTGGCGAGCCCGAGGCTGGCGCCGCTGCTGCCGCTGCTGCTCCTGCTGCAGGGATGGGGGGCGCTCAGTGCCCGCCGGCTGCACGCCCCACCCCACCTGAGGGATCCCACCCCTTCCCAGGACGGCCTCTGGACTCCTCATCCCCCGCCCCCCGCCTTGGGCCCCGCCCCCCGCACACCCACCTGAGGGTGTGCAGGCCGTTGTGCGCAGGCGCGCCGGGGCAGGGGCCCGGGAAGGCGCCCAGGGGCAGAGGCACGTGCGTCGGGAGCGGGGCCCGGGGCTGCGAGGGCGCGGGCGGCAACGGCGGGGTGAGGCGGGGCGGGCCGGGGGCCTCCTTCTTGACCGGCGGGCTGGCCCGGGGGCTGCGCGCGGGGGGCGGGAAGGGGGGCTCGGTGCTCAGCTCGCGGCTGCGCTCCAGGCCCGAGACCTTGGGTGCCACGCCGGCCTTGGCCGCGGACTTCTCGCCCGGTGTGGGGCCTGCGGGGAGAGGGGCCGGTGAGCCGGGGGCCCTGTGCTCACCCCTTGAAACCGTCCACCACCTGTGAGGAGGCCCGTCGTCGCCCCAGTTTCAAACAGCGAGGCCACGGCCAAGGCCAAGCCCCCCACCGCCCACTCCACCGGGTAGGGGTCAGGGCTACTGCTGGGGCCTGCTGGGCTCCTCTCACGCTCCTCCGGTGGAGGCCCCAGCCCCAGGGAGGGCCACCCTCGAGGGCCCACGGCCAGGCAGCGCGACACCCACGGCAATCCCAGTGGGGCTAAGGCCCCACTTTACAAACCGGGAGACGGGGCTGCGTCAGGGAGTGGGCCTGCTCTGCCCATGGACATGCTCGTCCGCCCTTGACAGAGCACTCGTGCCAGGGGTCCGCTCTTTCTGCAAAGACCCAGGTGACCCGTGGCCTAAGCCCCCTTTGGGCCTATGCCCTAAGGGGAGACTTTCTGGGTGGCTGGCTTCACCCTCACTGCCATTGCCCTGTTCTCACCCCTTTAATTACCTGCCCAGGCTGGCTGGCCAGCGCCTCTGCTCCCCTCGGAGCTTTGGGCCTGCACTCAGGCTATGACCTCAAGCTCTTGCCTGCTTCTTCCAAACCATCCTTTCTGTGGCCACAAGCAGAGTATCGGGTCGGTTGTGTGCCCGGGGCCAGGGGGATGAGAAATATCCGAGGCAGGCCAGAGGGAGACCACATGCTGGAGGAGGTGCCCCCACAGTCTCAGTGCTTTGCCTTGTGGGGAGGATGTCCCCATTTCCCAGGAGGAGCGGGAATCTAGGGTGCTGAGCACAGCTGCCCCATGCAGGCTGCTGGCAGACCCTGCTTCCTCCTTGAGGCCTGGGGGCCCGTGTGGGTGACTGGACACAGCCTTCCCTGCGGCCGCCATAGGGCCGTGACCAGGCAGGCGGTGACACCGTAAGGAGGTCTGTGGAGGCCTCTGGGAAGACCTTCCTGGTAAATGCAGGTGGCAGGAAGCGGCCCCTTCTGCTTCCTCAGACGCATCCCTCTGCTACCTTGTCTGTCTGCTCAGGGACAGACCTAGGGAGGAGGCCACCACCACCACCACTGCAATGAGGACAGGGAGCTAGGGCCGATGGGTTTAGCCCGGTGGCTCATGGCTGCCCAGAGATGCTGGTCCCCTGCTCCTGTCTCTCCCACAGCTCCACGCCATCCCCTTGCAGAGGAAGAGCAGCCACTTGGCTGGAATGAGTGCAGACCTGGACACGACCCCACATGTGCCACCAATGACCTGGTCCTCCTGGAACCTTGTAGAACCTCCTGGAATGTCAGTCCCTCACTAGGAAAGCATGAGCAATGCATCTCTCTGGGCGCTTCAAAGCCTTGGCTGGTTCCCTGAGCCCTGCCCACACGGGTGAGCAGACCCTGGCAGTGGGCTGAACTGTGCCAAAGATACATCCAAATTGTGACCCCTGGTACCTGCAAATGTGAGCTTATTTGGAAAAAGGGTCTTTGCAGATGTAGTCAAGCTAAGAATCTTGAGATGACATCAGCTTGGGATAGGGTGGGCCCTAAGTGTCCTTGTAAGAGACAGAAGAAGGAAAGTGTCGTGACAATGGATACAGAGATGGGAGGGATACAGCCACAAGCCCAGGGACGCCCAGGTTTGCAGGCAACACCAGAAGCTGGAGGAGGGAGGAAGGCTCCTCCCCTAGAGCCTTCGGAGGGAGTGTGGCCCTGCCCCCACCGTGATTCAGCCTAGGGCCTCCAGACCCTGAGAGGATAGATAGCTGTCTGCTGAAACTGATACAGCCCTGCAGAAATGCTGTCTGAACGCCGGCTAAGCGGCCTCTCTCCTAGGACCTGTCCCCTGTGTCTCCTACCCCGACTCTATCCAGTGGGCGTCCGTTTTGCTGCAGTGCTCTGATGTGAGGAAGGGGCTTCTCGAGTTGAAGGCATGTAGAGGCCAGACCCGGCTCCCAGGCCAGCGGGACTGTCACTGCAGACACCCCCGCATGTGCTGCAAGGCCTGTCGATCCAGTCACATCCAGATGCAGCCTTCCAAACAAAAGGGCTAGTGACGCCCCCTCTAGGCCACGCCACGATGGACAGTCTAGGTCACAAAGGCCTGGCCTTGGGTGGGACTAACACAGGGCCATCCACTCTCCAGAGGAGTGCTGTCCAAGAGAGCTTTTTAGGGTGATGAAATGCCATGTGCCTGCGCTGTCCCATGCGGGGGTCACCGTGTACCTGTGCTGTTCCACGCACAGGTTACTGGCCAGGGGGCAGGGGTGGCTGAGGAGTCTAGTCCACTTCATTTCAATATTAACAGCCACACATACAGTGGCCGTGGGGGCCAGCCCACACTGTGGCATGGATGCTTCACAAACCACGAGCTGCTGGCTGTCCCCAGAGCACCTGACCCCATGAGCCTGGGGGGCCCAGGAACATGCAATCTTAACAGTCCCTAGGGGGTGTAGACCCCACTTTGTGAACCACTGCTCCAGAGCGCCCAGCTCCGGCTGGGACACTGGCCCCACTCCTGGCTTCCCCTGCTTTTCTTGTGGCTTTCTTGAGGGGCAGTCCCTCAGTGAACCACAGCACCTAACTCCTGCCTCAGGTTCTGTACCCAGAAGCCAACCCAAGACAGGGCCTAACCTGGGACCTGCCACTGACTTCAGGAGTGTCCTGTCCCTTCCTAGAGACCAGAAGCCCAGGCCAAGAGACATGCTTACCTTTACTGGCTGCTGGGGCAAAGAGCTTCTCGGAGCCCACAGACGCCTGGAAGAGAGAGAGAAGGGTAAGAGGTCAGAGGAACCTACAGGGCTGGGGTGACTCTAGGCCTCACTCCCCTGCCCTTGGCATCCAGGAAACAGGTCTTGGGCAGGTTTTGTGCATGCGAGGGCCGCCCAGCCTCATGGAACATATCCAGCCCCCCACAGCCCCCTGCAGGGTGACCATGCCCAGCCTGGCTGCAAGCACATGGGCACACAGCTCACTCGGCCAGTGGTGGAGAAACCAAGGATGCCCTGCTCAGCAGGGATGTGGCCTCAGCACAGCCCTGTGGGTAGGAGGCTGGGACTGTGAATCTGGGTGCTTCCCCGCTGTGCCTGCATCAGGAACCTGAGGGCTCTGCTGGGCCTGCCACCAGAGGTGGTGGAGGATGGGGCAGAGTCCGGGATGCTGCCCCTGCCCCATGGGGTGAAGACAGCACCTGCCCAGCCTTGAGTACCCAAGTGGCAGGTCTGGAGACCATGGCCTCCATGATGTGCCGGGCATTGGGGGCAGAGCGGACCACTCTGGGTGGGGTCACGGCCACTTCAGGAGGGGGCATGGTGATTTCGGATGGACTCCACCTCAGCCTCTTTCCCTATGGGGAGACGTCCACGTGTGTGCAAGGCCTGGGGAGGGGACATCGCCTTGGTGCGGGCGGTCAGGGTGAGGATGTGGCCCCTTGACGTCCAGCAGGAGGCCCGGCATGGATCACGGGAACGAGCTTGGTCAAGTGCCCTGAGTAGACCTGTTCCTCCTGATCGTTTGTTTTAAAACAGCTTCACTGAGATATATTCACATACCATACAATTTACCCACTGAAGAGGTCCAATTCAGTGGTTTTTAGTGCATTCACAGCTACGAGCAACCATCCCCTCAATCAGTTTTAGGAGATTTTCATCACCCCAAAAAGAAACCTTGCGCTCTTCAGCTATCACCCAATCCCTGCATCTCCCCCAGCCGTGGCAGCACTGCTCTGCTCTCAATGTCTACACTACCCCCATTCTGGACTTTCAGATGGAGAAAGCTTGCTGTTGGGGGGTGGGGTGACTGAGTACCAAGGAGCGTGCCTTCCCGTCAGGATGGTCACCATCAAGGAAAGAGAAAGCAACAGGTGCTGGCGAGAATGTGGAGAAACTGGTGCCCTTGTGCATGGCTGTTGGGAATGTAACAGGGCGCAGCCGCTACAGAAGACAGTATGGAGGTTACTAAAAAAATTAAATATAGAATGACCATATGATCCGGCAATTCCACTCCTGGGTATATACCCAAAAGAAGTGAAAGCCGAGTCTCAAGGAGGTATTTGTACACAAATGTTGGAGAGGTTGTGGAGAAAGAGGAACCCTCATATACTGTTGGTGGGAATGCAAACTGGTACAGCCACTATGGAAAACAGTATGGAGATTTCTCAAAAAGTTAAAAATAGGAATACCCTATGACCCAGCCATCCCATTACTGGGTATCTATCCTAAGAACCTGATATCAGATATCTCAAGAGTCCGTTGCACCCCTATGTTCATTGCAGCATTATTTACAATAGCCAAGACGTGGAACCAGCCTACATGCCCAGAAACTGATGATTGGATAAAGAAGATGTGGTATATATACACAATGGAATACTACTCAGCCATAAAAAAAGACGAAATTGGCCCATTCACAACAACGTGGATGGACCTCGAGGGCATTATGTTAAGCGAAATAAGTCAGTCAGAGAAAGACGAACTGTATATGACTCCACTCATAGGTGGAAATTAGTATATTGAGAAGGAGATCTGATCGGTGGTTACCAGGGAAAAGGGGGGGTGGGGGGAGGGTACGGAGGGGGAAGTGGTGTACCCACAACATGACTAACAAAAATGTACAACTGAAATCTCACAAGGTTGTAATCTATCATAACGTTAATAAAAAAAAAAAAAAAGGAGGTATTTGTACACTCATGTTCACAGCAGCATTATTCATGGCAGCTAAAGTATGGAAGCAACTCAAGTGTCCACTAACGGACTAGGTCAGCAAAGTGCACCCTATCCTCACAGTGGGATGTTATTTAGCCTCAAAGAGGAAGGAAATTCTGCCACGTGCTGCAACATGAGGACAGCACACCAAGTGGAATAAGCTGGTCAGAAAAAACAAACACTGGAGGATCCCAATTACCTGGGGACCCTGCAGAATCAAATCCAGAGAGACAGAAAGTAGAGGGTCGGGTGCCAGGGGCTGGAGGAGGGGCAGGGAGTTGGTGTTCAACAGGGACAGACTTTCAGTTTGGGAAGATGAGTTCTGGAGATGGATTTTGGTGATGGTTGCACAACAACGTGAATGCACCTAATGCCACTGAACTGTATGCTTAAAAATGGTAAGATGACAAGTTTTATGTGTATCTTACCACAGTACATAACAAATTTAAACAAAAAAAGAGCATGAGGGCGTTTCCTGGGGTGATGAAAACAATCTCCATCGGACTGTGGTGGTGGGTACATAGCCTCCACGTGCACATTTAGAAGAGGCGCATTTTACCGCAGGCGACCGTGGTGCACGAGAGTCAGCTGCAAGATGCGGCCCTGATGCAAGAGCAGGCCGACAGGTGGACAGAACAGAGGCCAGAACCCAGAACAGCCCAGGCACAGGGAGACTCAGTGCGGACTGCAGTCTAGTGGGACGGGAGGGGCCTCAAATGGACAGGGTGTGACAGGAGCTGGCCATAGAGAAGGGAAAGCCGAGAGCTGTTGTGCTCCCTATGTCAGAATAATTCCAGACCAATCGCTGATGTAAATGTGAAAAACAAAACATAAATGTACAACGGAACCCCGTGGTGTGGCACTTTACAGCTGTGCTGGGCCCAGGTGGCATTCCTAACCGCATCTCAGGGACCTGTGCCAGGAAGAAAACGGGTGGCAAGGCAGCCCACAGACAGTGCTATGCGCCCCCAAGCTGGCCCGGGAGGCCGCCACACCACGCGATCCCAGGAGCTCTGCTGGTGGCAGGAGAGGGATCCCTGACAGATGGGCAACGTGTTGGCCACAGATGCAGGGGGTCCCAGATGAGGAAGGAGGGAACAGGCTGGCCTGAGTCTGACTGAGTGGGGGCAGTGGCACGCGGATGGTCCTTCCCATCCAGCCACCCGGGGCCAGGACATGCACACCCTCATGGAAGCAGGCTCAGCGCCAAGGGGGCAGGGGGCCGAGGCCGGGACATGTCAGGCTCCTGTGCCCCTGGGGACGCCTTGGCTGTGACCTCTTCCCATGTCTGTTTCTGTGCTGGATTGTTTTTTCTGGTACATCCTACATGGTGAGTTGTGGTTGTTAGTGTCCCTGGATTGTCACTTCACCCCTGAGGAGTCCCCATGGGGCCGAGGGGTCCACTGGAGCTGGGGGTCTGTAAGGGCAAGACACGGCAGGGTGTCGGCCCTGGGGGCAGGACGCTGCAGCCCAGCCTCCAGCTCCAGACACAGGCAGCAGCACCTGCCCCACAGGGCCAGGCCCCCAGCCTGATCCCCGGATGGAGAAGAAAGGTCTGTGTGCGAAGTGACAATGCCTCAGGACAAGGATAAGGACAGCCCACACCAGTTTGCTCTGCGCCAGGCACTGCCCCAGATCTGCCAGGAGCCATGATCTTGTGTAACACAGGCATGAGGCCAGACACACTCCTGACCACTGGACCCCTGCCCTACAGCGCATGGGTCACCCACTCTCCCTGGGCCTTCCCAAAGACCCCCAGGCCTTCCTGACTGGATCCTCCTCACGATCCCAAGAGGGGGTCCTGCTGTCACCCCCATCTGGGGACACACAGCAGCATCCAAGTGACAGCTCTGGTGTTATAATAATTACTACCTGATCTTGTTAAAACTTGCACAAATTAGTTCTCCACGTACTATCTGAGAGCATGTTTCATAACCAAGTCACCCCTGGACTGAAAACATTCCACCACCTGCCCACTGCCCCAAACCAAAATCTGAGCTTCTCTCCCAGCCCCCAAAAGGCTGTGACCAGCAGGCCAGTCGGGCCCCCGACTTCACCCAGAGGCCCCCGACCCCAGGTCCACTGGCTCCACTCCTGTCCTTTTGGCTTTGGCTGCGCCCCCCGGACCCCCTAGTCTGAGAGGGGTCCTCATGAGCACTGGTGCTGGCAGATTTCAGTCCTCTTCGCGTGTGGGCCCTGGCCTGGGGGGAGGAGGCAGGGGCATGGGGTGATGTGCCCCCAAGATGAGGCCAGCCAGTGGTGCAGCCATGCCCCTCTCGTGAGGCCGCCCCCTGAGGGTCTTCATTATGCACTGTGCTGACAGCCCCTCTCAGCCGCAGGGACAGTGCTGGTCGCACAAGCAGTCTCTGAGGGCCCCAGGCTCAGCGGCACTGCCAGAGGGCTCCTTATCTCACTGGCAGCAGATGAAATAAATGAGCTGGGGGCCTGGTGGGGAGGAGGGAGGGGGCTGAGGGCTGTGCCCACCTGCCAGCCATCCCACCCAGAGGTCCTCACAAGTGGGCGGGGGAGAGGAAGCTGGTGTGGGATGTGAGTCCAGAGCACCCGACAGCAGGGCCACCGCCACCTCGGCTGCACCCTGCGTGCCCTGCCCTCCCTGGAACCCCCTCCTATGACTGGGCATCACCATCAGAACAAGGTGGACATCAGAGAGGACCACTGCAGAGGCATCACTCTGAGAAGACCCATGTGTTCCTGTGGGCGCCCCGCCTCTCTGCCCAGCCTGGGGGGGGGGGGCAAGTTCAATTAAGACCAGGCAACCCCTCCCCCCAAGGCCCAGCCCAGCCTGTTCTAGTTCTGGTTCAGTTCAAGGCCTGAACTGAGCCAGAGCACCGACCCCCAAGACCAGGAGGTGGCGCCCCAGACGCAGGGAAAGTCAGGGGAGCAGAGGAGGGGGCAGCGCAAGGGACTGGCAGTGTCTTCCCATCCCTCTGGACCCCTGGGACTCCCACCCTGGCAAAGGGAGGTGGGAAGGCCACTCCCCTAGGTCCATCCGGTCCCCATTCCCCCCCCCCCAAGGCCACAGTGAGCCCGAGTTAAAGTTTGCTCAGGGAAGTTGACAGATCCGAGTCCCCGCAGGGGTCCTGTTCAGGGACCCAGCAGACTTCCACTGCTGTGAGGGCCCGGACATCTGCCAGGTGCGGCCACGCCCATCAGGAAAGGCTCTGCCCAGACACCCGCGGGCAGCCCCAGCCTCCAGGCCCCTTCCTGGCACAGGCACGGAGGCGTCCCCGCTGCAACTTGCTGGGGCACCCGGTTCTCTCGTTCTTTCCCTTCCAGGACGAGGGGTCTGGAGCTGGTCAGCTGACCCAAGATGAGTAGGCGGCCCCAGACCCCTGCTAAAAACTTCCCCAGGATTATCTACTGAAACACGACCCAAGCGCAGCCCCCTCCTCCTCCAATCCCGGCACGGAGCCGGTGTGGGAGTGACAGAAGAGGTCACTCCAGGCCAAAGGACAGGTGGGAGGTCCCCAGGCTGCAAGTTCAGGGTCCCGATAGAGGGGGCAAGCCCAGGAGGGAGAGTGTCAGGGCCAGCACTAACTTCCCCGAGGTGCGTAATCCCGGCCGCGGGCAGAGGTCACGGCGCGCTTTGTCTGCGAGGACGAGACCCGCGGGGGCAGCCTCGGCCCAGACACGCGGCCTAGCCTTCGCTGGCCGCGCCCCGCCCCAGACAAAGAACTCCAACTCCGGGCAGGTGAGGGTGGCGGACGCCGGGAACCCGGTGGCCGAGCCAGTGCCCGGGCACAAACAAAGGCGCGCGCCCCCCACGACGACCGGCCGCGCCTCCGCCGCGGGCCCCCCAGCGCCGTGGCCGCGGCCCAGGACCCTCTGTGGGGCTGCACCCCCACCCACCTGCCGCCACGTGCGCCCCGGGGGCGCAGCCGGAGGGACGCGGGGTCTCCGCTCTCCTGGCTCCCGGGAAAGAAGGAGTGAGCAGAGCGACAGCGTCTCTCCTGCGCCCCGCTCATCTTAGAGGGAGCGGTTGCTCTCTCGACCCTGGCCCCCAAAGTCCCGAGTCCCTCCCCGGAGCCACCAGCGCGCACTCACCGCGCGAGCGCCCCGGACCCGGCGCGCTGTGCAGGCGATCGCCGCTAGTCCTCAACCCGGAGCCGGAGCCGAAGCCAGAGCCGAAGCCGGGAGGCATGGACGCGGGCGGCAGAGCGCGGGCCCCCGCCGGCCTCGGCCCGTCGGGGTGGCCCCTCTCTCGGCGCGCCCTGCCTAGCCCGAGCCCAGGCCAGGGACGCGCGGGGCGCGCATGTCCGCCGTGAGGGCTCGGCGCGCTCCGAGCAGCTCTCGGTGCACTCCGGGGCCCCGGACCCCGTCGGGCGCGGCGCGGGGCGGAGGCGCGGCGGCGGCGGCGGGCGCACTGCTGGCAGGCGCGCGGGCGGCGGCGGGCGAGCGCGGGCCGGCGAGCGGGGAGGGGGCGGGGCGCGGGCAGGCCCGACTAATCCAGCCCCGAGGCGCGGATCTGCCGCGCGGGGTCGCCAACTCGGTCCGAGTGATCGCCGGCCCAGCTTGGTCACCAGGTCCGGGCACGCAGCGTCGGCTGTGCTTCTATGCCCCGTTTACAGAAAGGGAAACTGAGTCACAGAGCAGCGAGGTTGAGGAGCTGGGAGTTGAAGGAAGGAAGACAGAGACCCCACCATGTGCGATGTAAGCTCCGCCTGCCCCGGGGCTGGGTTTCACCATCTGCAGAACCGGGGTGCAAACTGGGAGGAGGGGTCCGAGCACGCGCCGACTCGACTACCGCCCAGAGCTGCCGTGAGGATTCTGCCTCCGAGGAAGCCGAATTCAGATCCAGGCGGAAGCCTCGCCGCATGCGAAGGCCGAGGACATGCCCGACGCCCATCGAGGCGTATGGGGGGGGGGGGGCATCTGCCATCTCAGAGCTTACTGGAGGCTCACCAGGACGCAGTAGCACACCTCCCATCACGACATGTGCTGTGAAAACATCCTCGCAGGCACGCGGGTGGACCGGCGCCCAGAAGGAGTTTGAGCGCCCCCCTCTAAGCTGCTGTGGGGCTGGGGGCACCAGGAGGTCGCTTTGGTGGGGTGTCCAGGGACCCGCGGCTTAGAGGCTAGGTTTGGGGCCAGTGTACACCTCTCCCTGGCTGGGTGGGGGAATCAGCAGAGGGTCCATTCAACGGGAGAGCAGGCACCTATTTACATGCACCGGGGGAACCAGCTTCAGAACCAGATGCGCTGGCCCAGCGCTTTCCTTTCCAAGAGGTGGCTAAATATACATGAACATGCACGTTGCACAGCGCACGAGACATCTCCAAAGAACAGACGACATGCCTCTGGTGCCAGCCTCCAGGTGGGAACTTTCAGTCCTTTTGTTCTGTCTGAATTATTTACCAAATACCTGTATTCCCTTTACCCACCCACCCACCCTCAAATTAACAGCATTCTCCAAAGTCATGCTGTTTCTTGCCAAAAAATAGCAAACACACAACATTGCTTTGTGCCAAACACCATGCCGAATGCCCTGTAACTGTGAAATTGCTGGGCCCTCAAGCTTGTCTTTTGAGGATGCACTTCTGTCATCCTTATTTTGTTGATGAGGAACTGAGATACGGAAGCAAGGTGGCCGAGGGTCATGCAACTGGTATGTGGCAGAGCTGGGGTTGAACCCTGCCGCCTGACTGCGGGGTCTGTGGGCTCTGCGAAGACACGCTCTTCTTCAGGGAAGGCAGCAGAGGCCAGACCTGGGACTCAGGATTCTGGTGGGAGGACTGTGACTCCCAAGGCCGGGGGCTCAGCTTTGCCTGGAGGGTGGGTGTCTGTAGGCCTGGGTGCCCTCCCCCCCCCCCCCCCCCCCGCCATGCCCTGCCCAGCAGGGTTGTGAGCTCCTGCACACGGCCCTGGCTCCAAGGCCTCTGGCAACGAAACGGAAAGATATCCCTGTGGTGGGGTGTCCCAATCTGCCTCTGTAGTTTGCAGCAAGACCCTGAAAGATGTCCTGCCTCACTCTGGGAATCTGGCTGCTGACCAGCCGATCTAGAAAGTGAGAGACGAGCTGGGTGGGTCCAGTGTAATCACAGGGTCCTTACAAGTGGAAGAGGGAGATGGGAAGATGCTGGCTGCTGGCTGTGAATATGGAGGAACGGGCCAGGAGCCCAGGAATGCGGGCGCCTCTAGAAGCTGGAAAAGGCAAGAAGGAGACTCTCCTCAGAGCCCCAAAGGGACCAGCCCGGCCCACACCTTGACTTTAGTCCAGTGTCGGACTTCTGGCCTCCAGACTGTGAGGTAACTGTGTTGTTTTCAGCCACCAACTTAGTGGTCATTTGTCACAGCAGCCAGGGAAACTCATCCCCTCACATCCAGGACCCTGATGAGGGGATGGAAGCAGAAGGACAGATGCCCATCAGCAGGCCTGAGTCAAGACCCTAGCCTGGCGAGAGCAAGAGATGACAGGAAGGGAGAGAGGCCTCTGAATGGCGGCGGGAGTGCCCCCAATGAGGGGCCTTGAGCCTAGACCTGAACTGCAAGAAGGACCCAGCTGGGGGCACTCTAACAGCCCGTGCAAAGCCCTGGGGCAAGAACAACCTGCCGGGCTGCACAGGAGGTGTGGGCACAGGGCCTCAAGGGCCACACAGGAGCTTGGGCATCTGTGTCAAATGACAGAAGATGCTCTGGGTTTAAGCAGGAGAGAACTGTGATCTTTGAGAAGACCCTCTCTGAGGATCCACCATAGGGCCAGGGAAGCAAGGAGCCCAGCTGGGAGCTGCTGTGACAAGCCAGTGTGGGGACAAAAGGGAGTGGGGGCCCCTCTCCTGAGATGGGGAGGGGGCTGTTCCATTGAAGGTGTCAGCTGTCGGCTGGTTACAGGAGCTTGGAGCTCCACAGGTCGGTGACTGGGGCACCTGGCCTGGGGAAAGTCAGCTGGGGGACCGTGAGGGCAGAAGGGCCCTGTGCCATGGTCACTCTGTCTGACATGGGGCCTGATGGTGAGGCCTAAAGAGGCCTGCATGAATGGGCAGGAGCGGGGAGGAGAGAAGACACAGACCCGTGAGGAGTCCCAGTTCGGTCACTTCTGCGTGACCCTGGGCAGATGCCAGCCTCTTAGGGGCAAGCACGCACGAAGTCGGGGTTTCCTTGAGAAGTGAGCTACTGAGTCCTCGGGGCCTCAGAAGGTGTGTTCTCTTGTCATGCCTCCTACAGATGACGGGCTGGGGCAGAGGCTGGCACCCAGCAGCCAGGCTGCACCCACTTTCCCCTCGGCTAGAGCCCCCACTCCTGGTAGTTACAGGTTCCAGAAGCCAGTGGGGTGGGGAGAGCAGGTGAGAACTGAGTGGCTACTACTGTGCCAGCTCCAGGAACTGGCTGGAGCAGCTGGGAGATTTGCTGGCCAAGGAGGAGCAGCCCCAGCCCGGCCATATCTCCTGGTCCCAGACAAGCCCCCAGGTCTGGCTATCAGGCCTTGGCCAAGGTCTCAACGCGCCCCCGGCTCCTCTCTCGGGGCCTCTCACACGGCAGCTCCAGCCCTGGAGCTGGGGAGAAGAGTGTCTTCCTGTAACAATGTGGTCTTCGTTTCACACCTCATTCCTAGGGCCACCTCAGGCGCCAACAGTCTTTGAAGAGGCTGCCTCCCTTGCAGCGCTCCCCCGGCCTGGTTGGCACCCCTGTGCAGGTGTGGGGCCCCAGTGGTGACAGCTGGCCACTCCTCGCAGCTGCCTCTCTGAGGGGGCAAGTGGATGCAGAGGCTGCAGATGAAGAAGGCCGGTGAGCCATGTGATGAGGATGCCTGATGAGACTGAGGACAGCCCCATGCGAGGAGGCCAGTGTGGCTGGGGTGTCACGGGGAGGGAAATGGCCAGCGGGGCCCAAGTCGAGTCCCCACCCAACATGGCTCGGCTCCCAGCGTTACTTATTCCTGGCCACGCTGGGAGTGTGGCCTTGCAAGGAGGGACCCCATGGGCGTGGACCAGAGGCCAGACCCTCCCCCAGGCTGGCAGGCTCAGCTGAGGTGAGGGCATGGGGGGACAGATTCCAGGGAGGGTCCCTGCAAACTGTGTGTCCATCAGCAGAGTGCACAGTGTCAGGAGAGAAGCAAAAGCCAGAAATACCCACAATGCTCATGAAGAGGCCGATGGCACGTGAATCAGACCACTCACACGGCCGCGCCCTCATTACGTTACTGACCAGAAAACGCGAAGTCAGGGCAAAACAGCTAAGAGGGGAAAGACCTAGGATCTCCTGGAATTGAGAAAACCCTGCGAAAAGCCTTGGAAAGAGCGAGGATCTGACAGAGTTGGGAGAACAGCCTTGAGGACGCTGAGCCAGCCGAGGCGGGCTTCCAAGGCTGAAGCCCCTGTGTGAGAGGCCCTGGGCCACCTGCCATCCTCAGTGCTGCGGCCCCGACAGCCCTGTGGCTCGTGCTGTTCACGAGGTGGCTGTGAGCAGCAGGACGGGGCCACCTGCTGCAGTAGCTGAATGGTGGCCCCAAAAATACGCCCACCCAGAACCTCAGAATGTGACTGTCTTTGGAATGAAGGTCTTTGCAGGTGTGATTAAGATATGGGTCTCAGACGAGCTCATGCTGGATTAGGGTGGGCCCTACATCCCAGGACTGTGTCCTTCTAAGACAAGGAAAGTGTGTGTCCCTTCACAGGGGAGGCCACATGCCCGTGGAGGCAGAGATGGCAGCCCTGTGGCCACAAGCCAAGGACACCTGGGGCCCCAGAGGCTGCATGAAGCAGGAAGGCCCCTCCGGAGGGAAGTGTGGCGCTGCGACACCTTGACTCTAGACTTCTGGCTCCAGAATGTAAGGTAAATTCCTGTTGTTTAAGCTGCCCACTTTGTGATACTCTCATCCAGTGAGGCAGCAGGTGGGCTCCCAGACCAGCTCGTCCCTGAGGGTAACGTGTCCTCAGGGGGTGTCCGAAGCAGAAGCTATGAGCTCCGTGGAGCTTTCTGAGGACTGGGTGGGGGCGAGGGTCCCACATGTCAGGAGGGGTGTGTGTGAGTGTGTGCACACGAGTGCATGTGTGGTGTGAACACATGGGACCATGTATGTGCACGCATGAATGTGTGGATGCACGTGTGCATGTGCACATATGTGTGGTTCGAACACATGCGTGCATGAGCCTGAGAGTGTGCATGTGTGTGATGCCGGGAAGGGAGGCAAGCCCTGTCGCCCAAGGCTCCTGCGGTGGCCCAGGGCCTCTGGGTCACTGCGTGGGGTGGGGGTGCAGGCCTGGCTCTTTTCAGCCAGAACAGCAGCAAAGCCCTTGTGCCGGGGCGGGGGGCGGGGCTGGGGTCTGCAGGCGCGGTCAGGGCTGAGTGGGGGGATTCCCCCCACCCCCCTGGGGTAGAGGCCTACCCTGGACTCTGACACACTCTCTGGCTATGGTGGGCCGGGTGGAGAGGTGCTCTGAGCACTTGGGGCTCAGGCACTGCATCCACAAGCAGGGAGAGGAGTCCTGAGGGCTCAGCGCCTGGGGGACAGGGTGAGGTGTCCTGGCCGGTCCACCCCGACCTGTCTGTAAGCTCCTCCTGTGTCTGAAAGTGCCTGGCTTGTTTCGTATGCTCGGCCTGTGCCCTGAAAGACCCCAGGGTTCCCCCCGCCCCTTCCTGCCCCCGCTGTAAGGACCAGCACAAGCTCCACCAGGCCCCTGCCCACGTGGTGCAGCAAAACCTCCTCTATGGTCAGCAGGGCAGGTGGGGTTGGGAGGGGCTGTGACCTCCTCCAGACACGGAGGGGTGGGACCACCCGAGGGCCAGAGCACAACCTCCCTCTAGGTGCCCCCGCTTCCCCCTCCCAGTCAGGCCCGGTGCATGGGCCCCGGTCCCCACCTATGTCTGTTCAGCTGGTTCTGGAAGCCAGAGGGTGGGGTGGGGGAGGCGGGAGGGGCAGAGGGCTCCCCCCATGGAGGCCTTCCTGCTGCGCCCCCTTCTCCTCGGCCTCAGCATTTCCATCCAGCTGCAAAGGTGCAGGTTCAAGTCCACTCTGCACGTGGATGCTGTGTGCCCTCGTGGGCAGGTAAACTCTGGGCCTTGGCTTCCAGCTGTGTGCAGCAGGCACCCTCCCTGCCGCTGGCGAGCAGTGTGCCCCGTTCTCTGTCTCTGGAGGGCATCTGCATCTGCCCCCACTGACCCCGCTCTGCTGGGCCAACAGCCCCTTCCAGGCAGTCCAGTGGTGGCCATCTCCCGTCACCCCTGTGTTGCAGCCGTCCTGCAGGTCCCTCCAACCCGATACCTCCCAGACAGACATTTTCCCCTCCCGAATCTGCCTGGCCTCTCCCACGGGACCGGCCCTTCTCACCCCACAGCCTCCGGCAGGGGCCCACATGTGCCCACAGGGGCTGAGCGGGGCTAGAGGAGCTCGGTCTCTTGAATGCTGGGGGACAGCTGGCCGTGCGGGCTGCCACCAGACAAGCTGTCCCAGGCCATCAATGGGCCCTGAAGGCATCACGTGGCTCCAGATCCCAACACATGGGAAACCCACCCTCTCCCTCCAGCAAATTTCCCCATTCACTCAGGCTACTGTGAGTTGAGTTTTTGTCTTTTGCAACCAGAGCACCCTGGTCTTCCTCACCTCCTTCACCCTGATCTGCTTCTGCTGAGCCCCTGCCCTCTGGCCTGAGATCTGGGCATTATCCCCAATATGTGGTAGGAAAATAAGAGTCCCCAAAGACATCCACGTCTCAATCCTCGGAACCTGTGAACATGTTGCCTTATGTGGCCAGAGGGGTTTTCCAGGCCTGATTAAGGATTTTGGGATGAGGAGGTTATCCTAGAGGCTGGTGGCCCAATGTGATCACAGGGTCCTTACAAGAAGGAAGAGAGGGGGCCGGCCCCATGGCCGAGTGGTTAAGTTCACGTGCTCTGCTTCTGTGGCCCAGGGTTTCGCGGGTTCGGATCCTGGGCATGGACATGGCACCGCTTGTCAGGCCACGCTGAGGGAGCATTCCACATGCCACAACTAGAAGGACCCATGACTAAAAATACACAACTTTGTACCAGGGGGCTTTGGGAAGAAAAAGGAAAAATAAAATCTTTAAAAACAAAAAAAAGAGGGAAGAGAAAGGTCAGAGTCGGGAGATGTGATGACAGAGACAGAGCTCAGAGTGACGCGAGGAAGAGGCCACGAGCCCAGGCACGCAGCAGCCTCCAGAAGCTGGAAAGGCAAGGAACCAGGTTCTCCCTGGAGCCTCCAGGAGCCAGCCCTGCTGACACCTCAATTTTTGCCTAGCGAGGCCCATTTCGGACTTATGACCTCTAGAACTATAAAACTCAAGCTGTTTTAGGCCACCGAGTTTGTGGCAATTTGTTACAGCAGCTATAGAACACCAATACCACCCACCCTGTATCTCCAGCCCAGGCCTCGCTGTCTCCTGCTGGGACTCTTGCAGTAGCCTGACAGTGCCTGACTTTCCCTGGGGACTCCAGTCTGGTGGATCCTCACCCTAAGGGACCTTGGGCATGTCACTGAATCTTTCCGTCCCTCAGATTCCTGGCCAAGAATGGGCTGCAGGACAGATGCCACTGCAGAGGGTGGTTGGGTTGCATGAGCTGATGTGTCTAAAGCCCAGGAGGGGCCAGCTACGTGTCGGTCATCAGATCACAGTCCTCGCTGGGACCTACATGTCGCACCCAATGCCTGCCTGGAGCCTTGGGGAGCAGACAGCCAAAGGCCCTTCCTTGGGCAGATGCATGGGAAGACACTCTGGGCTCAGTGCCTAGGTCAAAGGGCACAGCTGAGAAGGGTGGTTGAATTCAGTCCCTCCGGCACCCTGGTGAGGTCACCCTGTGCAGACACTGTCTGTACTCCGTGTGGGGCAGCCTGGCCTGCGTGCATCTGAGATGCAGGTGCCTGGGGAGCGCCAGCAACCTGCACCTCCGTCCCCACAGCAATCAGCCAGGAGCTGGGTGGCCCTGTGGCCGGGAGAGGCGAGTCCTCAGGCGAGAAGGATGGGAGTCTGGGAAGGTGTTCTCTGGGGCAGGGCCGGCGACACACGAGGAAACCTCTGCAGGCAGGAGTGCCGAGAGCCATCGGGCTCCTGCAGGAGCCGGCTGCACAGCGCTTCCTTGCAAGCCAGCCTGGGGCGGCCATGGGGGGCAAGTGCAGACGCTCGCCACAGAGGGGCTCCACGATCCAGGGGAGCTGCCCAGACAGCGGCAGGGAAGGTGGTGGTCTTAGGACGCATACCAGGTGCTGCCCGAGGTCCAGCAACTGAAGGGTTACTGGGCAGGGAGCTCCAGCCCGGGCTGTCTGTCTGTCTGTCTGTCAAGCCCTTTCCTTGCAGTTCACAGGAACCTTGTGAGGCCCATTTCAGAGATGAAAAGACAGATGTTCAGAGAGGACCCCAGTCAGGCACAGAGGAGGCTGGGCTGGACTCTGTTCTCACTGCAGACTAAGGACACAGAAAAGCAAGGCCGACCCAGGCCTGGAAAAGAGTCTGGGGGGAGGAGGGCTGGGCATAGAGGGGCGGATGCCCACTCAGCTCATCCTGCGCAGCCACCAATGCCACAGTTTCCATGGGCCGGGTGCTCACAGCAGTGCCCGGAACCCACAGGCCCCATCATGACCCCATTCAGCAAAGAGGAAATTGAGGCTCAGAGAGCAAGGGCTCCAGGTGTCTGGCCTGTGGGCCAGGTTTAACCTCATGCTGTGCCACTGCGCACAGAGGGTCTTTGCCCTCAGCCCCCTGGGGGGCCCCTCGGGAGCCCCACGGCCCTCAGGTGAGGGTCCCTGCCCCTCCTGGCTGGCCAGCGGGCTGTCTGCCCCATCCCAGCCCATGCCCGTTCCCACAGCCCAGGAGCTGGCCAAGCATGTCCTGACGGGGGGCCTAGGAGACAGGCCAGACAGACAGACGTCCCTTGAGGGAGGGCCGTGGCCACAGGCAGCGGGGAGGAGCACAGGCCAACCAGCCACCTGGCTGGGCCACTCAGGCAGACGGCAGCCAGTCCGGGCCCAGCAGGCTGCCTAATGAGCCACACACATTTTTCACCCCATATTTTTCCAATAAAAAAGCAGTTAGACACCAACCGCAGCCTCGTAGAGAGGCCATCTGGCTGCCTGGCTCCCGAGCTTCTGGCAGCACATGCTGCCTTTCCCGCCGTTGGCGGGGCGCCCAGAGCAGGGATGGCAGGACAGGTGGGCGGGGTGTGGGAGGCCTCAGGGCAGGGCCTGGTCCATCTGGAGGGTGGGGGCGGAGAGGTTTTCCTGTCTGTCTGTCTGCATGCCAGCCTCCAGGGCTGCTGCCGGCTGGAGGGGACCTTGCTGGTTGGTTTGTCTGTCTGTCTGTGTCTTGAGGCAGTGTTCCCAGTGCGTCTGTGCCCCGAGCCTGCAGCAGGGCACAGGCCGGTGGGCGAGGGGTGGGTGGGTCACAGGAGCCCAGGGGAGCAGCAGCCCGGTGCAGGTGCATACATGTCTGACCTCAGACCCTGGTGGGTCTGGGAGGAGCCAAGTGGCGAAAGGGACAGACCTTGGGTCTTGTTGCTGCTCTGTCTAGGAGGAGATCTCCCTGGGGTGCTCTCCCCAGCACCCAGCACACGCGGGAGTCAGTGCTGACAGGCCCGTGGCCCTGGCCCTCTCCTGCCCGACCTGCACATGCAGCTGCCTCTCACCCCCGGACCTGCCCTCCCAGAGTGGCCCAGGTGTCTTCTGACCAGCTGTTTCTGGTCTGCTGCTGCCAAGGAATGCAAGTCAGGCTTGTTGTGACTCCGTGTAGGGCATGTGTTCCCGACGGCCCAGGGAGCTGCTCGCGGCCTGTCCTCTAGATACTGGCTCTGAGTGAGGCCGGCAGCTGCAAGTGAGTGCCATGTGCCCCTCCTGTGCTCCTGAAGGCTCCGGAAGTCAGCCTGGAGGCCCTGTGGGGACACTCGGTCTTCTTCCCATGATGAGTTCCTCCCAGCCCGGTGAAAGGCCTCACCTGGCTGTGCGCCTGGAGAGAGGAAGTCGAGGTGCCGCAGAGAGCAGAGGCCCTTCTCTGCTCCTGGAGGGGGCCCTGCCTCTGGCAGGTCAGCCTCACGGGGTGGGGGACGAGGAGGGACGGTGACTCAGGCCTACCCTGCCTCTCTGACTTGCGCCTGCTTTTTTTTTCTTCTTCTTCTTCTCCCCAAAGCCCCCCAGTACCTAGTTGTATATGGTAGTTGTGAGTGCCTCTAGTTGTGGCATGTGGGACACCATCTCAGCGTGGCCTGATGAGCAGTGCTGTGTCCGTGCCCAGGATCTCAACCTGCGAAACCCTGGCTGCTGACGCAGAGTGTGCGAACTTAACCACTCGGCCACGGGGCCGGACTCTGGTCCTGCTTCTTGAGGGGCCTGAGGAAGCTACTCATCGCCAGAAACCCAGCTTGGCTGAGGGAAGGCAGCTGGCACTCAGGTCTCTCTTGCCATTCAAACTCTTGCTATTTGTCACCCCAAACACCAGAACCAGACAGCAGTGAGTGAGGGGCGCCCCTTGCCAGGGAGGACACTGA
Source organism: Equus asinus (assembly GCF_041296235.1). NCBI lineage: Eukaryota > Metazoa > Chordata > Mammalia > Perissodactyla > Equidae > Equus > Equus asinus. The sequence goes on from NC_091797.1 coordinate 69,314,501, forward strand.
GGGGTTTGGACTGCAAGTGATAGCCACAGTGCATAGTTACTGTCCCTGTGCAGCCAAGGACTGAGCATTGGGGAGCACTGCCAGGGCAAGGCTGTATGGCAGGGACAGCCCGGGATGGTGGCTCCCCACTGGACTTGGAACAAAACCTGAACTTCTTGCTGTGATTTATGTGATGCAGCACCTCTGAACTCATCTTCTCTTTCCCTCCCACACTCTGCTCCAGCCTCAGTGGATGTTTTGCACCAACACTGTCCCTACCTCACCATGTAGGAGGTGATCAGTCTGTTTGTATACTCAATGTGCAGAAAGGTAGAATGCAGATGAAATGGCAGGTTCTATACCTGCCTCTGTGGACCAAGAGGTAACTGTGAGGATGGAAGCCATATGCCAAGGATGGCCAAGCAGAAAGACAGAGCAGCCTGATGATCATGGACTGGCCAAGTGCAGTTCCTAATGATATAGGGCCTATGTGGTGGATAACTGGGGTCTGTACCTTGAAAGCCAGGATGGAGTTGGGAGGTTATCATGTAGGCAATAGGGGTCTCTGCATCTTTCTATCGAGAGCAGAGATGTGAGCAGATGAGCAAGGAGACTGTGCGGTGCCTGGATGAGAGATGGTGAGGGCAGTGGGGGGCTGGGCAGCTACAGCATCCAGACCTACAGTGCAGGCAGCCACCTGGGGCCTGGTGAGTCATGACAGCATGGCCAGTGCTGACACGCATGTCCCCATCCAGATGGCAGAAATACCAAGATGTGTCCACGCTGGCTGGTGAATTTCCCCGGGGCCCTGGAGGCAGCCCCTACCCCAGGTGGCCTCTCTGGGAAGCCCTGAGACGTCCCACAATCAGACGGCTGTGGGGAAGGCTCCGCCAGCATCTGCCCTTCCTCACCAGGGCCACAGATGCCAAGGACCCAGCGGAAACCCAAAAGGGGTCTCCCAGCCAGCAGAGAAGTCAGCCCCAATGCAGCCCCAGCAGCCCCTCTCGGCAGATGGCTCTGGAACTCACACCCTGGCCTCCGGAAAACCCTCCAGAGCAGGGGCTCATCCCTTGGGCTGCATGAGGGGGTCACTGGAAAGACAAGGACCACCAGTTCCAGACTCCACCCAGACTGTCCAGAGCGAGTTCCCTGCCCACCTCTCCTGACCACACCTGCTCTCCCTTGTCCGTTGGCCAGGCCGGGCTGGGCAGGTCCTTGGGTACCGCTCAGGACCATCCTGAGGCTCCTGGGTGGAAGGCAGAGCCACAGCCTCCTGCCAGCCCTCGGTCGCGGCCTCTGGCCCAGCCCAGGGCATCAACAGCCTCAGGCACAAGTGCCTCTCACTCTCAGTGCGCAGTCAGAGCTGCTGTGTGGGGTGGGGTCCTGGCCGCTGTGCCCTGGCATCGGCCCCTTCCAGCACCCCCAGGTCTCCATCCCCTGGAGTCCTTGCTCCTGCAGTGGGGGGGACCCAGGGGTGAAGGGAGAAATATGCCAGGATCAGCACTGACCAGGGGCCGGGCCGGGCTGGGCCCTCGAGGCCCTGGGGCACCGTCTGGTGCTGGAGAGCAGGAGGCAGTAGTTACCGGCAGGCACAACCTGGCAGCGGCTCCAGGACGTTCATACCCAGAACCAGCTTGAGGGAGTGGCTTTGTTTCTTCTGTAGAAGACAGGCCTAGGGGACCCTGGAAGGAGCTGCCAGCAGCCTCAGGGCCTCAGCAACTCTCCCCACCCGACTCCCAGCCGCCCGGCCCAGAGCAGCCCCTGGCTTCGGGAGCATTTGCTGCAAATTGGTTTTAAATTAAAGGAGGTGCCGAAGGTGACGTGCCAGCTCAGCAACTTCCCAGGGGCTGTAATCTAATCCATTAAAGAGACAAAGGGATGACAGCTCCTGCAGGCAGCTGGTCCCACTGTCCACGGCCGCTGCGGAGGCTGCGGGTGGTGTGGGGACCGCACAGGTGCCTGGGGGGGCCAGCCGTGTCCCTCAGTCCCCAACACTCCGCCCACAGGATGGCTGAGGGGAGGGCACCCCATGCCACAGACAGCGCCAGTCATTTCCCACTGCCCTGCCCTCTGGCCACCTTGGCCGGATGGTCCAGAGCATGGCAACGGCTTCTTATGCAGACCCACTCACCTTAGACAGCACATTGTGGGGCATCCACACCTGCTCCTCCCCCGGCTGCCTGGTGACTCCCCATTCCCTCCCGTCGCCCTCCCAGGCCCCTGGGATGACGTGCACTCTTGGCTGGTAGCCCAGCCCAGGCTGGTGCCCTCCACGTGGCTGGGCATCTGGACCCCCAGGCACCTCCGCAGACCTGTCCTGACCCTGTCACCCTGCTGGGTGGCCTCTGGGTCCTTTCCACACCTGCTCACGTGCTCAGCTGCTGAGCTGCACTTGAGCAGAAAGCCTGTGAGAGGGAGTGACTGCTCCGTCTGTCTACTGCATGGACAGCTCCTGCCCAATGCAGGCTGGGACACACGCCACACACTCCTCCCAATGAAATTAAATTACTCCACTTCACAAAAACTTGCCTAAAAACCAGTTAGTGTGTAGCAGGCCCTCTGTCCACCTCTCGCAAAGTGCGCTTGTGCACACCATCCCTGGAGCCTGGATGCTCGTCTTCCAAGGGACCCCACCTCCGAGGAGGAGGGTCCCAGCCCTGCCGGCCCTCACCACCACCTAACACTCTTTTCACTCAGCCTGCCCGGGTTCCAGCTGTGTGACCTCAGGCAGCTTTCTTATCCTCTCTGTGCCTCAGTCTCCACGTCCACATTAGTAATTATAGTTCCTGGCCCACAGGGCTCTGGGACAAGCAGACAGGTGAGCGCTAGACTTGTGTGCCCGTCGGGTCTCACTCGTGCTGCTGCTTCTCTTGATCACTGCCCACCCCCACCAGTCAGAGCGACGCCCCCACTGTGTCCCCCACGGAGCTCAGCACAGACAAGGTGCCCCACAAACAGCTGCTGAGCTAAGAACTCTGGGTGGCCTCTCCCTGCTCCCTAAAGAACACACCATGGCCCCGCAGATGACAGGGCAAGGACCCTGAACCCCAAGGGCCAACGGCAGGAGCCGTGGGAAGGAGCCCAAGGAAGCAGCATGGTGGCTGTGGGAGGGCCTGGCGGTTCCCGCGCTCAGCACTCCAGCTGCGCGAACCTGGCTCCGGACCTCACTGCTCCCAAAGACTGAGGGCGACGTGGCATCGGTGGGAGTCTCACTTTCTGGGGACAGCTGGGGCCCCAGCTGGAAACGCTGGGGCTGCCCTGGGCCAATGGTGCCCGAATCCCAGGGGCCCTGGACAGAGCTCCCTCTGGGGCCTTGAGCTGTGGGCCCAGGAGCCCTGGTGGTGCCCCAGCACCCATGTCTCTTGCACCTGGTCCTCAGCCGCGTGAGGCCGGGTCCCACACCGGAGAACCGTGACCTTCCAGAGCCCCTGCTGTGGTCGGGTCAGCAGGAGGGGGTGAAGGGCGGGGCTTACCTTGTCGTCCCCGTCCTCGCTCTCGCTGTCGCACTGTGGGGAGAGAGAGAGAGGCTGAGTCAACACCCACAGCACTCCGCAGCCCACACGCAGGGGCTTCCCCCAAGGTCGCAGGTGGGCACGAGGTGGGTGAGACACAGTGGTGTGGGGGCTCCTCCAGCCTAGGGCAAGGTGTCCTCAGCCAGCCGGACCAGGGGCCTAGGCGGGATCTGGGGGCCAGGCAGCAGGGATGCCCAGGGGTGGGTCAGAGCTCCATCCAGGCCCTGGGGGATCCTGGGGAGGGCAAAGCAAAGGAGACAGAGGAGCACACTGGACAGACAGACGCACCCCCCTAGCGGATGCGGCCCAGAGTGAGCCAGGAAGCCCCACGCCTGAGCCAGCAGGGCCCCTCCTGGCCCAGGTAACACGTGGCGCAGCCTCACCCCGACCTGGGGTAAACCCACTGTTTACTGAAGCCACCTGACACGCCTGTGGCCAAGGGCCCCACCACCCCTGCGGATGCACCCGAGGCAGTGGCTCCAGTCAGCTCTGCAGGTTAAGGAAAGACCGATGATAGCGCAAACAAATCTGCTTCCTATTTCCAGTAAGCAGAGCGTTAACAAGAAAGATTGCTCTAGAAACCATGGCGCTTCTCCCCAGAATATAAGGAAACAATCCTTTCTTAGCAACAGCAATCACGACACGTTCGTGTCAAATGAATTACACTGCTGAACACAAATCTCTCCGGGGTGTGCAGAGGGCGAGGGGCCCACTGCCGTGCGCAGTGCTGCTGATGTGGGTCCCCCCTCGACTAACGCAGATGACCGAGCCAGTGGTGCCGCCGCCCTCCGTGACCCCGGCGAGGCGGGGTCGCAGTCAGCAACAAGGTTCAGAGTGGTAGGGACACGCCTGCTTCCCCAGCCACCACTGCAGCCAGACAGTGACCTGGGGATGGCAGGGGCCCTGGGGATGGCAGGGACCCCTGGGGATGGTGATGGCAGGGACCCCTGGGGATGGCAGGGACCCCTGGGGTGGTGGGGACCCATGAGGGATGGTGGGGACCCGTGAGGGATGGCAGCGACCCCTGGGGATGGCAGGGACCCCTGGGGTGGTGGGGACCCATGAGGGATGGCGGGGACCCATGAGGGATGGCAGGGACCCGTGAGGGATGGTGGGGACCCATGAGGGATGGCAGCGACCCCTGGGGATGGCAGGGAGCCCGTGGGAGGTGGCAGGGATCCCTGGCCTGGGACCCCTGGCTGCAGGGATGGGCATGTGGGGAGGATCCTCCTGAGGCTGAGAGGCTTCCCATCCCAGCAGTCCCATGGGCCCGTCTGCCCCCTAGCCTTGCACTGCCCACTGCAGGGCCCCACCCAAGACCTGCAGGGTGGGTGTCCTTTCACAAATGGCAGAAGGGACATGTGGGCCCAGTCTCCTGGCCACACAGATAAGAGGCCAGATCAGCCCCTCATGGTTGGCTCCACAGGGTGGGGAGAGTGCGGGGTGGCTGAAACCTGAGAGGCATAGTGGGAAGGTAAGGACAGAGTGTGGGAGATGATGCTGGCGAGGTGAGGGGGCCAGAATATGCCAGAACACGTGAAGTGTCATTGCTGGGACTGAACTTTGTCATGGGAGCCATGGCATGCTGGAAGAGGGAAAGTTAGGGATGTGGCCAGCCCTTCAAGATCATCTCTGTGCCAGGAGAGGAGTGGGGGATGGGGGTCATGGCCTGTAGGGAGGGGGGCCTGGAGGAGGAGGCCTGGAACCCCTGACTGTGCTGCTGGCACAGAAACAGTGGAGCCAAGAGCAGAGCTGCCAGAGCCCCCAGTTGGGCCTCCTCCTGCTTGAGTAGCAGCTCTGAGCCCTTGAATTGGAAACTGCAATCCCATCAAACCATCAGGAGATGGCCTCGGGTGCAGCACGCCCGTCACTCGTCACTCAGGGCACCCAGGACCACCCCCAGGCCCAGCCCGGCTCCATCCCAGGCTCGGTTTCACATCTTTCCCCAGGGTTTTGGAGGTGTGGCGAGAGCTTAATGATCGGACATCAAGGAGGGGCAAGGGTGCTCTCCAGTGAGCGCACGGAGCCTACGATTAACCAAACAGCACACCGCTGTCAGGAGGCACAGGCTGCGTTGTAAATGAATTCACGTTATTAAGTCCTACTGAATTAATATTTAACTGCAATAGAGTCGGGATTGAATGAGACAATTAATCAGGGCAAGGAGGGAAAAGAGCCACATCTGTCTTGTGAGAGCTGCCTGAGTGAGGTGACCTTCACGGGGTCAGGGTAGGCTGGGCAGCCCTGGGGAGCATCACCCCGGTGTGGGTGTGGGTCCAGGTAGGGAGTCACTGAGCAGAGCATAGACCCCAGGCCCCAAGGGGATGTGCTGGTATGGCGAGGAGGCCAAGACATAGGCTCTGGAACAGATCCCTGCTCTGATGCTGTGCTGCCGGCTGTGCCATACAGCCTTGGGCAAGTCCCTTGACCTTTCTGTGCCTCAGAAGTTTATGCTTCTGTAAAACAGAGACAACAACCCATCTACAGGGTTGTTGTGTGGCTTAAATGAGTGAATACATGCAAAACACTAGGACAGTATTGGCTATGTACTCAGTATGATATACAGAATGATGGTATCTTTATCACCACCACCACCATCATCATCACCACCACCATCATCACCACCAGCACCATCAACATCATCACCATCACCACCATCATCATCATGGTCACCATCACCACTGTCACCACCAGCATGATCACCACCATCACCACCACCATCATCACCACCATCACCATCACCATCACCACCATCATCATCACCACCACCATCACCACTGTCACCACCAGCATGATCATCACCATCACCATCATCACCACCAGCACCATCAACATCATCACCATCACCACCATCACCATCATGGTCACCATCATCACTGTCACCACCAGCATGATCATCACCAACCATCACCACCACCATCATCACCATCACCATCATCACTACCATCACCATCATCTGCCCTAGCCCCTTCCTTCATATCACCTGACCAGCCCTTGGTCGAATCTCAGCCCTCCATAGGGTGTGGGAACAGACACCTCTCACCTGACAGTGTCCTGCTCCCTGAGGAGCACCTGCACAGGAGGTCTGGAGAACTTGGCCTCCATCACTAGGCCTCTTCCAGAAACCTGGGTAGCCACTTGCTTGGGGTAGGGGCTGCTCATCCTCCTCCACAATCAGGAGATACAAATCAACACGGTCGTCCAGCAGCAACAGAAACGTGCCTTTTTCTTCTCTCAGTGTGAACGTTAATTACTGCTTCACAGTGGAGCTCAGAAGAAGGTCACCTGTCTCCCATTTCTCAAACAAAGGCATGAAAAATTCATGGACAGGGAGACGTTGCCGCTGAGCTGCTGCTCCTATCAGATGTTCTAGCATTGGGGCCTGCCCCAGAGATGTCCATGGGGGTGGGGAGGAGAGGAGCAGAGAGGAGGGGGCACTGCGGAGTTCAGGCGGCTCAAGTCCTCAGTGTGGGCAGTGTTCGCTGGCTGTGTTCTCACAGCTTATGTGTGCCATGCGTGCATGCCCAGACATGTCGAGTCATGCTCTGAGGGCTCTCACCCGTGTGCACCTGGGCATCCTGTCCAATGGGCACTCTACCCTAGGCATCCCACCAGGTCCCAATCTGTGTGCATGGCACCTGTGCACTCAGGTAACCTGCCACGGGGCCACATGTCCCCACATGTGTGGCCCAGGGGTGCTGGCTGTGCTGACAGTACATCGTGCTTGGGGCTCCTGTCTCTGTGGCCCTCAGCGGGTCTCAGTACACATGCTCCAGCTTATTCAACATTGTGCTCATGGGAGCTGCCCTGGAAGAACTATGGGAGGGAAAAGAGGTGCTGCCATCTGAGCACACAGCAACCGCCTTGCCCACCCGTGGGGATCTGAAGGTGCGAGGCGCTCACCTCTGTTTCTGCTGCAAACGCTCCATCAGGAGGGAGAACACATGTCAACCAAGCGAGTCAGCTACAATAAGGAGGCACCGTGGGGGAGGCCTGGGGTGGGGGAGCAGCTGGAGGAGTCATGTTGAGAAGGCCATTTTTCATCCGTTTACGCCCGCCTCAGTCACGTAAATGGACGTGCAGTGGCCAGGGGGTTCAGCCAGGTTTCCCTTTCCCCTCGATAGGCAGAGCCTGGGCACAGTAAGGCTGGGGGCTGCCTACCCCAGGGAGGCGAGTGAACGCCCGCCTAGCCTCGCCCTCCCCTGGGGACTCTCGTGGGTGGGGGTGCTAGGAGCACGGAGCTGGGGCCTCGATCACCTCATCTGTGCAACAGAGAGGCTGTGGGATCAGTCAGGTGATCGCGTCTGCAGTGCTGGTTGGCGCTGGTTCCCGCGAGCAACTGCTGCAAGAGTCAGTCACGCTGCACACGAGGGCGGCTGCGCTGCTCCAGGTGGCAGCCGTGGCCTCCGGTGCTCACTGGGTGCGGGTCCATCTCACAGATGAGAAGGCAGAGGCTCAGAGTGTAAAGGGACTTGCTTATGGCCATAGGGCCAGTGAGCAGGGTCTGGGACCTGAGTTCACTGTCCGCCTGCTCCAGACCCCAGCCGAGCCCAGACCCAGGGGTCTGGACTCTGCCGGGTGGCAGCCCTGGGACTATAGGGCTGGCAGGAGGGGGGCAGGAGAGGGAGCCTTTGACATCCTACTGGCACAGAGGCCCAGGAAGCCACAGCGGGGGCCTGGTGGGGGCTGACGCTGCATTTGTCACTACTGTTGCTTCTACACACTTCACTCAGTCCCTCCACAGACCCAGCTGCTTACACAAGGGGAAATTGAGGCAGGATGGCTGGGAGCCCACCAAGGGCACTGCTGGAGAGCTGGTAAGTAGGCTAGAACCTGTGGTCTTAACTGGCCCATCTGAGTAGAGCCCCATACTGGTGATGCCCTCATGGCAGCTGAGACTGGACAGAGGCCCCAGTCCCACGCCCAAAGGGCCCTGGCCACCTTGGCCTGAGTCACAGCGGAGCCTGAGTAAGCATGCACGATCACTGGACATGGATCCTGAAATCCCATTCTTCTTTTCTCAGCTGACTCACTTTTTACAAGTGTTTAGGCTTTAAAACAAAACAAAGCACTAATTACCCAATTAACGAGCAATTAAGTTACTGCAGCCTAATTGCCCGAGCACGACTGCCTCCGTGAGCCGACAGTGAGTGAGACCACTCAGCAGAGATGCACAGCTGGGGCCAGGCAGGTGCACTTGGGGGGCAGAGTTGCCGTTACCCATGACAGGTGGGGACAGCAAGGATGGATGGGGCCAGAGTCCACCCTGGCCAGGGTCCTTCCCCCAGAGTGGGCCCAGAGAGGCCAATCACTCACCCGCCTGGCCCCATGGCCCCTCATGGCCAGGAGGGCTGGGGCCCTGCAGCCCATGCCCACCCCATGCACTGCGCCTCGGGCACAGGAGGGAGCTCGGGTGGCCTCCCATCTTGTGACCTCCTCGTGGGCAGTGGTAGAGCTCTGAGGGGTCCCGCAGAGGCCGCCACACCCAGTTGATAAGAGACAGTCCCGCAGCTGGGCAGTGGGCTTTGAGGGGCCCTGAGAGCCAAGGGGGCTGGTGTCCCTGCCTCCTGCCCCCAGGGTGTCCTCCTGAGCTCTCACCGTGGACACCACAGCTTATGAGCAGCAGGTGCACGATTCCAGGTCAGTGGGGAGTCTGGGGTGGAGCTGTTGCCTGGTCAGAGGGGAAGCTGGCATGGAAAAAGCCACCCTTCCTAACCCCTAAAATCTCAGGAGCATCTGGAACAGAATTCCGACCGTTGCCATGCCTGCCGTGTGACCTGCCCTGCTGCCCCTGCCAGACCTGTCCTCCTCATCCTTCTCTGGGTTCTGCGTGGAGCAGTGCCTAGGCCATGCCTACTCAACCCTGACTGCACCCTGCAACCATCTTCAATTAGTTGCTAATTTGTTTATCATCAGTCTCGTCCCATTGAAACCCAAGTTCCCTGAGGACAAAGATCTCGTTCCCAAGGTACACACAGAACCAGGATGTGCAGGCATGGCATGAATGAATGAGTGAGTGAATGAATGACCTTAGCCTGGTACACACAGAACCAGGATGTGCAGGCGTGGAATGAATGAATGAGTGAGTGAGTGAATGACTTAGCCTGGTACACACAGAACCAGGATGTGCAGGCATGGCATGAATGAATGAGTGAGTGAATGAATGGCTTAGCCTGGTACACACAGAACCAGGACATGGGCGTGGAATGAATGAAGGGATGGGTGACTTGGGCTCTGAGCACCCAGGTCTGAACTGCCATACCACCCTCCTCCCCACTCGGGATCTCGAGGGGATGGCACTCCCAGAGGTGTTCTGGGCGTTCCCACAGCACTGCTCAGCACCTCACACAATTCTGGAAGATTCTGTCAGAGCTGAAAACCTGCACAGCACCACCGGAGACTTGACCCTAACTCTGTTATGAAAGACACAAAGTCACGTTTAATTTCCTTGAGCTGCAGTGACCACAGAATCAAGGAGAACTGGATGCTGTTTTGTGGGTCACTTCTCCAAGTGTGCCTGTTAGGGATGAGGATTTGCTGGGAGTGTCCCATGGCCTCTGCTTCTCGGGCCCGCGCCAGGACCTGTCCTGTCTGCTGGCAGACACAGGCCTGACGCTCGTGTCCTGAACAGGTGTCATTTCCCCAAACAACTCTCCTCTTCCTGTCAGTTTCTTCAAGGGCATGGTATTCTTTGCCCTTTAATTCTTTGTGGCGCCTACAGGTCCCCCACCATGAAGGGTGTCACAGGACATTGTGACAGCAGGCGTGGAGAGCACCTCCAGCTGGACGGAACATGGCTTGGCACTCTGGTTGCTGGCTGCCCTTGGACGCTGTCTCCCATGGCAGCTGGCGCAGCTCCATCCTCTCGGGGAGCTCCCTGAGCCCCCTGCAGCCTCCACCCAGCCCACGAGGAAATCCACTGCCCCCAGATGGGCCGAACCTGCCCCCCCCCACCCCCCATGCCTTCTGTGCCCCCATCTGCTCCCACCAGCAGTGCAACTCCTGGTGACATGGTAGCAGCCACATCATCACTCCCAGGGCAAACCTGCCGTCTCTGTCTCCATGTCTCCTCAGGCCCCCAGAGCCCCTAGCTGACCTTGCCTCTCACCCCTACGGGGCGCAGTGTGACTGTAATTACATGTGCATGAGGCACACACACTCACACTGTCACATGTCCATGCACACACCTGCAGACATGTGCACACGATGACATACACACGTGCACACACTGTCGCATGCTGACACATCCACACACACATGCATATGCACACACCAACATAAACACATGCACACACTCACACTCTCACAGGCACACATCTGCACACACACCCACAGACACCCACACGTACACACTGACATAAACACGTGTACACACTGTTGCATGCTGACACACATCCACACACATGCATATGCACACACCACCATAAACACATGCACACACTCACACTGTCACATACAGGCACACATCTGCACACACAGACACACACATGCACACACTGACATAAACATGTGTACACACTCACACTGTCACATGCAGACACATGTCCACATACAGGCCTGTAGACACATGCACATGCACACACCAACATACACACATGTGTAAACACAGCCATACAGGCATGCACACACTGGCATGCACACACTGTCATACATGTGCACACATGCACACATGACAGGCAGGGTCCCACCTGGGCCTGCGTGTGCTGCTCCCCCTGGAGTGGACGTCCCCCCAGGTACCCCAAGAGGCCCCACCTCTAGGTCTTTGCTTGAATGGTACCTCTGGAACCCTGAGGCTGATGGTGCACTTCCATACACTCCCCTCCAGGCTCATCTCCTGGGTGCCCTTTGGACACACCAACGTTTTCCTTAGGTCTCTCATTTCCCACGGTCCCCCGGGAGCGCGGGGATTTCTGAATTTCTTCAACCCTCTGGCCTCGGGGCCTGCAGTGGCCCCTGGCCCACTGTGAGTGCTACACAAATCCTTGGGGACGGCCTATAGTCACCACTTCAGGACCACGTGCTGGGGGGTCCCTGCTTGCCTCTTCCCACCCCTCCCTGACTGCACCTGAGCTGCTGGGGTCAGGGGGGACCCTCTGCTCCCGGCTCAGGGGCCTGACCAGGGCCTCAGCCCATTTATTCCTCACACCCATGGATGGCGTGTCAGACATCAAACCCACTCTGCCTTTTTCTCATTAGCAGCTCTCCCCATGCGGCCCTCGCCAGGCCGGAATAATTAATAAGCCTGTGTCAGAGAATGAAGAAAGGACAGCCCCAGCCCCACAGCGTACAGCTGACCTTTCGAGGAGTCGACTGTATTAATATATTCTCGTGTTGTCAGACTCAAAGTGCTAACTGCCTTATGAATTATTTATCAACACAAAAGTCTTAACCAGAACAGCGTTAACATTAATCCCTGACGTTCTGTGTCCCACAGCCCCGCCTGTTCCCCTTAATTGAATTTCAGCTTCCGAGGGCACTCGGGATCTGGGCTCTGCTCCTGGTGACCCAGCCCTGTCACCTCGTGCTCCCCGGCCTGCCCGCCTCCAGCTGTGGCTCCTGGCATGTGTGGCCACTGCTTTGAGTGGTCCCCATGGGCTTGTCCAGAGCATCTGTGCCCAACCTCCAGGACAGGTCTGTGGCCTGGTCACCTGACTGGATGGGAGTCCGGTGGCTCATGCTGCCTGGAGCTGTGTGTGGGCCAAGGGCTCCAGGGGGTGGGGCTGAATTGGCCTGGGCTGTTGTGAGGGGCAGGGTCTCAGTGTGTCGGAGTGATTCCTGGTTAGGTTCTGGGTGGGAGGCAGGCCCACCTGGGGACCTCGACCAGCAGCCACATACAGGGAGTGGGCTGCCCAGGTGACACAAGGGGCGAGGAGGCCCAGGGGCTGGTGGGGGTAGGAAGCCAAGGTGACCCCAGGCTGGAGGGACAGCAGGGGCTGCCTGCACACCAGGCCAGGTGGGGAGAGGAGTATGCTGGCCGCCCTCTGCCTCTGTGGCTGCCCCATGTGATGAGGACAGGGCGCGGGCTGGCCAAGTGGGTCCAGGGGTGTGTCCAGAGATGGCGGGGGCTCCATGGAGGAGGCTGGGGAGGGCCCACCACTGGCAAGCGGGCTGTGGCAGCCCCCATGACCTCTCCTGGAGTCCACACTGTGTGCATTCCCAGCCAAGAGGACACTGTTGAGTGACCTCACTGTCCAAGGCTTGGCCTTACACCTGCCTGCAGGCTGCTATCTGGAGAGGCTCATGGGAGAGGAGGGGACCTCCCATCCACAGCCAGGTGCTCCTCAACTCCTGGCCCTGAGACACTGGCATGACGAAAGCTACCATTCTAAGTAACCAAGTTGGGGTACCTCATTACACAGCAACAGACGACGGATACACAAGCAAGAAGAGCACTCGGCCTGGCGAGGGATGATGGAGAGGCGGCACGGCCACATCTCAGCGGGCATATCTCAGGCACCCTCCCATTGCAAGCTGAGGCCTTTCTCCTCCCCTTGGACCTGGGGTGGCCTGTGGGTGTGCTGACCACTGGAACGTGGCACAGTAGCTCTGTGCCAGCTCCACAGTTGCCTTGGCCTTTGGGAGCCCCAAGCTGTCCCATGACCCCACAGGGAGACCCCACGGGGGCCCTGAGCCACCATGGAGAGGGTCTCACCATCCCCACCCAGGGGCCAGGCGTGTGAATGAGGCCACCCTGCAGCCTGCAGCCCAGCCCAGCCCAACATGCCCCAGTGATCACAGGGGCAGGAGGGTCCGCCAGCTGAATCCATGAGGCAGTGAGATGTGACAGCTAGAACACACGCTGCCCATAACAGGGCAGTGGCTTCTCGAACATCACAGGCGGTCTGTACGGAGAGCGGGGGAGCAGGGCCCTGTGCAGAGGCCGGAGACTCAGTATCGGATGGAGGAAAGGACCTCTCAGCACTTTTGGGGGCAGGGGTGCGGAGGCCGTCTAGGGTGCAAAGTGACCACAGGGTCTAAATCCGCGGCTCACAGAATGCTTGCCCCACACTCACTGGTGGGACATTCTCTAGCCACCTGCTCTGGGACACTAGGTGGGCTGGCGTGTGCGCCTCAGCTCCTACATCTGCAGTGGGCTGACGCCTCCTCTGTGGGCCTGCCACCAGTTTGAAATAAAATAATAGGGGTGCTTTTAAAGACAGTTAGAAAATGCCATGGAGACTTGAGGTTTTCTCACAAACGAACGCTCTCCTGACACGAAGTCCAACCCTTGCCCAGACAACAAGAAATGCACGGGGCTGGGCTGACATCTCCGTCACCTTCAAAGCCCAGACAACTGCACCCCAAGGCACCAAGCGCCTCCCAGAACCCAGTCTGCCCTTGCTGACAGCACCCAGAGCTCTCGTGGGGTGACCTGCCCGGAGGAGTGCCAGTGAGCTGGATGTGTCTGGGCTGCTGGACAAGCCTTGCTTGAAGCCTGCTTCCCTTCCAGCCCTGTGAGCTGGCCAGGCCCCCCACCCTCCTGTGACTCCTTCTTTCCTTCTCTGGTTCCCTGAGGCACTGACACCCCTCCGTGAATTTGCCCTCGGCCTGACTTCCCCTGCTGGCTCCTCCTGGGTTGCCACCCCTGACCATGGGGCACAGTTGTCCCCAGGCACCCCCCATGGCGGTCAGCACTCTCTGGAAGCATCTGCCACTGATGGATCTGCTTTCTCCCACTGTCTCCCCACCAGGGCAGAGACCCTGAGACTTGTTCTGCTGTGTCCTCAGTGGACAAGAGCCACGGCCCTTGGTAACACCATTGTCACAGGTACATGGAGCTCGACAGCGACGTGCACACTACGGTGCAGGAGTGGGTGAGTTGGCGCAGTAACAGCAAACGCCCTGTGTGCCTGTTTATTCCTCTGCAGCTGGATGGGGCACTCCGGCTCCAGCCTTTCAGAGGACACTGAGGCACCGAGGTGGCACCCCAGCTTCTCGCTCCTCCTCTTCCCACCCAAGGTGCTGGCCCAGCTGCCCCTCGGCTCTGCAGAACCTCAGATCTGCAGTGTGGCCCTCCAGGAGGGCAGGGGCATGTGGGATCTGGCTCTGCCGCCCCTGTGCCCGCTCGTTGCCGGGGGGCCACACGTGACCTTTGGAGGCGGCTCCGGCACGTGTTCCTGAGCAGCAGAGCCGGGAACCAGAATATTTAGCAGCCTGAGCCATCCTGCTGGGCCAGGTGCTGACCCTTCACTGCCCAAAGCCCAGGGATACCAGGGGGCCTGGGTGCCCAGGACTGGGAGGGGCAAGCAGCTCTCCAGGTCTGTGCCAGGCTGACCTGTGACCAGTGGGGGCTCTGGCATGGCCTCCCCACCCCAGCATACACTCGGGCGCTGCTCCATGAGTTGAAGAACACACACAGGGATGAGGGAGTGATGCAAGTGCAGGGCCAAGGTGCCAGATGGGGCCTCCAAGGGAGCACAGGACACTCCTGTCAGGAAGGGCCTGTGGCATCCCACAGGACAAAGGGGCGGGGCAGGAGCTTTCTCTGGCTGGGAAGGTGGGTCCCCAGGACCCTGGACAGGCCCAGAGGCTGGGGCCCCAAGGGGAAGAGGGAGGGTGAGTGGCCCTGCTATGCTGGGTACACACCCCATCCTGGCCAGGCTTACCTCAGTCTGGGACAGCAGAGAAAGGGGCCAAGGACCTGGCTTCCTGGAGAGCACGGCCACAGATGGACGAGGGGCAGAAATGTGCTCATAGGACTGCCCCAGCAGGCAGAACCTGTGAGACACTGTCCCTCCCTTCAGAGCCTGCTCGCCCTGGGTATAAGCCCAAGTCCTTGAGCACCCCTCCACCGACACACAGTGCCCTCTCTCTATACCAGCACCCTCCCCTTCTATACCAGCACCCCTCCCCCTATACCCAGCACCCTCTCTGTCTGGTTTATTTCTCTCCTTAGCACTTGCCACCATAAGGTACTGGGTAGGTCACCTGTTCATCCTGTTTACATCTGTTCTGCCCTGGCTCTACCTGGGGTGCAGTGATGCACCACCCAGCCCCCTGCAGGAGGAACCCGCCCCCAGCTGCAGGGAGAGGGGGCCGCAGCACTCGCCCAGGGGAGGCTCAGGAGCAGAGGCCCTCAAAGCCAAGCCCCTCCTGATGCCACATCCCCTCATCTGGGACAGCAACGAAGGGCACTCTAGCTGTCCTGGGACCTGCAGCCTGTCCCTTCCTGCCCCTCTTCCCACAGGCGTAGACCCCAAGGCCAACCCCCGACGTCGATCTCCCCATCAGGGTCTGCTTTCCTAGGAATATACAGCCACGGACATATCCAAGACTGGATGTCCAAAATATCGCAAAACCGCCTGGGGAGCAGGTGGCGCTGACCGGCTGGGACTGACACCCCCTGCCCCCAGCCATGCCAGGAGAGGTGCTGGACAACCGGAAGAGCCATAAGGGCTCCTTACCAACCCATAGGAAGGACTTCTATGTTCTCAACTGGACAAACGTGGGCCATGCTACACCCCAGGCCCCCTGTGAGGTGGGCTGAGTGAAGGATGGATGGACAGAAGAATGGACGAGCAAACAGATGGACAAGTGAGTGGACAGTGGACCCTCTGAAAAGAGGCAGGCCAGGTGCAGGCCGGGGCTGACTTTACAGAGAAGGACACCATGCTTGGTGCGCCCTGCTATCCCCCAAGTAGTGGCCACATCCCCAGCAGCCGGCTTAAGGACTGTCCTGTGCTCAGAGGTCGGGAGGAGAATGCAGCTCCCCGACTCCAGGGAGAGGCTGGCGGGTTTTTATTGCTTTTGTACAGATTACCGCCGCTTGGAAGGGCCCAAGGAGCAGGGTAATGGATGTCATAAACCTGTCTCTTAAAGCCAGAGCCTGCGCCCTGGGCTGACAGTGCGGAGCAGGTTAACAGAGGCCCACGCTAGCCAAGCAGCAGACAGCTCTGCCACTCGGGGGGCGCTGGAGGCTGTGAGTGCCGAGCCAATCCTGGGGGTGGGTGTGGGGCAGGCCGGTCTCAGGGAGGCTCAGGAGCCCCTGGGCACCTCCCCAGCCGCTCGCCCAAGAGTGCAGCTGGCCAGGGCTCCACTGCACACGTCCACCCACCCGCTGTCCAACGCTTCACGAGCAGCTGAGTTTACCCCCACCACGAGCCGCACCCATCTTTCACCACAGCTGTCCCCGGCTCACGGGAGCAAAGCTGGAAGTGGTCTGCAGGTGACCATCCAGGCACCTGAGCTCCATCCCCTGTCCCAAGGCAGCCACCTCTCTGCCACCCTCAGCGCAGGCCCACCTGGACTCTGCCCGTGAGCCTCGTACCTGGGGCCCCAGAAGGCAGGGCTGCGCCCCTCCTGCCAGGAAGTCCAAGTGAGGAGCCTGAGCCATGACAACCATTTCCAGGAGGAAGTGGTGGCCAGGGCCACAGGGATGTGTGTGTACACATGTCAGCACGAGCCCCCGCCCCTGAGTAGGGACGCTGTGTATTTGCCTTATTTGCCACCTTCTCTGTTAGACTGTGTGCCCCGTGGGGCAGGGACCTCGCTGTCCGGTTCTTCTCCAGCCCTGGTGCCTGGGGCAGAGCTGACTCTCAGCAAGTACTTGTTGAAGGGGGAGGGACTAAGAAAAGCACCTTCCTTTCACACCTTGAGGAGCTCAAGCCAAGGGAAGGGGCGGAGGTTTTCGAGCTCAGCTGAGAAGACCTGGCGTGATGGGTGAGCGGGGAGGGGTTGGGAGGTGCTTGAAGGCTCGGGCCTGGTGTCCAGGCAGAGGGCTTGGTGGACATAAGGACAGGCTTCCTCCTGCTGATGACTGAGGCTGACGAGGACGCCTGGGACGGAGGGGACTGTGGGATGCTGGGCACGTCCAGAGCGGCGTGGCCTGCCTGCCAGGGTCTCGCCTCAGAGCACAGCCCTGAGCAGAGGCCCTCTGGGCGGTGGGTGCCTGCAGGGGGCTCTCTGACCCCTGCGCCTGTGTCCTAATCTAGAGATTGGAGGGTCATCGTCCAGCTTGGAGGGTGGCCGTGAGGACAAGAGGAGCCAACGCCCCAGGCCGTCTGAGACTCGCTGGGCTCATGGCAGGTCGTCCACCTCTGCGGGCACTGGCCCTTCCAGAACACTCTGTGCACTGGGGTATGGAGGGTGGGCTGGCCTCAAAGCCTCAGCAGGCATCTAGATCCTTATTTCTCTTTAATAAAGGAAACCCCCAAGCCCCACGTCAGCGGGAGGTGGGTCGTGATGTCCTTGTTGCAAGCAGCCAAATTAAGAAAATTACTTTCTAACTAATTTTATGGCACTAACGAACATTTGATGGCGTGCTGGGGAGGCCACACTGAGCTTTTGGGACTGAAGCTGTTGAAGATGAGCAATAATTAGGGATTTGCTGGGGACAAATCTCAGCAAATTAAACCACTTTAAGTACCGTCTATAAACCAGGTCAGATGACAAATGCCCATATCACTGACCTTAGGGATGCTGTCGGGGAGAGGCAAGGGTGTGACCCCTGCTGGGCCTGAGGACCCCACTGCAGACACACACAGGTGGCAAGGGGCACTGGGGCACACTTACACACCCACACATGATGCCCTGTGGTCACGGTTCTCACACACACACACACACACACACACGGCACGCCTGCAGAATCAGTCTTCCACAAGCAGATGTACCCATGCCACATCCTGACACAGGCTCCTAGACATACACTCACACACAGATTCCACACTTGGCAGGCACACTCCCACACTCCCAGCAAACACGCATGTTTGCTGCATCCACAGACACGCATGCTGATAGCCCAGAGAGAAATGCATGACACTAGCAGGTGCAACATGCACAGCCCCAACACAGCCACACAGAGACACACCTCACGTGTGACAGACATGTGTCCACACAAAACACATGCTCCCTTCTCACAGAGCCACACACAAGCTACATGCAGGGCAGGCACGTGCAAATGCCACACAGACCTGCCCTGGAACATGCATAAACGCATGCGCACATATGTGCACAGAGGGGCCCCAACCTGAGTGGGCACCTGTGCGTCTTCAGGCCCCACGAAGTCCTGACCTGGAGGGGGGATCACTGTCCTGAGTGCAGCCCCCATCCCCCTGGCTGGCAGGGCCCACAGCCGCATGCAGCCCCGGGGGACCCGGTACATGTGGACATTTGGGTGTTGAGCTCACAGCTCTCTGCAGTCCCCCGGCCAGGCCACCTGCCCGCCCCAGCACTGCCCAGCCCTGCCCCTCTTCCTGCTGGGCAATGGTCACCAAGGCCAGTTCCAGTTCCTCCAGCCAGGGCCAGATAGCCTCCACCTGGCCTCTGCTTCTGAGAGGGCCCAGCTCCCACCTGCAACCACACGCCAACTGGACAAGAGACCACTAGGGGCTGGGTCAACCTTGCACGCCCTGTGGTGCCTGCCAGCACACGTCAGGCGCCAGCGGACACAGTTGCTCACACCAGGGCCTAATGAGCGGGCCTGCACAAGCCAGAGTTCAGCATGCACACCTAGGGCCGTCTGCAGACATCACTTGGGGCCCCCCGGGGCTGAGCAGCAGGCTGGGCCCCTTCCCAGCCACCATCTGTCACTCCTCTGCAGCGGCCATGGGGTTAAGTGGCAAGCAGCTGGCGTGTTAATTATGGACTCTCCTCCAGGAAACGTTCAAAGCAGTGTTTTGGGGAGAAGACCATGGATGACGCACAGCGATGTGGAAGCAGAGGGGCAGCCCAGTGGCTCTGGCAAGAAGCTCAATGCAGGGAGACCCCAGCCGCCCTGGGGGCCCAGACATGGCAGGAGGCTCCAAAGGGGGCGTCCCTGGGCCTGGCCCTGGGACCAGCACATGCCCCTTGGCCCACCTGCTGGTGGGTGTTCTGCCCGTTACTGTCCCCGTCACGGTCCCAGCAATGCCCACCCGCCTGCGTCACACCACGAGTCATGCCTGCCTCCCCCACCGGCAGAGCAGCCTGCTCTCTTCCTGGCTGGAGCCCGGTCCTGGCACAGCTCTGGACAGAGGGCCACTCGCTCAACACGATCAACTCTAGGAGTGGTCGCTGCCTGGGAGTGGTGTGGGGGCTGCACAGGCTCGTGGGAGGGAGGAGAAGCACGGGCCCATCGACCACAACTGCCAGGATGGACGAGACCATGAAGGCGCCCAAGGAGGGCAGAGTCCGCAGGAAGACACCCCTTGAGTGGCACCCATCACCCCCGCCACCCACAGTGTTTGAGCCAGGCCAAAGCCTCAAAGACACTGCCTGACCTGGGTTAGAAGCCGAAGGCAGCGAGCTCGGCTGGCAGACCCAGGGTCAGGGCAGCTGGGGGTGGGCCTGAGGATCCAGGCTGGCCCTGTACCCCAGGGAATTAATGGGTTAATTACACACCCTGTAAAAAGTGGCTGTGATTTAGGGAGCCGGCCCCTCAGGCCCTGGAACCCTGGCACTCCAGTAAATCAGGGCTGTGGGATGAGGCGGGTGGAGCCCAGGCCCCACCCCCCAACGAGCTGAATCAGCCATAAATCTGCAGAAATGGCTTTTATGGAGCTCTGGGTTTTATCGTATCATTAACATTCCTCCTGATACTTAAGAGGAAATGAAATAAAGTCGTGAGGAGGGGGCAGGGCTAGGGCAGGGAGGGTGGCCTCGCACAGCTGGAGTGTCTGGCCGCAGCAGGCCAGCCCCTCCTGCTCCTTGGCCAGGCTGAGCACCAGGCTCTCTGGCCAAGCAGAGCATGGTGTGGGGGCATCAGGGTGCTGTGGGTGGCTGCTTTGAGCCCATGGCCCCCCCAACTCCAAGTGCCGCCTGAAAGGACCCAGAGGCAGAGGGTCCCGCCCTGCCCCCCACTCTTCAGAGGTCATGGCTGTAGGGCCAGCTGTCTCCCCCGTGGGCAGGACCCCAGGTGCAACGCTCCCTCTGACTTTCCACCTGCTTTGGCCCCATCCCCAGCCCTGTGCAAACCCCTCTTCTAGCCTGCTGCTGTGGGCCAGGACCACTGTGAGGGCTCCAGCCATGGGGGCAGTGCCCAGGAGGGTCAGGGCTCCGGAGGACGGGTGTGTAGGACGTGGACAGCAGAGGGTGGGAGACTTACGGAGTAGCCTCTGCCTGAGACCGCCTGCGCCGAGCTCTGCAGGGAAGGAAGGAAGGACAGTCAGCGAAGGGGTTGTGCCCCCATGCCAGCCCCACTCTGAGGACCACCCCCTATGTCCAGGACCTGAGTGGTCGAGTGCCTGACCCAGGGGCAGGTGCTGTAACCTCCGGGCCCTGGGGACTGGGCTGGGACTGAAGCCATGGGGAGGATGACACAGTGAGCCTCATGGAGCCCCGAACAGCCTTGTGGCCGTGTCTGAGGACCCCTACTCAGGACCGTCCCCCTGAGACCCAGGAGACGTGGCCCAGCCCAACAGAGAGGTGGGCAAAGCTCAGCATCCCCCCGGGTGTGGGCTTGGCCCCTCTCAGAGGGCCCAGTCCCGTCTTCCACATGTGGTTCCACCTATACATGGCCACGGAACAGAGTGGAGGTTGGCCTGCCCTTGCCACCCACCAGCCTCCCAGGGTCACAGGGTCAGGGGACCTCAGGGAAGGCTTCTTGGAGGAGCAGCTGGACAGCAACCTTGGAGCCCATGATGTTAGGGTGAGCTGAGGCCTGGAGGTCAGCAGCCACCTGGGGGGTCCTGTAAGGGTAGCCCTGATCGTGCTTGATGGAGCTCCCTCCAGCTCGAATGGGCATTTCAGATCTGATGGGAGAAACTGGTTAGGACGTGGGTCTGGGAGTTCTGCAGCTCCTAGGGCTGAGCCCTGAGGACAGGCTGGTGGGGCAGGGTGCAGGAGAGGACCAAGAGCCGTGGAGGCAGGGCGCGGAGACAGGACCTGGGGACTGGGTGGGCAGGGAGGAGAGCCTGTCTGAGGTGTGTGGGACCCACAGACCAGGGTCCAGAGCTGGGTGGGAGCCAAGGTCCCGAGGCAAAGATTCTTCCAGGAGGGTAGGTGACCACAGGGGGAGTGGGGGCCCCTCCCACTGAGGCTGGGACGCTCTGCTCTGTACGGAGCATCCCCATCCAGCCTTGGCTGCAGCTATGGGACACCTTCCCTCCCCAGGCCGACCCTGGCCAGGTCCCAGGTTGGCTCCTGGGGGTCACGGCTGGCAGAGCTCACCTTGGCAGGCCCCTCCTAGGCCCTGCAGTGGGGTAGAGGGTGGGGGCCCATAAATGCCCCAAGCTTGTGCCCTCACAGCTGCCTGTGCTGTGCTGGAACCTTCCTCATTCACCCAGCGGCAATTAGAGGAGCTGGGACGGGGGCAACCGTGGCCCCAGACAATTACCAGCCTCCTTCCCATCTTGCGGCAAGATCCGCCGGCCCGGGTAATTAGGCCCTCCTCCCGCCTCTCAGCCAGCAGCTCCCCCAGGTCTATTTAAATAATGATAAGATGACACATCCAAGTGAGTCCTGCCGAAAACCCAGCTCTGCTCTGTGGCCACTTCTGCAGCTAGGGGTCAAGGAAGACAAAGGCCTCTTCTGGGGCAGAGCCTCCCCCTGGGCCCCTCTCCTCCTTGGTCCTCCTCCCCTGGGCCCCTCAACCCTTGAGCCTCTCTCCCTGGGCTCCATCCTCCTGGGGCCCCACTCTCCCTGTGCACCCCCGCCCCCATTCTTAGCTCTTGTGCTTCCTGTCCCATCCCCTTCCTCCAAGCTCTGGGCCCTGAGCCTCCCTGTGGGGAGGGGGACCCAGGAGCCCCGGAGGGCTACCTAGCCTGCCCATCTCTGGCCAAATCTCAAGTGGGAGCCCCTGCACATCGCCCAGGTAGTCTCCACACGGGGCCTGAGGCCCCCTCCTGCCCCCAGGATCCTAAGCTCAGGGACCTGTCTTCCAGGACACTGAGGCCTGTCCCCAGACTCAGGCTGGCGTGTGCCTCAGCAGGGCACCCCTACCTCCATGTGGGCCAACACCAACGGACACCCCATGCCCACCCCCACCGAGCCGACAAGGCTTCCAGCATGTTCCCTGCAGTCCCCAGACCCGCTTGCCCTGCCCGAAGCACCACCATTGCCACTTTTAATAGACACATTTGTGGGAGTTGCTGCCCCCCACCCGCAGCCCTGCCTCCCCACCCGCAGCCCTGTGCGGGCACCACCCAGCACCTGCCTCTGCTGGCCCCTGCTAGACGCAGGGCCTCCCCCCGCATGGCCTCCTCCACAGGCTCCTGCCAGCACCTAATTGTGTTCCTCATTTAAATCACTCCTAATGGGGAAGTCCTAATTAGTGAAAAATCACGTTTTAATGAAGGCAAAACGCTAATTGCGAACACAAAGCCTTCATGTGAGCCTCTCGGGCCCTGAGCCAATGGCTGGCAGTGTCTGCTGAAGGTCGGGAGCAGGTCGCCAGGACTCAGAAATGTTCCGCCCCAGCGGGCGGGCGGGCGGGTGAGGGTACTCACGTCACTGAGCTGGTCCCGAGAGCTGCTCCTCCGGGAGCTGGGGGCTTCATGGAAGCTGTCATCGTCACTGTCGCCCCCTCTGGACACTGCGACCTTCATCTGGGGACAGGGAGAGATGGGCTCAGCAAACAGACCTGACCCCTTTGCAGCGTGGGGCCTCCTTGCAGGGCGGGCAGGAGCACAGCCAGGCTCCTCACCCCCACTGAGTCCTGGGCCACCCCAGGGCCCTGAGCTGAAACCCGGAGAGGGGCAGGTGGGGCAGAGCTAACAGTTCACAGCTCAGAATGGGAAGAAATACCCAGAAGGATGGTCAGCACACAAGGACATAAAACTGCTATTAGCTCTGTCCTCCTTTCCTCAAGTTAGGCTCCCAGGGGGCACAGGGCCAGGGGGCCACTTCGCCCATCCCACTGCACCAGGGAGCTGGTCACGGGCTGCAAGACAGGCCAGGGGTACTGCACAGCCCTCCCTGCGCAGCCTCCTTCAGTCTTCACCACAGTCCCAGGGAGGCGGTCAAGGCTGCAGAGCTGGGTATGACCCTGCCACTCCCTGCTGTGTGACCTAGGGTCATCACTTGACCTCTCTGTGCCTCGGTTCTGCCATCTGCAGAAGGGAGTGGACAGTACCCCACTAGGACTGCTGCTGCTATGTCACGTACTGGCCAGCATTTCCGGAGGCCTAGGTGCACTGCGGGCTGGTCCTCAGCTCTTTGCTTCTCACACAAGAGCCCTGACCAGACACTCTGCCCACTTCGCAGAGCAGGAAACCAAGGCCCAGAGAAGTTAAGTGGCAATGTAGGGAGTGGACTCAGAATCCTGCTCATCCTTTTCTCTTTGTCTGGAAACAATTTTAACCTCACAAGCTGCGGGGCAGCGACCCATCTCACAGCCCGACCCCGACGTCCTGCGTCACCATCCCTGAACCACATCGGCCTCGTATCCAGGTCTCGTCAACTCCCAACCGCCCTCCAGGCCCTCCCCGCAGGACCCATTGGAGTCTGCCATCCCACGCCCTCCTGCTCCAGAACATTCCTGCAGCTCTGTCGTCCACGACAGTGATGTCTGGGCGCACACTGCCTGCCACACCTTCGTCTGTGTGTCGGCCATCTCCTTGGGGCAGCGAGGCTGTGGTGCTCAGTCAGCACGCAGCCCAGAGGCTGGTGACCCTGCCCTCAGTGCTGCTGACGTCCCAGGGGACAGTGTGTGGGCGTCCTGCCCTCCTCTTGGCTGCCCAGGCATCAGAGCCCAGAGCCCGTGCACTCAGAGTCTGGTGGCGCTCAGAGCCCGGGGGTGCTCAGAGCCTGCCCCAGGACCAGGATAGTGACATCAGAGCCACTGCGGAGCTCCAGCCCGTGGCCCTGTCCCCCATGCCCAGCCACCCTCCAGCCAGAGTCCACTGAGACTGAAGGTCAGGATGGTCAGTGGGGTGCACTGGCTATGCTCCGGAATATTCTTGAGTCCCCAGGAGACCCCCTCATGGCCTAAGCCCCTCCTGCAGATCCCACGGCGGGCTCAGCCAGAAGCCCCTCTCAAGGCAGCCCCTCAGAGCCTCTGTTCCCCAGGGCCACTCCAGGACCCAAGATGGGGTACAGCCCCCAAAAGCGACGGGCCCCACGTTGTGTGTCTGGCAGAGTATAAAGGAGAAGATGCAGAACCAGCATTGATCACAGCAGGGCCAGGTGGGGGCAGGGCCTCCGGAGAGGTGTGCCAGCCACACTCTGGGCAGGAGCCCCCACATCACAAGCCGGTGGGATGCCAGCCTCACTGGCTCCGTGCTGCTCAGCTAAGCGTCAAACACACAGACTCTGGGCCAGTGCCACCTCTTCTGCCCATCCCCGAGCCTCAGTTTCCTCATCTGTGAAATGGGGATGCTGATCAAGCCCCTCACACGTGATGGGGTGAGATGAGGCTCTGTCTTGAGCCTGAGCCCAGGGCCAGCACCGAGAAGCCACCAGCTGTCACTGCTGTCATCAGTTAGGCTCTGCGTGTCCTATGGGACAGGCCTGTCTCACCTCTGGACAGTCTCACCAAAAGCAGAGTATGGGGGCCTGGGGGGGGGGGGTCTCTGCAGAAGCCATGGGCCCTAGTCTAGTAGTTCTCAAACGGGGGTACCTGGAGCAGCAGCAACAGCACCAGGAGCTTATTAGCAATGCAAATGCATGTTTTCAGGCCCCGCTCCAGACCTGCTGAATCTGAAACTCAAACCATGTGTCATCAGGCCCTCTGGAGGATTCTGGTATGGCTCCAGTTGAGACCCACAGCTCTGATCATTACCAATCACCCCCAGGAGCCCCGTACTTACTGCTGGGGGACATCAGCTCAGATCAGGCTTGGGGCAGAACCGCTGCCCAAGGAGAATAAGCCTGGACCTAGAGACACTGCAGGGACAGGAGAGGCCCAGTGCACGGCTGCCATGTACACCTGTGAAGGTTGCTCACTGCACAAGGACACCCAGAAAGGAGGAAGGGGAAGTAGGGGCTGAACTACAACCTACACAGGTGAAACGTGAGGACGGAGAATGCTGTATTCCACTTCACACACTCACACAAGCTGTCTCCTCTCTGAGGTGGGCCCCAGAGAGGACACTGGATCCTGACTCTTTGGGGGTGTCCTGCAGGAGAGGCAGTCTAGTGTCTGTCATCCTTCCTCAGGCAGCTGGTTTTACTTCTGAAAGCCCCATTTTCCAGAAAATCCTGTAAAACTGAGTCATGTGTCCTGGAAACCACCCAAATCCCAGACACACTTGGATGGCTGGTCACCTGTATCTGTCCCCAGGTCAGGAACCCAAACAGCCCAAGCTGGGGTCTGGCTGTCCTGTGGCCCTGCCTGCTTCCTAGCTCTCAGAAATGCTGCTGGCCAGCTATGCCTGGGGGGCCAGGAATGCCATGCCTCCATTTCCAGCTGGAGCTGGAGAGACAAGATCAGAGTTCCTGGGCCTTCAAGTCCACGTCCAGGCCAGAGGGTGACCTGATTGCCCTGGGAGGGTAGATGCCCATCCCTGGGCCTTGCGCTCCCATCCACCTATCCATCCACTCATTCACCCATCCATCTACTCACCTATCCATTCACCCATCCATCCAGCTGTCCATCCATTCATCTATCCATTGTCCATCCATCCTTCCATCCATTCATCCATATCCATCCACTCATCCATCCATCTACCATCCACCCATCCATCCACCCATCCATCCACTCATCTGTCCATTGTCCATCCATCCTCCCATCCATTCATCCATATCTATCCACTCATCCATCCATCTACCATCCACCCATCCATCAATTTATCTATACACTCATCCATCCACCCATCCATCTATCCACTGATCCATCCGTCTACCCATCCACCCCTAAATTCATATATTCATCCATCTACCCATTCATCCATCTACCCATCTATCCATCTACCTGCCCATCCACCCATCCATCCATAAATCCATATATTCATTCATCTACCCATCCATCCATCCACCCATCTACCCGTCCACCCACCCATCCACCCATCCACCCATCAACTCATATATTCATCCACTATCCACCCATTCACCCATCCATCCACTATCCGTCCGTCCACCCACCCATCCACCCATCAATCCATCCATTCGTCCACCCACCCACTCAATGCTTACTGAGTGACTATGAGCTGGCTCTGTTCTGGGCAGCGAACACAACAGACACAAGTTCCTGCCCTCCTGAAGCCTACCAGGAAGAAGCCAGCTTGTGGTCAGCAAATGGCTACCGGTGCTAAGAAGGGACAACAGCAGAGAAGAGTTATGGGGTCACCAGGAAGGGTATCACTGAGAAGGTGACATTTTTGAAGGGTGAGGAGGTGAGTCATGAGGCTGTTGGGAAGAGTGGGGGATGGCACAGCAGGGAGCAGTGGGGCTCCCTGGGGGGGAGCCCCAACATGTAGCACCTGTAGCTTCCATAGTAAATACACTGCGGCTCCTTTCAGCTACCAACACTTGAACCACCAGTGTGCAGAACCCCTAACACATAACAAGTGGTTCCTACAAGGTGGCACAGTGCCAGAACAAGCCCTCCACCTGGCAGGGTCAGGTCACAGGCCTCAGGGTGGGGAGAGGACACTTCCCTTAGACTAGCATGGTTAGGGCACTGCTATCAGACCAGTGGGGTTAGGGACGCCACTCTTAGAGTGCAGTATCCCAGAAGAACCTGGGGTCCTGAGCTTTCTGGCAGTAACAGGCCACAGCAGCTCGCCCATGGAGAACCCCTTCCTGTGACCCCTCCCCAGGCTGCCCCTCTCCCGTGACCCCTCTGCCACAGGGCGCCCCAGTGGGGCCCCGCTGCACATACCAGGAGGAAGTGTCTGCTCCCAGGCCAGCTGCCAAGTGACCTGAGCTGCAGACATGCAACATGTGGTTCCACTCGGTGATCAGACTCATGGCAGGGTGTGTGTGTGGGGGGGGGGTGGTTGTGGAGGGGTAGGTGGCCAGTCCAGGGGCTGCTGCTGGGAAGGGGCCCAAGAGGTGGGGCCCAGCGGTGCCCACAGGCTGCCCCCCAGGCTGCACACCAGGTGCCTTCCCCTGGGGACAGGAAACCACTCATACCTGGGACGCCCTGGGCCCACCAAGGAGCCCCATGCGGCCCTTGCTCCCAACAGTGAGCAAGCTTGCTGAGACCCCAGCCCCACACCAAGAGTTCCAGAGACGAGCACTCACCAGGACACAGACACGCAGGCACACGGAGAGCCCAGGAGACACCCCACCTGCCCAGTGCCCCCTAGATGGGCCCCACATACCCTCCACAACACGACCTCTTATACAGCCTCTTCAGCCCACACCCAGACACAACCACCACCACTCCCGACACCTGCCCTAGCCCTCCCGACACCACCCTGCTGAGACCCCTAACCGGAGTGGGGCACAGATGAGGACACCCCTCCCCCCCAAAGCCCCCTCCCCCACCTCCCATGCAGATGAAGCACACTCGACTGCCTCGTGCCTGCGAACCACCTCAGCAAATGTACATGCCACCTGTGAGCTGTGCAGCACACGACCTGAACAGTGTACTCAGCAGCCCCGGTGAGTCATACACTCACGTCCCATCAGACAGTTTTACCCACTGACAAGTGCCATCCCTTGGAGCTCCTAGGAACACACATGAACTCAGACAGGGCTGACACTCAGAAGCTCTGGGCCTTGGCCCATGCTTCTCCTCCCCCAGTGCCTGGCCCGCCCAGGGATAGGAGGCACTCTGACTGTGCCTGCCTCCTGGATAAGGAGGGATCCACCTGGCCTCCACACCTGTACCCAGACTGCCCCCCAGGACCCTTGGGAATCTTGACGGGAGCTGTGGCAGAGGCCATGCACAGGCTCTCAGACCAGCCAGGGAACAAGCCTTGGGAGGGAGGCAGGCGCCAGGCACTGGCCAAGCACAGCAACCACCCCCAGCCTTAGTCGGGTGGGCCACCGTCTGGTGAGAAGGGAACTGGGACCCCACGGACAACTCAACAACGCCCCTGCAGAAACCGAGCACAGCTCCCAGCAGCCCAGGTGCCCCATCCCGGGTCCACACACAAACACATGTGTGTGCAAGCCCGACCTCCCTGCTCCAGGGCCACATGGCAACCCGGGCCTGCAGTGAAGGCTCCCCTCCTCTGGCCACTCCAGCCTCCACTCTCCTCCTCACAGCACCCCAGTTTCCTCTCAGGGAACTTGCTGTGCAAACCGTGCCCCTGGCGAGCTTTAAGGACCCCTGGGTCTCCCAGGGATTGGTCATCGTGGGTCTGGGTCTCAGAGACTTCCCTGAGCCCCTCAGGGTGACTCCTGCATGCACCCCCAGGTCAAGAGGCCCCCTCGAGTGGGACTCAGCCAGAGGTCAAGCATGTGGCCCTAAAGGCATCCCTGCTGGCTGGACTGAGAGGCTTGAGTGGTACTCCCCCATGAGAGCCCCTTCCCCACAGTCCTCACTCCTTCTAGGCAGATCCCTGGTGTCCAGTGTGTCATATGGGCCTCAAAGGCTTCCATTAACCCCGGAGAAGGTGCCTGGCACAGCTAAGGGGGGTGACGGCCTGTCTTGTCTACCCAAAGCCCTCACAGTGGGAGGTCCCAGGCCTGGGCCTCGCCAGCGGGTAGGGGGCCCTCCTTCCCAGACCCCCTTTCCTCAAGCCCTCCCTCCCCCCTGACCCCTCCTCCCTGGAACCTCCAGCCCCTCTGGGCCCCCCTACTCCCTGGACCCTCTCTCCTCTGGTCCTCCCTCCTCCCATCGCCCGCATCCCCTCCCTCTGGACCATAGCACCTCAGGGCCCCCCTCACTCCCCAGGGCTGTAAACGGCAGCTCTGCCTAGGAAGCCCCCTGTGTGACCCCAGGCCTGGCAGTTCCCCTGGACCCCTGACTACTTGCACTTCCCACCAGCAACGGCCACCCAGTTCCCTGGTGTTCTGTGGGGCCCCGAGATCCCCCTATACATGCACCCCTGCCCCCTGGTACACATGAACGTCCCCTTTCTCCACAACATGTGACTGCAGGGAGGGGTCATATAGTATTTGAGCTGTTCACCATGCGCGGACCCCGAGCTCCTGTGCCTACACCTATACCCCGGAGGTCTGCGCTCTCCATCCAGTCCCGCGTGAACCTGGGCAGGAGCTGCCTTGGGGGCCTTGGTCCTCAGGGCAGGGCCACAGGTGAGGCCAGCCCAGGGAGGGGCCCTTCTGCAGAGAGTGTCCACACGCATGCAGGGCAGGGCTGGCGGGAGCATGCAGACTCTCGAGTGTGCAAGGAGCCTGGGACCTCCTCCCGCCCCGACAAGGCTGCCCACACAGCCTCTGGGCTCTGCAGGTGCTCAGCACACCCCTCTTCAAGTCAATGCAAAGAACGTTTCAGGCTGGTGTCGCCCGGCTGATGGCAGCGCCTACTGGCAAAGCGTGGCAGTGCAGCTGCCGCGGGGAACTCAAGGAAGGTGGCAGGGAGGGAGCACTGGGGGCTGTGAGCGGGAGTCAGGGGCTCCAGGTGAGCCACCCAGCCTTCCCTCTCCTCAGGGCTGGCTCACATCTCCTCAGGTTATGAGCGTGGCCCTGCTTCTTCCAGAACTCCTTCCAGATCCTCCCTCCACTCCTACATCATCCAGGCTGGGTGAAGGGCCTTCAGGCTCCCATGGCGCCAAGTGTCCCTGAAAGTGAAGCGAGATCATTGGCTGGCTGGTCGGTCTCCCTGCATTAGCCTGTGAGTGCCCAGTGGGCAGGGGTTATCCCCTGTCCCCAACTACCTGGCACAGGGCCTGGCACCATGAGGAGGGGCTCAGGCAGTGTGCGGCGATGACTAGTGTTCCCACAGGCAGCACGGTCAGGGAGCAAGCTGCTGCCCTGAGGCTGGCCACCGCTCCACATTCTTCCACTGGGAATCGGATGGGTGGACAGGTTGATGATGGGGGATGGGTCGATGGACAGATGGACAGATGGGTGAGTGGATAGATGGAGGGACAGGTGCATGAATGCAGATGCACAACAGATTATGTAAGGGATGCTGGCTGAGCTGAGGCCGCCACCCTAGGAGATGCATGGCCTGCAGACTCTGGGGGCACAAGGTGTGTCCGAGTGTAGTCTCCTGTGCTGGGGGGCGGGGGGAAGTGGTGTCCTGCCCCAGAACTGCATCACAGTGGACTCTGGGGCTGTGTGCCACCAGAGCTGGCCAAAGGTCTAATGACCTGATTAAAGCCACCAGCACGCCCATCCAGCTGCAACAGCCTCCACTTGTTCCCACGGCTGCCTGGCCCTCCTCTGGCATGAGTTTTCAAAATGATAAGTCAGCCCATGTTACTGTGTAGCTTAAAACTCCTCAGTGCTCCCTGCACAGGAGAGTGATATCCACAGTCCTCCTTCCCAGGGGTGCTGGCAGGCCAGATCCTTGTCTCTCAGGCCTCAGCTCAGGCCTCCCTGATCCCCTGATCTAAAGGAGCCCCCCTCCTTTCCCAGGCGGGCCTGTTGTCACCTCAAAATCCCTCCAGGCGTTTCATGCCTGTCTTCCCAACTGGAGTTTCAGCTTCCTGAGGGCTGGGACTGTCATCTTTCTGCTTACCACTGCATCCCCACACGCAGACAGGGACTGACAAGAAGGCTCCAAGAAGTAAGTGTGTGCCGAATGACGAGCCCTCCCCTGATTGAGGGCTGGGACAGTGCA
The DNA here is from genome assembly GCF_041296235.1 of Equus asinus. NCBI lineage: Eukaryota > Metazoa > Chordata > Mammalia > Perissodactyla > Equidae > Equus > Equus asinus. Next base: position 69,345,488 of record NC_091797.1, read on the forward strand.
GGTGAGGGGTGCCTGCCACGTCCCAGACATCCACTTGCTCCTCTATCCTCCTCCCAACGGTGCCCGCTGGTAAGCCCCTGGGCCACACTGGGTTCACATGAGGCCCATGTCTGTGGAGGGGTCTCAGGGATTGCGGGCAGCCTTGCTCCAGTGCCCCACGCACAACCCAGCCTTGCTGGGCCAGGCCTCGCCCAGGAGGCGGGAGAAACCATTCTGTGAGTGATCAAGACAAGGCAGTAATCACAATAGAATGGCAAATACCTATACAGCACGGAAATGTGAATTAACTCATTTTTTTGTCTCAACAATCTAAGACACATTACTGACTTCCCCATTTTACAGATGAGGAAACAGGCCCAGAAAGAAATCAGTTGCCCAAGGCCACCGGGCAGGAGGCAGTGCTAGCACTGGAGAGCGGCAGAGCCAGGCTCCTCACTGCAGATCTGCCCTCGGAGCAGTGGAAGGGCCGCCCCCTCCAGGCTGGAGGAGGAGGCGCAGCTGCACAAAGGCCGGTTTCCACGCCGGCACAGCGCGGCAGGGAGGACCACGGAGCAGCCTGGGAAGCCCCGTGCACCTGAGCCCCACGCTGTAACCTGGCACAAGGTCGGGTGGAGCTGGGGGAAACCATTCACGTTAACTGGAGCCAGGCGTTTCCATGAGCAGCCAGGATTAGCGTGGCTCTCAGACCTCACTCCAGTTAACTCATCAACCCTGAAACCCCAAGGGAGGAAACTCATCACCCCACTGCACAGGCAAGAAGACAGAGAACAGTGGCCAAGCCAGCTCCCCGTCAGGACGCTCATCTGCCAGAGGCCGGCGTGAGTCTTCTGGAGGGACCAGAAGACCAGTTGCCCAGTCTGGCAACTGTCTTGTAAGTGATTAGAAAATCCCCAAACGAAAGGGCACAGGGCAGACAGATGTGGAGAGGGCACGGACGGGCCATCATGGAGCGTCCAGGACTCTCCCTCTCTCTTCTCTTCCCCTCACTTTCTGTCCCTCACTGTCTCTCTCTCTCCTTGCATCTCTCTGTCTCTCTCCCTCAGCACTACTGAGGCCTCAGGGGCCTAGCCTCCCCACCCCCACCCAGGCACGGTGTATAAGGCCCGGTCGGGGTGCAGATGAGAAACGGGGCAGTCACCACACCAGGGAGAGCGGATAGAGGGGGCACAGGGCATGAGGGGAAGGCCTGCAGGTGGGTGGCGTGGCACGGGAGCTGGACCACAGGGTTAGTCAGCCAGAAGGTAGGCAGGGCGGGCACAGAGGGCCTGGCAGGGCATGTCCCGGAGGCAGGACTCCACCCTGAGCGAACCTTCCAGGAGGCTTCCAGGGAGGGAATGACATGCTCCAATGGGTTCCATGGAGGAGCCTCACTGCCTGCACACGGCAGGGAGACAGCAGAGGGCAGGCCAGAGGTTGCTGCTGCTGCTGTCTTCCAGGCGGGGGTCAAGGTCATGGGCAGATTCCAGAAGGAGCTGCCTGGATTTGAATCCTGGCTCAGCCTGGGTTCAATATTATCCTGTTTCTCTTGGGTGAGTTCATTCAGCCTCTGCCTTTTTTTTTTGCTTCAGAATCCTCAACTGGAAAAGGGGAATAACAATACGCTGCCTCCTCGTATGGTGAGGTCAGCACAGTGACCAGGGACCCACTGGGGCCGCTGCCGGGACAGCTGTGAGAGGACCGTGTCCTGAGGCAGTGAGGGTGGTGGGCTGATGGGTCAGCGATGGGCGGGCGTGGACACTGATGTCCAGATTGTAAACTCAGCCTCTTGAACACACATAGGACTCTGCAGATGGTCTGCTCAGCTTACGTCAATTCTGATAAGTTGCATTTTTCAAAAAATCTGTCCACTTGAACTACACTGTTGAATTGCTGGAAAATGATTTCTGCACCAGCCTTTGTATGCCTGCAGCACCTGCAGGGGTATCTCCTCTCCTTCCTGATACTGGTTCTGTGTTCTCTCCTCTCCTCCATCAAGCCAGCTGCACATTTCTCAGTACTGTTGATGTTTTCAGAGAAACGATGTGTGGCTTTGTTCATTTTCTCTGTCGTGTTTCCAGGAGTTTCTGCCCTATCTGCATTATTTCCTCCCTCCTCTAGGTGTACCGTCCTGTCCCTCCCAGCCTCACCGGGTCTTTGATTTCAGGCCTACCTTCTTTTCCAAACCAGCATGTGGAGCCAGAGGCCTTAGTTTGAGCACAGCTTTAGCTGTAGCCTATGCATTTTAATTATGAATTTTTATTTTCATTTGCTTTGAGTAATTTTCTAATGAAATCCCATTCAGAGGGACACTTAGAAGGTGGAAGCAAAGGACTGGCCTGGGTCAGGAAGGGCAGTGAAGACGACTCAGTCTCTGGTGCAATCACCTGGGCAGACACCAGGTTCAACAATGAAATGACGGGAAGATCAGAGCCAGCATGTCTGGCTGTCTGTGGTCAGTGAGGGGGCGGTGGCATCTGGTGGAGACATCAGGACACACGACACACAGGCCCACAGCTCGGAGGGCAGGTTCTGGACTGACGCACACTCAGCTGTGCAGCCCAATGGTGGGGATTGAAACCACAGGGCTGTCTGGGCATGAGAATGAACCAACCAACCAGAGCAGCAAGCATGAGGAGAGCTCATGAGGGGCACGTCTCTCTGGGCCCTCCCTGGGCCACGCCGCCTGCTCTGAGCCACGAGGCTCCTGAGCACTGACGTGCAGCCAGCGGGAACCGGGACAAGCCATCCCTGAAGACCCAGGCTGCCTTTCCAAGACTTGGCACAAAAAAGTAAAATATCTCACTAGTAACTTTCATATCAATTACATGTTGCAATGATACTATTTTGAATATATGGAGTTAAAATAATTAGCAAGATTAATTTTGTCTCTCCTTTTCATGATTTTAATGTGGCTACTGGAGCATTTACAGTCCTGCATGTGGCGCCCGTCAAGTGCTATCAAGCGCTGCTCTGAACTCCACCTGCAGGTGCAGAGCCTCCTTCTAACAGGGCCCCTGGGGGCTGGGCGGAGCCCCTCAGTCACGGGCCCCCCAATCCCAGTCCTGGGACAGGCTTCTTGCCAAGTCTCCCAGGCAAGGGTGGGCGGCTGGACACGGATACGGTCTCCCTTTAACTCCCCGTCTCTGACGAGCCGCAGCCTCTGGCCAGGGGATATGGCCGGCCAGCTTCTCTGTCCAGCCAAACGTCAGTGCGGCCGGCCCCACGCACCCATGCAGAGTCACGCTCTGTCTGCTGGAGCAGAGCTCCTGGGGCTGCGGTGATCCGCTGTGGTCAGCTGCATCCTCAGTGCCTGGAACGGCGCCCGGCGACGCAGGTGCTGATGGAACCCTTGTTCAGCGACTGGTGGGACCAAGGCTGGGGCTCATCCTCCAGGGTGTTTCCAACGTGAGAGGCAGGACTGGTTGGGAGTGATCAGGTACTCACAAAAGCCGGGCCCACTCAGAGAGCACCTGCCTGTCCAGAAGAGGTCCAGGTGCACGCACAACGAGACATGGCCCGGTGGCAGACGAGCTCTTCCCCAGCTCTGCCAGCCTGACTGGGTGTTCCAGGGGGATGTGGACATGGCGCGCAAACCCCTCCAAGGACTGGGAGACTGTCGGGTCACCCATGCCCATGCCCCTCCCCTCCCAGGCTGCCCGCCTTCCGCCCGGTGGATGCTGAGGGTCTCCTAGGAGGCACCTGCACATGGACCAACATGGACCACCCTCCTCCATCCGATGACAAACCAGCACCACCACCACCGCCATTTTTGCTCATCATGGTCAGTGGCTCTCGCACAGAAGGCCTAGCCTGCAGATGGGGAAGTGGTGGGCATGGGTGGCTGCAGTGCTCAGAGGGGAAGCCCCAGCAGAGCACTGTATTCAGGCTCTGTCTCCACCCAAGGGGTGTCTGGGGCAGCACGGACCTCCCTCGACCCCTACAACAGCCCCCGAAGACTCACTCTATCCCCACGCTTCAGGCCAGGCAGCCTCTCCCCCTCCTGAGGGGTGGGCCACACCTCGCAGCCCTGGCCTCAGGGCCAGATCAGCTGCCAGGGCTCCAACCTTTGCCCCAGACCACACGCTGTGTCTCTGGCCAGCAAGGTGGCTCACAAAATTAGAATTAGCCACCATTTCAAAACTACCAAACCCACAGAAAAACCTAGGTTTCTAGCTGCTTTGAGAAACATCAAAGACCTGGTCATGCAGGACCTGCATTTCTTCATGCTAACACAGGCGGCAGCTGCACCAGGACATGGTATACGTGGTCCGGTCCCCCCATGGCAACTGGTGCCTCCCTGAAGTGCACTTCCTTCAGGGTCCCAGCTCTTTGAACCCGAGGCCAGCTGTGGCCACAGGGTGGTCACGCAGGGCTTTGTGGCCCCTCTGGGCTCAGATGGAACTCCAGCCCCTTCCTCAGCAAGTGATCATGCATCATACAGTGGGGGTCCATGGCCCGACCCCCAACCCATGCTCACCACGTGGTTCACCCATGGGGGGACTGTTCCACATGGGGAGAAGTGGAGTGGCCCCAGGCCCTGGCTGCGGGGACCCTGTGGGCCCAGTCTAGGGGGCTGCGGTCTCCAGACTCCTCTCCCACCAGCCGGTGCCCTGTCAGTTCTTTCTCCCTAAGTGGCACCGAAGAGCCTTGGCCAACACTCCCAGATCAGAAAGGCCCAGAGAGGCAGCAGCCACACCCACCCATGTCCGCCTGGGCTGGCCTGCCTGCAGGACCCACCCAGACGTGAGCAGGCACGGGCACCCAGGAGACAGAGACACTCACACTGCCCATCATGTCACGAGGGTTCCAGCGGGGGCAGGGGGGCCTGAATCCTTGCCACCCTGGTAGTTAACAGGAGACGGGGGAAACGTGAGGGATCAATGACAAGACCTCAGAAGGGCCTTCAGCAGCATCTACAAAGAGACGGCTTCCAGAGCAGGGGCTGTGAGGGATGGGATGGGACAGGACAGGAGAGGCCATCCTGCAAGGAATGCCAGGTCGACTATGGCGAGCTGGAGCCCCCCAAGTCCACACCACACAGCACATGAGCCGTGTCCAGGCCCCTCCCCAGGCTGCCCTCCCGCTGCTCAGTCAGAACGTAGTGAAGGAGAGGCAGGTCCAGTTGTGCAGAAAACCACTTGTCGGAACGAATCACTTCACGTACGACACACGCTCATCCGTTAAATTACAAACTGATGCTGTTATAAAAATAATGGCACTGCACTTTTTATTTTCTTTAATCAGAAAAATAAGCCCCGGGTTTCTGGGAAGGAGACCCTGGGTGAAGACAGATGCCTGTAGGCCCTGCTCCCGGCGTCAGACTGCAGGGCGGAGCCCACACCTGGTGGGTCAGGACCCCCAGAGGGTCGTGGGGGTCAGGGTCCTCATGAGCAAGTGGGGAGTGGGGAAGGCCTGGGTCTAGAAACCAGGGGCACCTCTGTGGCCTCCATGATTGGGGTCTGTAGTGGACGCGGCCGTCAGAGCCAGGGGAGACTAGTGCACAGCGCAGGAGCCCAGTGCTGCTCCCCAGAAGGGCTGCAGCTCCCTCCCCTGCACCCCCAAGTCGGGAGAGTCAGAGCTGAGCTCCTGCCTCATGCCCAGGACTCCGGGAGCACCAGCACCTGGCTGCCCTGAGCCAGGAGTCTGGGGCAAGGGGTGGGCAAGCCCTGAGCTCGGTGTGAGAGAGGCAGGGAGGCAGGGAAAGCTCTGTAGTGTGACATCTGTCCTGACAGAGGACGTCCCGGGGGGCCAACAGCCGGAAAACTGCAGGGCCAAGTGGGAGGCCAGGAAGGGCATTCCAAGAATGGCCAGGCCCTCTTGGTCCACAGCTCGGGGGGACAGGAGAGTCTGCCCCCTGCTGCAGTGCTCAGCCACTGAGGTGGAGGCAGAATCCTGGGGGAACCTCCCTGTCACCAGTAGCTCCTACTTGACCACAGACGGCCCCCTGCGGCCCCTCCCTGCAGTCACAGGACCTTGGAGGTGGACACGAATCACCCTGTGCCAAGGGAGAGGTGAGCAGGACCTGAGACTGGCTCTCACTGGGCCCACGTTCTGCCTGGGGGCTGGGGATACACACTGGCCAGAGGGGTGGGGCCCAAGGACGGCAAGGCCTGCAGCTGAATGCCCCAAAATCACACACACACACACACACACACACACACACACACACACCAGGTACATATACATGTGCCATGTATACACGCATACATGCACAGACCACACGTGCATGCCACCTACATGCATGCACACACACACACGAACACTCACTGGGCAGCACACCTGGGGCGGGCGTGTACGGAGACTCTGACATACAAAGACACGTGGGCACTTAAGAGGCACAGAGATGCTGAGGGACTTGCCCCCAAGCCCGAGCCCTTGGGGGTGGCCGTGCTCCCTCTCCCAGGGGCGTGCACATCACAAAGCAGCGGGCATGGTGGAGGCGGGCATGGCGGGGGGTGGGAAGACGCTGGGGGTCCTCTCCTCTCTTCTTGGCGCGGGTGGGCCTCAGCCTGGTGGCGGCCCTGAGGGGGGCTCCCGCCTCTGCTGAGCCTCAGTTTCCAACTGCAAACAGCCCGGCCTTGTCGGGAGGCCTCCAGGCAGTCTGGCAACACATCTCACGCCGCAGGGTGAGGCAGCCTTGGCCCTGGCCCTCCCCTGCGCAGCCACACCCGGGTGGTCTGGAAAACGGGCATCAGGCTCCGGGGCTCACAGATGGTGCCTGGCGGGCCACTGCAGGGATGGAGGATCGAGTCCGTCCTGACCTCAGGGGCCGGCAGGGACGACCCAGGGCCAGGAGTGAGAGCTGGGGCTGGCGGGCCTGAACCAGGTCCAGCAGGGAACGCCGCGGCTGGCTTGGGAGCCCCAGGAGAGGTCGGCGGGGCAAGGCTGGCCGTCCAAGGAGCGAAGGGCGCTCCGGTATAGGGAGTAACGGCTGGGGTTTGCAGGGCTGGCCCGGGCCCAGAAGTGACCGTGGGGGCTGGCAAGGCTGCTTCGGGCCCATGAGTGGCCGCTTGTGTCGGCACGGCTGTTCTGGCCCTAGGAGTGGCCGCTTTTGTTGGCATGGCTGTCCAGGGCCCAGGAGTGAAGGTTTGGGGGGACTGGGCTGTTCTGGGGCTTCAACTAATTGCTGAGGCTGACTGAGGCTGAGCAGTGACCGCCGGGGGCGGCTGGGCTGGCCCAGGAGAGACCTTCGGGGTTGACATGGGGCTAGAAGCGTCCGCCGGGGGCAGCAGCACTGGCCTGAGAGTGAGCTGGTGGGCCGGCGGCATGGACACAGCATGAGGAGTGACTGTGGGGGCTGGCACCGCTGTCCTGAGAATGCTCTGCTGGGCTGGCCATGGGGACACGGGGCCACCCATGACCGCATAGGCCAGCAGCGGTGCCAGAGGGCCAGCAGGGACCGCAGGGGCCGACAGAGGTGGCACGGGGCCAGGAGGGACCGCACGGGCCGACAGAGGTGGCATGGGGCCAGAAGGGACCGCAGGGGCCGGCAGCGCTGCCACGGGGCCAAGAGGGAGCGCAGGCGCCGGCAGCGTTGCCTGGGGCCTAGAAGTGCCCAACGCGGCCGAGAGGGCTGAGCCAGGAGTGACCGCTGGGGCCGGCAGTGCTGATCTGGGGCTGGAAGCAGCCGCTGGGGCCGGCAGGGCTGACCTGGGCCCAGAAGTGACCGCCGGGGCTGACAGGGCTGTCTCGGGCCCAGAAGTGACCGCTGGGGCCAGCTACGCTGACCCGGGAGTGGCCGCTGGGGCTGGCAGGGCTGCCCGGGGTCCGGGAGAGCCCGACGGGGCTGGCAGCGCTGACACGGGGCTGGGAGTGACCCCTGGGGCTGGCTGGGCTGGAGCTGCTGCTGGTGCTGGGCCGGGCCGTTCTGGTCCCAGTGGTTGGCTGGGAGCGGCCCCCCTTCTGGGGAGCACACCTGCATGGAAGAAAGAGCACGTGTCCACCTGGGCAGGTGTGCCTGCAGACCCCCCATCCAGCCCCGGCCCCTGAGACATGCTGCCCCCTCACCAGCAGCCCAATCCCCAAGGGAGTTGAAAGTGGAGTGTGAAACACTGAGAAGAATCCCTCTCTGAAAAGAAGGCGCAAACCAGTGAGTCCCAAAGAGGAAAGCAGCTACAGCACTGAGCCAACACCTAGGACAGAACCCTATGCTCTGGGGGAAAGACCCTGGACCCAGTCTCCCTGCCCTACCCCAGCTGGGCTCAGGGTGACAGCAAGGATGCCCCTCCCACCGAGGTCCCAGTAGCTGTAGAGGAAGGCCCCTAAATGGGCAGGGCTGTTCCTTGCACCTGGACCACCAACCGCAAGTCACGTGACTCCCTCCCCCACGTCTCGCAGACACACTGCGTTTCACATAAGCTTAGCAGATAGAGAGCACCTGGCGATGAGCCTGGTCCTCACGCATTACAGACACGCTGGACACCCCGTGGTCGGCGGAGCCTGACAGACGCAATGGGGAAACGGGGCCGGCCTATCAGTGGGTGCAGCCTCCTGTCCCACCCAAGCACACACTCCCCCCGATTCCTGAGCTCCTGGCCTGGCCTGGCTTCTCTCTGACTGTGACTCACCCAGGCAGTCTCCCGCCTCTGCTCAGGACCCAGTCCACATGTGTCCCATACCCCACGCCCAACAATGATGGAGCGCGTTGCCAGGCAGGCCCAGATGCTGACGGGTGGTGTCCAGGTGCTGGTGTGGTCCTGAGGGCCGCCAGGGGAAGGGGGCACAGAGCCCGCAATTCTGAGTGGGGCAGGGCCCAGCACTCACCTGCTTTGTGGGCTGCAGCGGGACTTTCTTCTTTCCTCGGTCACAAGCAGGCTCCAGGTCCTGCTCGGGGCTGCCTGCCTCCAAGGGCCGCCCGTTCTCACTCGGCTCTGCAGATGGGCAGTTTTCTGACTCACGGGGTTTCTTGACAAGGCGACGTTCCCATTTCTCCTTCCGCTCATGTGGCTTCAGGGCCATGTCCTTCTGTAGGGTGAGGAATGACAAAGCCAGTTAGTCGGCAGTGACATGATTCCACGTTATCCCACTGGTAACACCACACGAGACCACCCTGTGCTCTGAGAGTAGGGTCCTGGGCACGTGACAGCACCTACCTGGAGGTGCTGGGCCCCCCAAGTGGGCTGTCAGGCTGGAATCACACCTTGGGAAGGAGCCTCCCATCCTGGGAAGGCCCAATCTGAGGGGACGAGAGGAAATGGTTGGACGGGTGGGGACAGATGGGTCAGATGAGCATGGGCAGACTCATCAGGACTGGGAGGCCGGGGAGGGTGATGTTGAAACAAAACTGGATCGAGGGAGGACTGAGTTTCCCAAGGAGGCCTCACCAGTAATGAGGGGCTCTAATCCTTGGCCCAGCATGGGGCTTCACCCAAGCTCAGCAGGAAGCAGGTGCCAAGACTGACCTGCTTTGGCCTTGGTGAGGCATCAACCTTCCTGGGAGTGTTCCTTGAATTCCTAGGCTGAGGGCCATCACCACAGTAGCTGACCACAGGCAGAAACAGTCCAGCTCCAGCTGCCCCTACCCCAATCCTGAGCCACCTGTGGGTTTATCTGCCCAACTCCACACAGCTCAGCATCCTGATCCTATGGAGTCCTGTCCTGGGAAAGTGGTCCCTGTCTCAGCCAGGTGTGCAGACCTTCAGAGACCCAGACTCCTTCCCCACAACAGGGACCTGGGCCCACCTTGCACACAGCTGCATCCAGTGCCCAGAGCAGAGGTGACACACAGCGGATGTTTAATAAGCATGTGCTGCATCAATGCCAACAATGGCAGTATAATCGCACACGCCCCATGCCAGGGGCAGGGCATCCAGCACCAGGGTGCACAGCTCCTACTATACAGAGGCGGTCCTGGACCTGCCTCACCTGCAGCTCCTCCAATGTGCCCAGAGCCCAGGAGAGCCCGGTTTACTGGTGGTGAACAGGCAAGGTGTCACCCACCGGCCTCTCACTTGGGCCCATGGGTTACTAAAGAGGAGGGAGGGAAATTGCAACAAGGGACCCAGAAGATTCTGAAAGCATCTGCCCAAGGGTGAGGGGAGGAGGAAGGTCAGAATGAGGGTGATGCCAACACATCTACCCACAGTGAGTTGCTCCCCCACATGCCAGGTGACACCCCCGAGGTGTCACAGCCCCCCAGGAAGTGTCCCCAGGTGACACCCTCATAGCCTCAGGGGAAGTATTCCCAGGTGACACCCTCACAGCCTCATGGGAAGTATTCCCAGCTAACACCCTCACAGCCTCATGGGAAGCATTCCCAGGTGATATCCTTACACCTCCATGGGAAGTGTCCCCAAGTGACACCCTCATAGCTTCATGGGAAGTGTCCCCAGGTGATACCCTCACATCCCTACAGGAAATGTCCCTCAGATGACACCCTCATACCTCCACAGGAAGTGCCTCCCAAGGACCTGAGGGAATCTGGCCAGTGCAACCAGCAGTGACCATGGCAGCCTCTCCCAGAGCTGGTCTTTGTTCTCAGGTGGGCGCCTGGCTGGGGCCTCAGAGGCCTCAGCTCACCTGGGCAGGTGGTAGGAAGGATCAATGTCCCAGTCTGTCATGATGCTCTGGCCTGGCAGTGGGGACAGGGACACACTGTGCTTGCCAGGTGGGGTCCTCTGACCTGGCACCAGCAGCGGCTTCAAGATGTCCCCCATACCCCTCTTCCTGCCCAGTGAGAGGGGCCTACAATTCCCAGAATTAGTGAGGGACACCAACGAGGATAGCCAAACTGCAGCTGTCCTTCCAGGTACAGAAGCCCCCATGACCGCCCCGCCACGTGTGACCCCCAGCCCGTGCTGGGAGCCACCACGTACAGTTGTAGGCTGACTGACTACCCCACTCTGCAGCCACACATGGGGCAGCAGCAGGCTCCTCCTCTCTTAGGGTGGGACCCTCCACACTCCCAGGATTCTCCCTTAAGGGGTCCAAACCCATGATCACACAGACCCGGGGCTGACAGCGGGATTTGGGGAGGGATTGCTCCTCCATGGCCTCTCATCAGGGGGCTTGGAGTACCCCTTGACCTCTGACTCGACAGTGAAGGCTGACATGTGCACCCTCCTGCATGAGGTGGGGGGGGGGCCTGCCCTGAGGGGCAGCAGGAAGGGAGAGGGCAGGGTGAGCCAGTGGGGCTGGGGGCTCCTAAAGGTCAGCTGGCAGTGAGGGTGCACACGGGGTGTTTGTCCTGGAACCCTGGAAACCCTCCCATGCCAAAGCTGTTCCCCCAGCCTGGAATTCAGGTCCCCGATGACCAGCTTAGCCCAAGCCATGTGGCTCTGCCCAAAGCTCCACGGGCTGCCGCCTGAGCAGCGGGTGGAACCTGACTTCTTGGACACAGGACAGGCCCTTCCCCACGCTCACCCTCTGGGCTGTCAGACCCCAGGCACACCTACAGGCCGCCTGCATTTCTGTGGCTCCTCCTGGAGCCCTGGGCAAATGCCCTTGTCCCTCCTCTGAACCACTCAGAGCACTAGCTCATCTCAGCCCGAGGAGGGCACTCCTCCCCCATGCCCTCAGAGAGCCCCTGCTGACCCTAGTACCTCCCAGCCCCACCCTGCTACAGGCATCAGGCCAATTCCAGGCTCCAGGGCTGCCTCCATCTCTGCATTCATTAAACTGGCAGTGAGTACCAACTGTATGCCAGCTTGGCTCAAGGCATCGGCGACCAGCTCAGGAGGGACCCAGCCTGCCAGGCTAGTTGCTGTGACACCCAAACAGACAGGAGGGTAACACAAGCAGGGAAGGCAAAGGAAGGGGCCCCTTCAGAGCTGCTTGGGGAAGACCCTTGGTCAGGGCCTGGGGAGCCTCCCACGGGGAGCAGGGCATGCGAAGGCCTGAGGCGGCGAGGAGCTCCCTGCTCCCTCTCTGGTGCCACCTCCCGGGGACTTGGATGCTGGGCAGGAGGCTCTACTGGTCAGCACCCGGCCCTGCATACGGCCACAGGCTTCCCCTGGAGAGAACCGAGGCTGTCTCTGCAGTGACAAGAAAGTCTTGGTGAAGACAACAGCTTGCTTTCCACACGTGGGTACTTAACTCTAGCTGACCCCTGGTGCCCCACGACAAGTGAGTGCCAGCAGACAGAGTCTAGGGCCCAAGAGGTCCAGCAACACTGCTGGTCACCTATCCCACAAGGGTGGGCTCCATCACTCTAACTCACTGCTGTTTTGGGCCTCCTGCCCCAGGCAGGTCTCATTGCTAACAGGCTGTTCCCACACAGGCCCTGGAGAGCAGTGAAGTCCCAGTCTGTACCTGTCCACTCTGGATGCCGCCACCCGACCCAGGGCACCAGGCTGCATTTCTGTTAGCTCAGAACCTCACTGCCTACCCTGAGGGTCCCCGCCTGGACCCAGCCCCTCATCATGGCACAGAGGGAGGGCCCAGCAGATTGCAGTCAGAGGGCTGGAGAGAACCAGAGAAAGACCTCAGCAACATGCTCTAAGGGTATACTGGTCAGGGTTCTCCAGAGAAACAGAGCAACAGGATGCGTGTACAGGAAAGAGCTTTATTATGAGGAGCTGGATTCACGATTGTGGCTCTGCCGTGGGCAACCTGGAGACGCAGGGGGACCGATGGTGTAGTCCAAAAGCTGGAAAAACCCATGTCCCAGTTCAAGGCCTTCAGGCAGGAGGAGCTCCCTCTTTTTTTTTGTTTGTTTTTGTTTGAGGAAGATTAGCCCTGAGCTAACATCTGCCGCCAATCTTCCTCTTTTTGCTGAGGAAGACTGGCAGAGCTAACGTCCGTGCCCATCTTCCTCTACTTTATATGTGGGACGCCTGCCACAGCATGGCTTAACAAGCAGTGTGTAGGTCCACACCCGGGATCCAAACTGGCGAACCCTGGGCCACTGAAGTGGAATGTGTCAACTTAACCGCTGTGCCACCAGGCCGGCCCCAAGAGCTCCCTCTTACCTGGGGGAAGGTGGGCATTTTTGTTCTGGTCAGGCCTTCAGCAGACTGGGTGAGGCCCTCCCACAATGGGGAGGGCCAGCTGCTTTACTCAGTCTACAGATTTAAATGCTAACCTCACTTAGAAACACTCTTGCAGACACCGACAACAATGGCTGACCAAACGTGTGGCCCCGTGACTCAACCAGGTCGACACACAGCATTTACCATGCCAAGGGCAGTGCAGACACCACCTGAGGTGGATGCGAGCCCGGTGAGGGGGCGGGGGTTTCAAGGCACCCCACCATGCACGTGTCCATGCACATGCACACTCACACACACAAGCACATGTTGACATGTGCACTCACACACCGCTCCCTCTCCCCCCCGCCCCCCAGCCTCCACAGCCTGGGCAGTGGGCTGGGGCAGAGTCCCTGAGCAGGACGTGTATCTCTGCCAGACCCTTCTCTGTACTGTCGCTGCACTGGACAGGCCCCTGGGCCCCACGCTGCCCTGGCCCTGACACTCAGCCTGTTGACTCCCACATGCACACAGCATGCACCCCCACACCTCGGAGCACCTCACAGGCCACCTAGACCTTCTTATTGCCACAGAAAGCAGCAAGTTCTCTCCCCCCAGCTTCCCATAGGCCACCTCCCTCCAGAACGAAAATCCTGCCCCCGTGTGGCCCGACCCTGCGGCATGCACTTCTCAAGTCACTGTGGGGTTAGCCCCACTTTTACAGGGGAGCCACTGGTTCTGAGAGTAGGAGCAGGAGCTGCTTCCAGGGCCATCTGGGGCCACTTCTGACCCAATCAGGTAAAATCACAGAGACTGCCTGGGGGATGAGCTCTGAGCTCTGGTGTCTGGGCCCTGGAATGAGAACGGGGCTGTCGGTGTGTGTGTGTGCACGTGCTGAGAAGGATGCGCAAACACAGAATGTGTTACCGTTTCATTACTAACCATAAAACTTGCGGAAGAGTCTGCCCCATGGGGACACCCATCTGGGCTGGGACCTGTCTTCTAACTAGCATTTGTGAAGAAAAAAGACAAATGGGGTAGACAGATGGAAGGGCAGATGCAGCAGGGCAAACGCACATCCAGGTGCCAGGCACTGCAGACAGACTCTCCCTCCAGGTCCTGCCTGGGCCCCTCTAGAGTTCTAGAAGAGCCTCAGGGCAACTGCAGGCCATCTCTCTAGACACATCCAGTCATTGCATCACTTGTGTGGTGAAAAGCACACATTCGTCAACCACAAGTCCTTAAAATTTATCACATTTTTTGTAAACCTGTTTTAGCATTTGTTTTTAAAAACAAAAAAAAACACGAAAATCAAAAACCAACTAGATTGTCAGAACCCTTGAAACATCAGTGCCTGGGTCTCTTCCCTGGCCTGGACTCGGTCTAGCTCCATCCTGGCCACAGCCAGATGCCCCTGCTTTCCTGGGCCAGAGGCTGGCAGGCCACAGGGGGTGGGGGAGCGTGAGTGAGCCCCCAGGGCAGGAGCTGCTGCATCTGGAGGCAGCGGGGTAGCAGGGAGGCCACTCACCCCCAGCCCAGCCGAGGGTGAGCCTGTAGGCAGCAGGCGTGGGCTTGTGCAGATGGAGGGGATGGCGAGACCACAGGCTCTCTCCTCTTGGCTTATGCAGGCAGGAGGCCATGTGCGCACACATCCTGGCTCCAGGAGAGGTGTTTCCCATCTGAAGTTTCAAGAGGATAAACTCTGAGCCGCCAGCCCTGCCAGTTCCCTCTCCTGGAAGGAAAATCACTGTCTCAGCAGGATTCTGCAGGAGCAGGTCTCACCGGGGTCCAGAAGTGGCTACTCCCACTCTGAGCCAATGCCCTGCCCCAGATGCCCCTGGGCTTCATGGAGTAGACCCTGTGGTGCGCAACCCAGGGGCCCTCGGTCACCACGGGACCCAATTGTTCCTGGTGTGGGGTGTCGGTGGGACTCATCTGTACTGAACTGCACAGCTGGTGAGCACGAGCTGACCCCTCACCTGGCACCCATGGCTGGGGCTGGCCTTTGCCTGTGATGCCGACCCTGTGGGAGCCTGGGCTGGTTTTGGAGTTTCACGCACACATGGGCACACGCAGTGCCACAGTTCTGTCCCTGGGTCCCAATCCTGGCTCTGCCTGGACAGCAAGAGCTCCAGGGGCCCTCAGTTTCCTCATCTGTAGACTAGGGCAGCAGCTGTGTTCAGGCCATGGTGAGGGCTGAGGTGGAACCCCCAACAACGACAACTGCCACAATGAGGGCCCGGGGAGGTCTGTGCCCAGAGAGCGAAATCAGAGCTACAGGTTCGAGTGAGCCTCTGCAGACCTGCAGGGAGGAATGAGGCTGAGGTGTGTGGTGGGCCCATGTCTTACACCCAGGGCGCTCAGCTGGCCAAGCATGTCACCAGCTGCTGCTCGTGGATCCACACTGCGACCCCACAGAAATAGGTGCTAGGAGCACCCCAGTGAGCAAATGGGGAAACTGAGACATTGCAAAGGCTGCAACAACGATTCGGGGTGAGCCAGGATGAACTCTGGTAGTCCAGAATCTGGGGTCATGTCCTCAGGTACTCTGTCCACTGGGGCCCCAGGACACCCCAGCCAGCCCTGGGGGGCCAGCAGCTCCCACCATTGCTAAAGAAGACAGAGGCTGCAAGCAAGGAGATCCTGAGGGGGTGTCCAGGCGGGGCCTTGGGCCGCTGTCCACCTACAGATCTACCTGTACAGGCCCCTGGGGTCAGCGTACACCTGTGAGTGCACAGTGGCAAACAGACAGACATGGCCCCGCAGTGAAACTCCCAGCACGAGGCCCCTCGACTCTCCCTGGACTACCCACTGACATGAAACCACTGATAGATTTTCCTGTAGCAATTTCACATGACTATTTTTAGCTCCCTAAACATCATTACTATGCAGCACCAATAAACCCTCCAACTGCACTTCAGTAAACCAGCTGTGGAGGAGAAAAGGAACTAGAACTGGCAAACAGACTCTGACTCCCCTCACCGGATGCCGAGCCCTTCCAGGCCCCAGACCCTGCAGGGCAAAGGTGTGGCCACTCCCTCCAGCCAGGTGAGCGCCCCCTTCACTCCTGGAACTGCACTGGAGCCTCACCCCCAGCACTGGGCCTGAGCCCACCCCTTGTCACCAAGCACAGGCACTTAAGGCTGGCCATCTTGGTGGGGCGGACAGCCCATCTGAGACCTCACTCCCCGCCCGCCCCTCCACTTGCCACCTTGCGTGGGAGGGAGGCCCTGCGGGATGACCACGTCAGCCCTGGACAGGGCCGGGCCTGGAGTCCCCTCCCCATCAGGAGCCAGGAGGCTATGGGTGGCTGAGGCCTGTCCCCCAGGACCTCCTGGATTTGAGGCCCTCAGTAGCCCTCAGCTGCTCATGGTTCAGTCCACAGATCTGTCGTCCAGGACTCAGGCCAAATCCCACCCGCTGCCGACCTGGCAGGCTGCCCTCACCCTCCCATCCACTCGACTGGGGGTTTTGTTCATGGCCGCTGCCCTGACAATCAGATTTTGAGGTCAGGCTCTGCCCAGACCCCTCCCAGCCTCTCGGCCCATGATGCCCGAGGGAGAGGTCAGAGCACCGACCCCTGCAGCTTAGCCCAGTCCAGCAGCCCTCACGACTGCCAGAGCTGGCCTCAGGCCTGCCGCCCTGAGAGATCCCCCTCTGTCCCTGGGACCTGTGCAGCTGCTGCTCAGCTGTCACATGTGGTGAGGCCACCAGGCCAACCGGTCTGCCCAGCCCCCCAGGGGGAGCCGCCCAGGAAGGCCAGGAGCCACAGCCGCTGTTGCTGAAGCATCTCCTGCCTGCTTCTGTCCAGGCCGGGGGGACAAAGAGAAACAAGCCATAGGATCGACTGAGAGAAGGGCTTCAAAGAGGAGACAGGGAGGGGCACAGGGCCATGAGGCAGGCACTTTCACCTCATCAGTCCATCCCCAGATGAGGAAACTGATGCCCAGAGCAGGCAGGGCTGCCTGGGGCCATGTGGTGAGGAAGAAGAGAAGCTGACTTGAACTAGGTGTCCAGCCAGGGTTCCCTTGCTTCACTGGCCTCAGCTGGCCAGAAGGGCCTCAGAGGAAGCATGCTGACTTTGCTCCTGGGAGATGGAAAGAGTGCTGGGAAGGGACACAGCAGGTGCAAAGGCCCTGAGGCAGATGTGCCTGGGACACGGGGATGAGGTGAGGGGATGGTCAGGGCCAGGCCTCACTGGGAACAAAGGTTACTACGTGGATGACAGACAGGGGGCTCCTGGGGGATCTGGGCCAGGCAAAGATGTGATCTCAGGAGCCAGGAGCCCCTGGCTTTATCCAAGAAATGGGTGTACATGCATTCCTGTCTGACAAATCCCTGCTGGGGCTACAGGGAGAGCTAAGCACTGAGCACAGGCCACACAGTGTGTGGGAAGAGCATTAGCCAAGGGTCAGCCAGAGACCTGCTGGAGTCAGGACCAGCACATGGGGTTGGGGCCAGGGATCAGAGAGGACAGCTCCAGCAGATAAGGTCAGAGAGGTGATGGGGGTCATGGCAGACCCAAGAGTCCCTAAAGGGACTCTGGCTCTTATTGAGAGCAGAACCCTGAGCCTGCATGAGCATGAACAGCTCCCCAGAGGTTGGAGGGTGTCTGCAGGGAGGGCAGCAGCTGCTAGGTACTTGAGGTGGTATGACACGTCGGATCCAGGGTGACCAGTGGGATGGGGACCAGGGAGAGGAGACAGGATGAGGCTGACAGCCATACAGGGCTGGGGCTCCCATGGAGGCTGGTCTGGATGCCCCACCAGGGATCCACCAGCCCAGTGGGGTAACAGGGCCCATGGGACCAACTTGACTCAGAGTGAAACTATGAGGTCACTTCAAAGGACAGGAATGTCAGGGAGGCCAGACATGTGGACCCAGGCCAGAGAGTTGAAGCCCAGGCCAGAGAGGTGGGGCCAGGCCAGACAAGTGGAACCCAGGCTGGATTGGTGGGGCCAGGCTGGACAGGTGGGGCCAGGCCTGATGGGTGGGAACCCCGCCACTCTCTCCCCATGGCTTCCAACCCCAGTCCCCCTGAGGTACAGCAGAGACTCACGCCCTATGCCTGGTTCCAATCCTTTGCTATGTCTCTTCCAGTCGTGTAGACTCAAGAAGTGACTGAACCCCTGTGCCTCAGTTTCCTTGTCTATACGATGGGAACAGCATAGCTCCTGCTGCAGTGGCTGCTGGGAGAATGAAGCGAGCTGATGCCTTGCCTCGCATGGAGGAGACATGAATTTGCCCTGACCTTGACCCCGTCTGCCACCATTCCTATTTCTGTGACTTTTGGCATCACTGTAGATCAGGTCAGGCTCTGGCCTTCCACTCCCCCCTGGTAATGGGGTGTGAGTGGTGGTGGCCCAAAAGGGCCACATGTGTGCTTCACACAGATAGCTGCTCTACTCCCCACAACTGTCCACTGACACCAAGCTCACCAGAGAACCCTCCCTTGTCTGGGGCCCAGAGGTGCCAGCAGCCAGGTGAGTGTGCATAGCTCTGTGCCTGCTGTCTGCAGAGTCCAGCGGGCAGCATTTGCCTCAAAATGGTGCTCCAAGGCAGAAGCAGAGCCAGGGCCACTGAGATTCTGCCAGGTGGGGTCTGAGCAGAGCAGCCTGTGGGGCAAGGATGCACCCCCTGGACAGGACAGCCTGGGCTTTCTGCCACGGTGTCTCTCCCCACATACACACATGTACCCCCCCATACCTCCACACCCCCCCCACGCACGTATACCCCACAGGTGCACCCCCCACATGCATACACACCCACACCCATGCACCCCCCACATACACACATACCCATATATGTATATGCCCCCCACACATGTGCACACCTCCACGCACATACAGACACCCACCCCCATGCGTACACACGCACACTGACCACGACTAGAACGTGGGTCAGGAGTGGTTTGCACCTGCTGGGCTGGGCACCAGGGTTCCAAGCCAGCTCTCCCCCACGTGCAGCTTCAAACAGAAGCCCAGTACAGAGTCCTGGTGAGCCGAATAAAGCTGTGAACTCTTTGGCCAGTTTTCTTTCTCGAACTACTTGGGCAAACCAGGCCACCGGAACATTCTCCACGCAGAACTGGAACCAAATATCACAATTGCCCTGAGTCCCCAAAGCAGTCGGTACCATGTGGGTTTCAGATTCTAGCTCCTAAGGGAGAAAGTGCCTCAGTGACCTCAGTGACTGCCCACCACCCCAGCCCAGCCGCCCCTCTGCTGATGACCCCATCGACCTTCTCCATGCGTCCCAACCTGAAAGCCCTGCCTGGTCCCGCCATCCTCCCAGGCTGGTCCCCACTGGGCACCTCCCCAGAACCCACCTGGCCTGGAAGGCCTCCTCCCGCGCCCCTGACGCCATCATGACAGCCCGTTACCTCCTTCCAGGCACCTGCCAGTCTAGTTACCTATCTGCCTCCTCTGCCTGGAGCAAACCCCATGGCAGGCACAGGGCCAGGCACACAGCTGGTGCTAACTAAATGCTCAGTGAGTCAGGGAGGGTGGAACAAGTCAGAGCATTCCCTGCGGGCCAGTAGTCACTTCGAGAGGCTCAGTAGCCCCACATGCAAGCCTGGCCGACCCCAGGGCCACCACAGCCTGGGCCCCAACAAGCAAGAGACAACAAGAGACCATCCCGAGCAACTGCCTGGGCGAGCGGGAGCCACCAGGGGCCGCATGAGGGAGGCGGCCTGGGGATGTAACCCATAGCTTCGAAAACCTGACTGGGAGGTAGCCCAGCTGCCCGGTGGCCTCATGGAGGCTGCACCCAGAGACATGTCCTCAAGGGCCACGAGGAAGGGCAGGCACCCCGATCCCCAAAGATGGGCAGCAAAAAGTTCTCAGCAGTGGAGCACAGGCAGTCAATCACAGCCTAGGCGGTGTGACCATGGCAGGGGGCCTCAGCCCTGCCCCTGACCAGCTGTCCTTCTGCCCTGGACAAGACGCAGAGGCCCAGGGCCTTGGTTTCCTCATCTCCAGAGGACTGGTCATGGCCCCCACCTCCTGGGGCTCCATGCAGAGCCAACGAACCCAAGTCAAGGCCCCCAGTGGGCGCCTTGCCAGGTCACTGTGTGCGGTTGTTGCCACTCTGGCTGCCCTCAGCCCATGACCCCCACGCCCACAGTGGGTGTGGCTTCCAGCCTCCAGCGTCCTCCCTCCACAAGGTGGCCACTGCCCACCTAAACAGAATGGGGTGGGTGTAGGGGGACAGACAGGGCCCAAGGCCTCACCACCTGCCAGCCACAGGCAGCCCCTTGGCGGCTCCCATCCCGGGCTGGCCTGCTCAGGGGGGACCGCCCTGCTGACCCTGCTTCCAGCCAGCTGGTCCTCTAGTTTCTTTATTCATTACCTGCCTCCCCAGCTGAGTGGAGCTGACTCAGTCTCTCACTGGCCACTGGCAAACGGAGCTGGAACAGCGGGGGCCTCAAGAGTTCTTTCCAAGTGGGAGAGGAGCTGACAACTCGCAGGCCGTTTTGACTGTTCCAGAGCGCAGGAAAAGTCGCAGCAGAACCAGCACACACAAGATAGCCTCAGACTAAATACTTAGGAACACAGTGCCAAAAATCTCAACTAAAATATCAGCAAAGCGACCTGAAGCCAGACTCTGCTACCACAGCCAGGCAGGCCTGGTTCCGGAACTCAGGGACATCGCAACATCACCGGGTCCAGGGAAGGAAAACAATCGTCATCACACAGGGCAAGAGTGAGGCCCACTGCCCACTTCTGACACGGGGCCAGATGCTTCCTGGGAGGGACACAGTGTCCGTGTGAAAGGACGCACATGCCAAGTGGAGGGGAAGCAGGAGAGGCCCACTAGAGGGGTGGGGCACCCACCCAGCGCTTTGGAAGTGTTGACAGACTCCACAAGAAACGAAAGGAGACGGGCAATGACAACACTGCGGTTCCAGCAGATGCCATGGTGGCCAGAGGAAAATCCTAAGGCTCTACCGGGAAGCTGTCAGAACCAACAGGAGTTCCACAAATTACCCAGGTAGAAACAAGAGGGGAGAGATGGCTTCCTTATATGCACGACAGCCACCTCTCAGCAAACGGCGACCAAGACGTAAGGCAGAAGGAGTCAGCAAAACGCGCAGACCTCAGCCGGGAACAGGCCTGGCACCACTTATCAAAACCCTACAAAAATGGCAC
The DNA here is from genome assembly GCF_041296235.1 of Equus asinus. Lineage (NCBI taxonomy): Eukaryota > Metazoa > Chordata > Mammalia > Perissodactyla > Equidae > Equus > Equus asinus. The sequence continues at coordinate 69,366,525 of NC_091797.1, forward strand.
ACAGCCACACAGACACCCCAGTCTGGGTCTAGGAGTTTCCCTCTGGATACAACCATGTGCATGAGGAGGTTCTGGGTGGGGAGAGACATTGGATAGCAAACTGATACCACCTGAGTCCTCTTCGGGGAAACAAGGGACAGAGGGTCTAACCTGCCAGGGATGAGAGCCGAGAGGATAAGCCAGGAGGGGACGCCGTGGCCCAGACACAGAGGAGAGAGCAAGTCACCCAACACCTGAGGAAAGAACCTTTCAGGTGGGGGGCAGAGCAGATGGCAAGGGCTGGAAGCATGCCCACATGTGTGTCCGAGGATCCTCAGGGGGCAAGTGTGGCTGGAGCTGCAGGAGCCAAGGGCAGGGGTGGAGACAGAGGGGCCACGGAAGGGCAGGGCTACTGAACTGAAAGCTCAGAGTCAAGAAGTGACAAGCCCAAGAAGCTGGAGGGGCAGGGACAGGGGCCAGCTCAGTAAGTGGGAAGGTGGGAGTGACTATCCTTCTGCAGCAGACCCAGGACAACAGATGGAGGAAGTGAGGCCCTTCTAAGAGCTCCTGGGTGGGGCTTTGCGTGTGTGGCCGAGGGGTCAGGTCCAGGCCACGGAGTTGCTGCCCAGAAGGGGTCTGGGCAGGCTGGATGGGTCAGGGCCAGGTGTCCAGACAGGGCACATAGCAATAGGCAGAAATGGGTGGGGGTGCGGGGGTGGGGGGGGGGTGTGAGACTCACATAGGCCCCAAGCACACACACACCACATATGTGCCTGGCCAGGGCCCCACCACACACATGTATTTACACACATGCACACATGCATGCACATATCTGGGACATAGACTCACCACACACACACATGTACACATACACAGCATACATATGCACACTCTGGACCCAAAACTCCGTCCAGAAAGTCAGAGTGGGGCCAGAAGAAAGGAGGGCTGTGGACTGCCACTGGGGAGCCCCTCATGGCCCATGCAGCCCCTCCTGGGCAAAACAGACTCATGGGAAGGTGAGGCTGCCAACCGTGGGGCATCATGATAGTCCGACTCCTGGGCACTCTACTCCCGGCACAGTGCAGCCTCCAGACACCTAGCAGACGGGTGGAAGCGGGAAGACAGAGAGAGGGGTGTGCCATCCTCACTGCCATCAGGACCACACGGCTCTCGAAGGTGCTGGAGCATAGTGTGGGCAGGAGTCCACAAGTGCTGCACAGACAACCTCTAGCCAGAGGGGTGTGGGTGGGGTGATGGAGCCTGGGAGATGGCCCCTGCCCACCCACATGGGGCTTGAGACCTTCACCTGTGCCCAGGAGTGGGCAGGGCCAATGAACTGGCCAGCAGACACATGGCCACTGTCCATCAGGACCACAGCTGCCTCCACCGCCCTGTGCCACATCATGCGAGCATTCGCCCTGAGGCCCCATCGCCCACAATGGATGTGTGGTGATGGTGGGTGATGCAGCAGACCCCTCCCAACCTGTGCACATGGCCACAGGCTCTGCAGACCCACATCAATGCCCATGGCACTCAGAGAGGGCAGCCTTTCCCACAGGTCAGGTAGCCAACCCAGAACTGCAAAGGGCACCTATTGTTGCTCCTGCAGCCCAGGAAAAGGCTATCCAAGGCTGTCCCTTCTGACGTTGTGGACCACCCTTCCCTCCACTCAAGCTCAGATTTTCCGCAAAGAGCATCTTGAAGATGCAGCCCAAGTCTGGGTAAAGATCTGCAGTGTCTGTGGACTGGCATTGCGGTGGGCAGATCCTGGACGAGGACTTCACACCCTGGCCTTAGTTTCCTCATCTAGAAAATGGGAGTGTGAGGACAGAGAGCCCTCAGGACAGTGCCCTCGGTGGCCATCGTTGTCACCACTGCTCCCAACATGCTTGTCTCCCCTACAACAGGGCACTGACTCACAAAACAGGAGATGGTGACACTGCAGGGACCCCAGCCCAGGTTCCAAACCCACAATTAGCAAAACTGCTGCTGCCCCAGAGTGGTGGACACCCACGCAGACAAGGGGGCCACATAATCGCTTTGCTTTCACCCACTGGCGGGATCCCCCTTGGAGGGAGCTGCTCCAACTCCCCAGCCCTGACAGCTGTGGGCCCTTGGGGGGATGGGGGAGCAACGCAGTGCCATCCTTGGAGGGTTCCAGGCTTGGCGCCACACTCTCATCCAAGACTGCGGGCAAAGCACTCCCCTCTCTGTGCTTCAGTTTCCCCATCTAGAGAGTAGGAGGCAGTCTGGAGGTGGTGCTCTGGCCCCAAGGCTCAGACATTCTTCAAGGTGAAGGCTTCTCCCACCACTGGCTCTCCTCATGGAGCCCAACTGACTGAGTGGTCTCAGTCCTGACTTCTTGTCAGAGGGATGGGCCAGGCACATGGCTCCCCAGATCAAAGCCCTCAAAGGAAAGACTGGCAGCATGTGCTTCTGCACACGGGGCAGGAGGGATGCATCCTAACTCCCCAAATGCACAGCCCTAAGTGCCCAGAGCCAGCAGAGACTGTGTCCCCCTACCCCTGGGGGACGTCAAACACACTCCCAGAGACGCCACCAGCCCTGAGCTTCCCAGACGTGGCCCAGGGCAGGGGGAGACTTGGCACCCCTACCTCCAAAGGGACTATGTCCAGACCTGCAGCGGGCCATCGTCCATTGGGACCAAGGCCACCTCCACCAGCTGCCTTGAGGCTCACATCCTCAGCCCGAGGGTCCCACCTGCGTCTGGGAAGAACTCGGTCATTTCTAGCAGAAATGCACAGCACGCCCCTGGACAGCCCCGAAGGCTGGGGGCTGGGCGGCGCAGCCAGGCCAGGCCAGGCCAGGCCCACCCCTCCACGCACAGCCATTCACCTGCTGATGTGGTCCTGGGGAGGCAGGGGTGGGGTTTCTCAAGGACAACTCCATGTAGCAGGTTGAGTCTGGTTTTAGGTGTACATTCTGTGGATTATCAAAGTAACAGGTGCTGATCAGTGTAGAAAACAGGAGGATTAGAGAAAGGAAGCCACCTGTCCACTCAGCTAGAATTTTGGGTGTTTTCCCTTCCATCTTTACTCCCGGGTATACCCTCCCGGACATGTGTACAGATGTGGTGAGTGACCCTATCCTTCTACCAAAGAGCAAGGACACAGACCTGTGCGCACAGACCACACGTCTGTGGTTACGTTTGCACAATGAACTCACAAAGGCCAGGAGCGGCAAGAGTAGTGACTGGAGGAGGCTGAGGTTGGAGCTGAAACTTTTTTCAGGATATAGCTTTTCATAAAGCTTGATTTTTGAGCCAGGGGAAAGAGTTTTGCTGTTTGAAAGGCAAATTAACAAGGAATCATATGGACGCCAACCCAGATGGGTGGTTTCCGCCAGGTGCTAGCAGCATACGCGTCTCCAGCACAGAACACACAGGGGAAGGGCCGGTGCACGTAGCACAGGCATCCCTGATGGAAAGCACTCGGAGGCACACAGTAGGTTTGCTGGGCCCGCCCTGGCTCTGCCTACAAGGTGAATCTCCCAGGAGACCCAAGGCCTGAAGGCTGCCTTTGCCATCGGGGAGGAAGGATCGGGAGGACCTGGGTAGAGAACCACAGTGCTGCCCCGCCCGTCCTCCAAAGGGCTTCCTGTCACCTCTGGTCAACACCCTAGGAGACAGAGATGTAACAGGAACCAGATGGACAGCAAGAGCCATCTGTCCAGCGGTCCCAAATCCATCTGGCTCCTGTGAGTGAGAGCAAAGAGAGCCCCTGTCCCCACAAGACCCCTGTCCCACTGCAACCTGCTCATGCCCCTACCCTGTTAAATGGAGTATCAAAAAGTTAACAGGGGACCAGGGCTCAGGTGTGTGACCCCTGGCTAGCCATGGCCTCTGTACACCCCCAACTGGGAGACCAGGTTCTGGCCATCCAACCCAGGACTCTGGTGGAGATCACTTCGTGCCGGGGCTGCGGATGTACCCTGGGCCAGGCCAGACGCGGCGGGCCGCTCCTCAGCTGACAACACCACTGCCACATTATGGAGTTCCTGCTGCGTCTGCAGCACTTAACAGAAGTGGCCTGTGATCCTCTCAGCTGCCCCAGAGGCAGGGACTTGGTCTCCCTCGGGGCAGACGCAGGTGCGGGGGGATGAAGGGGTACCTGCCTCCGGTGTGGGGGGCCTGCATCTTCAGGACAAAAGTAAGGAGGAGGACTCTCGGCACACTGACAATGTTCTCTGTGCAGGTCCCACCTCCTGCACAGGTCTACATGTAACGTTTGTTTGTTCACGCTCTGGGGATGGCAGCTCATGTCTCACATGCAAGCCAAGACAGACTCGTGAGGGCCTGGCAGAGCTGAGACCAGGCAGACTGGGGCCTTGACACTCACGGTGCTGGGCCTCAGTGTCCCCCTCTGTGTAGCGGAGACAAGCAGGCTGAGAACAGTGCCTGATAGAGTACACGTTCACTGCACGCTGTCACTATCCACATCATTCTGAATTATCCGAAATCTGGGGGAAAACCACTAAGCTTTAGCAAGAAATGAGGCCAAACAAGAGTGCTGATCTAGAAGTTATGACTTGTCCAGAAACCCTGTACTTTCCAAGGCATGCAGACCCCCACCAGCTAAGGTCAGAGAAAGGTACATGGAGCAGCCCCAGGTGACGTGGCTGTGTGAATGCCAAGCAGAAAGTAGGCTCAGTCTCACTATGACCCGGCCAGTGCTGCTCTGAGTCTGCAGAAGCCCCCAAACCTAAGGCTGCACTTCCAGTGCCCCCGATGCAGGAGGGTTACAGCCAGAGCTACTGCAGGCAGCACGTGGACCCAACAGGCCTATTTCACCAGGGCATGCTGAGTGACCTTAGCTGCAGCCTTCCTGAACTTCGGTTTCTCCTCTCACTCATTCACTCGCTCCCAACACAAATGTATACAGGACACTGGGACCCCACAGGGGACACACAAAATAGACATGATGCCTGCTCTCTTCCAGCTTCCAAGTTCTGGCGGGGAGAGCGCCAAAACAACAGAGACCAAGTAAATCACAAGACAGCTTCAGAGAGAGAGGTAACTGACAGGAAGGAAAGTATGTGAAATAACATGGGGGGGAGGGGGCAGCCTCAGACAGTGGCTGAGGAGGGCCTGTCTGAAGGACATTTGCACTGAGACACGAAGGCGCCAAACAAGGGCCCAGGCAGAGAGAACAGTGGGGCTCAGGCAGAGGGAACGGCAGGTACGGAGGCCCTGAGGCAGCAGAACTCAAAAGGGGCTGATATGCCAGTGCGGGAGGAAGTCGGGTGGAAGAGGCTGGCTGGCAGGGTGCAGGGCGTTGGAGGCCACAGTTCAGGTTTTGTTTTCCCCCCACCTGGCCGGGCGGTTACACATCTGGAAGGCGGGTGGTGTCACCACTCTCAGAAGGTGCAGGGCAGGACCTGGCTTGCACAAAGGCAGAAAACTTGGCCTGGGGCCACCCCTTCCCAGTACAGAGCCATGACATGTGCCACCACACCCCTCCAAAGTGTCTTAGTTGGGAACCCTTTGGCCCAGGAGCCATCTCAGGACCCCCAGGTGTGCATGACAGGAGACCCCGGGGACTGTGTGGTTAAGCACAAGCTCTAACACAGACGTCCCACCTCCGTACATCCACCTACCCAGACAGAAAGTGGCAAACCTGTCCCTGAGGCTCTCCAGACCCAGAGGACCCCAGGGTTAGGGCTCACTGCAGGGACCTCAGCCTCTGAAACTGGGGGATCCCAGGCCACTGGCCCCCAAGCCCAAGAGAAAGGGAGGGAGACTATTCACTGAGTGGTCTCTGGGACTCCAAGCCCAACAGATACTAGTCCCCCAAAAGAAGTGCTGCATGGGGCCCCTGCAGGGGGGCAGGGCTGGCTGGCTGAGGCTCGCAGGACACCAGGGCCTGGCCTGCATTTCTCTCCAGGCCAGTTCTAGGAGAAGGCGGCTCCCCACCCACCCCACTTGCCAACTCTCTGACAGTATTCATTTCCCTCCGCACTCAACTGGGTTCAGGCAAAAACGGCAGTATTTGCTCAGCAAATACTGTCCATGATAACGCAGTCAGACAAGCAATATTTTTTGCCATCCTATTAACCACGCAGCAAGTAGCGGGTCACCGAGAGGGGTCTCCCCGTCTAAACAGAAACCTCAACGGGAAGGGAGGAACAAGAAGAACTCAAAGTATCCATTTTATCACCCCTCCACCAACTCCAGCAGTGCTCATCTCCCTAGCACAGCCTGAGCCGAAAAAGTGATACTTTGGCAACAGAAACACAATTGAGAAAAGCCCGATTGTGCAGCCAGACACCCCCGGCTTGGGCAGCGTCACGGAGGGATTCTTCTCCCCGGCAGCTCGGACGCGAACACCCCCTGCCCCCGCGCCGCCGGGTCGCCCGGGTTCCCCGGGAGCGGCCGGCGAGGCGCGGGCGCGCGGTCTGGCCCTCGGGGCGGCGTCTCCGGCCCGCCGCCGCCCACCTACCTCCAAGGCCTCCAGCGTGCTGAAGCTGGCGATGGCGAAGCCGTCGATGACCTCCTCCTCCTGCGAGCTGGACTCGCGGCGGCGGCGGCGCGGGGGGCGCGCGGCGGGGGCGCGGGGCGGGGGCGCGCGGGGCAGGCACGCGTTCTCCTTGCCCGGCCCGGGCTCGGGCTCGTCGCCCGACGACGCGCTCTGGTCGCGGGCGTCGCGGGCGGCCTCCCGGCGCCGGCCGCGGTCCCTCTGCGCGCGCGAGCGCCGGCTCTGGCGGACCTTGGCCTCCATGGCGCGCGGTGACCTTGCGGCCGCGCCGTCGGGCTGCCTCCGCGGCCGCTGCGCTACGCGGCGCCGCCGGGCTCGGTGCGGGCGGGGGCCCTAGGCGGCGGCGGGCGGCGGGCCGGGCCGGGCATGCCGCGGGGGCCCCTCAGCCCCGGGCCCGGCGAGGCCTGGGCGCCCCGGCGCGGGCGGCCGCGCGCATCGGCGGAGCGGCCGGAGCTCAGCGGCCCCGGGCCGCCGTCCCGGGGGCGCGCCCCATGCGCGGCGGGCGGCGGCGGCGGGCCCGGTCGCGGCGCGGCGGGCGAGGGCCGGGGCTGCGGCGCCGGGGCTGCTGAGGCGGCGACGGCGGCGGCGGCGCCCCGAGCGGATAACAACTGACGTACTTCCGCCCGGACGCCAGCTCCAGAGGAAGTGGGCGCTCGGCGGAGCCCGGCCCCGCCCCGCCCCGCCCCCAGAGGCCCCGCCCCGCGCGCCCAGCCGGGCCCCGCCCCTCCCGCCAGCCCCGCCCCTCGGAGGAGGGACTTGGGAGGCCGCGCCCCTTCCCGCCCCTTCCCGCCCCTCTGCGCGCTCCCGGGCCGGCGCCGCTCCACTAAGGAGGGGTGGGGGCCGGAGCGCCATCCTCTCTCGCGGGTGTGCGGTCGGGGCCTCTGCGCTTCCCCACCCGCAGCCTCCCTCCTGAAGCATCTTTAAACGAGAGCACGTGAGCAGAAAAGTAGGGGCCTCTCCAGCCAAACCAGACACATGAGTGCAGAGGGCAAGCTCACCGTCACTCCTGAGATGGGGCCGGGGTGGGGTGTGAAGGATGGGCGTCCTCGTCCCCACTTCTGATGAGGACCCATGGATGGGCGTCCTTGTCTCCACTCTTGATGGGGACCCATGGATGGGGTGCCCTCGCCCCCACTCCTGATACTGGGGCAGGGGGTGGGGTCTTACTGGGCTCGTTCCCCCAGACTCTAGAAGTCTTGCGCACTGTGTGTGGGAAGGGGAGGACCTCCCTGCCAGTGGAGGGGCGTTTGAAGGCCAGATGAGGATTTCTCGGTCCTCCACTGCCCCCACGCCGCAGTCCAGGCTGTCTCCACGTGTCCCCTGTCCCTCTCCCCGCCGGTCTCCCTGCGGGCTGGTCCATGGCTCCTGGTGCTCTCTGCTGCGCCTGCCCAGGCAGCCGCGGGACCTCCAGATCCAAGTGGGGAGGGGGGCTCACAGGCAGTGCATCCCCTCCTCTCTCCCCGGCAGGTTCCCAGGTTTTACAGTAAGGCAGCTCTCCCAAGACCAGAGCCCTGGACCCCAGAATGCCCCCTGTGGGGAGTGGGTGGGGTGGGAGGCCCCGGGGGTGCCTGGTTTGCATAGAGACAGCAGTTTGGCATGCAGGGGCTGCTCCCCACCCAGGGCTGCAACAGGGCAGGGACCAATGGGAAGGAGCAGCTGGAGAGTTGAAAGCTAGATGTTACTGTGAACTTCCTCTTTCACCAGTGGGAGTCTGTGAGGTACGGAGGGACTGCGGGTGGGGAGGGCCATCGGTTTTCCTCAAATCCTAAGGTCATTAATTCATACAACAAATAGTTACCAAATGCCCTATATCCAGGCACTGTTTGTGATGCAGTAATTGATGAGACAGACGGCCCTCTTAGAAGTGGGAGAGACCCTGAACACAGAGCCAAATAACGTCAAATGATGACATGAAGAAAACCGAAAAGGGCGGTGTCATACTAAGTGGGCATTGGGTGGTCCCGAAATGCCTGTAGGAGTGAGAATTGAGCTGAGACATAGAGATAAGAAAGAGCCAGTTGTGCAAAGAGGGGAACTGTGTTCCTTGCAGAGAGCACAGCATGTGTAGAGGCACTGAGGCAGGGAAGGACTTGCTGGGCAGTGTAGAGACTGAAGAAGGGAGCGCAGTAGCTGAGTTCTGGGAGGTGACTCCTTGCTTGACAGGGAAGTGCTGCCCCAGGCCACGCTGAGTGGGGGGTTCCACTGCCCATCTCCCATACGGGGGCTGGGGCTTTGAGTCCCATCGCTCTGTGCCGTGGAGGGCCCAGGGCCCCAGTGTGTACAGGGCATGGAGGGGTGTGATCTGGGTGTCACAGGCTTTTGGCAGGGCTGTCCCCAGTGGCAGTTGGGAAGGCGGACATGGAGTGGGGCACTCAGGCCCCCAAAGCTGCGGGCCCACCTGCCAGGCTCTCTCTGCTCAGCCCCCCACTCCTCTCTGGGCCTCCCCAGGGTGCGGCAGGGGCCCCTCCCCCTCATCTCATTCTGGGTTTTGTTATGAAAACTCTGCCTGCCTCCAGCCTCACCACTTTTGATTTTTAAAAGCCTCGTTAGGAAGACAGAAAACGCAAGCAGAGTGGTTTCTCTGCATCCCTGCCGCCGTGGTTCCCCTCTGAGGAGAGAGAGCCAGGAAATGCGGATGTTGGGGGGTCCTGGGGATAATATTTCAGGATTTCACTGGATGCAGGCCCTTGGGCCCGCCAGCCCACTCCAGGAGCAGCCTCCAGGCTCCACACCTGCTCTGGAGACCCGCCCCACCCCCAGCCTGGGCCCAGCAGTCTGTTGACCTGGGGGGGTGGGAGGAGCTTCCTAAGGACCCTTTCCTGTCGCCCCTCCCACCTTCCTGGAACCCTGCTTGGGAAGGTCGAGTTCTGGTGTTGACGTTTTCAAACACAGAAACTCCTCTGTCCTTTCCCATCTGGTCTGGAGGACGCTTAGACGTGGGTTCTGGGTGAAAAACGGGGTCTCTGTGGGGCCCCCTCTGGGTTTTTCTGCTTCCTTAGCTCTCCCCCAGGGAGAAGCCCCCAGGTGTTTTCTTTCCTTTGATTCACTTCCAGGTGGTCTGGCCAGCACCACCTCTGGATTCCCGGCACAGCAAAGCTACCCCAGGAGATGGGGTGGGTGGCCCGAGGCAGAAACCTGCTTGCTGCTTGATCGTGGGCCACGCTCATTTTTCCTGACTGTGCGCATTGTGACAGAACAACTGAATCCCCCACCCAGGGCTCTGAGCTCTCCCAGGGCCTGCAGGAGCCGTGAGCCCATGTGCACCGCATCACCCGCGCCCCTGACTTCTGTCTTGGGGGTGCAGAGCTGCTGTGCTTCTTGTTTTGATGTTTGTGCTCTGCCTCCCAGAGGGGCCTCCGGGGCTTCCAGGCACGCACGCCAGCAGTGGCTCAGGGACAGCTTCTGGGCCAGTGCTGGTGAGGGGAGCGTTCTAGATCAGCGTTGTCCAGTCCAGTGGCCACCAGCGGCATAAGGCTCTTGAGCCCTTGAAATGTGGCTCATGTAACTGAAGAACAAAATTGTATGTTTCATTTCGTAACTTTAATCTTAAAATGAAATGGCTCCGTGTGGCTGATGGCCACCGTGCAGGGCAGGGCAGTTCCAGAGGGAGACTGCCTGGCCTCCAAGCCCAGCTCCTCACAAGACTGTGGGCGAGTGACCTCTGCCTCCACTGCCCTCTCTCTGACACAGGGGTGACCACAGAGCCCCTGCAGTGGGTGGGCTGAAGGTTCAGTGGGCTCTCAAGCCCTGAAGGTCGGTCACATGGTCAGTTCTGTGTTGTAGTCGCTGGGCCTCAGAATTTCCGATCCATCCTGATTCATCCTGTCTCATAAGGGGCTTGGGAATTTGCATTTCAACAAACGAGCTGCGGGTCTGGGGGCCACACTTTGGAAACCATGGGTTTACTTGCCCCAACAGCACTGGGCGCCTTGTAGGGCTTGTAGATGAGTGCCAGCTCTTGTTCATGTGTGGCCACCAACGTCCCTGAGAACGGGCACCTCTCATGGAACCAGGCCCTCACCCAGTCACCGCCCACAGCAGAGTGCCCTCAGCAGAGCTCTGAGGCATTGCTTCCAGGAGGGCCCGTCGGCCCCGTGGGTCTTTGCTGCTTGGCTTTACTTTATAGCAAGTCACTGCTCTTTGCAAGGCTCAGAGCAAAGTTAATTGACATGAAATTGTATTCAAAATTCAATTTGCTCTCACAGATCTGATTCAGGCCCAATAAATCAGCAGAGCCAGCTGCTCCTTTGGGGATCTAACATACTTTTTGCTTGTAGGGTGACAGCCAGAAAGCAAGTCTGGCTAACAGGCCAGCCCCTGGTGCTACGTCTATGAGCCAGCTGTTTGTTCCACAAGAGACATTCATTGCTTTCCACTTTCCTGCTATCCATTTCATCTCCTTCCACAGCGCCTCAGTGTGTTTTGGAGACTTAGCTTACTTCCTTGGATGCAGACTGAGGGAGACAGCTCATTGAGATGCCCCTTCCTCCCCTAGCCAAGGAATGGGCAGGTGTTTTAGCTCCCACTGTGATAATGCTACGTCACAAACAGCCCCCAGAATCTCTGTGACTTACAAGACCAAATATTTTTTTCTCGCTCATGGGGCTTCAGGTTGACTGGAGGGGCTCTGCTCTAGACTATGGGTCAGGCTCAGGTGTGTTCCAAGGGTCCCTCTCTGGGACCCAGGCTGCAAGAGATGAGCCACCTGGGGCATTCTCCTTGCAAAACTCACAGGGCCAAGCCAAACCACACAGGCACATCAAAAGCTGATGCTTTAAGCCTTGCATCCTGTCTGCTCACACCCCATCCAGAACAAGTCACAGGGCCAAGGCCATCATCCATGGGGCCAGGGGGTTAATGCCTCCCACTGCAGTGGGGGTGGCACTGCAGAGTCACGCGGGGGTGAGAGTGTGGTCCTGCTACGAAGAAGTAAGGATTTGGGGACTGTATTCCCATTCATCACAGCAGATGGCTCAGGCTATGCAATCCAATGGCCTGTTCCTGGAATTAAAATCTATCTTGAGCACAGCATCCAAAAGATTGAAATTTGGGGTGCTGTCCTGACCCCACCTGCCCGCTCTGTCCTCACTCTCCCTCTTCAACAGCCCCGACTCAGATGTCACTTCTTCCCGGAGGCCGGCTGGTGGCTTCGTGCTGGGTTGACTCAGCTGAGTGGGCACATTTCTCAGAATTCCCCTCACCGTGGGGCAGGGTGAGGGTCGACCACAGGAGAAATCTGTGCTCTGGCAGGCAGAGGTGAAGCAGGAGCAGTCGCTCTATGCTGCAGAGGCCCTGCAGGGTGCCCAGCTTTGCCACAGCACTGCATGATGTTGGGATCCACCTCTCACACACACCCCCACCCCCGCCCCTAGCTGGCGCCAGCAGCTCCAGGCCCACAGCCCTGTGGGCTCCTTTCCGTCTCAGCTGCCTCTCCGAGCCCCGGTGAAGGGCTGGGTTCTGCGGGATGGCGGCATATGGATGGAGCCGTGAGAGGTCCGCTCTGGAGGTCGGGTTGGTCTGGGCTCTCCCCGTCCACAGCTGCTACCTGCCCGCTGGCCACCCTGCAGACACAGGCAGCGCCTAGCAGGGCCACCCCTACCACCCCGGCCGGCCAGCCTAGAAGGCCAGGCTCTGGCACCCAGCCCCTATTCGGTGCGCCCCCTGGGCCGAGGCCTCTCCAAGCACAGGCACCCTCTCATGCCATCTGGGTGCCCGCTGTCCTTTGTGTGCGTGTGAGCCCCAGAAGAGCAGTCAGGCCTGAGTCAGGCCGCACACAGCGGGGCTGTGGTGAACGTGTGCCCCAAGCCCTCCTCGTTTCGAGGCCGTGGGTGTCCCAGGCTCCTGGTGCTCCTTGGAGGGGGTCTTCCTGCTGGCCTAGCCCTGGGGGAGGAATGGGAGGCTTGTGCAAGAAAAGGGTGTTTGTAGGGCAGGGAGGGCCTGCCTGCCTGGTCCCCCCCGAAAACCTGGCCCTGAGTGTGCCCACGGCTTGGGTCCTCCAGGCCCTTCCACTTGACGGTTACGGACACCCAAACCTGAACTGGCTTCTTCCGCGGTGGAACTTCAGGTGAACACTGGGCCTCGGGTGGCACTGGACTCAGCCTGGCTCGAGGGGATGGGTGCAGAGTCCCTGCCTGCTGGCTTCAAGGTCCACAGGAAGGATGGCCTTCTCAGAGCCTTTGGAGGGAGGGCGGCCCTGCTGACACCCTGGTCTATGGCCTCTGGTCTCCAGAACTGTGGGAGGATAAGTTTCTGTTGCTTTAAGCTGCCCAGTTTGTGGTTACAGGAAACCACTGCCGGTGGCTGCCTCGCCTGCACCACCGGTGCCCGGCTACACCTTGCCTCCGTCCATGGGAGGGATGGAAGTGACCGTGTGCCTATTCTGAGCCTAGACTCAAGAGACCCTGCGTGTCCCCACCTGCTCCCTTGTGCTTCTGCAGTGGCCATGAGAGAGATGTGCCAGGCCAGCCCACTGGTCCCAGGAGAGACACCTAGGACTGAATGTT